>NC_135486.1:100408263-101008263 GCF_052094955.1 Ictidomys tridecemlineatus | reverse complement strand
TGGGTTGCAATAGGGGCAACATAGATGGCCGGAGGGAATGGAGGGGATTGCTCAGGGCAATTAATTCCATATTAACTACTGGCCTCAAGGTTCAGGCAGTGAGGGGGACACAGGCGAGTGGCAGGGCTGTGTTCCACATAGGGAGCATTTAGGGCTCAGAGGCGAGCCAGTTCCGCTCCTCTGCCTCAGGTGAATAGAACCTCAGATAGGGTCCTGGACCAAAGGAAGGGCCAAAGTGGGTACTGTGAGGGCATAACTTTTGTGCAGAAATGTGGGGGACAGGGAAAGGGTCCTCAAGAAGGGTTGCCAGAGTCTCAAGCAAGGAGCTGGGCCAGTAATGCAGAGCCAAGTGCTACTACCTGGGCCTGAGTGAATATAAAGGAACATGGAGTGGGAGCAGCGGGCCTGGAGAAAGTGGAGTGGGTGGCACAGGAAGAGGATTCAATGCTCAGGTCCACTACAGGGTGTCAGGGGTCTGGAGCAGGGCCTGGGCTGAGGGAGGTCCAAGGGCCCAGGCAAGTGGCTAGGCTATGTTTTCCCAAAGGTCTGTTTCCCCAAGATGCTCACCCAGGGCCAAGAAGCCACGTCAAGTCTGCTGGTCCAGTGGAGCATCCTGGGAAGAGGATCAGGAAAGTGGGTGTAGCAGAGACACAAAGGACAGGAGGCCTGAAGCAGGGCAGAGCCTCAAGGGCCGCAGGATTGTTGTAGATGGGGTGGGGTCCAGGACCCCAGCAAGGAGCCAGGCACAGGACCAAGAAGAGGGCCCAGAAGAGGGGAGAGTAGGGAACATGGGGCCAGGAAAGCAGGGCTTCACTAGGTACTGAATTTTAGGAATTCCAAGGTGAGTAGGGATGCAGCCCCTGTGAGGGTCTCTCAGACCATGCCCAGAAAATCAGTGAGCATGAAGGGACACTAGATGCTCAAGGGAGGAACCAAGCCAGGGAATGGAGAGCCAAGGGCCAGGGTTTGGTCAGGGGGCTCAGGACAGTGGACAAGAATTGGGAAGGAAGGCAGGGGTCCAGCAGGGTGCAGTCAGGGACCAGGCTCAGGGCCACCTCCAGGTTTCAGGTTTCCAGCTGCCAGACCAAACACCCAGTGAGAGCAAGGGGCCCAGGCATGGGCCAGGGCATTTTTTTTTCCCATAAGGCGCCCTGAATCATATGAAAATGTACAGCCAGAATCCTTGCAAAGCAGGCCAGGAAAAGAAAAGGGTCCAGAAGGAGGGCAACAGGAGGGCACGGAAGGAGGTTGGGGTGGGTGCTCATAGGGGTGAGAACCAGGACCAAGCCAGGCACAGAGGAAGGGGACACACCTGATCAATGGTGATTGGGAACCCAAGGGGAAGGAGACCTATGAGGGACAGAAAAAGGCCCACAGGAAGAAGAGGAAGGGGCTACATGAAGTCCAGGAGAAGCCAAGGGGCACCTTGTGAAGCCAGCTTGCAGGCCAAAGCAAGTGGAACCCAGGTCAGACCAACACGAAGATAGTCCTGGCTATGCCAAGGGCCATGAAGATTGTGGTCAGGGGCTCCAAAAAATGCACAGGCCCAGGGAACAGAGCACAAAGGGTCAGGTTGCAGTAGGGGCATCATGGAAGGCCAGAGGGAAGGGAGGGGATCGCTCAGGGCTGGGTTGGAGCAAGTCCATGTTTACTGCCAGGACTCAAGTTCCAGGCAGTGAGGGGGACTCAGGCAAGTGGCAGGGCAATATTTCCCATAGGGAGCATTCAGGACACAGACGTGAGCCAGTTCTGCACATCTGCCCCACATGAGTAGATCCTCAGAGAGGGTCCTCGACCAAAGGTGGGGCCAAAGAGAGTACAGTGAGGAGATACCTGGTGTGCAGAAGTGGGGGGTAGTGTGTACTGCAGGACCCATTCTAGCAGCACAGGTTAGGGAGAAGCAAGGGGAGTGGAGTTTCCGGAGAGTGCCAGGATACCATAGCATGTGGGAATCAGAAGGGAGGCACAGGAAGGGGCAGGCAACAGGGGCCTGAAACCAAGGGACAGGGACTTGGTCCTCAAGAAGAGTAGCCAGAGTCTCAAGCAAGTATACAGGCCCAGATGGAGAGCCAAGTGCTAGTGCATGGGTCTGGGTGAATGAAAAGAAACATGGAGGGGGAGCAGCGCCAGGGGAGGAATTTGATTGGGTGGCACAGGGGGTCAACGTTTCAAGTCCCAGGGCCACTGCAGGCTGTCAGGGTTTAGGAGCAGGGCCCCAGCTGAGAGAGGCCAAAGGGTCAAGGAAAGGGGCAGGGCTACATTTTCCAAAGGGAGCCCCTAAGGCCAAGAGGCCAAATCAAGCCACTTGGCCCATGTGAGCATCCTGTGAAGGGGATCAGGAAAGTGGGTGTGTCAGAGACACAAAGGACAGTAGGGCCAAAGCAGGGCACCACCTCAAGAGCCGCAGGATGGCTGTGGATGTGCTGGGCATCTGGATCCTAGCAAGGAGCCCAGGCAAGGGAACAAGAAGAGGACCCAGGCCAGTGGAGAGCAGAGAACAACAGGCAGGGAAGGCAGGGCTGCACTAGGGTATTGCAATAAAGGAATGTCAAGGGGAGTAGGGAAGCGGCCCCAGAGAGGGGCCCTCAGAAAATGCCCAGAAAAGCAGCAAACAAAAAGGACCACCAGAGGCTCAAGCAAGGACCCAGGCCAGTGAACGGAGAGCCAAATGCCAGGATTTGGGCAGGGGGCTCAGGACAGTGGAAAAGATTTGGGAAGGAAAGCAGGGGATCCAGAAGGGTGCAGTCAGTCCCCAGGCCTAGGGCCACCTCCATGTTTCAGGGTTCTTGGTGCTGGATCAAGCACTCAGGGAGAGCAATGGGCCCACACAAGGGCCAGGGCCTTGTTTCCCATAAGGCACCCTTGATGAGATGAGAATCTATGGCCAGGGACCTGGCAAAGGAGGCCAAGAAAAGGAACGGCAGCAGACCGAGTGCAATGGGAGGGCACGGAAGGGGGTCAGGATGCTTGCGCATAGCAATGAGACCCAGGACACAAGCCAGGTGCCAAGGAAAGTGACCCACCTGATCCATGGTGATTGGGGACTCAAGGAGCAGGAGACCTGCAAGCACCAGAAAAAGGTGAAAGGGGAAGAGGAGTAAGGGGCTTTGTAAGGACCAGGAAAAGAAAAGGGACACTTAGCGGAGCCAGATTGGAGGCCAAAGGAAGGGGCCCCCAGTTCAGACCCAACACCAAGAGACTCCTTGCTATGCCAAGGGCCATGAGGTATGCGCTCAGCAGCTCAGGAAAACACACAGGCCCAGGGACAGGAGCACAAAGGGTCAGGGTTAATGAGTGCTCGGTTGTAGTATGTGCAGCATGGAAGGCAGAAGGGAAATAACGGCATTGCTCATGGCTGGATTGGAGCAAGTCCATGTTAATTGCCAGGCCTCAAGTTTCAGGAAGTGAGGGGGACTCAGGCGAATGGCAGGGCTGTGTTTCCCATAGGGAACATTCAGAGCAAAGAGGCGAGGAAATTCTGCTCTTCTGTCCCATGTGAGTAGATCCTCAGAGAGGGTCCTGGACCAAAGGTGGGGCCAAAAGGATACTGTGAGGGGATAACTGGTATGCAGAAGTTGCGGGGTGCGTTGGGCTGCAGGACCCATTCCAGCAGTACAGGGTAGGGAAAAGCAGGGGGAGCCTAAGGTTCAGAGATTGCCAGGATATCACAGCATGAGGAGATCAGAGGGGAGGGACAGGAGGAGGCAGGCAACAAGGGCCTGAAACCAGGGGATAGGGAAAGGGTCCAAGAAAGGTAGCCAGAGTCTCAACCAAGGAACCAGGAACAGTAATGGAGAGCCAAGTGCTAGGACCTGGGCCTCAGTGAATGAAAAGAAACATGGAGGGGGAGCTGTGGGAGGAGAGAAAGTGGAGTGAGTGGCAAAGGAAGAGAAGGACTCAAGGCCCAGATTCACTTCAGGGTGTCAGGGGTTGGGAGCAGGACCCCTTCTGAGGGAGGTCAAAGGGCCCACACAAGTGGCAGGGCTATGTTTTCCCAAAGGGATCCCCCAGGACCAACAGGCCAGGTCAAGTCATCTGGCTCAGGTGAGCATCCTTGGAAGGAGATGAGGAAAGTGTGTGTGGCAGAAGCATAAAGACAGGAGGGCTGAAGCAGAGCATAGCCTGAAGGGCAGAAGAATGGGTATGGGTGGGGCGGGGGCCAGGACCCCAGCAAGGAGCCCAGGCAAGTTTCCTAGTAGAGGGACCAGGAGAGGGGATAGCAGTGAATGCCAGGCCAGGACAGCAGGCTGAACTAGGGTACTAAAGTACATGAATGCCAAGGAGAGTATGGCAGCGGTCCCAGAGGGGGGCCTTCAGACCATGCCCAGAAATCAGACAGCAAGAGGGGCCACCAGATGCTCAAGTGAGGAGCCAGGCCAGAGAATGGAGAAACAAGGACCAGGGCTTTGCCAGGAGTCTCAGAACAGTGGACAAGACTTGGGAAGGAAGTCAGGGTATACAGCAGGGTGCAGTCAGGCTGCAGGCCTAGGGCACCTCCAACTTTCAGGGTTCCTGGTGGCGGACCAAGCACCCAAGGAGAGCAAGCGTCCCAGGCAAGGACCAGGGCATTTTTTCCCATAAGGTGCCCTGGATCAGATGAAAATCTTCGGCCAGGATCCTTGCAAAGGAGGCCAGGAAAAGCAACGGGGACAGTAGGAGGGCGATGGGAGTGTACAGAAGGGGGTTGGGGTGGGTGTGCATAGGGGCAAGACCCAGGACCTAAGCCAGGCACCTAGGCAATGGACTCACCCATTTAAAGGTCATTGGAGACCCAAGGAGCAGGACACCTGCGACTGCCAGAAAAAGGATCAAGCTGAAGTGGAGGAAGGGTATGCATGAGATCCAGGTGAAGTCTAGGGGCATGTTGGGGAGTCAACTGGCAGGGCAAAGGAAAGGGACCCCAGGTCAGACCCAACACAAAGAGACTCCTATCTATGCCAAGGGCCATGAGTAACATGGTCAGGGGCTCAGGCAAATGCACAGGACCAGGGACCAGAGCATAAAGGGTCTGTGTTAGGAAGGGCTGGGTTGTAGTAGGGGCAACATGGAAGGCCGTAGGGAATGGAAAGGATCACTCAGGGCTGGGTTGGAGCAAGTCCATATTAACTGCTGGCCTCAAGATTCAGGCAGTGAGGGGGACTCAGGCGAGTGGCAGGGCTGTGTTCCACATAGGGAGCATTCAGGGCTCAGAGACAATCCAGTTCCAATCCTCTGCCCCACGTGAGTAGAACCTCAGAGAGGGTCCTGGACAAAAGGATGGGCCAAAGTTGGTACTGTGAGGGGATACCTGCAGTGCAGAACTGTGGGAGTGAGTTGGGCTGCAGAACCCATTCCAGCAATACAGGGTACGTAGAAGCTGGGGGAATGGAGAGTTCGGGCAGTGCCAGGATACCACAGCAATGGGGGGATCAGAAGGGTGGTACAGGAGGGGACAGGCAAGAGAGGTCTGAAACGAGGGTCAGGGAAAGGGTCCTCAAGAAAGATTGCCAGGGTTTCAAGCAAGGAGCTGGACCCAGTAATGGAGAGCCAAGTGCTAGAACCTGGGCCTGGGTGAACATAAAGAAACATGAAGTAGGAGCAGTGGACTGAGAGAAAGTGGAATGGGTGGACAGGAAGAGAAGGAGTCAAAGCCCAATTTCACAGCAGGGTGTCAGGGGTTGGGAGCAGTGCCTGGGCTGAGAGAGGCCAAAGGGCTCAGGCAAGTGGCAGGGCTATGTTTCATAAGGTCTATGTTTCCCCAGGATGCTCACTCATGGCCAAGAGGCCAGGTCAAGTCGCATGCCCTGGGTGAGCATCCTGGGAAGGGCAGCAAGAAAGTGGGAGTGGCACAGACACAAAAGACAGGAGGCCTGAAGCAGGTCACAGCCTCAAAGGCCGCAGGATGGTTGTGGGTGGGGTGGGGGCCAGGACCCCAGCAAGGGGACCTAGAAAAAGGCCCAGGAGAGAGGCGAGTAGGGACTGCAGGGGCAGGGAGGCAGGGCTGCACTAGGGTACTGAATTACAGGAATGCCAAGGGAAGCATCCTCAGCAAGAGTCCCTCAGATCATGCCCAGAACAGCAGTGAGCATGAAGGGCCACCAGATGCTCAAGCGAAGAGCCAGGCCAGGGAATGGAGAGCCAAGGGCTAGTGCCTGGGCAGGGGGCACAGGACAGTGGACAAGATTTGGGAAGGAAGGCCAGGGACCCTGCTACTGGACCAAGCACCCAGGGAGAGCAAGGGGCTCAGGCAAGGCCTAGGCATTGTTTCCCATAAGGCACTCTGTATCGAATAAAAAGGTACTGCCAGGGCCCTTGCAAAGGAGGCCAGGAAAAGGAAGGGGGCCAGAAGGAGGGCGACAGGAGGGCACGGAAGGCTGTTGGGGTGGGTGCACATAGGGGCGAGATCCAGGACCAAGCCAGGTGCCCAGACAAGGTACCCACCTGATAAATGGTGTTTGGGAACCCAAGGAGAAAGAGCTCTGGGAGCGCCAGAAAAAGGCCCAAGGGGAAGGGGAGGAAGGGGCTGTGTGAGGTCCAGGAGAAGCAGAGGGGAACTTAGTGGAGCCAACTTGTGGACCCATGCAAGGGGCCCCCTGGTCACACCCAACAGGAAGAAACTCCTTGCTATTTCAAGGGCCATGAGGATTTTGGTCAGGAGTGCAGGCAATCTCACAGGCCCAGGGACCAGAGCACAAAGCGTCATGCTTAGGAAGGGCCAGGTTGCAGTAGGGGTAGCATGAAAACCTGGAGGGAAGCGAGGGGATCACTCAGGGCTGGGTTGGAGCAAGTTCATGTTAACTGCCAGGACTCAAGTTTCAGGCAGTGAGGCGTACTCAGGCTAGTGGCAGGGAAGTGTTTCCCACAGGGAGCATTCAGGGCACAGAGGTGAGCCAATTCTGCTCCTCTGCTCCATGGGAGTAGATCCTCAGAGAGGGTCCTGGACCAAATGTGGGGCCAAAGAGGGTATTGTGAGGGGATAACTGGTATGCAGAAGTTGGGGGGTAGGGTGAGCTGCAGGACCCATTCCAGCAGCACAGGGTAGGTTGAAGCAAGTAAAGTGGAAGTTTCAGAGAGTGCCAGGATACCTCAGCATGAGGGGTTCAGAGGGGAAGCACAGGTGGGCGCAGGCAACAGGGGCCTGAAACAAAGGGACAGGGAAATGGTCCACAAGAAGAGTAGCCAGGCTCTCAAGCAAGGAGCTGGGCCCAGTAATGGAGAGCCAAGTGCTAGCACCTGGGCCTGGGTGAATGAAAAGAAGCATGGAGGGGGAGTAGCAGAAGGGGAGAAAGTGGATTTGGTGGCACAGGAAGACAATAGCTAAAGGCCCAGGGCCATTGCATGCTGTCATGGTTTGGGAGCAGGGCCACAGTTGAGGGAGGCCAAAGGACCCAGGCAAGGGGCTGAGCTACATTTTCAAAAGGGATCTCCTAGGGCCAAGAGGCCAAATCAAGCCACATGGCCCAGGTGAGCATCCTGTTAAGGGGATCAGCAAAGCGGGCATGGCAGAGACACAAAGGACAGGAGGGCCAACACAGGGCATAGCCTAAAGGCTGCAGCATGGGTGTGTTTGGGGTGGGGACCTGGACCCCAGCAAGAAAACTGGAAGAGGGCCCAGGTCAGGGGAGAGCAGGGAATGATGAGCCAGGAAGGTAGGGCTGCACTAGGGTACTGCAGTCCAGGATGCCAAGGGGAGCAAGGGAACAGCCCCAGTGAGGGGGCCTCAAACAATTCTCATAAAACAGTGAGCAAGAAGGGCCACCAGAGCCTCAAGCAAGGAGCCATGCCAGTGAATGCAGAGCCAAGTGCCAAGGTTTGGGCAGGGGGCTCAGGACAGTGGAAAAGATTTTGGGGAAAAGGCAGTGGATCCAGCATGGTGCATCCAGGCTCCAGGCCCAGGACCACCTCCAAGTTTCAGGGTTCCTAGTGCCAGATCAAGCACCCAGAGAGAGCAATGGGCCCAGGCAAGGGCCAGGGCATTATTTTCCATAAGGTGCCCTGGATCAGATGAGAATCTATGGCCAGAGACCTGGCAAAGGAGGCCAACAAAAGGAAGAGCCCCAGAAAGAGTGTGACGGGAGGGCATGAAAGAGGGTTGGGATGGGTGTACATAGGTGCAAGACCAAGGCAGGAACCAAGCCAGGCATCCAGGAGAGTGACCCACCCAATCCATGGTGATTGGGGACCCAAGGAGCAGGATACCTGCGAGTACCATAAAAAGGTGCAAGAGGTAGGGGAGGAAGGGGCTGTTTGAGATCCAGGAAAAGCCAAGGAGGACCTAGGGGAGCCCACTGGTGGGCCAAAGCAAGGGATCCCCAGGTCAGATGAAACATGACAAGACTCTTTGTTATGCCAAGGGCCATGAGGAAAGTGGTTAGGGACTCAGGCAAATGCACAGTCCCAGGGACCAGAGCACAAAGGGTCTGTTAGGAAGAGGTGGGTTGCAGTAAGGGCAACATGGAAGCCCGGAGGGAAGGGAGGGGATTGCTCAGGGCTGGATTGGAGCAAGTCCATATTAACTGCCTGACCTCAATGTTCAGGTAGTGAGGGAGACTCAGGCAAGTGGCAGGGCTGTATTCTGCATAGGGAGCATTCAGGGCTCAGAGGGGAGCCAATTCCATTTCTTTGCCCTAGGTGAGTAGATCCTCAGAGAGGATCCTGGACCAAATCAGTGGTCAAAATGGGTACTGTGAGGGGATACCTGGTGTGCAGAAGTGTGAGGGTGGATTGGGATACAGGACCCATTTCAGCAGCACAGGGTAGGGAGAATCTGAGAGCAGAGGGTCTGGGAAGTGCCAGGATATCACAGCAATGGGGGGATCAGAGGGGTGGTAAAGGAGGGGGCAGGCAAGAAGGGTCTGAAACCAGGGGACAGAGTAAGGATCCTCAAGAAGAGTTGTCTCAAGCAAGGAGCTGGGCCCAGTAATGGAAACCCATGTTCTAATACCTGGGCCTACGTGAATGAAAATAAACATGGAGTGGGAGCCACCCACAGGGATAAAGTGGAGTTGGTGGCACAGGAAGAGAAGGAGTTAATTCCCAGGTCCACTGCAGAGTGTCAGGGGTCGGGAGCATGGCCTGAGGAAGGTCAAAGGGCCCAGGCAAGTGGCAGGACTATGTTTTCCCAAAGGGCTATGTTTTCCCAGGATACTCACCCAGGGCCAAGAGGCCAGGTCAAGTTGCCTGGCCCAGGGCTTGGACAGGGGGCTCAGGACAGTGGATTACATTTGGGAAGGAAGGCAGGGGATCCACCAGGGGACAGTTAGGCTCCAGGCCCAGAGCCACCTCCAGGTTTCAGAGTTCTTGGTTCCACAGCAAGAACTCCGGGAAAGCAAGGGCCCAAGTCAGGAGCCAGGGTATTGTTTCCCATAAGGTTCCCTGGATCTGATTAGAATCTACAGCCAAGGTCCTGGCAAAGGAGGCCAAGAGAAGGAAGGGTGCCAGAAGGAGGGTGATGGGAGGGCACGGAAGGGGTCGGGGTGGGTGCGCATAGGGACGAGACCCATGACCCAAGCCAGGTGCCCAGGCAAGGGACTCACCTGATCAATAATAATTGGGGAACAAAGGAGAAGGAGACCAGTGAACCCCAGAAAAAGGCGCAAGGTGAAGGGGAAGAAGTGGCTGTGTGAGGACAAGGAGAAGCCAAGGGGAGCCCACTGGTGCGCCGGAGCAAGGGGCCCCCAGGTCAGACCCAATACAAAGAGACTCCTTGCTATGCCAAGGGCCATGAGGAATGCGGTCAGGGGCTCAGGCAAATGCACAGGCCCATGGACCAGAGCACAAAGAGTCAGGGTTAGGGAGGGTAGATTGTGATAGGGAAAGCATAGAAGCCAGGTAGAAAGGAGGGGATCACTCAGGGCTTGGTTGGAGCAAGTCCATGTTTACTGCCAGGCCTTAAGTTTTAGGCAGTGAGGGGGGACTTAGGGGAGTGGCAGGGCTGTGTTTCCCATAGGGAACATTCAGGGCACAGAGGTGAATAAATTCTGCTCCTCTGCCCCACATGAGTAGATCCTCAGAGAGAGTCCTAGAGAAAAGGTGGGGCCAAATAAGGTAGAATGAGGAGATAAATGGTATGCAGAAGTGTGGGATGGGTTGGGCTGCAGTATTCAAACAGCAGCACAGGGTAGGAAGAAGCAGGGGGAGCAGAGGGTCCAGGCAGTGCCAGGATACCACAGCATAAGGGTATCAGAGGGGAGACACAGGAGGGGGCAGGCAACAGGGGCCTGAAACCAGGGGACGGGAAAAGGGTCCTCAAGAAGGGTAGCCAGGGTCTCAAGCAAGGAACCTTCCCAGTAATGGAGAGCCAGCTGCTAGCACATGGGCCTGGGTGAATGAAAAGAAACATGGAGAAGGTGCAGCAGGAGCAGAAAAAGTGGATTCGGTGGCAATCTCCCCCTGGAGAATGGCTCAAGGCCCAGATTCACTGCGGGGTGTCAGGGGTCGGGAACAGAGCCCCGGCTGAGGGAAACCTAAGGGCCCATGCAAAGGGCAGGGCTACATTTTCCAATGGGAGCCCCAAGGGCCAAGAGTCTAAAACATGTGCCTGGCCCAGGTGAGCATCCTGGGAAGGGGATCAGAAAAGCAGGCGTGGCAAAGACACAAAGGACAGGAGGGTTGAAGGAGAGCACAGCTTGAAGGGCGGCAGGATGTGTTTGGGGGTGTTGGAGGCCAGGACCCCAGGAAGGAGCCCAGGCAAAGGTCCTAGAAGAGGGCCCAGGCCAGGGGAGATCAGAGAACACTGGGCTGGGAAGGCATGGCTGCACTAGAGTACTACAGTCCAGGAATTCCAAGGGGATCAGGGAAGTGGTCCAAGCCAGCGGCCCTCAGACAATGCCCAGAAAATCAGAGAGCAAGAAGGGCAACCAGAGTCTCAAGAGAGAAGCTAAGCCAGTGAACGGAGAGGCAAGGGCCAGGGCTTGGGCAAGGGGCTCAGGAAAGTGGATTACATTGGGGAAGGAAGGCAAGGGATCTAGCAGGGGGCAGCCAGGCTCCAGGCCCAGGGCCACCTCCAGGTTTCAGGGTTCCTGGTGCCAGACCAAGCACCCCGGGAGAGCAAGGAGCCAAGGTAAGGGCCACAGTATTGTTTTCCATAAGGCGCCCTGGATCAGATTAGATTCTAAGGACAGGGTCTTGGCAAAGGAGGCCAGGAAAATAAAGGGGCCTAGAAGGAGGGTGACTGGAGGGCATGGAAGGGGGTCAGGGTTGGTGCACATAGGGGGCAAAACCCAGGACCCAAGCCAGGCACCCAGGCAAGGGACCCACAGGATCAATGGTGATTGGGGAACCAAGGAGCAGGAGACCTGCAAGTGCCAGAAAAAGGGGCAAGGGGATGGGGAGGAAGGAGCTGCATGAGGACCAAGAGAGCCAAGGGGCATCTAGGGGAGCCCACTGGCAGGCTGAACCCAGGGGCTCCCATGTCAGATCCAACTTGAAGAGACTTCTTGCTCTCCCAAATGCCATGAGAAATGAGGTCAGGTGCTCAGGCAACTGCCCAGGCCCAGGAACTGGTGCAAAAATGGTTAGGGTTAGAGAGGTCTGGTTTGTGGTAGGGGCAGCATGCAAGGGCAGCAGGGGAGGGAAGGGTGGGATTCACTCAGGGCTGGTATGGAGCAAGTCCATGTTAACTGCCAGGCCTCAAGGTTCAGGCAGGGAAGAATACTCAGGCCAGTGGCAGGGCTGTGTTTCCCATAGGGAGCATTCAGGTTGCAGAGGCGAGTTAATTTTGCTCCTCTGCTGCAGGTGAGTAGACCCTAAGAGAAGGACCTGGACAAAAGGTGTGTCTAACTGTGAGGGGATACCTGTTGTGCAAAAGGTGAGGGGTGTCAGGCTGCCAGGACCCATTCATGCAGCATAGGCTAGGAAGAAGTAGGGGGAGCAGAGGTTCCTGGCATTGCCAGGATACCACAGAATGAGGGAATCAGAGGGGAGGCACAGGAGGGGGCTGGTAAAAGGGGCCTGATACCAAGGGACAGGGACTGGGTCCTCTAGAAGGGCAGCCAGGGGCTTTCGAATGGAGCCAGGCCCAGTAATGAAGATCCAAGTGCTAACACCTGGGCCTGGGTGAATGAGAATTGACTTGGTAGTCTGTGGGAGCTCTTCTACCTCTGCAGCCTGAGTAGATTGGACTGGCTCCTTCAGGTGAGAGACCCCTCCCACCTTGGTGTCCAGGCTAGATTGTATACTTCCTCAGTCCATGTAGAGGGGACTCACCATTACAGTCATGAGATCCTTCCACATGGATGCCCAGTGTTGTTGGTGGCACCTGTACAGCTGTAGCCAGGGTAGCAGGGAATCGCCCCTCCAGGCGGGATACACCTTTCACCTGGGTGTCAGGGGGAGCTCATATCTAGGTGCATCCAAAGTAGCAGGGACTTGCCACTCTAGGCAAGAGTCCCCTCACACCTGGGTATGTATGGGGGCTCCTATAGAGCTGCAGCGAGGGTAAGAGTGACTCACCCCTTTAGGCAGGAGAGCACTTTCACCTGGGTGTCTGGGGAACTCATATACCTCCGAAGGCAGGGTAGATGGAACTCGACCCTCCAGTCAGGAGACGCCTCCCAACTGGGTGTCCGGTGAGCTAGTACACCACCCCAACCAGGATATAGGGTATTTTTGCCTCCAGACCGGAGACCCCTCCCACCTGATTGTTGTGGGGATCTTCTATACCTCTGCAGTTAGGTTCGAGGGGACTAGACTCTCCAGGCAAAGACCCCCTCCAAACTGGGTGTGGAGGGCAGCTCTTATACCACCGTAATCAGGGTAGAGAGCACTTGCCTTGCCAGGCTGGAGACCACTCCCACCTGCATGTCTGGGTGGGCTCTCATACCTCTAAGTCAGGGTAGCAGGGACTTGCCCCTCCAGGTGAGAGAACCCTCCTACCTGGGTGCCAGGGGAGCTCCTATACCACTGCAGCCAGGTTAGAAGGGACTCGAACCTCCAGTCAGGGGAACCCCTCCCACCTGGGTGACTGGGGGAGCTCCTATACCTCCCAGCCAGGTTAGAGGGGACTCACTTCTCCAGTTGAGAGACACCTCCCACATGGGTGTCCTGGGTGCTCTTATATGGCACCAGCCAATGTAGACGGGACTTGCCCCTCCAGGTGGGAGACCTCTTTCACCTGGGTGCTGGGGTCTTGTATAGTTTATATACCACCAAAGCCAGGGTAGAGGGGACTCGCCTCTCCAGTAGGGAGACCCCATCCAACTGGGTGTTTTGGGAAGCTTGTATACCTGCACAGCTAGGTTAGAGGGAATTCTCTGCTCTAGGCAGGAGACCCTTCCTACCAGGGTGTCAGGGGAAACCCTTATCCTGCCACAGACCAGGTAGAGGGGATTTGCCCTTCCAGGCAGGATACCCCTCCCACCTGAGTATCATGGGAGCTCATATACTACAGCAGCCAGGGTAGAGTGTGCTTGCCCCTCCAGGAGGGAGACCCCTCCCACCAGGGTGTCAGGGGAAGCTCATGTACTGCAGCAGCCAGGGTAGCATTCACCCATCTATATTGGAGACCCCTCCTACCTGGGTACAGTGGGGGAGGCTCCTATACTGCAATATCCAGTGTAGAGGGGACTCGCCCCCCTTTTGGGAGACCTCTCCAACCTGGGTGTCTGGGAGAGCTCCTACATAACTGCAGCCAGAGTAGAAGGGACTCGCCCCTCTAGGCAGGAGACCCCTCGCACCTGGATGTCTGGGGGAGCTCCTATATAGCAGCAGCCACGGGAGAGCCGACTCGCCCGTCCAGGGTGTCAGGGGAATCTCATATACTGGTACAGCCAAGGGACACTGGATACGCTCCTCCAGGGGAGAGACCCCTCCCATCTTGGGGCCAGGTAGAGCTTGTATTCAATCATAGCCAGGTTACAGGGGACTCGCCCCTCCAAACGGGAGACCCTTCCCACCTGGGTGTTGGGGGTTGCAGGTATACAGCTGCAGCCAGTGTAGCTGGGACTCACCCCTCCATGCAGGATGCTCCTTTCACCTGGTTGTCAGGGGGAGCTCTTATCCTACCACAGCCATTGTAGAGGGTACTCGCCCCTCATGGCAAGAGACCACTCCCCCCTTGGTGTGTGTGTGGGGGGGGGGGCTCGTGTATCTTGAGAGCTTGGGTGGAGGGAACTTGCCCCTTTGAGTTTGAGACACCTCCCATCTTGGTAAGTCGGGGGAGCTCCTATATCACAGCAGCCAGAATAGAGGGGACTCGCCCCTTCTAGCAGGAGACCCCTCCTACCTGGTTCTCTGGGAAACCTGGTAAACCTCTGCAGCCAGGGTAGGGGGAAGTCACCCTTCTAGGCTGGAGACCCTTCCAACCTGTTTGTCAGGTGGAGCTCCTTAACCACTCCAGCAAGGGTAGAGGAGCCTTTGTCCTCCAGGTGGAAGACCCCTCCCACCTGGGTGTCAGGTGGAACTCATATTCCCCAGCAGCCATGGTAGAGGGGACTTGCACCTCCAGTCAGAAGACCCCCCTCCCACCTGGGTTTCAGGTGGAGCTCATATAGACCAGCAGCCAGGGTAGAGGCAACTTGTACCTCCAGCAAGAAACACCTCCCACCTGGGAATGGGAATAAATCTTATATAGCCTTGGCCAAGCTAGAGGGGACTCGCCCCTCCAGGTGGAATTCCCTTCTCACCTAGGTATCCAGTGGGAGCTCATATACACCAGAAGCCAGGGTAGGGGTGACTCGAACCTCCAGGCAAGAGACACCTTCCACCTGGGAGTGGGGTTAACTCCTATAGTGACTTAGCAAGGGTAGAGGGGACTCGCTGCTCCAGGCGGAAGACCCTCCCACATGAGTGTCTGGCGAGGGGTGATCATATACACCTGTACCCTGGGTAGCAGTGACACACCCCTCCAGGTGGCAGACCCCTCCTTCTGGGGATAGGAGGGGGCACTTATAACCCTGAAGACAGGGTTGAGGGGACTTGCCCCTTTAGACAGGAGACCCTCCCACCTGGGTGGGGGGGTGCCTATACCACAGCAGCCAGAGTAGTGGGGACTCACCCCTCCAGGCAGGGGACCCCTCCCACCGGGGTGTTGTGGGGAACTTGTAGAACACCTTATACAGGGTAGAGAAGGCTTGCACATCCAAGCAGGAGACCCCTCCAACCTGGCTGTCATCTGGAGCTCATATACAACCTCACCCATGGTAGAAAGCACTTGCCCTTCCTGGCGGGAGTCCCCTCCCACCAGGGTGTCAGTGGGAGCTCATATACAGCCACAGCTAGGGTAGAGGAAACTCACCCCTCCGTGCAGGAGACCCCTCTCACCTGGGTGTCTGGGGCAGCCCGAATACCTCCACAACCAGGGTAGAGGGGACTCACTGCTCCAATCAGGAGACCCTTACCACCTGTGTGTCAGGGAATATTGTGTACCACCACAGCAAGGGTAGAGGGTACTTGCTCATCCAGGCAGGAGACCCCTCCCACCTGTGTGTGTGTAGGGGGGAGATCCTATACAGCCACAGCCAGGGTAGAGGGGACTCTCCCCTCCAGGAGGGAGACCTCTCCCACCAGGGTTTCAGGGGGAGCGATTATACCACTGCAGCCAGGTTAGGAAAGACTCACCCCTCCAGGAGAGAGACCTCTTCCACCTGGGTGTCCTGGGAGCTCCTTTACTGCTGAAGCCAGGGTAGAGGAGATTCCCACCTCCAGGTGAGAGACACCTACCACTTGGGGATGGGGGTTAACTCCTATAATGCCTTAGCCTGGATAAAGGGGACTCGCCCCTCCAGTCTTGTGACCCCATAACCTGGGCGTGCGGGGAGCTCCTGTACCACCAGAGCCAGGGGAGAAGGGACTCGACCCTCCAGGTGGAATATCCCTTCCACCTGGTTGTCAGGGGAGTTCATTTACTCCCACAAGAAGGGTAGAGGGGACTCGCCACTGGAGGCTGGAGACCCCTCCAACCTGGGTGTAGAGGGGACCTCATATACCACTGCAGCCAGGGTAGAGGGGACTCGCCTCTCCAGGGCAGAGTCCCTCCGACCTGTGTGTCAGGGGGATATAATTTACCGCAGCAGCTAGGGTAGAGGGGACTCGCCCCTGCAGGCGAGAGACCCATCCATCCTGGGTGTCAGGAAAAGCTAGTAAACCACTGCAGCCAGGGTAGAGGGAGACCCCTCCCATCTGGATATAGAGGGGAGCTTGTATATACCACAGCAGCCAGAATAGATGGGACTCGCCCCTCCAAGCAGGAGACCCTTCCAACCCTGTGTCTGGGAGAGCTGGTAAAACCCCCACACACAGGGTAGAGGGTACTTTTCCCTTCTGGTGGAATACCCCTCCCACCTGGGTGTTGAAGTGTGCTCCTATACACCCATAGCCAGTGTAGAGGACTCTCCCCTCCAGGCAGGAGACCCCATAACTTTGGTGTCAGGGGGAGTTCCTATGCCACCAGAGCCAGACGACAGGGGATTCAATTCTCCAGGCAAAAAATCCTGTCCACCTGGTAGTCAGAGGTGTTCATATACTGCCAGAGGCAGAGTAGAGGGGACTTGCCACTCCAGGTTTGAGACCCATTTCACCTGGGTGTGGGAGGGTTCTCTTATACCACTGCAGCCTAGTTAGAGGGAATTGTAACTCTAGGCTGGATACCCTCCCACCTGGGTGTCAGAGGGAGATCCTTTACTGCCACAGCCAGATTAGAGGGGACTTTCCCCATCAGGCAAGAGACCCATCCAACCTGGGTGTCAAGGAAAGCCAGTATACCACTGCAGCCAGGTCTCCCCTTCAGGCGGAAGACTTCTCCCATCTTGGTATAGGGGGGAGCTAGTATACCACAGCAGCCAGAATAGAGAGGACTTGCCCCTCCATGCAGGAGACCCCTATCACCTGGGTGTCTGGGAGAGCTGGTGCATCACCTCACCAGGGTAGAGGGGTGTCACCCTTCTAGGTTGGAGACCCCTCCAACCTGGGTCTTAAGGGAGATGGTTTACCCCAGCAGCCAGGTTAGAGGCAACTTGCTCCTCCAGGCGAGATACACCTCGCACCTGGGAATGGTATTAACTTCTATACTTCCTTAGCCAGGGTGGAGGTAACTCACCCCTCCAGGCAGATGACCTCTCCGACAAGGGTGTCTGCCAAGGAAGGATTCGTATACAGCTGCAGCTGGGGTAGCAGCGATTCACCTCTCCAGGCTGGAGGGCCCTCCCTCCTGGGGGTAGGAGGGGGCTTCTTATATCCCTGCAACCAGGGTTGAGGCGACTTGCCCCTTCATGAAGAAGACCCTCCCACTTGGATGTGGCAGGGAGGAGCACCTATACTGCTGCAGCCTGGGGTAGTAGGTACTCGCCCCTCCAGGCTGGAGACATCACCCACCTGGGTGTAGAAGGGATCTTTTATATCACTTTAGATAGTGTAGAGGAGACTCACCCTACCAGATGGGAGACCCCTCCAACCTGGCTGTTGTCGGGAGTTCATATACCACCACAGCCACGGTAGAAAGTACTTGCCTCTCCTGGTGGGAGAACCCTCCCACAAGGGTGTCAGTGTGAGCTCATATACCACCACATCCAGGATAGAAAGGACTTGACCCTCCACGTGGGAGATCCCTCCCCCTTGGGTGTCTGTGGGAGCTTTTATCCCTCCGTAGACAGGGTAGAGGGCACTCGCCACTTCAATAGGGAGACCCCTTGTACCTGGGTATCCATGGGAGCTTGACTACTGCAGGAGACAGGGTATTGGGGACTCACCCTTACAGGCAGGAGAACCCTCAAACCTGGATGCTGGCAGTGCTCCTGTACTGCAACAGCCACTATAGGGGAAACATGCCCCTGGAGACGGAAAACCCCTCCCAGCTGGGTTCACTGGGACCTCTTATATGACAAGAGCTAAAGTAGAAGGGTGGTGCCCTTCCAGGCTGGATATCCCTCCCACCTGTGTGTCGGTGGACCTTATATACCACCAAAGCCAGGGTAGAGGTGACTCGCCCGTCCATGAAGAAGACCACTTCCACCTGTGTGTAGGGGTGCTCTTGTATACCGCCTTAGCCACGGTAGAGAAAACTTGCCCTTCCAGAGGGATGACTACTCCCATCTTCGTGTCTGGGAGAGCATTTATACCGCCACCGCCAGGGCATGGGGGACTCATTGTCCAGGTGGGAGATCCCTCCCAACTGGGTGTCAGGGGGAGCTTCTATAACCCTGAAGCCAGTGTAGAGGGAACGCACCCCTCCAGTCGAGAGATACCTAACCTGGGTTTTGTGGGGAGCTCCTATACTGCCAGAGCCAGGAGAGAGGGGACTCGACACTCCAGGTGGAAGATCCCTTCCACCTGATTGTCAGGGCTGTACATATACTGCCATAGGCAGGGTAGAGGGGACTCCCAATGAGGCGGGAGACCCCTCCTACCTAGATGTAGAGGGAATCTCCTTTACCACTGCAGCCAGGGTAGAAGGGACTCGCCTCTACAGGCTGGAGACCCACCCACCTGGAAGTCTGGGGGAGATCCTTTACCACAACAGTCAGGGTAGAGTGGACTCACTCCTTCAGGCTAGAGACCCATCCAACCTGGGTGTCAAGGAAAGCTAATAAACCACTACAGCCAGAATAGAGGGGACTTACCCCTGCAGGAGGGAAACCCCTCCCATCTGGGTATGGGTGGGTAGCTCCTATAACACAGAATCCCGAACCTGCGTGTCTGGAAGAGCTGGTACACACCCTCAGGTATAGGGAAGTCACCCCTCTAGGTGGGAGACCCCTCCCACCTGAGTGCAGGGGGGAGCTCCTTTACCACCGCAGCCAGGGTAGAGAGGACTAGCTCCTCCAGGCAGAAGACTCCTCCCACCTGGGTGTCAGGTGGAGCTCATATACCCCAGCAGCCAGGGTAGAGGCAACTCGCATGTCCAGGTGAGAAACAAATCCCACCTGGAAAAGGGATTAACTCCTATACCACTTTAGTCAGAGTAGAGAGGACTCGCCCCTCCAGATGGAAGAACCCTCCCACCTGGGTGTCAGGTTGAACTCATACACCCCAGCAGCCAGTGTAGAGGCAACTCACACCTCCAGGCAAGAAACATCTCCCACCTTGGAATGGGGGTAACTTCTATCCTGCCTTAGCCAGAGTAGAGAGGACTTGCCCCTCCAGGATGAAGACCCCTCCCACATGGGTGTCTGAAGAGGAGCGGTTCATTTCCAGCTGTGGCTGTGGTAGCAGCAACTCGCCTCTCCTGGGGGTAGGAGGGGGCTCTTATACCACTGAAGCCAGGGTTGAATGAACTCACCCCTTCATGTAGGAGACTCTCCCTTCTGAGTGTTTAAGGGTACTTGTATACCACCTTAGCCAGGGTAGAGGAGACTTGCCCATACAGGCAGGAGACCCGTCCAACCCGGCTATCAACAGGATGTCATAAACCTCCACAGCCAAGGAAGAAAATACTCGCACCTTCTGGCGGGAGACCCCTCCATCCAAGGTGTCAGGGGATGCTCATATATGGCCACAGCCAGGATAGAGGGGACTTGCCCCTCCAGGCAGGAGATCCTTCCCACCTGGGTGTCATGGGGAGCTCTTATACCACTGCAGCCATAGTAGAGGGTACGTTCCATATCATGTGGGAGAACCCTCTCACCTGGGTGTCAGGGTAGATCCTATACCACTGCTGTCAGGGTAGAGGTAACGCTATCCTCCAGAAGAGAGACCTTTTCCACCTGGGCAGCTCAAATACTGCTGCAGCAGGGTAGAGGGGACTCTACCCTACTGGCCAGAGACTTCTCCCAATTGGGTGGCAGGGGAGCTCCTATATTACAGCAGCCAGAGTAGAGAGGATTCGCCCCAACAGGCGAGAGGTCCCTCCACAAGGGTCTTGGGGGGAGCTCCTATACTTCCACAGCCAGACTAGAGGGAACATGCCCCTGCAGGTGGAAGACCCCTCCCACCTGGGTGTACTGGGAACTCTTGTGTGGCAAGAGCTAAAGTAGAGTTGACTCGCCCTTCCATGCGGAATCCCCCTCCCACCTGGGTGTCTTGGAGAGCTTGTATACAGCCACAGCCAGGGTAGAGGGGATTCATTGCTCCTGGTGGGATACCCCTAATACCTGGGTGTCTTGAGAACTTTATATTCCCCTGTGCCAGTGTAGAGGGACCTCTCCATTCCAGTCGGGAGACCCTGTAACTTGGTGTTGGGGGTGCTGCTATGCTGCCAGAGCCAGAAGAGAGGGGACTAGACCCTCCAAATAGAAGATCCCTTCCACCTGGTTTTCAGGGGTGTTCATATACTGCCATAGCAGGGTAGAGGGGACTTACCATTTGAGGGAGTAGACCCCTCCCACCTGGGTGTAGGGGGTACCTCCTATACCATTGCAGCCAGGATAGAGGGGAATCGCAACTGGAGGCAGGAGATCCCTACCACCTGGATGTAGGAAGAATCTCCTATACCATTGCAACCAGGGTAGAGGGGACTCACATCTCCAGGCTGGAGAACCTGTCACCTGGGTGTCAGGAGGAGATCCTTTACTGCAGCAGCCAGGGTGGAGGGTACTCGTCCCTCCAGACAAAAGGCTCATCCAACCTGGGTATCAGGGAAAGCTAATAAACCATTGCAGACTGGGTAAAGGGGATGTGCCCCTTTAGGTGGGAGGACCCTCTCATCTGGGTATGGTGGGGAGCTCATATACCACAGCAACCAGAATAGTGGAGACTTGCCCCTCCAAGCAGGAGGGCCCACCTGGGTGTATGGGAGAGCTGGTACACCCCCTCAGCCAGGGTAGAGGGAAGTCATCCCTTTATGCGGGAGACCCCCCACACCTGGGTGTTAGGGCAAGATCCTTAACCTCTGCAGCCAGGGAAGAGTGGATTCTCCCCTCCAGGTGGATGATGCCTCCCACCTGGGTGTCAGGTGGAGCTCATATACTCCAGCAGCAATGGTAGAGGCAACTCGCATCTCTAGGTGAGAAACACCTCCCATCTGGGAATGGGAGTAACTCCTATACCCCCTTAGCCCTGGTAGAGGGGACTTGCCCTTCCAGATGGAAGAACCCTCCCACCTGGGTGTCTTGGAGAGCTTGTATACAGCCACATCCAGTGTAGAGGGGACTCATTGCTCCTGGTGGAAGACCCCTAATACCTGGGTGTCTTGGGAACCTCATATACCCCTGTGCCAGTGTAGAGAGGACTCTCCATTCCAGTCGGGAGACTCTGTAACTTGGTGTTGGGGGCGCTGCTATGCTGCCAGAGCCAGAGGAGAGGGGACTAGACCCTCCAAATGGAAGATCCCTTCCACCTGGTTGTCAGGGGAGTTCATATACTGCCATAGCAGGGTAGAGGGGACTTGCCATTTGAGGGAGTAGACCCCTCCCACCTGGGTCTCAGGGGAATCTCCTATTCTGCCACAGCAAGGGTAGAGGAAATATGGCCCTGCAGGTGGAAGATCCCTCCCACCTGGTACTGGGAACTCTTGTATAGCAAGAACTAAAATAGAGGGGACTCACCCTTCCAGATGGGATACCCCTCCCACCTGGTGTAGGGAGAGCTTGTATACTGCCAAAGTCAGGGTGGAGAGGTATTGCCTGTCCATGCATAAGACCACTCCCCCCTGTGTGTAGGGGGGGACTTGTATACCACCTTAGCCAGGGTAGAGAAGACTTACCCTTCCAGGCGGGAGAACCCTCCCACCTGGGTGTCTGGGAGAGTTTTGTACTGCCATAGCCAGGGTAGAGGGGACTCATTGCTCCAGGTGGGAGATCACTTCCACCTGGGTGTCGGGGGGAGCTCACATACCGCTGCAACCAGTGTAGAGGTGACTCGAAGCTCCAGTCATGAGACCCCATAACCTGGGTGTCGTGGGGAGCTCCTATACCGCCGGAGCCAGGGAAGAGAGGTCTCCACCCTCCAGGTGGAAGATCCCTTCCACCTGTTTGTAAGAGGAGTTCATATACTGCCACAGGCAGGGTAGAGGGTCTCACCCCTTGGGGTGGGAGACCCCTCCCACCTGGGTGTAGTGGGGGGCTCCTATAACACTACAGCCAGGGTCAAGGGGATTTGCCTCTCCAGGCCGGAGACCCTCCCACCTGAGTGTCAGGGGAAGATCCTTTACCACTGCAGCCAGGGTTGAGGGGACTTTCCCCTCCAGGCGAGAGACTCATCCAACCTGGGTGTCAGGCAAAGCTAGTAAACTAGTGCAGCCAGGGTATAGGGGACTCACACCTTCAGGTGGGAGACCCGCCCACTTGGGTTGGGGGGGAGGTCTCGTATACCATTACAGCCAGGGTTGTGGGGACTCCTCCCTCCAGGCAGGATACTCCTCTCATCTGGGTATGGGGGTAGCTGTTATACCACTACAGCCAGGGTACAGCGGACTTGCCCCTCCAGGCAGAAGTCCCCTCCCACTTGGGTGTCAGGGGGAGCTCCTATACCATTGTAGTCAGGGTAGAGGGGACTCACCCCTTCAGGCAGGAGACCCCTTCCATCTGGGTTTCAGGGGTAGCTCATATACTGCCCCAGAAAAGGTAGAGGGGACTTGTCCCTAAAGGTGGGAGACCCCTCCCATCTGGATGTCCTGGGGAGGAGGGGGCTCATATACAGCTGCAGGTAAGGTTGCAGGGACTTGAAAGCCCTGGCAGAACACCACTTTCATCTGGTGTCCAGGGTAGTGCCTATCTTGCAACAGCCATGGTAGAGGGGACCTGCCCTTCCAGGAAAGAGTCCCCTCCCACCTGATGGTCAGGGAGAGCTCATATACTACCTCAGGCAGGAGAAAGGGGACTAACTCCTCCAAGCAGGAGACCCCCTACTACCTGGGTGTCAGGGAAAGCTAGTATATCACTGGAGCCAGGAAAAAGGGTACTCCTCCTTTCAGGCAGAAGACCCCTCTCATCTGCTAATGGGGGTGGCTCATATACCACAGCAGCCAGGGTAGAGGGGACTTGCCCATCCATGTGGGAGACCCCTCCCACCTGGGTATCTGTGGGGAGCTTCTATACTGCCTTAGCCAGAGTGGAGGGTACTCTGTCCTCCAGGTGGGAGACCCCTCCCATCTGGCTATGTGTGGGGCAGAGTTCATGTATCACTGTAGCCTGGATAGAAGGGATTTATCCCACTAGACGAGAGACCCCTTTCAACTTGGTGTAGGGGGGAGCTCCTGTACTGCCAAAGCCAGGGTAGAGGGTACTCGTCCCTCCAAGCTGGACAACCCTATCACCTGGGTGCCATAGGAAGCACATATACTGCCTTATCCAGAAGAGAGGTTACTCAGCCCTCCTTGTGGGAGACCCATCCCACCTGGGTGTCACAGGGAGCTTATATACAACCTTAGCCAGGATAGAGGTGACTCGCACCTCCAGGTGGGAAACCCTTTCTTCCTGGGAACCTGGGAGCTTGTATACTGCATTAGCCAGGGTGGAGGGTACATTATCCTGCAGGCAGGAGACCCACCCCTCGATATGGGGGGGAACTCATATACCACTGCAGCCAGGAGAGAGAGGACTAGCCCCACTAGGTGGGAGACGCCTAAACACTGGTTGTCAGGGGATCTCATATACTGGCAGAAGCAGGGAAGAGGGGACTTGACATTCCAGGCGAGAGACCCCTCCTACCTTTGTGTCTGTGTGTGGGGGAGCACTTAAACCACTACAGCCAGGGTAGTGGGGATTCCCCCCTCCAGACAGGAAACCCCTCCCACCTGGTTGTCATGCGGGAGCTTGTGTACCACCTTAGATAGGGTTGAGATGACTCGCCACTCCACGCGAAAGACCACTTTCACCAGGGTGTCAGAGGGGAGCTCCTATACCATCGATGCCAGGGTATAGGATATATGCCACTCCAGTTGGGAGATCTATTCCACCTGGCAGTTAAAGGGAGGTCTTCTACAGCTTCAGCCAGGGTACAGGGGACTCACCCTCTAGACTGCAGAAGCCTCCCACCTGGGTGTTAGAAGGATCTAGTATACCTCTGCAGCCAGGGTAGAGGAAACTTGCCTCTCCAGGCTGGAGACCCCTCCCACCTTTGTGTCCAGAGGAACTCAAATACTGCAGCAGACATGGTATACAGGACTCACCCTTCCAGTAAAGAGACCCCCTCTAACCTGGGTGTCAGGAGGAGCTCCTATAACAACTTATCCAGAATGGAGGGTACTCGCCCTCCATGCTGGAGACCCCTCCCACCTGGGTGTCTGGGGGAGCTTATACACTGCCAAAGCCAGGGTAGAGGGGACTCACCACTCTAGTTGGGAGACCCCTACCACCTGGGTGTCAGGGGGATCTCCGATACTGCTGCTGCCAGGCTTCAAGTTACAGGCATTGAAGTGGACTCAGGTTACTGGCACAGCTGTGTTTCCCATAGGGAGCATACAGGGTGCAGAGACCAGCCAGTTCCACTCCTCTGCCCCAGGTGAGTAGATCCTCAGTGAGGTACCTGGACCAATGAGGGGAAAGAGGGATACCTAGTGTTAGGAGATTTGGGGGGTCAGTGGGCTGTAAGACCCATTTGAGGAGCCTAGACTAGAGTGAATAGGCATAGCTGAAGACCTGGACAGTGCCAGGATACCATAGCACAAGTAGAACAGAGGGGAGGCACAGTATGGGGTCTATTAAAAGAGGTCTGAAACCAACAGAAAGGAAAGGTTCCTCCAGAAGGACAGTCAGGGACTCAAGCAAGGAGCCATGCTCAGTAATGGAGAGCCAAGTGCTAGCACCTGGGCCTGGGTGAATGAAAAGAAACATGGAGGGGTAGCAGTGGGAGGGGAGAAAGTAGAGTGGGTGGCACAGGGGAAGAAGGGCTCAAGGCCCAGGTCCACTGAAGGGTGACAGGGGTCGGGAGCAGGGCCAGGGCTGAGGGAGGCAAAAGGGCCCAAGCAAGGGGCAGGGCTATGTTTTTCCAAAGGGAGCTCCCAGGGCCAAGAGGCCAGGTCAAGTCACCTAGCCCAGGTGAGTATCCTGGGAAAGGGACCAGGAAATCTGGCATGGCAGAGACAGAAAGGATAGGAGGGCTGAAGGAGGGCACAAACTGAAGTGCCACAGGATGGTTGTGGGTGGATTGGGGGCCAGGACCCCAGCAAAGAGCCCAGGCAAGGGACATAGAAGAGGGTGTGGCCAGGGGATAGCAGGGAATTCCGGGCCAGGAAGGAGGGGCTGCACTATGGTTTTGAGGTACATAAAAGCCAAGGGGAGCAGGGAAGCAGCCCCAGCAAGGGGCCCTCAGACAATGCTCAAGAAAGCAGTGAGCAAAATAGTCACCAGAGTCTCAAAAGAGGAGCCAGGCCTGGGAACAGAGAGCCAAGGGCCAGGGCTTAGGCAGGGGGCTCAGGACAGTAGACAAGATTTGGGAGGGAAGGCAGGGGATCCAGCAGGGAGTAGTCAGGCTCTACGGTCAGGACCACCTCTAGGTGTCATGTTTTTGGTTGAGGACCAAGCACCCAGGGAGAGCAAGAGGCCCAGGTGAAGGGCAGAGCTCTTTTTCCCATAAGGCACCCTGGCTCATATTTGAATCCAGGGCCAGGGACCTGACAAAAGAGACCAGACAAGGGAAGGGGGCTAGGAGGAGGGCAAAGGGAGGGCACAGCAGAGGGTCATGGTGGGTGCACTATAGAGTGAGATCCATGACCCAAGACAGGCCCTCAGGCAAGGGACTCACCCAACTGATTATGATGAGGGACACCAGGAGCAGGAGACCTGCAAGCGCCAGGAAAAAGCATGAGGGGAATGGAGGTAGGGACTGCATGAGGACCAGGAGACAGAGGGAAGTGCAAGGAGCACCTAGAGAAGCTGTCTGTGGGGCCTAAGCAAGGAGCTCCCAGGTCAGTCCCAACATGTAGAGACTCCATGCTATGCCAAGGTACATGAGGAGCACCATCAGGGGCTCAGGAGAGTGCCCAGGCCCGGAGACTGGAGCACAAATGGTCAGGGTTAGGGAGGGCTGTGTTTGGGTATGGGTAGCATGAAGGCCAGAGGGCATGGGAGGGAAGGGAGGAAATTGCTCATGTCTGGCTGGAGCAAGTCCCATGTTAACTGCCAGGCCTCAAGGTACAGGTGGTGAATGGGACTTAGGTGACTGGCAGGGCTGTGTTTCTCATAGTGAGCATATAGGGTGCAGAGATCAGCCAATTCTGCTCCTCTGCCCCAGGTGAGTAAATCCTCAGAGTGGGACCTGGATCAATGGGGGGGCAAAAGAGGGTACTGTGAGGGTATACCTAATATTAGGAGGTTTGGGGGTGTTGGAGGGCTGCAGGACCCTTTTGAGGAGCCTAGGCTAGAGTGAATAGGGGTAGCTGAGGGTCCGGACAGTGCCAGGATATCACAGCATGATGGGAACAGAGGGGAGGCACAGGAGAAGGCTGGAAAAAGGGGCTTAAAACCAAGGGATAGAAACTGTGTCCTTGAGAAGCCTGGCCAGGGGCTCAAGCAAGAAGCTGGGCCCAGTAATGGAAAGCCAAGTGCTTGCACCTGTGCTTGGGTAAATGATAAAACACATGGATAGGGAGGATAGAAGGGGAGAAATGGGAGCGGCTGACACAGGGGGAGGAGGGGTCAAGCCCCAGGTCCACAGCAGGGTGTCAGGGTTCAGGAGTAGGGCCTGGGCTGAGGGAGGCAAAAGTGCCCAGGCAAGGGTCAAGGCTACATTTTCCCAAAGGTCAAATCCTCTGGCTGCCAGGGGCTGAAGAAAGGAGCGGGCGCGGGGCCCAGTAATGGAGAGTGAAATGCTAGTACCTGTGCGCGTCCTGGCAAAGGAGGTCTGGAAAAGGAAGGGGCCAAGAAGGAGGGTGATGGGAAGGCACAGCTGGGGGTCAGAGTGGGTGTGTGGAAGGGCAAGAGCCAGGACTCAAGCCAGGCACCCAGGCAAGGGACTCACTCAATCAATCGTGATGAGGTACCCAAAGACCAGAGACCCGCTAGCGTGAGAAAAAAGGACAAGGAGAAGAGGAGAAATGGCCTCCGGAAGGACTAGGAGAAGCCAAGTTGCACCTAGGGGAGCCCACTGGTGGGCCCAAGCAAGTGGCCCTCAGGTCAGACCCAATATGAAGAGATTACATGCTATGTCAAGGGCCATGAGGAATACATTCAGGGGCTCAGGTGAATGCCCAGGCCCAGAGAAGACTGGAGTGTAAAAGTTCCGGGTTTGGGAGGGCTAGATTGCAGTAGGGGCAGCATGCAAGGTGAGAGAGCAGGGAAGGGAAGGGAGGGAATCACTCAGGGCTGGGTTGGAGCAAGTCCCTGTTAACTGCCAGGCCTCAAGGTTGAGGGAGTGAAGGGGACTCAGGGGAGTGGCAGGGCTGTGTTTCATATAGGAAGCATTCAGGGTGCAAAGCCCTGCCAATTCCATTTTTTTGCCACAGGTGAGTAATCCTCAGAGAGGGACCTGGCCCAAAGGAGGGGAAAAAGAGGGTACTGTTTGAGGATACCTGGTTAGTGGAGGTGGCAGAGGTTAGGCTGCCAGGACCCATTCGAGGACCCAAGGGCCAAAGTAGAGCACAACCTGAAGGGCTGCAGGTTGGGTGTGAGTGGGATGGAGGCCAGGAATCCAGCAAGGAGCCCTGGCAAGGGACTTAGATGAAGGCCCAGGCCAGGGAAGAGCAGGGAACACTGGCTCAGGAAGGCGGGCCTGCACAAGGGTACTGAAGTACAGGAAAGCTAAGGGGAGCAGGGAAGCGGCCCCAGAGAGGGTCTTGGGTCAAAGGAATGCCAAAGGAGGACATTGTGAACGGATACCTTTTGTCCAGAATTGGGGGTTTGGTGGAGAGCCAGGACCCATTCTTGGAGCCCAGCCTAGGGAGAAGCAGTAGGAGGGGAGAGTCGGTGCAATGCCAGGATAGCACAGTACTATTGTAGGGTCAAATGAGGCAAGGCACCAAACATAACAGGAAACAGTTTTATTTGGCTGCAGCCTGGCTCAGAGGACATAGCTTTTGCTGTAATCAATTCCCTAAACTTCCGATTTCAGGAAGTTTCAGAATATTATACCCAGCATGTAAGGGGAGGGGCTGAGAAATTCACAGACTGCAGAAGTTAACATAAAAGCAGCTTTTTCTGTCGCTGCTTTGGGCAAGTTAACTCTTCAAGGACAACATCTGAGTAGGGAGAGCTTCTTTTTCCCATTTTTTCTCTCCCTGCCAGTTGTTAACATGGAGCCCAGTTGGAAACATATTTTAAAACATGTAGACATCTCTGTATGGCCCAGCTCAAGGCCAGAGGCCTTGTTTGCACATTTCTACAAACTACTATACAGGATATGTTTGTTAAAAACTAGTAAAGGGGTGCCCAGCACCTGGAGTGCTGGTATCTTCTTGGCCAGTGGCCAAGTAAAACATGGCGACAGGAAAATAGGAAGTTTATCTACATTGAACTATTTTGCAGAGTCTCTTTTGCTGACAGTCCTAAAATCATCCATGCTGAAGTTGTCTTCAGAATCCCAAGTAAGACTATTCTGTGAAGAAAGGGGGTGTCACTTAAATTTCCCCTTTTTATGATGCTGACCATAAATTAATCTTTTAAATTTAAGGGTATCATTACGATTATATTGGCTTATGGCCTTATATGATGTCAAAACCTTACTTGTTGTCATCTTTTCAAAAGCAACTTCCATAGTGGACCCATAAGTTTTAATGCACAGTGGAGCTAAATATGGTAAAAATAAACAGGTTAACAGCATAATACCCACTATTAAGCATTTAAATCTACCAAGGGTTGACAACCATCTCCCAAAAGCGTGTTTGGGACGCAAAGTTTAATGCCCTTCTAGGTATGTACTAGCATAAGTGCTAGTTATCTTGTGTTGTGACTATATTCTTAACTGTTTGTCTATTGTCATCCATTTGGATGCAACAATATGAGCTGTTGAACTCTCCACATATTTCTTTTTCCTCAGCCAGTAGATAATCTAATGCCAAGTGATTTTGAGAGTTAGCCACTCACGTCAGCACTGTTTTGTGGCTAGGAGGTCTAAGGCTGTAGCAGTCTGATTAATAATAATTTCTAGTATAGCTTGCAACTGAATAATTCTGTTTAACATGTAAATAGGAGTTCTATAACTCCAACTGCCATTTTGTGCCCAGGTAGCGGGACCATAAGAGGCAATGATCCACTGGGGTGGCCAGTTAACTTCACCACAAGATTGGTGACCTCCTAAATCAAGTTACTTCCCAATGGACCTCTTTTGTCTTTCCAAACAGTCATCAATCCATTGCATTTCTCTGGCAGGACAGGTCCTAAATATATGTTTTACCACCTCTTGATTATAGTGGATCATCTTGACATATGGTTCACATGATCTCCATGGTTGGAATAGGAGTAGAACAGAACCTCTTAAGGTTATCAAAGAAAACCAAACTAAAAAAATAGACTAAAGTTTTGGTTAGCATAGGTCAAATAGCATAAATTAACAAAGCAAAACTAATAACAACAAACAAATCCTTGAAAATTTATATAAGCAATATAAAAAGGTATAAATGCTTTTTTTTACCTAGTGTCCAGTCAGGAGAATTACTGTTATAAAACCAGTAGTAAAAAACAGAGAATTATGTATGTATCTAGAAGCAAGGGGTGGCAGTGCATTATAGTATAAGATCATAGGGGTTGAAAGTGTTCATTAGTCCTGGTGGGAAGTTTATCTTCCATGGGACATTGATCAGCCAGTCTCTTTCATGTGGCTGAAGCAGGGCAGTAGTCTCTTCAAGCTTCAGCTGTGCATACACCAGTCAGCTTCCTGAGTGACTGGAGCAAGGCTGTTGTCCTTCTAACCCTCAAGCTTCTCTGGTGCTCTTTTTTTTCTAGACACTCAGCTTTAAGGGAGTAGCAGCATATGAAGTGCACACCCAGTCTGCAGCTGCAGGCTTGAGTCTGGTGTAGTCAAGCAAGGGACCTATCTGAAAACTTGACTGCAGTTGGGATTGGTAAAATGACAGGGAAAGGGCCCTTCCAAAGAAGTTTAGGTGTTGGAATATTCCATTCTTTGACCCAGAATCAATCTCCAGGCTTGAAGGAGTGTGCACCTGTGGTCAAAATTAGTGGCAATTTTTCTCTAACCCATTGGATTAGAACCTGTAAAGTTTTCCTGAAGGCCTGAAGCTGTCATTTCAGGATGAATTTTTCTATCTCTCTGAAGTCTACAAAAGGTCCCCTAATAAGAGGGAAGCCTCATGTACATTATCTTATAAGGAGAGAATCCAGTTTTCCTAGTGGGAGTGGATCTAATCCTCAATAGTGTAGTAAAGAGAAGTTCATCACAATGTAAGTAGGTCTCCTGAAACAGCTTACCCAATTGGGACTTAAAGTCCTGCTCATCCTTTGAACTTTACCAGAACTCCACAGCCTATAGGCAGTATGTAAATTTCATGTGATGTTTAAATTCTTGGTCCGTAATCATATCACCTCTGCCCAAAAGCTGGCCCATTGTCTGAGACAATAATTATTGGGATAAACAATCTGGAATCATTTCCCAGACAAGCATTCTGGTTATCTCCCTAGCTTTTTCAGGGTGGGTGAGAAAGTCTTCCACCCAGTCAGAGTAGGAACACACAAAAACCAAAAGTTACTTATAGCCCTGTGAGCATGGTAGTTCATTGACATCTACTTCCAAGTCTTCAAAAGGTGGTCCTCATATAGTTTGGATTCCTGGTGGGAGCTCTGGACCCTGACAAGGATTGTTGTGAGCACAAATGTCACATTATTTTCAAAATATCCAGGTGAAGTTTGTGAGCCAGGAGAAATAGAAATGTTGACTCAGAAATGTCTAATGTGCTGTATGTCCAAAGTGTTCTCCTATGGAACTCTTTGATAAAGGCTGGGGATAGAATCTCTGGGATGATTATGCCAGCCATCACAATATCTACATCATCCTCCTGGGGGAAATTTTTTTTTTCAGTTTACGTTCATGTTGGGAATATATTGGCTCAAATTCTGTTACATAGTCGGCCATGCAGAAGAGCAGCCTTTAAACGTGGAACTGGATTTTCTTCTCAATCCTTGCAGACAGCTAACCTGGCCTCTCTGTCAGCTCTCCAGGTGCCCTGAGAAACCACAGTATTTCCCTTTCGATTACCTTGGCAATATATAATCACAACTTTCCTGGGAGCCCACAGTGCATCCAAAAGTTTAAGAATTTCTTGCCTGTATATCATGCCTTTTTTTTCCTCCTGTGTTAATGAGCCCCTTTTCCTTACATAAGGCCCTATGAACATGAAGGGTAGAGAATGCATATTTTCAGTCTATGTAAATATCCACACAGACTCCTGCTGTCAACTGAGGTACTTGAGTCAAAGCAATAAGTTTTGCTTTTTGTGCTGAAGTTCCTTGAGGCAGAGTTTCTGCCTCAACTGTGCAGTCCAGAGTGACCATGCATATCTAGCAAAACATACCCAATCTTTTATAAAACTTCTTCCATCTATGAAGTACTCCACATCAGGGTCCCTGAGGGCTGTTCTGCCAGGTGTGGTCTGCTGGAGAACATTTCATCTATGACTTTAATACAGTTGTGATCACGTTGCCCAGGTTCAATGGGCAGCAAGGTTGCTGGGTTCAGAGTCTGGATGACTTCCTCATAGATACATGTGTTTTCACATAATATACCTTAGTTTTGACCACTAGTCAATCAATGTTGTCCTTTGTACTCTACCAATGTCAACACTGAATGAGGAACCGTAAAAACCAATTTTTGTTCCATAGCCAGTTTATTAGCTTCCAACACCAGAAGATCTGTGGCTGAGAGGGCCCATAAACAAGGTGGCCAGTCTTGGGCTACAGAGCCTAGCTCTTTGGACAGATGTCCATGTCAAGGCTCCTACAACCATTCCACACTGTTGCTGGACATAAAGAAAGTAAAGCTTTGTGAGATCAGGAAGCCTTAGTCCAGATGCACTGGGAGTACTTGTTTAATGACCTCAAAGGTCATTTGCTTAGGTGGCCCACATATTAGAGGATCCCATTCTTCTTCCTTTGTGACTTCATAGAGGGGTTTGCTATAACTGAAAGTTGAGGATCCATGTATAGCTGAATCTGGTAGCCACAAAGAATTCTCTAGTCTGATGGCAGGTTGAAAGGAATGAAATTGAGCAGATTTCCTCTTTCTTTTGAAGCCCAGTGGCTATTTTCTGTTCTGTTGCTGAGTCAGATGGTAACCAAATTACTTGAACTTTTTCTTGATACATATGGGCTTTTAAGTCAGAGTCCAGTACTGTTCCAAGGATGGTGTCCTCCATCTCCTGGGGGGGGGGGAACTGTCATTTAGGTAAGGGGAGCATACATAGTTCCTCTGGCACTTTAACATACAGGGATATTTTGTTATCTCCCAGTATAGAATCTTGGCTGCTGGGATTCTCCAACTCTCAAATCTAATGTAAATCTTAGCAGAGATTTACTTCTGCCTGGAGGGGTGAGTCCACTCTACCCTGACTACAGCCATATACCAGCTCCACCTGATACCCAGGTAGGAGGGGTCTTCTGCTTGGAGGTTGACTCCCTTCTATCCTGGCTGAGGAGTATACCAGCTCTCCCAGGCACCCAGGTAGGAGGGGCTCCTCCTTGAATGGGGAGCCCCCCTCTATTCTGGCTGCTGTGTTATACGAGCTCCCCACCACAACCCAGATGGGAGGGTTCTCCCGCCTGAAGGGGAAAATCCCCTCTACCCTGGCTGCTACATTATATGAGCTCCCCCAACACCCTGGTGAGAGGGGTCTCTCGCCAGGAAGGCAAGAAGCCTCTAATGTGGCTGCTGTGGTATATGACCTCCCCTGACACCCAGGTGGGAGGAGATTTTGTCCTGGAGGGGCAAATCCCCTATACCCTGGCTAAGGTGTTATACAAGCTCCCCATGATACTACCCTGGCTACAGTGGTATATGAGCTCCCCCACCCACACTCAGGTGATTGGGTCTCCCGCCTGGAAGGTGAGTCCCCTCTACCCTGGCTGGGGCAGTATACTAGCTCTCTGTCGCAACCCCTTGCCCGCAAGGAAGACGCAACTCGGGAATCTTCTTTCAGCGGTTTATTCAGGCCCTTGATATTTCTTCTAATAATCCCTCAGATGCCCCTCCCAGCCTTAATATAGCATCTCAAGCCCCAATGCGAAGCTGCCACGTGGAACTTTCTCATAGGGTGCTGAAAAGCCATGCACCAACTCTCCAAAATAAGGAGTTGTTTGTCACAAACCACAGCGGAGCCAGCGCCATCTTGTAATGGCGACCATAATCTGCATGAGCGGCAGAAATGGCTCACCACAGCTCTCCCTGACACCCAGTCAGGAGGGGTCTCCCGCCAGGAGTGGCGAGTTTCCCCTACCCTTCCAGTGGTAGTATAAAGGCCCCCTGGACACCAAGTTGGAAGGAGTCTCACCCCTAGAGTAGCTCATCCCCTCTACCCTGGCCATGTTGGTATAAGAGCTCCCCCTCATACCCAGGTGGGAGAGATATTCTGCCTGAAGGGGTGAATGAATCCCCTCTACCCTAGCTGTGCAGGGATAGAAGCTTCCTCAGACACCCAGGTGAAAGGAGTCTCCCGCCTGGAGGTGCAAGTTCCCTCTACCATGGCTTTGGTGGTATAGAAGCTCACCACAGCAGCCAGGTGGGAGTGTTCTCCCACTTGGAGTGCAGATCCCCTCTACTTTAGCTGTTGCCATATAAGAGCTCCCAGGACACCCACATAGGAGGCATCTCCTGATTGGAGGGGCGAGTCCCCTCTACACTGGCTGGGAGGTATAGGAGCTCCCCGAGACACCCAAGTGGGAGGTATTTACTGACTGGAGGGGTGAGTCCTCTCTAACCTGGCTGCCTGGTATTGGAGCTCCACTAACACACAAGTAGGAGGGGTCTCTCGCCTGGAGGAGCAAATCCCTGCAAACCTGGCTGTGGTGGTATACAAGCTCCCCTAACACCCAGGTGGGAGGGGTCTCCAGCCTGGCTGGGTGAGTCCCCTCTACCCTGGCTGCAGTGGTATATGAGCTCCCCTGGACACCCAGGTGGGAGGCGTCTTCGCCTGGAGAGTCAAGTCCCCTCTAACCTGGCTGCAGTGGTATACAAGATCCTGCAGACACCCAGGTGGGAGGGGTTTTCCACCTGGTGGCACTAGTAACCTCTACCCTGGTGGAGGAGGTGTACTAGCTTATCTGACACCCAGTTGGGAGGTATCTCCTACCTCGTGGGGCAAGTCTCATCTACCCTGCCTGCGGAGTACAGGAGTTTCCCCAGACATCCAGGAGGGAGGGGTCTCCAACTGGAGGGTGGAGTCCACTTAAGCCTGCATGTGGAGGTATGTGAATTCCCTCAGACATACATGTGAAAGGGGTCTCCCACCTGGAGGGGTGAATCTCTGTTACCCTGGTGGTGGCTGTATAGGAGCCCACTCTACAAACCCAGGTAGGAGGGGTCTCTTGCCTGGAAGGACAAGTCCCCTCTACACAAGATGAGGCAGAATACAAGATAGCCTGGACACCAAGGTGAAAGAGGTCTCTCACCTGGAGGAGCCACTCTGCTTTACCCAATTTACAGAGGTATAAGAGCTCCCACAGACAACCATTTTCCTTTTCATTCACCCAGGCCCAGGTACTAGCCCTTGGCTCTCCATTACTGGGCCTGTCTCATTGCTTGAGCCACTGGCCACTCCTTTCAAAGGCCCTGTCCCTGTCCATTGGTTTCAGACTCCTTTTACCGGTCCCCTCCCGTGACTCTCCTCTGTTTCCCTTATGTATGCTGAGGTATTCTGTCACTGCCCAGACCCTCTGCTCCTCCTGCTTCTTTCTAGCCTGGGCTTCTCAAATGGGTCCTGGGTGCCCAATGACCCCACCCAAAACTCTGCACCACAGGTATGACCTTAGAGTGCCCCCTTTTGCCCCTCCTTTGGTCCAGGTCTCTCTCTGAAGATCTTCTCACCTGGGGCAGAGGAGCAAAGTTGGCTGGCCTCTGCACCCTGAATGCTCTCAGTGGGAAACATAGCCAGTCCCAGGGCCTGGCTGCTCGCCTGAGCCCCTGACCACTTTCCTCGTGTCCTTTAGCATAGCATAGTCTCTTTGTGTTAGGTCTGACCTGGAGGCCTGTTGCTTGTGCCCACCAGTGGGCTCCCCTAGGTGCCCCTTGTGCTTTTCTCTGTCATGTGGTCCTTGTGCAACCCCTTCCTCATCTTCCCCTCACAAATTCCCCTGGCACTTGTGGGTCTCCATCTCTTTGGTTCTCTAATTTATGATCAGTCAGGTGGGTTCCTTTACTGGGGTGCCGGCTTGAGACCTGGGTCTCACCCCTCTGAGCACCCACCAGGAACCCCAACATGCACTCCCGTCACACTTCTCTTGTCCCCCTTCCCTTGACAGCCTCCTTTGCCAGGTCCATGGCCCTGGATTCTAATCTGGGACAGGGCACCTAATGTGAAACAGAGCCCAGCCCCTCACCTGGGTCCCTTGCTCTTTCTTGGTTCTTGATCCCACACCTGGAAACTTGACACATGCCAGTGTCCCTGGCATGTACCTTCCTGTGCGTTTTGGATCTCCTGTCTCCCCATCCAAGTCTTGTCCACTGTCCTGAGCCCCCAGCCCCAGCCCCAGCCCTTGCCTCTCCATTCCCTGTCCTGGATCCTTTCTTGAGCCTCTGATGGCTCTTGTTGCCCAGAATGTGCCTGGGCATTGACTGTGTGCCATTTGTTTGGAATGCTTCCCTGTTCCCTTTGGTGTTCCTGCAATGCAGTCCACTAGTGCCGCCCGCCTGCCCAGCACTGCCCTTCCCTGTATTCCCCTGGCATGAGCCCTCCTCTAGGTCCCTAACCTGGGCTGCTTGTTGGGGTCCAGGCCCTACTCCACCAGCACCCATCCTCTAGCCCTTCCCGCTGTGTGCTTCTTTGGCCCTCCTTTCATTCCTGTCCCTGTCAAGCCCCCTTTCTTTTTCCCTTTCCCAGGATTCACACCCACGCCAGGAAGGTGGTCTTGGCCTATTGGTGCTTCTAGATCCCTAAGAGAAAAAAGTAGCCCTGCCTCTTGCGTGGGCCCTTTGGCCTCCTTCAACCCGGATCCTGCTGCCCAACCTGACACCTAGTCATGGACTTGGGCCTTGAGCCTTCCTACCAATGCACCACCATCTCTCCTCTCCTTTCCCTACCTCTCTAGCCCTGCCCTGTTCCAGGTGCCTCCCTGAGGATCTATTTACCTGAGGCAGAGGAGTGGAATTAGCTGTCTTATGCACCCTGAAGGCTCCTATGGGAAAGAGCCCAGCCCCTCGCCTGGGCCCCTTTGGCTGCCGGAACCCTGACACCTGGCAGTGGACGTAGGCCTTGTGCAGAACTTTCTCTGCTAGATCACCTTCTTCCCTCCTCTGTCCTCTCCCCTTTCATGCTGCCCCTACCCCAATCCAGCCCTTTAGAACACTGATCCTTTGCACTCCAGTCTTTGAGCCTGGCTCCTTGCCAGGGCCCCTGTCTGTGTTTGTTCATCCTGTGGCATACAGTCACGTGGCTTCACGTGGTGTCTCTTCATGTTGGGTTGGATGTGGGGGGCCCTTTCTTGTTCCCCCTACTTTGCTCTCCTAAGTGCCCTTTGTGATGCCTGCCCTCCTGCTGTCTCGTCATCCTCACATTGCCCCTTCCTCCCCTTCACTGCTTTCCCCCTGCTTCTTGGGTCTCTCATCATCTTGGGTCAGGTCAGTCCCTTGCCTGGACTCCTTGCTTGGTTCCTGGCTCTTGCCCCTCTCCACACCCACTGTGACCTCACGTTAAGCCCTATTGTAGTCTTCCTCTTGGGCCCCTTTTCTTCCCAGCCACCTTTGCCTAGTCCCTGGCCCTGGATTCTCATCTGTGTCAGTGTGCATTATAGGAAACTGAGCCCTGCCACTGGTCTGGGCTCATTGTTCTCCCTGGGTTCTTGGTACTGCCCACAAAACCCTGAAAGCTGGCAATGGCCCTGGGATTGGTGCCTGCCTCCCCCATGCTGGATCCCCAGGCTTCCCTACCCACCCTTGTCCACTTACCTGAGACCCCTTTCCCAGCTCTTGGCTGTTCCTCTATCCCTTCAGGCTGTGCCCTCCTTTAACCCTCCTGTAGTCCCTGTTGATGCCAGGCCCCTTTTCCTGATCCTTTTCCAGGATACTCACCCAGGCCAGGAGACTGAACCTGGCCTCTTGGCCCTGAAGGCTCCATTTTGTTAAATGTAGCCCTTTCCCTTACATATGCCATTTGGCCATCCTCAGCCCAGGCCCTGCTCCTGAACACTGAAACCCTGCAGTGGGCCTGGGCCTTGAATGTCCCTCCTTTGCACCACCAGCACCCTTCCTTCCCTCCCTCCCCTAATCAGCCCTGTCCATTTTCATGTTTCCCTGGCCCCAGCCTTTGCACTTGGCTCTCTGTTCCTAGGCCTGGCTCCTTGCTTGAGACCCTGTCTGCCCTCTTGAGGACCTTGCTCATGTACCTTGATTCCAGGCCCCTTACTCGGGGCCCTGTTATGCCTCCCTTCTATTTTCCTTGTGCTGTTGTAACCTGGCACTTCCTGGACCCTTCTCTCCACTGCTTCTGCCTAGACTGGGCTCATTGATTGGGTCCTTGCTCCTCAGCCACCCGCCCCCAATGTCCAGACGCAAAGCATTTTCTCACAGTCCCCTCCTTTGGTCCTCCCTTGTTTCTGGTCCCTCTCTGATGATCTACTCACCCAGGACAGACTACTAAACTCTATGCCCTGAAATCTCCCTATGGAAACACAGCCCTGCCTCTTGCCTGATCCCCCCCACCCCCCGCTGCCAGAAACATGACACCTGGTGGAAATATGCTTTATGTCAGACATGCCCTGCGCCATTCCCTCCCTTCCCTCACCTGCCATCTAACCTTCAATGCTGCTGCAACCCCAAGAAGGCCTCCCTGACGTGAACCTTCAACTGAGCCAATGATTGCATACCTGAGTTGCATGGCATCATGTGTGGCTTCTCCTGGTGTCATTCTGTTTTGGGTCCCCTAGCATGCTTCTCTTGGTTTGTCCTGTGCTTCCAGCTGACTCCTCCTTCTGGTGTCTCCCCTTTCTTCAATACCCTTATGTTTTACCTGGGCTCAACCAGGAGCCTCCTGCTCATTGGGTCCTGGCACTGGGCCCTCTCCACACCCACTGAGACCCCACACCATCCCCCTTGTTGCCCTCTTCCTGGGCCCCGTCCCTTGCCAGGCCCCCTTTGCCCTTTCAGTGTCCTTGGATTCTCATCTGGGAAAGGCATGTTATCAGAACAGAGGCCTGCCCCTTGACTGGGCCCCTTGCTCTCCTTTGGCCTTTGGTCCTGAATATGGAACTTGGACACCTGGCAGTGGCAGTGGGCCTCGATCCTGCTTGTCACCTCTTGGATCCTTTTCCATCCCTCCCCGGCCCTGTATACTTTCCTGAGCCCCCTACAAAAGCCTTGTCCCTCGCCTCTCAATTCCCTGGCCTGGCTCCTCCCTGGAGCCTCCAGTGCCCCTTATTGCTCCCAGCATCCCTGGGCTTTGACTTTGTGCCCCTCACTTGGGCCGATTTTCTACTTCTCTTGGCTTCCCTTCTTTTCAGAACCCTAGTGCTGCCCACCTGCCCGGTCCTGCCTTTCCCTGCTCTGTCCTGGCATGGGACCACATCTAGGTCCATAGTCTGGTCTCCTTTCTGGGGTCCTGGCCCCCAACCCAACAACACACATCCTCTGGCCTATTTTGCTGTGCCCTTCTTTAGACCTCCTGTTGTCCCTGTCCCTTCCTCATAACTTTTCTTGATACCTTTGCTAGAATGCACACCAGGGCTGGGGTCTTTACATGGCCTTTTGACCTTTCCATCTCCCTTTGGGAAAATGTAGCCCTGTTCCTTGCCTGGGCCCTTAGGCCTCCATTTGCCTCAGCCCTACTCGCCAATGCTGACACCCAACTGTGGACCTGGTCTGTGAGCCCTCCTCTCCCTGTGCTACCTGCTCCTATTTTTATTCTGCCTCCCCTCCACAACCCTGTCTGTTTTCATGAAACACCATCCTAGGTCCTGACACTTGGCTCTCCATTCCTTGGCCTCTTCCCTTGTATTAACCCCTGGGTGCCCTTCTGGAGGATCCTGTCCCTGTCCCCTGATTTAAGGCCCATTTTTCTGGCCCCCTCCTGGGCCTCCCCTCTGTTCCCCTTGTACTGCAGTATCCTGGAACTCCCAGACCCTCCCCCTCCCTGTTTTTCTCTAGCCTGGGATCCTCAAAGGGGTTCTAGCTACCCACCAACCCACCCCCAATTCCTGACAAAAGGTATTCCCTCAAAGTGCCCTCTTTGGCTCTCCTTTGATTCTGGTCTTCTGTGAGCTTCTTCTCACCTGGGTCAGAGAGTGAAATTGGCTGGCCTCTGGGCCCTGAAGTTTCCCTGTGTGATACCCAGCCCTGTCCTTCACCTGAGCCCCTGACCCCTTCCAATCTTTGACACCTTGAAGTGGACTTGGGCCTTCCGCTGTCCTTGCCCTGCATGATCAACACCCTTCTGTCCCCTACCATCTAGCCTTGCATGATGCCCTTTCCCCAACCCTGCCCTCCCTAACCCTGACATTTTGCACTCCGTTTCCAGACCTGGCTGCTTACCTGAGCCCTGGACTGTGTTCCCTATGTTGTGTGGCTTGCAAGGTGTCACTTCACATTGGGGATTACCTAGGGTCCCTTGCTTGTACCCCTTAGTACACTCCACTGTGTACTCTTTACTCTGCCCTCTGTTTCCATATCCTAGTGCCAATCCTCTCCTTCCACTTGTGAAGAGGTGCCAGTCCCTTGTACCTTGGCTGCTGTGGTATAGGAACTCCCCTGACACACAATTGGAAGGAGTCTCTGGCCAGGGAGCTAGAGTACCCTATACCCTGCTGCAGCGGTATAATAGCTCCCCAGGGCACCCAGGTGGAAGAGGTCTCCTGTCTGGAGGGTTAGACTTCCCTCTAACCCACCTGTGGTGGTATAAAAGCTCACCAGAAACTGAAGTGGGAGGGTTCTCCAAACAGGAAGTGGAAATTACCTTCTACCATGGCTGCGGTGGTATAAGAGCTCCCCCTGACACCCAAGTAAGAGGGTCTCCTGCCTGGAGGGGCGAGTCCCCTCAACCCTGGGTGTTGGGGTATAAGATCCCCTTCCTACCCTCAGTGGGAAGGGGTTCCCGCCTGATGGGGTGTGTAGCTACTACCCCAGCTTCACTTGTATATGAACACCCCTTCCACAGACACCCACGTGGGAGGCATCTCCAAACTGGAGAGGCGAGTCCTCTCTACCCTGGCTAAGGCAGTATGGGAGTCACTCCCATTCCCAGGTGGGATGTGTCTCTTGCCTGGAGGTGAGAGTTGCCTCTATCTTGGCTGCTGGGGTATATGAGCTCCACCTGACACCCAGGTGGGAGAGGGTCTTCCACCTTGAGGTTCTAGTCCCCTGACCAGAGCTAAGGGGGTATAGAAGTTACTCCCATTTTCAGGTGGAGGTATTTCTTGCCTGGAGGGGCGAGGTGCCTCTAACCTGGCTGCTGAGGTATTTGAGTTCCACCTGACACATAGGAGGGAGGGGGTTTCTGCCTGGAGGGGTGAGTCCACTCTATCCTGGATTTAGAAGTTAAGGAGCTTCCCCTAACTCCCAGGGTGGAGGGGTCTCCTGCCTAGAGGGGTGACTTCCCTCTACCCTGGCTGAGAGGGTGTACCAGGTTTCCCAGACACCCACATGGGAGGGGTCTCCTGCTTGGAGGGGCAAGCCCCTTCTATTCTAGCTGTTGTGGTATATGAGTCCTCCCCATACCCAGATGTGAGGGGTCTCCTGCATGAAGTGGAGAGTCTCATTTACCCTGGCTTCAGTGTTTTACTAGCTTTTCTTGAAACACAGGTTGGATATGTCTCTCCCCTGGAGGGTCGAGTTCCCTCCACCCTGGCTGCCAAAGTAAAGAATCACCCCCTGACACCTAGGTGGGAGGGTCTCCATCCTGGAGAGGTGAGTCCCCTCTACTCTGGCTGCAGTAGTATTAGAGGTCCCCCCCTACACCCAGGTGGGAGGGGTCTCCTGCCTCCAGTGGCGAGTCCCCTCTCCCCTGCTATGGCAGTGTATTAACTCCACTGACAACCAGGTGGAAGGGATCTGCTGCCTGGAGGGTCGAATCCCCACTCCCTTGGCTCTGGCTGTATAAGAGCTCCCCTGACACCCAAGATATGGGGTCTCCTAAATGGAGGGGAAAGTCTCCTCTACACTGGCTATGGGGGTATAGGAGATCCCCAGACACCCAGATGGGAGGGGTCTTCTGCCTGGAGGGGTGAGTCTCCTCTACTGGGGCTAAGGGGGTATAGGAGATACTCCCATTTTCAGGTGGATAGTGTTTCTCTCCTGGAGGTTGGATTTGTCTCTACCTTGGCTGCTGGGGTATATGAGCTCCACCTGACATCCAGGTGGAAAGGGTCTTTCATCTGGAGGGGCGAGTCCACTCTAACATGTCTGCAGCATTTAAGGAGCTTCCTCTTACACCCAGGTGGGAGGGGTTGATGGCCAAGAGGGGTGGGTGACTTCCCTCTACCCTGGCTGAGGGGGTGTACCAGCTCTCCCAGACACCCATGTGGGAGGGGTCTCCTGCTTGGAGAGGAAGTCTCCTCTTTTCTAGCTGCTGTGGTATGCACACTCCCCCCCATACCCAGATGGGAGGGGCCTTTACCCAGGCTGCAGTGGTTTACTAGCTTTCCCTGACACCCAGGCTGCAGTGGTTTACTAGCTTTCCCTGACACCCAGGTTGGATGGGTCTCTCACCTGGAGGAGCCAGTCCCTTCCACCCTGGCTGCTGCAGTCAAGGATTTCTGCCTGACACCGAGGTGGGAGGGTCTCCGGCCTGGAGATATGAGTCCCCTCTATGCTGGCTGCAGTGGTATTGAGGTCCCCCCTACACCCAGGCGGTAGGGTCTTCCACTTCCAGTGGCGAGTCCCCTCTACCCTACTTGTGGCATTATATGAACTCCCCTGACAACCAGGTGGAAGGGATCTTCCGCCTGGAGGGTCAAGTTTACTCTCCCCTGGCTCTGGCGGCATAGGAGCGCCCCGCCCAAAGATTATGGGTTCTCCAGACTGCACTGGCAGGTCTCCTCTACACTGGCTCAGGGGTATACGATCTTCCCCAGGCACCCAGTTTTTAGGGGTCTCCTGCCAGGAGCAATGATTCCCCTCTGCCCTGGCTGTGGCTATAAACAAACTCTCCAAGACACCCAGGTTCCAGGGGTATCCCGCATGGAAGGGAAAGTCAACTCTACTTTAGCTCTTGCCATACAAGAGCTCCAAGTACACCCAGGTGGGAGGGGTCCTAAGCCTGCAGGGGCATGTTCCCTCTACCCTGGCTGTGGAAGTATAGGAGCTTCCCCCAAGACTGAGGTGGGAGGGGTCTCTCGCTTGTTGGGGCAAGTCCCCTCTACCCTGGCTGTTGCAGTAATCAAGCTCTCCCGACACCCAGGAGGGAGTGGTCTCCCAATTGGAGGCACGAGTCCCCACTACCCTGATTGCGGATGTATAGGAGCTTACCTAGACACCCAGGTGGGAGGGGTCGCCCGACTGCAAGGGCAAGTCTGCTCTATCCTGGCTGCAGTAGTGTAAGATCTCCCCCTGACACCCAGGTGGGAGGGGTCTCCCTCCTAGAGGTGGGAGTCCGCTTACCCTGGCTGCTGCGGTAAAGGAGCTCCCCTGACACCCAAGTGGAATGAGACTCTGGCCAGGAGGCTAGAGTCCCCTCTACCCTGCTGCAGCAGTATTGAAGCTCCCCAGGTGGAAGAGGTCCCCTGTCTGGAGGATAGAGTTCCCTCTACCCTGACTGCACTGGTATAGGAGCTCTCCCCTACACCCAGGTGGGAGAGGTCTCCCGCCCTCTACCCTGCCTGAGTGGGTGTACCAGCTCTCTCAGAGACGCAGGTGGAAGGGGCCTCCTGCTTGGAGGGGCGAGTCTACTCTATTCTGGCTGCTGTGGTTTGGGAGCTCCCTACCCATACCCAGATGGGAGGAGTCTCCCGTCTGAAGAGGCGAGTCCTCTCTACCATGGCTGCAGTGGTTTACTAGCTTTCCTTGACACACAGGTTTGATGGGTCTCTTGCCTGGAGGGGTGAATCCCCTCTACTCTGGCTGCTGTGGTAAAGGATCTCCCACTAACTTCCTGGTGGATGGGTCTCTGTCCTAAAGAGGCAAGTCCCTTCGACCCTGGCTGTAGTGTTAAAGGAGCTCCCCACTACACCCAGGTGGGAGGGGTCTCCCGCCTCCAGTGGGAGTCCCCTCTACCCTGCCTGTGACAGTATATGAACTTCTCTAACAACCAGGTAGAAGGTATCTTCTCCTAGAGGGATTAGTCCCCAATCGGATGGCCCTGACAGTATAGCAGCTCCCCCCCGACACCCGGGTTATGGGGTCTTCTGATGGATGCAACCCCTCTACAATGGCTGCAGAGTTATATGAGCTCCCCCTGGCACACAGGAGAGAGGGGTCACCCCTACCCTGGTTATGGCAGTATACATGCTCTCTCAGACACCCAGATAGGAGTGGTCTCCCCCCTGGGGGGGCAAGTTTTCTCTACCCTGGCTAAGGCAGTATACAAGTGCCCCGCTACACATAGGTGGAAGTGGTCTTATGCATGGAGGGCTAGTCCCCTCTTCCCTGGCTGTGGAAGTACAGGAGCTCCCACACACACACCCAGGTGGGAGGGGCCTCCCACCTGGAGGGCAGAGTCCCCTCTACCCTGACTGTTGCAGTAATCAAGTCACCCTGGACACCCAGAGAGGAGAGGGTCCCCTCTTCCCTTGCTGTGGAGGGATAGAAGCTCACTCAGACAAGCAGGAGGAAGGGGTCTCCCGACTGGAAGGGCAAGTCCACCTACCCTGGCTGCAGTGGTGTAGGAGCTCCCCAGGAAACACAGGTGGAAGGGGTCTCCCTCCTGGCCTGGCTAAGGCAATATAGGAGTTACCCCCATTCCCAGGTGAGAGGTGTCTCTCCTCTGGAGGTGCAAGTCTCCTCTAACCTGGCTGTTAGGGTACACCAAGTCCCCCCTGATACCCAGGTTGGAGGGGTCTCACAACTAGAGAGGTGACTCCCCTCTACCCTGGTAAGGTGGTGTACCAGCTCTTTCAGATACCCAGGTGAGAGGGGTCTCCTTCTTGGAGGGGCGAGTCCCCTCTATTCTGGCTGCTGTTATATATTAGCTTCCCCCATACCAAGATGGGAGGGACTGTGGCCTGGAGATGCGGGGCCCCTCTACCCTGCCAGCAGTGGTATATGAGGTCTCCCCCTTCACCCATGTGGAAGGGAGGGGTCTCCTGCCTCCAGTGACGAGTTCCCTCTACCCTGCTTGTGGGAGTATATGAACACCCCTAACAACCAGGTGGAACAGATATTCTGCCTGAAGGGTCGAGTCCCCTCTCCCCTGACTCTGGTGATATAGGAGCTTCCCCGACACCCAGGTTATGGGGTCAAAAGACTGGAGGGGTGAGTCCCCTCTACCTGGGCTAAGGCGGTATAGGAATTACCCCCATCCCCAAGGGGTAGGTTTCTCTCACCTGTAGGTGCAAATCACCTCTACCTTGGCTGCTGGGGTATATGAGCTCACCTGACACCCAGGTGGGAGGGGTCTTCTGCCTAGAGGGTGAGTCCCCTCTACCCTGGCTAAGGCGGTATAGGAGTTACTCCCATACCCAGGTGGGAGGTACGAGTTGCCTCTACCATGGCTGCTGGGCTATATGAGCTCCACCTCTACAGACCTTAACATATCCCCCTTTTGTTTAATTTAAATAAGAAGCATAGTGGTTTTTACATAAACACCATAAATAACCTGCTATAAACAGAAAGGGAGGATACAAAATGTCACAATATTAAGCCAATTGATGGCTCCATGCAAGAAGCCCTTGGAAAAATTATACCAGCAATGACACCGTTAGCAAAGATACCGAGTTAAAATTTGTTGCAGATTACAGTTTGTTGTCTCAGTCCAGGTAAAGCAGTGTCTCAATAGATTAACTCACAGTCTAGGTAAATCACAGTCCAGGTCTGCAGGCAGCTAGCTTAAATCACAGCCCAGGTAAGTCCTGCAGGCAGCTAGCTTAAATCACAGTCCAGGTAAATTTTGCAGGCAGCTAGCTTGATCCTAAGTCAAAGTCTCGTCCGGTTCTCAGCCGAAGTTTCGTCTGGTTTTCAGCAACACTGGAAATTCTTCCACTTTTGTTTTCACCGGCACTGGGAGGAAGGCAGGAACTCTGCAACACTGGCTAAAGAAAATCCTGTAGCATTCTACTAAGAAAACAACCTTCTGAACAATTTAGTACATTATCTCAAGGTTTTTTACATTTGAAATAAGCCTTAATAGTGCTCATTACTCATTAGCTTCCAGGTGTGGGATAACCGTTGTAGCTTAGTTATTGGCATTGAAAATGACCAACTATCAGGAAAGCTGGTAGTGTCTTCTGCCAGCTGTAGCATCCTGGGCAGCCCCAGATGGCCCTGGGGAGAGTTCGGGGAGTTTCCCGGACTCAAATTGCTACTGGACACAGGGAGCAAGAGCCTGGGAGACTGTGCCTCGAGGTCAGGTCTAGATTTGGGCTCCGGGCAGTTGAAGAGCTGGCTGCCGCTGCCGCTGCCGCTTGAAAAGTACTTGCTGCACCATGACCCGCTTGCGCACATGGCAGCCGCTGCACAGATTCCGATTTACGCACCCTCCGGTAACAAAAAGTATTTAGTAATAGCCTTTTGCTGCAACTTTTTTCCTGATAATCCTTCTTCTGAACTTTTTCTTCTTTCTGACTAGAGTTCCTGGGCTTTTATCAACACATGCCCTAACTGCTCTTGGTTCCATTGGGGTGCCTTCTTCCCTTAGTAATTTACTTCTCACCCCTTCCATATTTTCATCATAAAGACAATACAATACACTGAGACAAAACAAGACACAAACATACTGTATCAATCTTCTCCATTTTCTTGAAATGGCCATTTTTCCTCTCGCCCTATCTAGGGACGAGCAGATTTGCTCCTGTCTATCTATGGACAGGCAGCTTTCTTTCGTCACTTACCCCCAAGTGTCCTGGGGCTCCCCTTAACAGGCCACCATCTGCCGTAGGATGGCTGCAGCAGAATAGCAGGGGGGGGTGACGAATAACTTGTGTACGTTGATACAGCAGGAATGGAAGCCGTTTATTGTAGGACAACAGAGCTATTTATACATTTTGCACAGCTTATCTTAATTAGCATAAACTAGATACATCAGTCAACCAATAAGGAATCTCCACACTTAATGGCTCACTTTTGTTACTTCTCAAACCACTCCCTCTGGCATTTTGCCAGGCACCATCCAGACTTGTTTACGAACTCTAACATTTCTCTGGTAAAATACCGCGTGTTATTTTGACTTGTCTACAGACCTTAACAGTTTAGGAAATCCTCAGAACACCCAGGTGGAAGGGGTCTCCCTCCTGGAGGGATGAGTCTTCTGTACGTGGCTGTGGCTGTATAAGTTCTCCCCTACATACACCTAGGTGGGATCTCCCACCTGTATGAGCAAGTCCCCTCTACACTTGCTGTTGCGGTATACAATATTCCCAAGACACACAGGTGGGAAGGGTCTCCCTACTGGAGTAGGGATTCCCCATTACCCTGGTTGTGGAGGTATAAAAGCTGCCCCAGATACCCTGGTGGGAGGGGTCTCCTGCCAGGAGGTGCAAGTACTTTCTACCATGGCTGGGGTGGTATATGAGCTCCAGATGACAGCCAGGTTGGAGGGGTCTCCCACCTGGATGAACAAGCCTCCTCTACCCTGTCTCAGGTGGTCTGCAAGTTCCCCATGACACCCTAGTGGGAGGGGTCTCCTGCCTGGAGGGGCGAGTCCCCACTACTCTGCCTGCAGCCATATAGGCACTCCCCCACCACCCAGGTGAAATGGTCTCATGCCTGAAAGAACCAGTCCCCTCAACTCTCTTTTTGGAGGTATAAAAGACCCCTCCTATCCCCAGGAGGAGGGGTCTCCCGCCTGGAAGGGTGCCACTGCTACCCAGGGTGCAGGTATATAGAATCCTCCTTCTCCAGACACCCATGTGGGAGGGGTCTTTCCCCTGGAGGGCCGAGTCCCCTCTAACCTTGCAAACGCGGTGGTATAGGAGTTAATTCTATTCCCAGGTGGGAGGTGTCTCTTGCCTGGAGGTGGGAGTCACCTCTATCCTAGATGCTGGTGTATATGAGCTCCACTGTGATACACAGGTGGGAAGGGAATTCTGCCTGGAGGGGCGAGTCCCCTCTAGCCTGGCTAAGGCTGAATAGGATTTATTCCCATTCCCAAGTGGTAGGTGTTTCTCTCCTGGAGATGTGAGTTGCCTCTACCCTGGCTGCTGGACTATATGAGCTCCACCTGGCACCTAGGTGGGCGGGGTCTTCCGTCTGGAGTGGCGATTTTCCCCTACCCTTCCTGTGGTTGTATAGGAGCTCCCCTGGACACCCAGGTGGAAGGAGCCTCCTGCCTGGAGGGGCGTACCCCTGTAATTTGGCTGTGGCTGTATAAGAGCTTCCCCTGACACCCAGGTGGGAAGGGTATCCTGCCTGGAAGGGCGAATCCCCTCTACCTGGGATGTAGCAAGATAAAAGTTCCCCCTGACATCCTGGTAGGAAGGGACTCCCACCTAGAACAGGGAATCCCCTCCACACTAGCTGTGCAGGTATATAAGCTTCCCCAGACACTCAGTTGGGTGTGGTCTCCCAACTGGCGGGGCGAATCCCCTCTACCCTAGTTTTGGTGGTATATAAGCTATACAAGACCCCAGCACCCACGTGGGATGTGTCTCCCAACTGGAGGATTGAGTCCCCTCTACCCTGGCTGGGAGGTATAGGAGCTTCCCCAGTCACCCAGGTGGGAGGGGTTTCCCGACTGGAGGTTTGAGTTCCTTCTAACCTGGCTGTAGGGTATAGGAGCTCCCCTGACACCCAGGTGGGAGGGATCTCTCGCCTAAAGGGGTGAGTCCCTGCTACCCTGACTCAGCGGTATAAGGGCCCCCCCCAGACACCCAGGTGGGAGGGGTCTCAAGCCTGGCAGGGCAAGTCCCCTGAAACCTGGCTGCAGTGGTATACAAGATCGTCACAACACTCAGGTGAGAGGGGTCTCCTGTCTGGAGGTGCAAGTCCCCTCTACCCTGATTGGGGCGGTGTACTATATCCCCAGACACCCGTTTTGGAGGCATCTCCTTCCTGGAGAGGCAAGTCCCCTCTACCCTTCCTGTGGAGGAAGGTATACGAGTTCCCCCAGACACCCAGGTGAAAAGGGTATTCCTCCTGGAGGAGTGAGTCCCTGTTACCCTGGCTGCAGCTCTATGGGAGCCCCCCCATACAAACCCAGGTGTGAGGAGTCTCTTGCCTAGAGGGATGAGTCCCTTCTCCTCTGGCTGTAACTACATACGAGCTCCCCCTGACACGCAGGTGAAAAGGGTATGCCACCTGGAGGGGCAAGTGCCTGCTACCCTGGCTCTAGCTGTATAAGAGCCCCCCTCCCCACTGGGCACCAAGCTTGAAGGGATCTCATGACTGTAGGGATGAGTCCCCTCTACATGGGCTGAAGCAGTATACAAAGTAGACTGGACACCAAGGTGGGAGTTGTCTTTTGCCCAGAGGAGCCAGTCCAATCCATCCAGGCTACAGAAGTATAAGAGCTTCCACAGATAACCATGTTCATTTTCATTCACCCAGGCCCAGATGCTAGCACTTGGCTCTCCATTACTTGGCCCAGCCCTTTCTTGAGCCCCTGGCCGCCCTTCTCCAGGACCTGTCCATTGGTTTCAGGCCCCTTTTACTGGCCCCCTCCTATAACTCCTCCCTGATTCCCTCATGATGTGGTATCCTGGCAATGCCTGGACCCTCTGACCCCCCTACTTCTCCCTAGACTATGCTGCTCAGATGGGTCCTGGCAGCCCAACCCCCCACACACACTTCCACATACCAGGTATCCCACCACTGTACCTGTTTGGCCCCAACTTTGGTTCTTTTCCCTCTCTTAGGATCTACTCACCTGGGACAGAGGAGCAGAATTGGCTTGCCTTTGCACCCTGAATGCTCCCTATGGGAAACACAGTCCTTCCACTCGCCTGAGTCCTCTTCACAGCATGAAGCTTGAGGCCTGGTATTCAACATGGACTTGCTCCAACCCAACCCTGAGCAATCCCTACCCTTCTCTCCCCTGCCCTCTGGCCTTCCATGCTGCCACTACCACAACCCAGCTCTCCAAAACCCTGACCCATTGTACTCCAATTCCTGGGCCTGGGCATTTGCTTGAGCCCCTTACCATGTTCCTCATGGACCTTGGCATAGCAAGGAGTCTCTTCGTGTTGGGGCTGACCTGGGGGTCCCTTGTTTGAGCCCTCTTTTGGACTCCTCTAGGTGCCCCTTGGCTTCACCTGGTCTTCATGCATCCCATTCCTCCCATTCCCTTTGTGCCTTTCTCTGGTGCTCACAGGTCTCCTACTCCTTGGGTCTCCCATCATCACTGATTGGGTGGATCCCTTGCCTGGGCACTTGGCTTGGTTCCTGGGTCTCACCCCTATCAGACCCACCCCGAAAATCTTGCATGTCCTCACCTCATCCTCCTTCAGGCCCCCTTCCTTTTCCTGGCCTCCTTTAGCAGGACCCTGGCCATAAGTTCTCATCTGATCCAGGGTACCTTATGGGAAACAATGCCATGGCCCTCACCTGGGCCTCTTGCTCTCCCTAGGTGCTTGGTCCTGCACCAGGAACCCTGAAACTGGAGGTGGCTCCGGGCCTGGAGCCGGATTGCCCCCTATTAGATCCCCTGTCTTCATTCCCAAATGTAATACACTGTCCTGAGCCCCATGCCCAAGCCCTAGCCCTTGACTCTCTGTTCCCTAGCCTGGCTTCTCGCTTGAGCATATGGTGACCCTTCTTACTCACTGCTTTTCTGGGCATTTTCTGAGGGCCCCTCACTGGGGCTGCTTTCCTTCTCCCCTTGGCATTCCTGGACTGAAGTACCCTAGTGCTGCCTTCCTTTCCTGGCCCGGCATTCCCTGCTATTTCCTGACCTGGGCCCTCTTCTAAGTCCCTTGCCTGGGCTCATTGATGGGGTTCTGGTCCCCACCCCACCCACACCCATCCTGCAGCCCATCAGAGTGTGCCCTGTTTCGGCCATCCTGAAAGGTCTGTCTCTGCCACGCCCACTTTCCTGATCCTCTTCCCAGGATGCTCACCCGGGCTAGGCAACTTGATTGGGCCTCTTGGGCCTGGGGGCTCCCCTTGGAAAATATAGCCCTACCCCTTGCCTGGGCCCTTTGGCCTCCTTCAGCCAGGACCCTGCTTCAGATCCCTGACACCCTGCTGTGGATCTGGGCCTTGAGCTGTTCTCCCCCTGTGCCACTGATGCCACTTTCTCCCCTCCTGCTGCTCCCCCTCCATGTTTCTTGTCATTTACCCAGGCCCAGATGAACTTGGCTTTCCATTACTGGCCAGGCTCTTTGCTTGAGACCCTGAACCGTTCTCCTCCTTGTTGAGGACCCTTTCCCTTTTTCTTGATTTCAGGCCCCATGCCTTCCCCCTCCTTTGCCTCCCTTCTGATTCCTTCATGCTGTGATATGCTGGCACTGCATGGACCATCCGCTCCCCCTCTTCTCCCTACCCTGTCCTGCTAGAATGTGTCCTGCACTCTCCCCCACATCTGCACACCAGGTATACCCTCACAGTATCCTCTTCGGCACCCCCTGCTTTGGTCCAGTTGCCTCTCTGAGGATCTACTCACCTGGGGCAGATGAGTGGAATTGGCTGGCCTCTGCACCCTGAATGCTCCCTATGGGAAACACAGCCCTGCCGCTTGCATGAGTCCCCCTCACTGCCTGAACCTTGAGGCCTGGCAGTTAACATGGACTTGCTCCAACCCAGCACTGAGAGATCACATCCCTTCCCTAGAGGCTTCCATGCTGCCTCTACTGCAACCCAACCCTCCCTAACCCTGACCATGTTTTTTTTTTTTTTTTTTTTTTTTGCTGAAGTCCCTGGGCCTGGTCATTCATCTGGGTCCCTGACCATGTTCCTCATGACCCTTGGCATAGCAAGCTGTCTCTTCATGTTGGGTCTGACCAGGGGACCCCCTGCTTGGGCCCACCAGCGGGCTCCCCTAGGATCCCCTTGGCTTCTCCTAATACTCACACAGCCCCTTCCTCCAGTCTCCTTTTTCTGGCACTCGCAGGTTTCCTGCTCCTTGGAGCCTCCAACACCATTGATCGGATGGGTCCCTTGCCTGGGTGCCTGGCTTGGGTGCTGGGTCTCACCTCTATGTGTACCCAACCCACCACATAGCATGTCCTCCCATCGCCCTCCTTCTGGCCCCCTTCTTTTTCCTGGTCTCCTTTGCCAGGACCCTGCCCATAGTTTCTCATCTGATCCAGGGCACCTTATGGGATATAATGCCCTAGCCCTCGCGTGGGCCTATGGCTCTCCCTGGGTGCTTGGTCCAGTACTAGGAACCTTGAAACCTGGAAGTGGCCTTGGGCCTGGAACCTGACTGCCCCCTGCTGGATCCCCTGCCTTCCTTCCTAAATGTAATCCACTGTCCTGAGCCCCCTGCTCAAGCCCTGGCCCTTGGCTTTCTGTTCCCTGGACTGGCTTCTCCTTTGAGCCTCTGGTGACCCTTCTTGCACACTGCTTTTCTGGATATTTTCTGAGGGCCCCTTGCTGGGGCCGCTTTCCTGCTCCCCTTGGCATTCCAGCAGTGCAGCACCCCAATGCAGCCCTGCCTTCCTGGCTCGGCATTCCCTATTCTCCCCTTGCCTGGGTCCTCATCTATGTCCCTTGCCTAGGGTCCTTGCTGGGGTCCTGTCACCCACCTCACCCATACCTGTCCTGCGGCCCTTCAGGCTGTGCCCTGCTTCTGCCCTCCTGTCTTTTCTGTCTTTGCCATGCCTGCTTTCCTGATCCCGTTCCCAGGATGCTCACCCAGGCCAGGCGACTTGATTTGGCCTCTTTGCCCTGGGGGCTCCCTTTGGAAAAAATAGCCCCTGCCCCTTGCCTGGGCCCTTTGGCCTCCCTCAGCCGGGGCCCTGCTCCCAAACCCTGACACCCTGTAGTGGATCTGGGCCTTGAGCTGTTCTCCCCCTGTGCCACGAACTCCACTATCTCCCTTCCCACTGCTCCCCCTCCATGTTTCTTTTCATTCACTCAGGCCCAGGTGCTAGCACTTGGCTCTCCATTAATGGGCCCAGCTCTTAGCTTCAGATCCTGAATTGTTCTGCCCCTTCTTGAGGACCCATTCACTGTCCTTAGTTTCAGGCCCCTGATGCCTGCCCCTGTTGTGCCTCTCTCTGATCCCCTCATGCATTGGTATGCTGGCACTGCCCAGACCCTCTGCTTTCCCAGGTTCTCCCAACCCTGTGCTGCTAGAATGGGTCCTGCAGTTCACCCTCCCCACTTCCACACACCAGGTATCCCCTCACAGTACCCTCTTTGGCTCCCCCTCCTTTGGTCCAGGTCCCTCTTTGAGGATCTACTCACCTGGGGCAGAGAAGTAGAATTGGCTGGCCTCTGCGCACTGAATGCTCCCTATGAGAAACACAGCCCTGCCACTGGCCTGAGTTCCCCTCACTGCCTGAACCTTGGGCCTGGCAGTTAAAATGGACTTTCTTCAACCCAGCCCTGAGTGATCCCCTTCCTTCTGTTCAGCCTTCTATGCTGCCCCTACCACAACCCTGCCCTCCCTAACCCTGACAGTTTATGCTCTGGTCCCTGGGCCTGGGAATTCACTTGAGCCCTTGACCACGTTCCTCATGGCCCTTGGCATAGCAAGGGAGTCTCTTCGTGTTGGGTCTGACCTGGGAGCCCTTTGATTGGGCCCACCAGTGTGCTCCCCTAGGTGCCCCTTGGCCTCTCCTGGACCTCATGCCGCCCCTTCCTCCCCTTCCCTTTGTGCCTTTTTCTGGCAATCCCAGGTCTCCTGCTCCTTGGGAACCCCATCACCATAGATCGGGTGGATGCCTTGCCTGGATGCCTGGATGCCTGGCTTTGGTCCTGGGTCTTGCTCATGTGTGCACCCACCCCAACCCCCTTGTGTGCCCTCCTGTAACCCTCCTTCTGGCCCCCTATCTTTTCCTGGCCTCCTTTGCCAGGACCTTGGCCATAGGTTCTCATCTGATCTAGGGTGCCTTATGGGAAACAATGCCCTGGCCGTCTCCTGGGGCCCTTGCTCTCCCTGTATGCTTGGTCCTCTACCAGGAACCCTGAAACTTGGAGGTGGCCCTGGGCCTGGAGCCTGATTGTCCTCTGCTGGATCCCCCTCCTTCCTTTTCACATGCAGCCCACTGTTCTGAGCCCCCTGCTAAAGCCCTGGCCCTTGGCTTTCCGTTCCCTGGACTGGATTCTTGCTTTAGCCTCTGGTGGCCCTTCTTGCCCACTGCTTTTCTGGGCATTATCTGAGGGCCCCAGGCTGGGGCTGCTTCCTGCTCTCCCTGGCATTCCTGGACTGCAGTACCCTAGTTCAGCCCTGCCTTCCATGCCTGGCATTCCCTGCTCTTCCCTGGCCTGGGCCCTCTTCTAGGTCCCTTGACTGAGCTCCTTGTTGGGGTCCTGGCCCCCACCCCACCCACACCTCTCCTGTGGCCCTTCAGGCTGTGCCCTGCTTTGGCCCTCCTATCCTTTCTGTCTCTGCCATGCCCACTTTCCTGATCCCCGTCCCAGGATACTCACCCAGGCCAGGCGACTTGATTTGGCCTTTTTGCCCTGGGGGCTCCCTTTGGAAAATGTAGCCCTTCCCATTTCCTATGCCCTCTGGCCTCCATCAGCCAGGGCCCTGCTCCCGACCCCTGACACGCTGTAGTGGATCTGGGCCTTGAGCTGTTCTCCCCTTGTGCCACTGACTCCACTTTCTCCCCTTCCGCTGCTTCCCCTCCATCTTTCTTTTCATTCATCCAGGCCCTGTTGCTAGCACTTGGCACTCCATTACTGGGCCCACCTCCTTGCTTGAGACCCTGAGCCATTCTCCCACTTCTTAAGGACCCTTTCCCTTTCCCTTGGTTTCAGGCTCCTGTTGCCTGCCACCTCCTGTGCCTCCCCTCGGATACCCTCATGCTGTGGTACACTGCCACTACTGGGACCTTCTGATTCCCCTGCTTCTCGCTACCCTCTGCTGCTGAAATGGCTCCTACAATCCCTCCCCACTTCCGCACACCAGCTATCCCCTCACAGTACCCTCTTTGCCTCTAGTCCTTTGTTCCAGGTCCCTCTCTGAGTATCTACTCACCTGGGGCAGAGGAGCGGAATTGGATCCCCTTGTGCCCTGAATGCTCCCTGTGGGAAACACACCCCTGCTACGCTCCTGAGTCCCCCTCACTGCCTGAATCTTGAGGTCTTGCAGTTAACATGGACTAGCTCCAACCCTTCCCTGAGCAATCACCTCACTTCCTTCCTGCCTTCCATGCTGCTCCTACCACATCCCGGCCTTCACTAACCTTGACCCTTTGTGCTCCAGTCCCTTGGCCTCAGCTTTTGCCTGAGCCCCTGACCGCATTACTCATGGCCCTTGGCAAAGCAAGGAGGCTCTGTGTGTGGGGTCTGACCTGGGGGCCTCTTGCTTGGGCCCACCAGCAGGCTCCCCTTGGTGCACCTTGGCTTCTCTTAGTCCTCATGCAGCTCCTTCCTCCCCTTGCCCATGCGCCTTCTTTTTGGCACTTGCAGGTCTCCTGCTCCTTGGGTCCCCCATCCCCATTGATTGACTGGGTCCCTTACCTGGGCACCTGCCTTGCATCCTAGGTCTTGCCCTGATGCACACCAACCCGACCCCCTTGCATGCCCTCCTGTCACCCTCCTAGTGGCCCACTTCCTTTTCCTGACCTCCTTTGCCAGGAACTTGTCTGTAGGTTGTCATCTGTTCCAGGGAGTCTTATGGGAAAAAATGCCTTGGCCCTCACCCTTTTCCCTTGCTCTCCCTGGGTGCTTGGTTCTGCACCAGGAACACTGAAACCTGGAGGTGGCTCTGGGCCTGGAACCTAACTGCCCCTGATAGATCCCCTGCCTTCTTTCCCAAATGTAATCCACTCTCCTGAGCCCCCTGCCCAAACCCGGGCCCTTGGCTCTCTGTTCTCAGGTCTGGATCCTTGCTTCAGCCTCTGGTGTCCCTTCTTGCTCACGGCTTTTCTTGGCATTGTTTTACATAAGGTGCCCAGGCTCATATTTGAATCCAGGGCCAGGGAACTGCAAGGGAGGCCACACAAGGGAAGGGGGCCAGGAGAAGTGGGATGAAAGGGCTCCATGGGGGGTTGTGGTAGATACACTGTAGGGTGAGAACCATGATCCATAAAAGTGTTAAGGTCTATAGACAAGGCAAAATACAAGTCAAAATAACACGTGGTATTTTGCCTTGTCTACAGACCTTAATATAAAAGGTCCCCAGGCAAGTGACCACCCAAACAACTGTGATGAGAGACCCAAAGAGCAGGAGACCTGCACACACCAGGAAAAAGCATAATGGGAAGGAAGGTAGGGTCTGCATGAGGACCAGGAGACAGAGGGAAGCGCAAGGGGCACATAGGTGAGAATGCTGGGGGACCCAAGTAAGGGGTCCCCAGGTCAGACCCAACATGAGGAGACTCCATGCTACGTCAAGGGACATGTGGAACATGGTCAGGTATCTAGGCAAGCGCACAGCCCGGAGACTGGAGCACAAAGGTTCAGGGTTAGGGAGGGCTGAGTTAGGGTATGGGCAGCATGCAAGGCCAGAGGGCAGGAGAAGGAATGGTGGAGATTGCTCAGGGCTGGGTTGAAGCAAGTCTCATGTTAACTGACATGCTTCAAGGTACAGATGTTGAAGGGGACTCAGGTGACTGGCAGGGCTGTGTTTCTCATAGGGAGAATTCCGGGTGCAGAGGCTAGCCAAATCTGCTCCTCTGCCCCAGGTGAGTAGATCCTCAGAGAGGGACCTGGACTAATGAGGGGCAAAAGAGTTTAAACCTGGCATGTGGAAGTTGGGGGTTCAGTGGGCTGTAGGACCCATTTGAGTATCCTAGGCTAGAGCAAAACAGGGATAGCAGAGGCTCCCAGCAATGTCAGGATACCACAGCATGAGGGGAACAGAGGGGAGGCACAGGAGGGGGCTGGCAAAAGGGGCCTGAAACCAAGGGAGAGGGACAGGGTCCTCTAGAAGGGCAGCCAATGACTCAAGCAAGGAGCCATGCCTAGTAATGGAGAGCCAAGTGCTAGCACATGGGACTGGGTGAATGAAAAGAAACATGGATAGGAAGGGGTGAGAGGGGAGAAAGGGGAGGAGCTGGCACAGGGGGAGAAGGGTTCAAAGCCCAGGTCCACTGCAGGGTGTCAGGGTTCTCAAGAAAGTCCCAGCTGAGGGAGACCAATGGGCCAAGGCAAGGGGCAGCACTACGTTTTCCCAAAGGGAGCCCCCAGGGCCAAGAGGCCAGGCCAAGTCACCTGGCACTGGTCAGCATCTTGGGAAGGGGATCAGGAAATGGGCATGGAAGAGACAGAAAGGACTGGAGGGCTGAAGGAGGGCATAGCCTGAAGGACCACAGGATAAGTATAGATGTGCTGGAGGTCAGGACCCCAGCAAGGAGCCCAGGAAGGGACCTAGAGTAGGGCCCAGGCCAGAGCAGAGCAGGGAATGCAGGCTGGGAAGGCAGGGCTGCACTAGGGTACTGAGGTATAGGAAAGCCAAGGGGAGCAGGGACGCAGCCCCAGCAAGGGGGCCCTCAGACAATGCCCTAAAAAGTAATGAGCAAGAAGGGCCACTAGAGGCTCAAGCGAAGAGCCAGGGCTTGGGCAGGACCTCAGGACAATGGACAAGATTTGGGAGGGAAGGAAAGGGATCCAGCAGGGATCAGTCAGGCTCCAAGTCCTGGGCTACCTCCAGGTGTCAAGATTCCTGGTGGGGGCTGGGGATGTGGCTCAAGCAGTAGCGCGCTCGCCTGGCATGCGTGCGGCCCGGGTTCGATCCTCAGCACCACATACAAACAAAGATGTTGTGTCTGCCAAAAACTGAAAAATAAATATTAAAAAATTCTCTCTCTCTCTCTCTCTCTCTCTCTCTCTCTCTCAAAAAAAAAAAAAAAAAAAGATTCCTGGTGGAGGACCAAGTTCCTGGTGGAGGACCAATGGGCCCAGACAAGGGGCCTCCAGGACAGACCCAACATGAGAAGACTCCATGCTATGTCAAAGTACTTGAGGAACATGGTCAGGGGCCTAGATGAGCGCACAGGCCCAGAGACTGGAGCACAAAGGGTAAGGGTTAGGGAGGGCTGGATTGGGATAAGGGAAGCATGCAAGTCCAGAGAGCAGGGGAGGGAAGGGAGGAGATCACTCAGGGCTGGGTTGGAGCAAGTCCTATGTTAACTGACAGGCCTCAAAGTACAGGCACTGAAGGGAACTCAGGTGATTGGTAGGGTTGTGTTTCCCATAGGGAGCATTCAGGGTGCAGAGACCAGCCAAATCCACTCTTCTGCCCCAGGTGAGTAGATCCTAGAGAGGGACCTGGACCAATGATGGTCAAAAGAGGGTACTATGAGAGGATACCTAGTGTGCATAAGTTGGGGGGGTCCGTTGGCTGCAGAACCCATTTGAGGAGCCTAGGCTAGAGTGAAGCAGTGATACCAGAGGCTCCAGGCAGTGCCAGGATACCACAGCATGAGGGGATCGAAGGGGAGGTGCAGGAGGGGGCTGGCAAAAGGGGCCTGAAACCAAGGGACAGAGTCCTCAAGAAGTGCAGCCAGGAGCTCAAGCAAGGAGCTGGGCCCAGTAATGGAGAGCCAAGTGCTGTCACCTTGTCCTGGGTGAATGAAAAAAACATGGTTGTCTGTGAGAGCTACCTCTGTAGCCTGGGTAGAGAGGACTGGCTCCTCCATAAAAGAGACCCCTCCCACCTTGGCGTCCATGCTAGCTTGTATTCTGCCTCAGCCTGCATTCAGGGGACTCACCACTACAGGCATGAGATCCCTTCCACCTGGATACCCTATGGGGAGGGGGCTCCTGTACAGCTGCAGTTAGGGTAGCAGGGATTTGCGCCCCAGGCAGGATACCGATTTCACCTGGGTGTCAGGGGAAGCTGGTATCTAGGCACAGCCAGAGTAACAGGGACTTGCCCGTCTAGGCAAGAGACCCCCTCCCACCTGGGTTTGTATGGATGGCTCCCATAGAGCTGCAGCTAGTGTAACAGGTAATTGCCCTTCCAGGTTGGAGAGTCTTTCACCTGAGTGTCTAGGTGAACTCTTATAACTCTGCCAGCATGGTAGAGGGGACTCACCACTCCAGACAGGAGACACCACCCAACTGGGTGTTGGGGGAGCTAGTACACTTTCCAAAACAGGGTAGAGGGGATTCGTGCCTCCAGGCGGGAGACCCCACCCACCTGAGTGTTGGGGGGATCTTATATACAACTGCAACCAGGTTAGAGGGTCCTCGCCTCTCCAGGTAAAGACCCCTCCAACCTGGCTTTCGAAGGGAGATCATATACCACCACAGCCAAGGTAGAGGGCACTTGCCCTGCCAGGCTGGAGACCCTTCCCATCTGGGTGTCTTGGGGGACTCTTATGGACAATAGATCTAGTCAGAGAACTTATATAATATCAATGACATTTTTTAAGTTTTTAACCTTTATTGTTTAAAATTAATATACAACTTTAATTTGAGGAACCTAGTCTTAATAAAATGTTGGGTTTTTTTAATTTTATAATTATCTATCCAACAAAATATGTAAAAATTAGTATCTCAGTGTCTTAAAATCAATCAATTTTAGTCTCTAAGGACAATTGTTAAAATTGGGATTTAAGTTAGTAGTTCAATATTCTTAATGTTTAATCAACAATATGAATTTATTTACCAAAATTAATCTTTGTCTTAAACAGTAAGAATTATTAGGCAATAAGGATCTTTCTTTAAAGAAATAAGCTTACATTTTAATAGGTGCTTATCATGTTAAAATATGTTTAATTATACTATCTGCTCACATTAGTATAATTAAATTAGGAAAATATCCTGAAATACCCTTAAATTAATTATAATCAGTTTAGTATATATAAATCTCTTTTTTAATCATTGTAACTTTTTACATCATCTGTTTAGATAATAATATAAAAATATTTTTTACTTAGGAAAATACTTTTATCATTGAAATATGAACATAAAGACCTTGTTTTCCCAAAGATGATTTCTTTCTTCTTTTTAGGATCCATGTATGCTTTTTCTTTGTTGAAGCATCTTTTTCTTTTAGAATTTTTTTTGATTATACTTTGGAACAATTTTTGAAAACCTTAGAAATTGTTATACTTTGATAGGAAATGTCAATGAAAATATAGTTAAAATCCTTAGATATTTTGTAGACATAATTATAATTATTTATCATCTTATGGGTTTGAACAGTAACTTTGAAAATTATAAACCACTTGAAGATTGTATTTTCACTTAAAAGCAAATTTATAGTAAACACATTTATCTCTAATATCTGTAACTGAAAAGGCAGAGTATCTGATAAATGTAAATATAAAATATAAATTATGGATTTTCTGTTGAAAAAAAAAACAATTAGGCAAATATATATTAACTAATAAATTAGGCATGTACTAAGTATTTTATAGATTAACAAATATAGGTTATCTAAATATCTAAATATATATATATAAAGAATAAGAACATAACTTATAATTGTATTAACTTTATGTAACCACGTTGTCTTAAAATATTTGGATTCATTTTAATTTATTTTTAACTAAGACTGCACTCTTCTATGTGACGTCACTTGATGTAACTGAAATAAGATCCTTGAGTATACATATTTATTTTTTATAGTTAGGAATGAGAATAAGGATTTTTTGGTCATCACAGGAACATTGCCGGCTTTGTTCCTGTGGCAAGCAAATGCATTTTCATAACCTCCAAAATTAAAGGTAAAATATAAAGAAGCATGTTTGATATCTCTCATCAATAGAACATTATTTAGTTAACACAACTATAGAGAAAAGCCAGGTTATTTACCTTAGAACTAACTTAAATTTAGGGCTGCAATATAGAAACCTGTGGAATTAAATTTTATCTAAAAAAGATATTTTTTGAAGTGAGGCAAAGAACCTCACCCCCCCCCACCAGCACCAAGGCCAAATTTGGGGGCCAACAGAGGTGAGGCAAAGAACTTCACCTCCCCACTGGTGCATAGGCCTATTCCACAGGTATGGCTATATACTGGACCGGTAGTCAGTGACGGGTATGATTCGATTGCAGTGGTATCAACCTAAGCCAGGACGCTGACGCATAGAGGTCAGTTTTCCGATGACGGGTAAGAACCATATGTTGAGGGGCTGGGGATGTGGCTCAAGCGGTAGCGCGCTCGCCTTGCATGCGTGCGGCCCGGGTTCGATCCTCAGCACCACATACCAACAAAGATGTTGTGTCCGCCGAGAACTAAAAAAAAATAAATATTAAAAATTCTCTCTCTCTCTCTCTCTCTCTCTCTCTCTCTCTCTCTCTCTCACTCTCTCTTTAAAAAAAAAAAAAAAAAAAGAACCATATGTTGAATTGGACATACCTAACAGGCACATTGCCTGTTGCTTAATTAAACAGAAGGGGGCAGATGCTAGGAGCCACAGCAAAAGTATTATGATACATGTCACCTTTGTTTTAGGTGACTGCCAGCTAGCCATTGAGATGATATGATTATGTTAAGATTTACATTCATATGGAAATTGGACTCCTGCTGTTCACCTCGGCCTGTTACGGGACTCATGTTACAGGACTCCTGGAGAGTTCTCATTGGTTGGGGAAGGATAGTAGGAGGGTATTTCCGGGGGAGGTGGGGGGGGCGGTTCTGGTAGACGCACACACGTGGGTAGACCGGCTTGCTAGCGGGACCCACACGGGTAACTGGCAGCCTTTTTAAAATAAAACTGTTTCTGCTCGAGCGGCTTGTGTTTCTGTGCCCAGCCCGGTTGCGGCAATTTTTCATTAGCATTTACAGGTAGGCATTCTTAAAAATACAGGCTCTGAATAGCTCCCTTTGAAATTTGAAACACAGTAGTACAGGTTAGTGGGAGGTGGGACCAGGAAGCCCGCTCTCCCAGCTAGGCACCCCTTGGTTACCATGGTGATGCAAACAACATGGAGTCCGCTGCCCATTATAGGGCAAAAGTTCCCCAAGTTTTCCTAGCCGATTGCATTTTGTTTGATTTTGTCTGCATTTTTCCCCACCTGGCCAAGATCCTACTGTGGTAGCAGCTTGTTCTGTCTCTGCGACCTACAGTTGCAGCTCCTGTACATCCTGCACTTTTTTCTGTGGCCCGTGGCTGTTCCAAATGTTTTTTAGCAGCAAACACCAGCGTTAATATCAGATCTTAAGCTAGTCTGTGTTCGACATTTAGGTCAAGTAATTCAGGGGTTAAAAGCACTGCTGGCCACAGGGGCTAGTACTCCATAGCAAGCAGCAGCTAAACTCTCTTGTCCCCAGCTGCTGAGTTACAGCCATTCTGATTCATAGGACAATCATGTAGTAAAAAGGTCCATAATACTTTCTGAGTATTGACAAAAACAATAGAAAATTGAGACTTATTTCTTTCCAGGTAAACATCACATTTTCTCTCCCTTTTTCTCACTCTCCTAGCGCAAACTTCTAGAGCATAAAGGCCAAAATATCTCTTTTTTTTTTTTTTTATGTGATGCTGAGGATTGAACTCAGGTTCTGCCCATGCTAGGCAAGCACTCTACTGCTGAGCAACAATCCCAGCCCCCAAAAAATCTTCTATAAAGATTTATAAAAAATTTTTTATAAAATCCACAAAAGCACGCTTTCCATGGAGAGGACTTAAGTCAACAACATAGCCCATCAATCATCTTAATAACTATATTTATTTAGAGTCTCTACAGTTATACCCCAATATTAAAAATTTTAACGTCACAGATTTTCCTTTTGTCTAATTCACTTACTTTCTACAATTCTGCCCACAATACTCTGCAATCCTAAGCATGCTTAACTTCTGGAGAGAACTTTCAACTTCACTAACTTTAATATTTAAATTGAAGTGCCCTTAGGAGCCAGCATTTGTCACTTTTGTCCCTGCTGCTTAAAGACCTTTCGTTCCCACCACACACACACACACACATTGAATGCCAATTGCCAGGTTTCTGTTCTCTGGACTAAAAGGCTCAGGGGTCACTCTAGTTAAACTGGGCTAACTGGGCTGCATGAAATAACCACACAAGAGACACAAATACCTTTTTCTTTGGGGTTGCTGTGACCACTCCTCTGACCTTAAGGGTCCCCAGAAAGAGAGAGAGAGAGAGAGAGGATGTGCTGACCCCTTTTATTGAGAAGAAGCTATTCAAATGAGGCAAGGGGTCAGGTTTCAGGGGGCTGAGTCTATCTTCATGATGTCCACTGTCGGCAGGTTGACTGACACCTGGGTAGGCCACAGCCAAGGGTACAGTAAGAGAAGGGGACACACACAAGGCACTTCCATGGAAGATTCTATCTTAAACAGGGCAAGGGGTTATATTACAAAGGAACAGGTGAGCAGAGCTTCACCCATGGGGCTGTAGCAAGACACACCCATTTCTGTGACTGAGCGCCTCAGCACCCAGCTGGGGAATATAACTCAGTCACCCATAAGGTTGGCCTCGCACAAAGGAGGCTTCCAATGTCTCCACATCTTTGCAGCCACTGGTGACTTTTTATTTATTTGTTTATAGTAGCCATCTTACCCAACCCTGATGCCTACCCCTGAACTATATTTCCAGACCCTCTCCTTTAAAAAAAAAATTTTTTTTGAGTCAGGGTCTAAGTTGCCCAGATCATCCTTGAACTTGTTATGCTCCTTCCTGAACTTCCCAGGGAGCCTGGATCAGAGGCCTTCAAGGGCATGCTCAGCAGTAGCCAACTTCCTGGGTAAGAAATGGTGTTCCTTCTGATACATTTGACCAAAATAAAATCTTTAGCCCACACTTCTATGGACAATGGAGAGCTAAACATGACTCAGTTATTGAACCTGTTTGGGGCACATTTAAATTGAAGCCTGGAGGGCTGGACAGGTGTATGGCTGGCCTGGTGATATGAACTGAGAGATAATATAATACAAAACTGCTTCCATGTTTATGAGGGCAACAGGTGGGACAAAGCAGGCAGGGTTTTGTTTCTCTAAAGGGGAATGCCTTGTGAACAAAACCTGGAACAAAGATTCTGCTGTGAATATATTACACTATGACTTTTAAAGAAAAATTTTTTCTTAGTTGTAGTTAGATGCAACACCTTTATTTTGTTTATTTAATTTTATGTGGTGCTGAGGGTCAAACCCAGTGCCATTCATGTGCTAGGTGAGTGCTCTACAGCTGAGCCACCACCCCAGCCCTGTATTTTTATTTTTTATTTGCCAGTGTGGGGGATCCCACTCAGGGCCTGGAGCTAGGCAGCTATTCTGCCACTGAGTTACATTCCCAGCTCCCTCCCCCATTTTTTTGTGAGAAAGTTTAACTAAGATGCTCAGGATGGCCTCAAATTTTCAATGCTTCTACCTCAGTTTCTTAGTAGCAGGAATTTCAGGTGTATGCCACAATATACAACTCTAGTTTGTTCAATTTATTCCAGCTTTGGCCATTAGAAGCTGTTGCTCTTGCCTCCTGTGTACCTTTGACATAGAGATCCTCACCTGTGTAGGTTTTTGCTTTGTTCTTAATTATTAGCACTGCCTACCTTCAGCCACCAGGGGATGCTCCAGGCTCAGCTGTATCTTTCCTTTCCTGTGTAATGATCAACCCCTTCTACCAGAGGAAGCTTTCCTTCAACTGTACAGGTAAAAATGTAGGCATCTGGGAAGAAACAGAAGACTTAACTCAGGGATTCTCACTAAGATCAAGTCACAAATATTGCTGAGGGCCATTGCCAAGTAGGAATGATGCATCGAAATTTCCTTGCCAGCGTACCCCATGTTGCTTAGAGGAAGGACTCGTGGAAATGGACTTGCCTTGGACATTCGCTGTGACATTGCATGTATGCTTTAGTAAGGTGACCTTGCTCAAGGACCAGGGCGGATCCGGGTTTAGAGCTGATCAGGTTTTAGAGAGTATCCCGTCCTTGGGTTTAGGGCTATTCCAGGTTTAAGGTGTACCCTGCCTGGAATAGGGCATATCCTGCTGCCTCAGGCATGCCCGATCCTTGAGTTCCCATTGAGTTCTCATGGGATTGAGAAAAGTATATTGGGATTGAAAGCCTGGTGGAGTAGGTGAATTTTGCGGCAGAACATGAATTTTCCTGAGAACGTGTTTGTAGAGGGCCGGAGTGAGTTCGGGAAAAAAGAATTGCTGTTTGAATTTACAAGGTGTGTGGTGGCTCGTGACTCTGTGCCCAGCCAGACTGCGGCAAAATATGTTGATTTTTTAATCTGAGTTAAATAATAAAAATTCAACATAAATAGCTCATATTTTTAGAATTTACTAATCTATGTAGGCTCCTTGGTTCCAAGAGGCAATTGAGGTGGTTTCTGATTTTACTATTATGCATAGGAGTACTTGTCATTTCCTGAATGTGGGGTGGCCATGGCCTCCCTTGGTTCCTCTGTGTCCCTCACCTGCCCACCTGCTCTTGCACATCAGAGTTGTGGGGACAACAAGAGTGTCTCAGTCCCCCAGGGGAATATGAGGTTTCTGAGGGGCCTCTTCTTCCTCCAGCAGACATGACCCGCAAGTCTTTGTTGATTTTTCTAGTTGAAGAATGTGCCAGAAGTCCTTAAAGGAAGAGTTCTAGATACTGTCCTCTGAATAAGTCATGTTCTCCAGAAGACCACGGCTCTCATAGAGTTTAATTTCACAGCCCAAAGCTCAGTGAAACTTGTTGTTTGTTTGTTTGTTTGTTTTTTGGTGCTAGGGATTAAAATCAGGGCTTTAGGCATGGTGGAAAGCACTCTACCACTGAGCAACATTCCCAGCCCCCGAAACCTGCTTTGAGGGCTCTCTCCTCACCTGGATGACAGGCATCTTAATTGGAGGGACAGCATCTTTCTTACTTACCTTTGTAATTCCTGTTTGTTTCTTTGTTTGCTTGTTTTGTACTGAGGATTAAACTGAGGGGTCCTGTACCACTTAGCTTCATAACCAGTCCTTTTAAATTTTTATTTGGAGACAGGTTCTCACTAAGTTGCCCAGGCTCAGATCAAACTTGTAATCCTCCTGCCTGGGCCTCTGGATCTCTGGGATGACAGATGTGTGCCACCACACCCTGCTCATGGAGTACTTCTCTGATCATGAGATTTCAAGTGTCTAAGTGGCGAGGTGCAGTTGGATCAAACAACTAACTTGATGATTGGAACTCACTCACATTACCTTTTGGTGCCTCAGTCTACTCTGTAAACTGCAGTGATTGGGCCATGAGAAGTGGCAATTCCTGTAATCCCAGTGACTTGGGAGTCTGAGGCAGGAAAGTCACCAAGTTGAGGCCAGAAGGGCAAATTAGTCTGATATATCAAAAGGGATGGGATTATAGCTCAGGGGGAGAGCACTTTCCTAGTATGCTTGAGAACCTCTGTTTTATCCCAGTCAGTCAAGGAAAAGCAACAAGAAAACCCAAACATTTCTATAGAGCTTAGTGATGGGGACTGGGCCCAGGGTCTTAAGCATGCACCCCAACATGGAGCTACATCTGGAGCTGGTGGCATAATCCTATTTCCACTGATCAGGAAAGCTGGTCACCTTCATAGTAAAGGTTTTGATTTCTTATTCATAGAGAGGGGAGATGAATTCATATTTGTATTTTTTATTTTTCTTCTCTTAGCAGTCTGCCATTTATACCAGGTGAGGGCAGAAAGGGAACACTTATTTGTCTATACCCAGTGGGATAAGGGCTGAAGCAAAACCATGCAGGATCCTGAGTCCCCTAGAAGACAGTGTCTTTAGGTTAAATGATGACAGACCTAAGCGTGTCTCCTGAGAACTTTCAGCAACCCCAATGGACTAGTTCAGGGTCAGATATCCTCAGGATGATTAACTAAGCCATATGCAGTTGAACCTAGTAGAGAAACCAGGAGGTCCAAGTATCAGGTAGTAGTTAGTAATGAGCAGTAAAATTTAAGTCAATAACACAGCAGGGTACTGGGATTTTTTTGATTATTATTATTTTTTCACAACAATCAGGTAATTTGCAGAACAACAGATGCACTAACCCTGAGAATAAGCAGATGGAAAAGAATTCAGTCTATTAAGAAATATTGTCAATAAAGAGATCAACCAGGCTAATTCCTGGCAGCATCTACTGAGATCATTGTAAAGTTAGTATTTGTGGCCATAGGATTCTTAATGTATTTCAGAAGGGAAATTTCATTAATAGCCCAGATGCTCTAAGATGAAGACTGCTCTTACTGACCCCAGCACCTGCATGAAGATAGGATTGACTTATGGATGCAGCCCCCCTAAATAGGATGGACACCATGACACTTCCAGAGAGTACCCACTAGGGTCAAAAACTCCTCCAGCAGGTGGGAAGGGGCAGACCAGCATATGACTGATAAAGACTGCAGGAGGGGGAACCCACTTCTCCTGTAAACAGAAAAGAGAATTCAAGTTGGGAGCACCACTGGTTCCTTTGTCCTTCTCTGCTGGAGTCCACCCTCTCTCTCTCTCTCTCTCTCTCTCTCTCTCTCTCTCTCTCTCTCTCTCTCTCTCTCTCAGCTCTCTGCAGAGCCCTACTGTGCTCTCACTCCTACAAGAAAAATTCTCTTGCCTGTCTTTTCCTGTCTGTCTTTAGAATGTTCTCCATGGAAACACCAGACCTGAGGTTTGGAGCTTGAGCTCCCCAGTCTCCTGTGACACTAGTTTCTTCTGTGAGCGGGACTCTGGATTCTGGGACAACAGGTGAAGAATGTCATGGGAAAGGCAAAAAAAGAACCCAAAGGTGAAGGCTAAAGGGCAGACCATGATCTAGTGACTGATGTTCCCTCTGGGAAAATAGGAAGTAACTGTTGGTCTGATGGCCTGTCTCCTGCACTATGGCACTCCAAATTATACAAAAACTCTATTTGAGTCGATACTGGACACTATAATGTTAAATGACTCAGAAATTCAAAAGTGGAATGTTTTTGAAATACCTAAAAGGTATTCTCAAATGAAAGAGAGTGGGGAGAGATAAAAGGGATGGGGAAGAAGGGGAAAATTCCATCAAAATAAAAGAAAGACCAGGGGAGCAGAAGAAGGGGATTGAGTGGATGGGATAAGAGAAAAACAGTGAAATGAATCTAACTTAACTTTCCAAAGCACATACATAAATATATTTCAGTGAATCCCACCTTTCTGTATAACCACAAGACTTAAATTTTACCAAAAAAAAAAAAGGAAATAAATAGAAAAATTAGTAGAGGAGTGGAAAGAAAATGGGGGAGGGGGGAGAGGAAGGGTAAAGGTAAGTACTGAGGACTTAATTAATGCAGATTATTTTATGCATTTATAGTTATGTCAAGATGAATCTGAATGTATGTATAACTATTATGAGCAAAAAAAAAAAAAGATACCATTTAAGAACTGATAACATGATTTTAAGAAGCAACATTCTGGAAGTAACTCCTTGCTACAGAAATAATGAAAAAATGAGGGGAAAAAAGAAAGTAGATTAAATGTTGATTATCTATAGACCTTACAAGAAGTGTTACAAAGAGATCTTACAAAAGTAACTTTTAGTTCTATAAGAATTTTTTTGGGGGGTGCGGGTGTTGGGGATTGAACTCAGGGACACTCAACCACTGAGCCACATCCTCAGCCCTATTTTGTATTTTATTTAGAGACAGGGTTTTACTGAGTTGTTTATGGCCTCATTTTTGTTGAGGCTGGACTTGAACTCCTGTCTCAGCCCCCAGTTACTGGGGTACAGGTGTGAGCCACTGAGCCCAGCTTAGTTCTGTAAGAAATTTTAAATTATCCTAGACTTCATTAGGTTTTTCATAGTCAATTTTTTTATACAATAAGGGGAGTAAACAAGGACATGGTAGGGACGAAGAGCTTGAGAAGAAGATTTACATTAAACAGGGATGAGAGGTGGGAGGGAAAGGGAGTGAGAAGGGAAATCGCATGGAAATGGAAGGCGATCCTCAGGGTTATACAAAATGATATATAAGAGGAAAGGAGGGGTAAGACAAGATAATACAAATGGAAGAAATGATTTACAGTAGAAGGGGTAGAGAGAGAAAAGGGGAGGGGAGGGGAGGGGAGGGGGGATAGTAGAGAATAGGACTGACAGCAGAATACATCAGACACTAGAAAGGCAATATGTCAATCAATGGAAGGGTAACTGATGTGATACAGCAATCTGTATACGGGGTGAAGTTGGGAGTTCATAACCCGCTTGAATCAAACTGTGAAATATGATGTATTAAGAACTGTGTAATGTTTTGAAAGACCAACAATAAAAAAAATAAAAAAATAAAAAATAAAAAAGTAAAAAAAAAAACATAGAGCAGTCAAAATGTAATATTTTGTGCTGGACTCACTAAAACTCTTTGAAAAGCACAAACAACCTTTACGGATAAGCATTTGAATTATACTGGCTTAGTAGGAAAGAATAGTCACTGGGTGGGTATTAATAGATTGAGGCTATGAACTTAAGCATGTGGGTCAGGTCCAGGCTCAGCCTTTGGTCACACAGTGTCCCAGCCAACTTCCTGAGCCCAGGATCCTGGGTGTGGCAGGCAATGTCCTTGGGGTTAGTAACAGGCAACATGAGAAAAAGGCATGCCTTTTCTAGTTCTATGAAAAATGTAATTGGAATTTTAATAGGAATTGCATTAAATCTGTATAAGAGTTTTGGTAGTATGACCATTTTGACAATATTCATTCTGCCTATCAAAGAGCATAGGAGATCTTTTTATTTTCTATGGTCTCCTTCAATTACCTTCTTTAGTGTTCTGTAGTTTTTATTGTAGAGGTCTTTCATCTCTTTTGTTAAGTTGATTCCCAAGTATTTTATATTTTTGAGGCTATTTTGGATGGGGTAGTTTTCTTAATTTCTATTTCAGTGGATTAATCATTTCAGTATAGAAATGCAGTTGATTTATTGGTATTGATTTTATATCCTGCTACATTGATAAATTCATTTATTAGTTCTAGAAGTTTTCTGGTGGAATTTTCTGAATCTTCTAAATATAGAATCATGTCATCAACATACAGTGATAGTTTGAGTTCTTCTTTTCCTAAGCATATCCCTTTAATTTCTTTTTTTTATTGTTCATTTCTTTAGTTTTAGGTGGACACAATATCTTTATTTCACATTTATGTGGTGCAGAGAATCAAACCCAGTGCCTGACGCACGTTAAGTGAATGCGCTACCACTTGAGCCACATCCCCAGCCTTCCCTTTAATTTATTTTGTTTGATTGCTCTGGCTTGAATTTCAAGAACTATGTTGAATAGAAGTGGTTAAAGGGGCACCCCTATCTTGTTCCAGTTTTTAGAGGGAATGTTTCTAATTTTTCTCCATTTAGAATGATGTTGGCCTTAAGCTTAGCATAGATAGCTTTTACAGTGTTGAGGTATGATCCTGCTATTCCCAGTTTTTCTAATGTTTTGAGCATGAAGAATTCCTGTATTTTATCTAATGCTTTTTCAGCACCTATTGAGATAATCATATGATTTTTTACTTTAAATCTAGTGATGTAATACATTACATTTATTACTTTCCATATGTTGAACCAAACTTGCATCCCTGGGATGAACCCCACTTGATCATGGTGCACTATCTTTTTGATAGATTTTTGTATGTGATTGGCTAAGATTTTATTGAGAATATTGTGTCTATGTTCATCAGGGATATTGGTCTGAAGTTTTCTTTCCTTAATGTGTCTTTTTCTGGTTTTGGTATCAGGGTGATGCTAGCCTCACAGAATTGAGTTTGGAAGGGTTCCCTCCTTTTCTATTTCATGGATTAAATTGAGGAGTATAGCTATTAGGTCTTCTTGGAAGGTGTTGTAGAACTCAGCTGAGAATACATCTGGTCCTGGGCTTTTCTTGGTTGGTAAGCTTTTGATGGTGTCTTCTATTTCTTTGCTTGAAATTGATCTGTTTAAATTGTGTATGTCCTCCTGATTCAGTTTGGGTAGATCATATGTTTCTAGAAATTTGTTGGTATCATCAACATTTTCAGTTTTATAGGAGTATAAATTTTCAAAATGGTTTCTAATTATATTCTGTATTTCAATAGTGTCCATCCTGATATTTCCTTTTTCAACGTGAATTTTAGTAATTGGAGTTTTTTCTTTCTCTTCATTAGCGAGTCTAAGGGTTTATAAATTTTATTTATTTATTTATTTATTTATTTATTTATTTATTTATTTATTTATTTTTTAATTAATTTATTTTTTTATTGTTCGTCTTTCAAAACATTACATCTTTTTTAATATATCATGTTTCACAATTTGATTCAGAATGGTTATGAACTTCCATTATTATTTATTTATTTTTTTAAAGAGCCAAGTTTTCATTCTGTCAATTTTTTGAATTGTTTATTTTATTTAAATTTCATTGATTTCAGCTCTGATTTTAATTATTTCCTGTTTCTACTACTTTTAGTGTTGGTTTATTCTTCTTTTTTTGAGGGCTTTGGAATGTAATGTTAGGTCATTTATTTGTTAATTTTTTATTCTTTTAATGAATGAGCTTAATGCAAGGAACTTTCCTCTTAGCACTGCCTTCATAGTGTCCCAGATATTTTGATATGTTGCATCAGTGTTCTCATTTACCTCTAAGAATTTTTCTTATCTTCTCTCTGATGTCTTCTGCTATCCATTGTTCACTCAATATCATATTTTTTAGTCTCCAGGTGTTGGAGTAGCTTCTACTTTGTATTTTATCATTGATTTCTAGTTTATTCCATTATGATATGATAGAATACAGGGACTGGGGATGTTGCTCTATTTTTTTATGTTGCTCAGAGTTGCTTTGGGGCATAATACATGATCTATTTTAGAGAAGGATCTCTGTGCTGCTGAGAAGAAAGTGTGTTTGCTCAATTGTGGATGAAATATTCTATATATGTCTGTTAAATCTAAATCATTGATTGTATTATTGAGTTCTATAGTTTCTGTGTTTATTTTTTGTTTGGAAGATATATCCAGTGGTGAGAGTGTGAATTAAAGTCACCCAGTATTATTATTTTGTGATCTATTTGCTTCTTTAAATTGAGAAGGGTTTGTTTGATATACATAGGTGCTCCATTGTTTGGGACATAGATATTTATGATTGTTATGTCTTGTTGATGTATGGTTCCCTAAAGCAGTATGAAATGTCCATCTTTATCTCTTCTGACTAACTTTGGTTTGAAGTCTCCTTTATCTGATGTTAAGATGGAAACCCCTTCTTGTTTACCTGGCCCATATGAGTGATATGTTTTTTTCCCCATCCTTTCACCTTCAGTCTGTGGATATCTTTTTCTATGGGATGAATCTCTTAAAGGCAGCATATTGTTGGATCTCTTTTAAAATCCAATCTGACAGTCTATGTCTTTTTTTTTTTTTTTTTTTTTTAGAGAGAGAGAGATAGATAGAGGGAGATAGATTTTTTTAATATTTATTTTTTTAGTTTTTGGTGGACACATCTTTATTTTATTTTAAAAATAAAGCATGGTAGCGTGTTTGCCTGGAAGGCACAGGGTGCTGGGCTCGATCCTAGCACCACATAAAAATATCAGTTGTTCACTCTGCAGAGACAATCCCCTGCCATTTCTCTAATGCCAATTGCCACTACATTGACATGAATGGCACCAGTCAAGAAAATATTGAAGAAGAAATTATTCTATAATTTCTATAAGAGCTGATTAAATTCTCCAGTGATGAAAGTAGCATAGACTTGAAGGTACACTTGCATGAGATAACCAAGCAAAGATTTCTGAAATTTCTTGTCTTCACATGCTTAATTAATTCCTGATTTAATTTGAAATGAAGGACATGGATCCTTTTGAAGGCATAGGAGCAAATATGAAGGTGTGAGACTTCAATAGGCCTCTTTTCTTGATAAAGAATATTTCCATTAGGCAATTCAGTCAGACTCTAGAGAGCAATTCTGGAGCCAGAGTTGATTTTGGTAAATTTGCATCTGGAGTCTTATGGGAAGCATAGTGTGCAAGGGGCACAGATGAAAGGCCAGTAAGGCTTATTGTTTTTATTTTTTATTTTTAGTTGTAGATGGACACAATACCTTTATTTTATTTGTTTATTTTTATGTGGTGCTGAGGATCAAACCCAGGGCCTCACACATGCTAGACCAATGCTCTACTGTTGAGCCACAACTCCAGCCCAGTAATGCTTTTTGATGAGGGGCTTTAGCCAATGTTTCATGTGCTTTCCTAATTGATACACATCTGTTATAAAGTATGTATATATTTATTTATTCTGGGTACTAAGGACTGAACTCGGGGCACTTGGCCACTGAGCCACACTCTCAACCCTATTTTGTATTTTATTTGGAGACAGGGTCACACTGAGTTGCTCAGCACCTCACTTTTTCTGAGGCTGGCTTTGAACCCCCGATCCTCCTGCCTCAGCCTCTGGAGAAGCAGAGAAGCCGCTGGGGTTACAGGCTTGCACCATTGTGCCCAGCTAAGTATTTGTTTTTAAGTAGTGGACTCCGGGCCCGGGAGGCTGATGAGCAATAGACAAATTATCAATCAAGGCAATTCTTCATCTTGTAGAATACACACATTTTATCCTCTGATCCAAGAAGCTATTCTTATTTTATTTGCTTGAGACAATGATAGCACAGGAATGCCCCTTCCCCCTAGAGACTGAGTTTGATAACTTTGGACCATCCAGGATGCTGTAGGTCACCACACAGAATTTGCATGCCACTGTCTCTTTGGGAACCATCTGAACACCCTCTGGATAAACAGGAAGTATCTGATGGGCTGATGGTCATAGTGCACAAAGGCACTGTACCAAATTATATAAATATTCCATTAAAGAAATGATAACAAGTTTACAAAGAACAACATTCTGGGGCTGGGGATGAGCTCAGTTGGTAGAGAGCTTGCCTCCATGCACAAGGCCCTGGGTTCAATCCCCAAATCCCCAGCACCACAAAAACAAACAAACAAACAAAAACAGGAACAACATTCTTTAAGTAACTCCATGGTAAAGAAACAATGAAAAAATATGGAGAAAAAAGAGGGCAGATGCAATGTCAATCATCTGTAGATCTTACAACAAGACATGACCAAGAGATCTTACAGAGAGATTCTACTTTAAAAGATCTTATTTTTAATCCTGTAAGAAAATTTAAATTCTGCTAGACAGTATCAGACTTTTCTGGGAGTCGTTTATTTCATACACGTAAAAGTAAAAAGGACCAGCCCAACTATTATTTTGGGCTGGACTTGCACTAAATTAAGTCTCTTTTGAATAGCACTAACGATTTTTTAGGGATAAACATTTGAATTTTACTGGTTTAGCAGTGGCAAGAACAATCACGAGGATGTCTGTAGATAGACTGAAGCCCTGAAGTTAAGACTGTTGCTCAGGTGAAGCAGGGAGGGTACCCTCGGATCAGAAATAAGCCCCATGAGAAGGTGTCCTGGTGGCAGGGTTCCCCCACCCCCAATCCGCCTGGCGCTGAACAGGTGGCCTAGGGCGTCTGGGTCATCCTCAGCTGTCTGGGCCCCGGAGGCGGAGCTCTGGGGGGGCGCGGGGTTGGGGGAGGGACACCTTGTTCCTTTATCTCTGGGAGGAGGGACTGCCTGGGAATTAAGTGTGACAGTGGCCCTACTCGCTGCCGCCATGGAGCAGATGCGCACTGCTGCTCGCCTGCAGAGGATTTTGGGGCACCTTGGCGGTTCCTCGGTTTGGGCCGCGGTATCCTTTGGGGTGAGGTGGACTTGCGCCACCCAGTTGAGGCACAGCAGCCTCGGGCTTGGAGGTTGACGCGGGCTGCTGTGGTGGCCTCCCGGTCTCAGGACTGCCCTTTCTCTTGCCCTTGGCGCCCCTCCGCGCTACTATCCCCCCCAAAATTACATCTCAAAAGGAGGCCTGGGAGGGAGCGGGGTTGGATCTCTAGGCGCTGGTGGCCCCCCAAGACCCCAAAGGCATCTTTTCCGGGTGTTGGGTACTGGGTACATGACTGTCCTGGTCTCAGTGTCTCAGTGGCCGATATCGCGCGTGGCTCCACCTTTCTGGTACTTCTTAGGGCCTACTGTTTGTTGCTTCGTGAAGAGGAGAGGTTGGGGAGGCCTTGCCATAATCATCTGCCTTATTTATTTATTTTTGTTCGGGGTGTAGAAGACCTTTAGAAATGCTTGGAGACCAAGAATTGCCCAAGGGCAGTCACATTAAACAGGAGCACAGAGCTGCTTGGGAGGGGCCTAGGGGCCAGACATCTGTCCTCTTATCAAGAGGGGATGGCAGTCCTCTGAAGGGGTGGGAGGTGGACACACTGGCACTGCTCCAGGACAACCCACGGAGGTGGAACCTTGTCCCAGCCTCTGCTTGGGAGCTTCCCAGGGGAGCTCTGTGCTCTGTGTCAGACTCCGGAGGCTTGGGGACCCTGGCAGAGTCCTATGCTGATATCTAGGAAAAGGCTTTAGAGTCATGTGCCTGCGCACTATTGGCTTCAGAAGTGAATCCTAGAAGAAATGTGTGTGCCAGGCTTGTAGGGGAGGAGCAGAGCCAGAAATAGGGCACTATGAATAGACTTGCCAATCAAATCGGCTTCTTGAACTGCTTTTGCCTGCCCATTCAGGGCGCACTTTTAGAAGCTCTGTAGGTACTGCATGGAGTTTTTCTTTAGGCCAGTAGCCTCTCTTCTGCTTTATGTTACCATCCTGACGTCTCTCCTAAAGTTGATTATCACAGCTGCTTCTTGGACTTTTAGTGTTGCTCTTCCCACTGGGTTTCCAAACAGCCATGTGGGAGAAGACTGAAAGTTTAAACTTTGTCCATAGAATGATAAAGAGACCCAAGGTGAGGATGTCAGCTCATTTTACCAGTAAGTAACAGAGTCTAGGAGAGATTAAAAATCTAGACCAAGATCATTGAACTAAACCAGTGTTTGTCATAGTGTGGTCCATGGAGCAGTGTCAACTGCATCCCCTGGGAAGTTGTCAGAAGAAGTGGTTAGAAAAGGACTTCTGCTGTGCAGGTGTAGGTCAGTTTGTTTAGCTCAGTGGCAGAGGGCTTGCCAAGTACTGCAGGGCCCTGGGCTTCGTCCCAGGACAGTGGGAAATGCAAATTCTATGGCTCAACTCAACTCCAAAGTTGCTGAATCAGAATCTAGGATGACGCTCTTAGGTGTTGTTTATCTTGACATTTGTGATGCAGCCTAGATTTTGAGAGTCACCAATGCACTGGGATATTTAGAAGTTTAATTAGGGTTTCATTGTTCAGTTTCTCAATTCTTTGTTTTCCCTCCCTGAATTTAGAGATTCTTTTTTCATGGCTGTTTTCTACAGGAGCATTGTTTAATATGGCTTTCTGCAATGATGGAATATTCTATGACTGGACATGTAGCTATTGAGCCATTGAAATGGGACCAGCGCAATTCAGGGACAGCATTTGACATTGAATTAATTATAACTTAAGTAGTCAGAGGAGCCTGATGGCTATAATCTTGGATAGCACTGGCTAAGATTTGCAGTGAATTTCTTTGTCTTAATGTAAGAGACCTGCGAACGACGGAGGAAGAGACCACCAAGAGACCAACTCATGCAACAGCAAAAGGGGGTTTATTGAAGATCCAGCGCGCTGGGACTCTGTGCTCACTCAAGAAGGGAGAGCGGCCCAGAGCCCGGAGCAGGGGTTGAGCAGTGCTTAAGTACACTTTTTGGGGGAGGGCGGGGGCTTTGCATATATCAGAGCAAATCATCATGAGGTGCGGGAAAATCGAACAACAACTCTCAAACATAATTTGTACATTCATTGGTGGGAACAGGTGATAGGTCAGTCCTAAAGCGGGGTGGACATTCAAACTGATTGGTTTAGACCCTGAGGTGCCTATGTGCTGAGCTGCACTGGGTCCAAGCTGTTAAGCAACTAAGTTGTCAGGGGGGATTTCAACACATATCTAATGGGCAGTCCCGGGAATTGTCCTAACAGCTACAGGAATTTCAGGCTTTGAGTGTAGCTTAGAAACTCAACAATACTTGGTCCTTTACATTTTAACTCAGGCTTTGCAGCTTAGAAACTTTACAATACCCGGTCCTTTACATTTTAACTTTAATTTTTTTTACTCTTTCATTATTAGACTTCTGGTGCCGCAGTCTGGCTGCAGCAAAATAACGGGGGGGGGGGGGGGGGGGGTTGACGAGCAACTTGTGTACATTGATACAGCAGGAGGGGGAGCCGTATTTATACATTCCACACAGTTTATCTAATTAACATAAACTCGATACAGCATTCAACCAATAAGGAATCTCCACACTTAATGGCTTGCTGGCATTACTTCACAAACCACTCCCTCTGGCATTTTGCCAGGTGCCATCTTGACTTGTTTACAGACCCTAACATTTCTCTGGCAAAATGCCAAGTGCCATCCTGACTTGATTACAGACTCTAACGTTCTGGAAGTTTTGTGACAGTTTTTCTCCAGCCTTCATTGTTTCTTAGGAAGGTGAATTTTGGAATAAGGATTCATCATTTTTGATGTATAAAATGTCATATTTATTTTTTAAAGAAGATATATAGAAAGGTGGAAAATAGAGACATATAACTGATTATTCTACCAGTCACAATTCATTGGTAAACTTTTTAGTGTTTTCCATCATTTGCATATGTATTACAAAACCAGGAATATACTGTATGAGGTTTTTGCATCCATTGTTTTCACCTAACTTTAGATTATAAACATTTCCACTTTATTAAAATTTCCCCAAAATGTGGCATGTATACACCATGGAATATTACGCAGCACTTAAAAATGACAAAATCATGGAATTTGCAGGGAAATGGATGGCCCTAGAGCAGATTATGCTTAGTGAAGCTAGCCAATCCCTAAAAAACAAATACCAAATGTCTTCTTTGATATAATGAGAGCAACTATGAACAGAGCAGGGAGGAAGAGCAGGAAGAAAAGATTAACATTAAACAGAGACATGAGATGGGAGAGAAAGGGAGAGAAAAGGAAAATTGCATGGAAATGAAGAAAGACCCTCATTGCTATACAAAATTACATATAAGAGTTTGTGAGGGGAATGGGAAAATAAACAAGGAAAGAAATGAATTACAGTAGATGGGGTAGAGAAAAAAGATGTGAGGGAAGTGGAGGGGGGATAGTAGGGGATAGGAAAGGTAGCAGAATACAACAATTACTAATAGGGCATTATGTAAAATTGTGGATGTGTAACCGACGTGATTCTGCAATCTGCATTTGGGGTAAAAATTGGGAGTTCATAACCCACTTCAATCTAATGTATGAAATATGATATGTCAAGAGCTTTGTTATGTTGTGAACAACCAATAAAAAATAAATAAAATAAATAAAAAATTTAAAAAAAATAAAATTCTATGTATAAAAAAAAGAGTGGTAGAGGAGCAATAAATGAAAGTAAATAAATGTTTCTATTTCTTTTTTAGATAATCTAATAAATCACTTTTCAAAGTAATATTGCAACAATGTACTTAGTAATTGTAGCATCTGAGTAAGTAACAACAATGGCAGCAATGTTTCAAGGAGTGAGAGAGAGGAACTGAGAATATTCTCTCTCCTTTCATTTTTGCAGTGCAGGGATCAAACCCAAGGCCTTGCACATACTAGGTAAGTGCTCTACCACTAAGCTATATGTTTAGCCCTAATTATCCTCTTAAATGTGAATGGCTTAAAAACAGATTAAAAGATTAGAGTAGATATAAAAAATAGGGCCCAACTTTATGTTATCAGTAGAAAACACACCTTAAATATAATGATACAAATACTAATTAAGGAAAAACGTTACTACTAACACCACAGAAGTCCAAAGAATCATTAGAACAATGATGCACCACAAATTTGATAATTTAGAAGAAATGGGTAAATATACAGACACAATCCTTACTGATTAAATTATGAAGAAATAGAGTTCTTCAACAGATCAATAATGAATAACAAGATTGAATTAATAATAAGAACTCTGTTATCCAAGAAAATCCTAGGACCAGATGGCTTCACTGCTGAAAAAAAAAATTATTATTATTATACACATTCTCTATTTCCAGGATTTGTTCTAATTAGTAGAATTGTGGATACTTTTGAAGATATTGACTTTAATTTTCAATATTTATTCTTAAATTTAGAAAGAAGGAAAAATACCAGAAAATGTATAATCTGAGTTTTGAAAATGCAACCACAAGTTATCTCAACTGAATTAGTTTGTAGTTTGATTAAACTGAAATATTAGCTAATTTTTGGTTTACATATACACATTATGTTTTCTCTTTTTTTCTTCTGCTTTTTCCTCTTCTTCTTCTTTTTTTAAATTTTTTTTTTGAGTTGTGGATTTTGATATGTTGCCTAGGTTGTTTTGCACTCCAGAGTTCAGGCAATTTTCCTGCCTCAGATTCTTGACTAGCTGGAATTATAAGTATGTACTGCCACACATTGCAGGTTTATTATTATTATTATTATTATTATTATTATTATTATTATTATTATAACACTGTAGATTAAACCCATGATGGTTTAGTACTGAGCTATATCCCCAGTCCTTTATATTTTTTATTTTGGCACAGGGTCTGTGTAAGGTGCTTAGAGCCTCGCCAGTGCTAAGTTGCTGCAGCTGGTTTAGAAATTGTCATCCTCCTCCCTCAGTCTCCTGAATCACTGAGATAACAGGCCTGAACCACTGTATCTATCCAGGTTCATTATCTTAAATCACATTTAAGGGGAAGACCTTGACTTTTATAAATATTGTTATAGCCAAATTTTATCTTAAGAGATGAGTGATTTGCATTTGCTTGTTTGTTGTACCCTCATTTGGTTTTTGTTACTTTAGTTACTTCTGAGAATATATTTAATAAATTGAAAACATAAAATTTATTGACTTAGTTCCCCAACTGAAAAATCATATACATTCTAGGAAAAATTCAAAATTAGAGAAATAGAGGGAATTTTTAAACAATCATTTATATTTCCATTATTGAAATGCAATCACTGTTTGGCAAAATCTTTTTTTGATGTATTTCTCAATAGTCTCCTTTTCACAAATAGTATTGTGTTTATATCATTGTAATCATAGTTTATTATAATGTGCATGCATTGTCAATACTCCTTTGTCCTTTACTTTTAATGCATCAAGTGGATATAATATCATTAGTTAATTTTTCTTTAATTAATGTACATTTTGTGAGCATTTTTAATGTTTTGGACCTGAAGTTTTTTAAATATTTTAAGATTATTTTGTTAAAGTTCTACAATTAGAAATATTGGATCAAAGAATATGAACATTTTTGGGCAGTTCTTGGTACATAATGTTGGGTTGTAATTTAAAATTTGGACTGATTTGGTGCCTTTTTCTCCTGTAGGTATACTTCAGATAATAATGTGCTGAGCTTGGAACAGAGAAAATTTTATGAAGAAAATGGATTTCTTGTTTTTAAAAATCTAGTATCTGATGCTGACATTCAATGCTTTAGGTGCAGCAATACTCTTGCTTATTTTCCAAAAAATGCGTTATGGTGATTTTGTCATTTTCAGGAAAATGCATAGAATTGGAGAACATCATGTTAAGCACAGTAAGGCCGACTCAGGGTCAAGGGTCATTGTTTTCTCTCCTGTGTGGAAACTAGAGAGACACAAGTAAAAGGAGGTCTCAAGAAAACAGAAGGGAGATCAGTAGAGAAAGATGTCCATGGGATGGAGGAAGGGAGGGAAAGGAGAGGTGCTAGGGAATGAAACTGACCAACTGATGCTCTGTGCAGGTGTGAATATATCACATGAAATCCCAACATTATGTATCATTGTAATTCATACATAAAAATTTATAAATTATGTATTACATGTATGCAATGGGATTACAAATTAGATTAGCCTCTACGTGTTCAGATACTTTTGAGTGATGTGGTTTGTTGGGATATGTTTAGGAGCATGGGATCTGGAGGTAGACTTTCTGGCCTTAATTTCAGCTTAACATGGCATGTCCCATATTGTCACCATAGTTTTCTATACATGTGTGTTCTCCTCTGTAAAATGGTCGTAGTAATAACACTAATCTCCTAGCATTGTTGATAGGAGAGAAAAGGTAAAATATGTGGCATCAGGTAGGTGCTACAGGAGTATTTGCTATTACAGGCCAAGCATCACTTATCAGAAAACCAGTATCTAAACCATTGAACACCAAGATGATATCACAAGGGGAAAATTCCACACCTGGCTCATATGATGGTCATGGTCACAACACAGACACAGTAAAAATATTGTATAAAATTATCTTCAAGCTGTGTGTATGAGGTATAGAGGAGACACAGAGTCATTTTGTGATGACACTTAGGTGTCATCTTTTAGATATCTCATTATTATATTTTGTTATTAAGATTATTATTATTTTTAGTGCTTGAACTTGAATCCAGGAAGTTCCATCCCCATCCCTTTGTTTATTTTATTTTGAGACAGAGTCTTGCTAAATTGAATAGGCTGTCTTTAAATTTCTATCCTGCAGCCTCACCTCCTGAGTCTCTGGGATTACAGCATGCTCCACCACAACCAGCTCATTTTGTATATGTCAACATTATAAGATCCAAAAATACCTGATGTTAGTTCTAAGTATTTTAGATAAGGGATATTCAGCCTGTATTATTACAATGGTACCAGAAAACTATGTCACCACTGGTATATTAAGCAAAGCAATATTTTCGTTTTTTTGTTTTTTGTTTTTTGGGTTTTTTTTTTGGTGGTGCTGAGGATTGAACCTAGGGCCTTGTGCATGTGAGGAAGCACTAGACCAACTGAGCTATATCCCCACCCCTCTTGCTTTTTTCATTATTGCAGGAGGCCAGGAGGCAGGACTTCTGAGTTGGCCATTTTCTCCTCCCTCTCCTAGTAGCAGAGAGAAACTGTTCCTGAATCTGTAAATCTTTTCACAGGTCAGGGCCAACCAGAGGTATGAAGCAGATGTCATGACGTTATTTATAAATTTAATTTTCTAGGGTTGCATTTGAAAAGATATGCAGCGAGGAGTCCAAACCTGTAGGACTCATTATAATAAGAGATGTGTCCTCTGTGGAATCAGAGGATATACCAAGTGAGAAAACAATTGCAAGGATTCAAGATTACCAGGAAGATAAGGAGCTCTTTAGATACTGCACTCTCCCAGAGGTTAGAGACTTGCTCTTGATTTGGTTTCTCCTTCATAGACAGCTTGCAGGTCTGCCCCAAGATCCCCTGGTTGTGCTGAATCTAACCCCTTCCTACACATGGAACACTAGAGTGGTGGGTCTCAGCTGGAGGTGTTTTTGCCTTCCAGTGGATATTGACAATGTCTCAAGACTTTCCTGGTAATGGTAACGGCATAGTGGGTGCACCAGTGGCTTCTAGTGGGTAGGGACCAAGGATCCTGATAATGGGGCCTGAGATCCCATGATGCACAGAGAAGCTCTCTTCCCAAGACTTGACCCAACCAAGATACCAATAGCACCAAGACTAAGAAATGCTTCTGTGAAGTGTGCCAATTATCTTTTTTTTGGGGGGAGGGGGCGGGCAGAAATTCTGCGTTAAATAGAAAGAGCACTTCTAAGACTCAATATCAACAGGGGTGAAATTGTGAGGCTGTAATTTGTAAATGAATTGACTTTTTAATGTATTTCATAAATTGGGTCAATTGAATAAATTTGCTTTTAAACTTAAATTAGTTTTCATTTAATTTGATTTATTTGTGGAATAAGAATTGAATTCTGGGCCACTATTTCTTTCAACTATACTCCCAACTCTTTTTACTCTTTGTTTTGAGAAAGGGTCATCCTGTGGTTGAGGCTGGCCTTGAACCTATGATTTTTCTGCTTCAGCCTCCCAATCTACTGGGATAACAGCCATGAGTCACCATGCCTTAAGTTAGTTATTTTTTCTAAAAATTTATTCTTCTTTCATAGTAATTGATATATCTAAAAGTACCCAAGCAAATCAGAAGGGCACAACATAATAAACAGTGTCTCTCTACTCAGCCCCTCTTGCTCTTGGTGCATTCTTCTGGAATTAGATCCTGCATCCTCAAGTGTGTTTGTGCACTCCCACCTTTTAGCACTGTGGTTTCCTAACCACTTGTTTAAAATGGTTTTGAAAGAGACTTCCCATACAGCAGATGTTGTCAGAGTGTTTGACTCCTGAAGACAGACTGCACAGGTAAATCACCTGTGGTATCCTGCCTAGCACTCAAGAGAGAGAGGCCCAGGGGAAATGACCTATGATGATCTGTGTTTCCCACCTCTGGTGCTGTGATGGCAATGGAAGTCTGCAGGTGGTCACAGATGAAGCCAGAGGCAACTTGTTTTGGATGAAGCACTACCATCCATGATGTTCAGATTTTCTATTTTCCTTTCTTCTCATGAGACTAGGGCTCTATGGGTATAGGGGGCTGCTTTTTTTGCAAATCTTGGTCCCTGTACTGGCCATTATTCTGCCTTGTTCATTAACCTCAGGGAAGAGAATCGGGGAATGGCCAGACTTATTGGATAATACTCCATGCTTTCTCAGAAAAGTTCCTGTTAGAGTCTGTAAACAAGTCTGGATGGTGCCTGGCAAATGTTGGAGTCTGTAAACAAGTCTGGATGGCGCCTGGCATATTGCCAGAGGGAGTGGTTTGTGAAGTAACGCCAGCAAGCCATTAAGTATGGAGATTCCTTATTGGTTGACTGATGTATCTAGTTTATGCTAATTAAGATAAGCTGTGTGGAATGTATAAATACCACTCCACTCCTGCTGTATCAATCTACACAAGTTGTTTGTCATGCCCTGGCTATTTTGCTGCAGCCGGCCTGCGGCAAGTTCCATTTTATTTGTAGTGTTGGAAATTCAACACTATATTTCATGATTGTGAAATACCAATTGGTATTTAAATTGTTGTCATTTTGATTCTTGTGTGGACACTTTATACCTCTTGCCTATACTTCTGATTTCCAATGAGATTGTTCTTCTTTCTTCTTCCTTTACTCAGGTTCTGAAGTATGTGGAGTGCTTCACTGGACCCAATATCATGGCCATGCACACAATGCTGATAAACAAACCTCCAGATACAGGTAAAGGGCTCTTATTGTTAAAGAGAAGCAAGGAAAAAAAAGATTCTTTAATTAAAACATGTAGAGTTGTTGTTCTGTTAGACCAGGACGCAAGAAAAGACCACTGACTCCAATTAAAATCAAATTAAAGCAAGCTTATTATTTCAACCGGCCGGGCTGCCTTTCCCTCCCAAAACAGTGGGGAACAAGACAGCAGCCCCACCTTTCCTACAGCCCAGCTTTATAGCCCAGAAAGTTACACAAAGGGGGGTTACAGATAACAGAACTCTGACAAGCATCACACTAATGGTAGTTTACATTTTTTGCTGGCCCCAACATCAGAATTTATGAAGACCATTAGAGCTGCAGAGAGGGTTGTTGTCTGGCCAGGGAAGGCCAATATTTATGAGGTGTCACTAAAGTTTCAGAGAGGGCTGCTATCTGGTCAGAGAGCCAGACATGGGTGAGTTCAAGGCACGGGCAGGCATTCCAAGCAGGTTCAGAGTTTGCAGTAATTTATAGTAAAGCCGAAATTAGCTTTTCATGGCTTTGTGGCAAGATGGCTCCCAATTTAATAAAAGATCAGGTTGGGTTTATCATTCCACCCTTTTCTTATGTGTCCCTTTCAAATCTTTGATAGTGTAGGGGAAGAGCACTGAGGGGATTTTAATCCCTCAGGTAACAGTCTCTAAATTTTTAGAACTCACCCCAAACCGGTCTCCCTGATTTTACCTGACTTAATTAATTACTTATATTGATAATTTATTTCTTTTTGGCTCCATTGTTGTAAGAAGAGAGGCATCACTCATTTTGGCTTCTTTTGAGCTGAGAGAGGGTGACGTGAGGGGGCACAGCGTGAGGGACATGAGTTGCCTTTTAGAAGTCAGTTCGGTTTGAAGTCTGGTTGGGGAAGAACAGGTTGTAAAGTCATCTGGGAATGGTGCTTCTATGAGAGAAACAAAAACCATGAGTACTGAGTAAATGTTGCAGCAGCTGGAACGTGTCACTGTATAGAAGTTTCCTCACCAGGCTTTAACAGTTATCAGGACTGTAAGCATAACATTTAACTTTTAGTGTTACAGATGTCCTTCCCCATAAGATACAGTTTAATAATTTAATGTCATCTGATCTTGCAAAATTCTTTTACTAGTATAAGCTCTGTGTCTAATAGAGAAACCTTTAATTCTGTTACTCAGGGCTGGATAATCATACTAGCAAACACGAAGCCTACCTGTGTAGGTTAGGAATAACTGTAGGCCTTAAACTAAAAACTTCTGTCTCTGGCAGCTCCTCTTGATAGTCTCTTTTTATAGTTATCAGGCATTTCTGTCTGAGAATCCTTCTTTGTAGCCTCCAGTCTTACTTATTTTGGGAGGCTAACATAAAGTGTATACCTTAAATAATAATAATAATTATTATCATCATTATTATTATTTAAAATGCCCAGGAATGGCTGTATTTTGGTTTTAACTGTCTTTGCTAAGTGTTTAAGATGAAGCAGTCAAACTGACTTTTGTTTCTATCTATTGTTAACAGTCAGCTGAACTTTTATGGGAGTCATTCCTGGGGAAACTTCTTAGTTCTGCTAGTGCCATTTGCGCTAGGATGGGTCTAGGTCTTGCTTGACCATGTGGCTTCCCTCGGAAGCACCAGGGATGTCTCCCTTCTCTGATGACTCTCCTCTTCATAGCAAATGCACTGATTGGCTTTCTGTTCTCCAGTGGTCTCATTAGTCTCCCTGATCGGGAGGTTATGTGGCCCAGAGTTGCAAAGCTCTTTAGAGAAGTCCCCTGTTCCCTGGATTCAGACTGACTCAGAGGGCAAGAGCCAAATATTGGTTTTTTTGGCCCTTTTAATTTAACTTTAATTTTAAAACTTAATCTTAAACATCCAGCAAATAAATTTTAACAGCCTTATATTAAGAGTACTGGGCTTTAATGTCTATAATTTTATAATTATTCATCTTTTTATTAATTGGGATCTGTATTATCCTATCTGTCTTGTAGGTGATGGCTTATTATCTCAAACTAACCCATGTTGTTCTTAAAGCAACACTTCTGTAAAACACTAACAGGGAATCTTTAGATCACTTATAAGGAAATTACAAAATAAAATTAACAAGAGTAAAAACACTTAGTTCGTGTAAAAGCTACCCTGGATTTTTGGCTGAGTTATACATTATATCCCCTGTTTGAGATCCTAGTAATCTTGACAGAAAAAAACAACAAAAAAAACAAATTTTTGAACATAACTTTAAATGAACTAAAATCTGGCCTACTGTTTTCATAGTCATTCTCACATGTAGTAAGATGGGACACAGAGCCTCATCTCAGGTAAGGCAGGGCTCTTTATAAATCTTAAGTGTTTTAGTTCTAAAGCTGATCTTTGTATTTTTAATTATCATTTTATAAAGTTTACATAAATTGTTTGAGGTCACATGAACATTAGCTAACACCATATAATATTACATTTAAAACATGAATTAAAGAAAGGCTGAAAGTTTTTAACCTTTACATAGATTAGGCTCTCATTAACTTAAAAATACATTTAAATTGTTCCCCAATGTAAGAAGTAACAAAACTTTACATATCTTATTGATAACAGGTAAATAAATCCCCAATATATTTTTTACCATACAACTTCCGAACACCAGCTTGATACAATGCTCTTTCAAAGTTTCTACCTTACAGACTTGTATACCTGGAAGATATGAGCACATTAATAGCATCACAATTACATTGATGTTTCTACATTAACCAAGTTTAGCTTTTAAAGAAATGGCAATACAGTGCTCTAAAATAACAGTTCTTATTTAACCAGTTGTTTAATTTTTATGGTTGCTTGCTCTAGAAAAAAGTAAAACTTAATAAACGCAATGTTATGGGTACACTTATGTTTTAAGAAATTTTTGTCTCTTTAACACATGACTGATTTTTCCAATCTTATACAGACTTTAGTACAAAGTTATACAGACCTTAGTAAATCAATCAGATATCCAACAAAAGTATTCATGAGTAATCCCATATCAAATTTACTTATTTATCAAAATATTAGACAAATGTATTGAACAGTGTAAACTATTTTTTGTTGAAGGAAAAGTCCTAGAACCAAGGCATATTAGACATTTTATAGACATTAATATTTTATGAGTTTTTTGAACACCTAGAAAAACTTGTAAGCTTAAATTTTAAAGACATTTATTTTTATCTGTTTATCCAATTTAAATTGAACCATTTAAATCACATGAATTAAAGATCTTTGGATCCATTTTTTTAAATTTGTTTTTATGAGCGCTCCTTATATATGTTAATTTGTATATCATATATATGATATACGGACATATGTATATATAGACATACATCACATAACAAAAGTGTGCACACATAACAATAGTAAAGGTCTTAGAAGCTTTTCGCAGGTGAAATCTCCATTGCAATGTTTCAAAAACTCCACAGTTGGTCAAAGATAGGACTGATCAGAAAAACATTAACCTAGGTCTGTAGGGTCAAAATCATGAGCTCAAAAAAATACAGAATCTAAGGAAAAAAAAACAAGAGTCCTAGTAAAAATGACTGGCCAGTAATTAGTAAATACCATACAATTTACTTTTTTTTTTCCTTAGGTCTCAGATCAGTCTCCTACTGAGCTTTCAGGCTTCTTTCATTTGCATTTCAACATAAGTCCTGGCTGAGGTCTGGAAGGAGCAGGGAAAAACTGCTATTCTGAGCAGACACCTCAGGCCTAAGGCATTTAAACTGTAAGTCATAATTTTCAGGTTCGAATGTTGAAAATTATGATACAAGTTTAAGATACAATTCACAAAATTTTATATCTTTACATCTTGTTTTGTCAACAGATACCATACTATGATTTACTATCCTTGTCCAAATTAATGCACTGGTACACACAGTAACATTTTCCCAGGCTACCCAATTCAAAATTGGTGAAAAAAAAGACTGAATGATTGGGAAGTTACTTGCCAACTTGGAAGTAGAGTTCTTTAGTTTTCCATCCTAAGTATTTAAGTTCTCTGGCATGAATTATCTGAAATCATAAACTAAACAATTACCTAAATCCAACTTTTAACTACAGCATTGTGCAATGCATCAAAAACCCATTCAGATACCAGATTGTTACAATAAAACATCATCTTTTAGACACACATTTAGCCAAGATCATTCCCAAGAAACAATTTATAATATCAACACACTATTGCACGTCTTAAAGGGTCAGAAACAAAGACACAGGACAGACAGAGAGGAGCTCCAGACTATGGCTGACAGACAGAAACCTTTTAAAACAGAGCAGATAAGAGAAAAATCTCCCACGCCAGTGGCATCATAGATGTCCCCACAAGGGGACCAGATGTTTTCACAGAGGGGCAATCTGAAATATAAAATCAAGGGTCTCCATGGCGACTTTACTGCATTAAGTGTCTCCTTTTTCTTTTTCTCTTTTTTTAAGAAGACAGAGGTGGCATAATCCTTACAGTGCAAGGAAGGAAGGCAGGAATTCCCAAAGCAACAGGGCTTCCGCAGCTGCTGGGAGTCCCTCAGTCCCTCCTTTTACTTACAGGATTCCACCCCAAGCACATTCCATCTCCTAACATTTCAGTAGTCAGTTCTCAAAAAGTTCTGGGAGTGGAGGGGTATCAAAATTTGTAACTGAAAGTTCGGTTCCTGACCTCAGAGCCAATTAATGCCAATTTAATAATGAGGACAGGGTTTTGAGAAAAAGAAAAAGAGAGTTTTATTGCTTTGCTAACAAAGGAAAACACCGGGGACTCTGCCCAAAGGTTGTGACTCTCTTGATCTGGAGGGAAAAGGGGTTTTAAAGGAGTCTCACTTGTTAACCTGGGAGATACTCAGTTAGATCCCCAGCAGGCATTGCCCTCCTGCAGTGGGTGTGATCCAGCAGCCAGCCAGGGGCTTCTCTCCTCCTGCTTAACAAAGGGGGGTAAAGTTCATCACAGTTTCTTAAAACACAGTCCAAAGGGGTGTCAGGCTGACTTGCTTTATTACCCATTTTCACGTCCAATATCCTTAAGTTTTTACCACTGAAATCACACAACAAAACGCACAAAAACAAACAAACAAAAAACATATAGAACATAGAAAAAAAACCAGAAAACAGAAACCCAGCGCCGAAACAGAAAAACAGAGAAGCAATGCAACATCTTGCCAAAGCTCCGGGGTAGGAGTGCGTGCGTGCCCGTCGGCACCTCTCTACCCTTCCAGAGGAATTCCCTACAGAACAGAACAGAAGACAGAACGATTTCTCGTACTGTCCGTGTTACCACTGTTGACCGGTGACGAGTTCTTGCTCCCCGATGTTGAAGAATAACACCAAAGAAGCACGCCGAGGCAAGGTCAGAGTAGAAATTAGAAATTTATTAAAGGACAGAAGAAAAGACTTCTCCTGGAGGAAGAAGGGGACCCAGAAGGTGGAATCCGTGGAAGTGCAGTTGTTTCCCCTTTTTATAGTTTTGGTGATGGAATGTAGGTTGGAAGGCCCAAGGGGTGGGACACAGGTGGGCCTAATTATCACCTTTTGGGATGGGATTATCACTTCTCTGGGATGGGCTATTTCCAAATCTGTTGGGGCTGTTGGTTAACACTTCTTTGAGGTGGACTTTGGCCTAGGGCCTTTTCAGGACTTCATAAACATTCCATGAGTTGTCCTGTTTTCCCTGAGTCATTCTCAGCATGGCCTCCATTTTAGATTTCACTCAATATTAGACCTGATTTACCTAACTACACTGACTACCTAACTTTAAATCTGGCTTCATCCGGACATGAGTATATGTGAGCCTCGCCAGGCCACCTCTCTGTCATCAGAAGAGATCTCCCTTAACCGGATATCAGATGTTATAGAAGCGCCACTTACCTATGGAGGCCTCCTCCACCAGGTGCTTGCTAATAGTTTTAGTGTGGCAGTTCACTGCAGGGTTCCGGAGACCGAAGGCTCACTCCGAGGCCTTGGAACCAGGCCTTGGAACGTCTCAAGTTGCACGCCCTCTAGAGTGGCTCTCCAGCCCAGAGCCCTGGAGCGAAGGCCGGCTTCAGAATTTCCAGCAGTCTGGTCTTGTGGTCTGGTCGGGCAGGGTCATCTCGCTGGGGAACTCCAAAATGTTAGACCAGGACGCAAGAAAAGACCACTGACTCCAATTAAAATCAAATTAAAGCAAGCTTATTATTTTGACCGGCCGGGCTGCCTTTCCCTCCCCAAACAGCAGGGAACAAGACAGAAGCTCCACCTTTCCTACAGCCCAGCTTTATAGCCCAGAAAGTTACACAAAGGGGGGTTACAGATAACAGAACTCTGACAAGCATCACACTAATGGTAGTTTACATTTTTTGCTGGCCCCAACATCAGAATTTATGAAGACCATTAGAGCCACAGAGAGGGTCGTTGTCTGTCCAGGGAAGGCCAGTATTTATGAGGTGTCACTAAAGTTTCAGAGAGGGCTGCTATCTGGTCAGAGAGCCAGGCATGGGTGAGTTCAAGGCACGGGCAGGCATTCCAAGCAGGTTCAGAGTTTGCAGTAATTTATAGTAAAGCCGAAATTAGCTTTTCATGGCTTTGTGGCAAGATGGCTCCCAATTTAATAAAAGATCAGGTTGGGTTCATCAGTTCTAGATCTGGTCATGGTGTAACTGTTAAACTCTGGGTTAGTGAATGTGGGTGCTTTTGTTTAAGACTTAAAATAGCTCATGTTATATCAGCTTTGAAGTGTAATAGTGATTTCAGATGTTGATTATAAGGTTATTGCTAAATTTTCAGATGACTGGCTCCCTGGAAAAGTAGGTTGAGAAACATGACTATTATTATGTCATAGACTCCCTCTATTCAACATCTGTGATCTTCACCAACCATTCTTAGCCAGGATCACATGGATTCTGCATTCCTGATCTGAAGACATCATTTTTAGTAACAGGATGAAAGCTGTTACTACAAGTCACACTCAAGTGCTCGTGGTGCCTTGTGCTTGCCAAAACCTAGATTCTAAGTCCTCATAGAGACACTGATTCTGAAGTAGATCCCAGATGTCTGCATTTAATACTCATGCTCAGAGATTCCACTGCAGGTGACTCTTGGACCACACTCAGAGATTTTTCTGTACCAAGCAGCAGAAATCAGTCAAGAGGGCTGTATCCTTTTCTACTTTTTTTTCCTTTTGACAGCTGGGAGAGGTTTATTTGATAGGACTGAAGTACAGTGTTTTCCTCCATGGATGTCCTGCTTGGTGGGATGAGATTTTGGGGGAACCAAATTCTAAATTCAAACACGGGGAAAATGTTTGTATGGTCAGTGGTTCTGACTAGTCAATAACTATACAGAGGATGCCTAATGTCTGTGAATTAAGACCTCTAAAAAAACTATTTGTGGCATTAGCCACTTAGAAGGGAACCTCAAATTTGAATCAGTAATACTAATTAGTAATACTAATTCATTTGGTTTTTAAATTTTTAAAAAATCCTTTTGTATGCTAGCTCTGTGCCAAATCCAGAGTGACAAAGAAATAAAGCACAGCAGAGATGATGGAGTATATGCAACTTCCTAGAAAAGAATGTAAGCACCCAGCCACCAGTAACTCAGAAGAAAATGCTCCATGTTGACTCAATATTTCACTTTAGTGCTGGTCTATTGGGAATGATTTTCCACAGTATTTTTTTTTTTTTTTTTTTTTGGCAGGGGAAGGTAATGTGTTGTTTATTCCAGCATAGGATAAGAATTGTGAGGTTTAAGCCCCTTTTGACAGCAGTCCCATTTCAGGCAGGAAGACTTCCTGGCACCCCTTGTACCAGGATCTACACTTTTTCCCCTTCAGGCCCAGCAATTGCATTGTTTGTGCTTGGACCGCCATGGAGCACATTGACCGGAACAATGGCTGTCTGGCTGTCCTCCCAGGCACCCACAAACTTCCCCTTAAGCCACATGACTACTCCCAGTGGGAGGTAGGTCTGTCTGACTACTGAGTCTGGATCAGAATCTCTTTCACTGTTGTTATTTCACATAAGGTGCAAAAAGCTTAGAAATGAGACTGCTTTCCTTTCTCAGCAAAGCATTGTCCTGAAATTTGCAATTAGGATCAGGGGGAGTTCAAGGACATCACATAAGGTATTGATTTAATTTTTTTTTTCAACATGGGCTTGAAAGCCAGCCAGTGTGGAGACTTAGGTAGGAGCTGTCTAGGATCTGAGATGGTGAGGCCTAATGGCAGAGGTCAGGCATAAACCCTTCAACTCTGGTGTGTGTGAAGTGCCCACTGACTGAAGGCTCTCAGAGTAGAAAAAGGGAGGGAGGGATTATCTCTGTGGACCTGTGAAGACTAGAAAAATGCTCAGGGGTGGGAGGTGGTGATTGAACTGAGCCTTAAAGGACAAGGTAGAATTTCCTATCACAAAAAATCTCCTTGGAGGCATCAGGGTCAAGGGCAAGTGGAACCTGACTAATGAACATGAAATATGGAAGGCATTCTCAGATCAGATGGGCTGGGGGCTGAGGCACATTTTGGATAGTAGAAGGAGAAGAGAACCTGAGAAGGTCTTTCAGGACCTGATTCAAAATGACTTTAACACCTGTAGGTTACATGAGGGAATGGGGTCCTTTCCTTTTTAGGAAACTGGAAGAGCTTTCATTTCTAACAAAAGTGTTTTTGATGTATAAGTATCATTTAATAGTACATATTTTCAATGTATAATTTGATCATTTTCACACACACACACACACACACACACACACACACACACACATATACACACCTGGCACCACAATGAACTATTTTCCACCTCCTCCCCAGGCAACCACTCAGCTGATTTCTGTTCCTATAGATTAGTTTGCATTTTATAAAATGTCATATAGATATAATCATGTGGCGTACACTTTTGTGGGGGGGGAATGGTTGCTGTTGCTCAGCATATTTACTTTGAGGTTCAACAAAGCTGACAGTCTCAATAGCTTGTTCCTTTCAGTTCAGTGGCATGGCTGAACAATGGTTGGTTTATCCATTCAAATGTTGGTGCTGGGGAGCTACTATGTGCTTCTGCACCCATGAATGGCAAGATCCTATCCATTCTTAAAGAATATAATCTCAGGTCTGGGGCACAATTGATTCCCAGGAGGTGTAGGAGCTCAGAGGCAGCAAAACTAGGGAGCAGATCTCAGCCTTTTTGATACCAGACCAGAAGACCCTGAAATCCCTGATGATGGTCAGAATGGAAAGGGCAGCTGTGGTGAGCAAGGAGACTGAGTCGTGCTTCTGTAGGAAATGAAGTCTGTGGCTTCAAGGGCTTTTCTCTCTGAATTCTTGCACTACTTATTGTGTTCTGTGGAAATATTTGAGTCTGAATCCATATATATAAGTGGAAATGGTGAAATTCATCAGTTAAGTTCAGGGACAGGCAAGGGTTGGTGCAATCCTAAGGAGGCTTATTGAGCAGAAGTGAATGGTGTCGAGGGCTATAGGAGTAGACTGGTCTCTGAGATTCTGCTGAGATTCACAGCAGTGGCAGTGGAAGTTTTCTGCTTAGCTTAGCAGGGGCCAATATGCACCTTGGCTAGGAAAGAAGGACACAGAGTCAAAGTCACAATATTGTGCAGTAGGACAATAATTATTCCCCATTGGAATGGGACACTTCTGCCCAGATGCATAAAGGCTCATCAACTGTAGTCACTTCTCACTTTAATTTGTATAATAAGGACATACATACACATTTCCTGGAATTAAGACTACTTTTGGAAATAGTTATCAAAAAAATACAGTGTTTAAACTTACTCTTCTCTTTTTATTCTGAATATGATATAAGTCCTTTGAACTTAGAAAAAAATGAGAATGTTCTGTACTTGGTTTGGGGAGAATAATTAGCCTATTCAAGATACCCTGAGAAATACAAAAATGATGTGAACATAGTGCTAGGTGAGGAGAATGTCAGGCTGCGGCAAGGATGTGAAGATTGAGGCTGTAAATGCCTAAGAGAAAGGTGTTCACCTGCATTCACCACAAGAGGCAGAACTGATCTAGATTGTTTATAATTCAATTAGGAAGGGTAGGTAAATTTCTAATTTGGTTCATTTGTTAAAAAAAATGATTTTAATATAAAAAAACAATGAATTTAATATATGGACTTTAATTTGTTGCATTGCTGGGGTTCAAACTCAGGGCCTTGCACATACTAGGCAAGCCCTCCACCACTGAGCTACATCTATAGTCCTTTGTAAAAATCTTAATTTAAGACAAAGTCTGGCTAAGTTTGCTACTCTGCCCTGAACTTATGATGCCTGGCCTCAGCCTCCCAAGTAGCTGGGATCACAGGTGTGTACCACTGTACCTGCAGCAGATGATGTTTAAAAACCCAGAAATATGACAGACTTTTGCATTTTTTATATTTAATAATTTAATTTAGATAAGTCTTTCTCTTAAAGGAAGTCAGAGAACCTTTGCTGTCCCTGCCAAGTCATACACAAAGTGTTCTTTTTGTTGCTTCCTCCAGACTTTGCCTATCTTATGTGTTTCAGGGTGGAGTTAACATTTTCTACTATGGGATCCAGGACTATGATCAGGACCATGCCCGAGTGCACCTTGTGATGGAGAAGGGAGACACTGTTTTCTTCCACCCATTGCTCATCCATGGATCTGGTCGGAATCAAACTCAAGGATTCCAGAAAGTATGCATCAATGTTGCTTCAGTTTTGAAAGATAAATGGGTTCAAAATAGAAAATCATAGGTATATTAGCACATAAAAGATTTATGACTTTTCACTAAACTGGACTGTTTTTTCCAGTTTGTTAACCAGGAAGAATATTTGCCTTCCTTGTACTTTTTTTCCTCTACTCAGTCAGAAACCAGGTGCTCTCAGGATCCTAAACCTGTTACTTGTGAATCTTGGTCATTTGTGGAATTGCTTCAGAGCAGTAGCTCACCTTGCAGTACCCAATTTCTGCTTTCTTAAATAAAACGATCATTAAAATACTCAAATAATCACATTTGGGATTTGTATTGCTCAGGGTAACTAGAACAAGAAGCAAATTTAGAATATCCTTATTATTATAGAATATCCTTACTAACTGGGAAAAACAATATTGATCCTAAGCAAAGGTTCTGAATTGTCTGCACATATTTATCCCCCTCCAATCTCAGTGTTTTATATTAAATAATTCTGTCACTGACATTTAAAAATTGACAGAATTCCTTACAATTTCCCTGATTTCTCACTTGTCTCAAATTCAGCAGATCTTAGAGTATTGTGGGTTCACTTTTCTCATGGTAACAAGGTTGTCCATAATATTAAGGCTCCTTTAAGATTCAGTGGGGTTTCCAGTTTGTCCCCTGGTTCCCACTGATCCCTGTTCTAACCCCAAGTATAGGGTTGCAGACTTTATTCATTTATATTTGCACCAGGCTCACTAGGGCCTGGTACAAGTTGATACCAGTTGGGGCAGTGCCTGAGGATAAAATTGAAGGGGCTACAAAAACCTCAGCCATCAAGTTAAATGCTGTTTTACTAAATCAAAATTAATGCAAAAAAATCCATGCTGTGTACAATTTCAAAAATTTAAATAAAAGACAGGAAGTACCCGCACTAGCATAACCCTCAGGCCTTGTTAAGTATGGAAGTGCAAGCACAAAGATGCAAATAGTGCTGTAATTTGTAAAATATTCACTTTGCAATATTTCCATATTTTCACTGATTTTAAGGTTCTGGAAGAACATTTACAATTATTTCCTAACAACATGGGTGTAGAAGTACACAATTTTCCTTATGCCTTGTGCCTTGATGTGGCTTTGTCTGGCACAGGGTCTGCACAGAAAATAGAGTTTAAAGAAAACTTTAAATGCTTAGAAATGTGAAGATCTGATACTTAGATGATTATGCCGCCTGTCCTATATATATCTTTAAAAAATAAATAATTAGGTAAAAGACTGTTTAGTCATTTCTTAATTAGCCTTTAGGTGGGAGAGCAGGAGGGAGAGGCTCACCTAGAAAGTGACAGATTTAGGATGCCACGGAGGGCCTGGTAGTTGACTAGTCAAATCCTGGGCAGAAAAATGGACTCCCTGAAAGGAGAACTCCTCCTAGCTTGGTTGTTGGCATTCATAGCATACTTTTCTCCATTATCAATTGTTCATTCTGCACAGGCAATTTCCTGCCATTTTGCCAGTTCTGATTGCCACTACATTGATGTGAAGGGCACCAGTCAAGAACATGTTGAGAAAGAAGCTGTGGGAATAGCAGATAAATTATACGGAAGGTACACTTGCATGAAATAACCAAGTAAAATGTCTGAAGTTTCTTGTCTTCACACGCTTATTTAATACCTAATTTAATTTGAAATGAAGGATATGGGAATTCTGAATGCATAGGAACAAACATAAAGGTTTGGGACTTCAATCAGGCCTCCCTTCTTGGTAAAGAATCATTTCATTAGGCAATCCTATAAGACTTCAGGGAGCAATTCTGGAGCCAGTGTTGCTTTTGGTAAATTTGCATCTAGAGCAAAGATGAAGTAATGCTTATAGATGAAGGGTATTAGATAGTGTTTCATGTGCTTTCCTAATTAATACACATCACTTGGAAAGTATTTGTTTCTAAGTAGTGAACATTCAATGCTACTAAAGAGCAATAGATAAATTAGCAATCAAAGCCATTAAAAAAAACTTCACTTTATATAAAACACACAGTTTATGTTCTGAACTAAGAAGGAATTCCTATTTTACTTTATTTGTATGAGATAATGATAATATGGGCAAGTACTATCAAGAAACTAAGTGTGATGATAACTCTAGTCCATCCAGGAATCTGTAGGTCAGTGCACACCAGTGGGATGCCACAGTACCATTGGGAACCTTCAGAACAGCCTTCCAGGGTGGAGAATCTTGCTTCTCTGTTTAGAATCTACAAATGTGTCCCTTGTCTGAAAATACTCCAGGATTGGTGATTCAACCAACTGAAATTTGGAAAAATACTCAGAATATTAAACAATGTTTGAAAAAAATTGCATCTGTACTAAACATATATAGACATTTTTAAAATCATTATTTCCTATATAATATAGCCTACCAATTACCTCATGTTTCTATTGCACCAGGTGCTCTAAGTAATCTAGGGTGATTTAAAATATATGGGAGGATGAACAGAGGTTATTTTATTGTAGGGACATGGGCACCCATGGATTTTGGTAGCTGAGGGGTCCTGTAGTGTACATTACATTTGAAGTTTGTAAAGGTTATCCTGAATGAACACCACCCATATTTTAGTTATCTCACAAGTTAGAGCTTATTGGATATATTTAGAATAGAAATAGAATAATAGAATAACAATACCAACTCATATAATTCTAACTTATAAAAACACTTCCATGGGCCTGGAGTTGTGGCTCAGTGGTGGAGTGCTCACCTAGCACATGCGAAGCACCGGTTCAATCCTCAGCACCACATACAAATAAATAAATAAATAAAGGTATTGTGTCCAACTAAAACTAAAAATATATATATATTTTAAAAAAATAAAACTAAAACACTTCCATGTCCCATTTCTGATTTTCTTCACCAGAATGCAGTGAACACTCTGTAATACACCTGCTGTAAAGGACAAATTGGAGCCCCAGAGACTGGCCTAAGGAACAGAGCTAGATTTCAAAGTCAGGCCTAATTCTGAAATTATTCTTTCCACCATACCTTGCTGTATGCTCAACAAGAAACAAGAAATTAGAAAGTCTCAATTGCTTTATTAATAAATGCAGCAGGGTGCATTGTGGCACATGCCTGTAATCTCAGCTACTTCACAGTTTGGCTGAGGCAGGAGGATTCTAAGTGAGGCCAGCCTCAGCAACTTAGTGAGCCCCTTTCTCATAACGGAAAATGAAAAGCCTGGGGATATAGATCAGTGGAGAGTGGCCCTGGGTTCCATTTCCAGTACCTGCTCCCCACACCCAAGTAAACCAGTATCCATGGTACCATGTTCACTACTACAATCTCATCAGAGTTGCCACCTCAAAGTGGTTCAGGCAAGTAACAAAAAGACAAGCCAAGAGAAGGGTTGTAAACTGCTGTGACTGAGCATCACAGCCACCCTCCTGGTGTATTACCTATGATCAGCGAGGCCGACAGCTTGGGGATCCACCGACTTCATGCAGTTGGCATTGTTTTAATTGTTGGCAAGAGAATTAATTGCAGTTTCAAAGCTTGTTTATTTATTAATCAGTATAATAATCATAGCATTATTTTCCTATTTAACCATTTGTAGAGCCTAGAAATCTTTTGTGGGGAATAGGCCAATGGATGAGTTCCAAACACTCATTCTGTTTGGTATTATTTCCTGGATATTTGGATGTTTCGAGCTCGACTTGTGAAAGGAGAAAGAATCACTCTTTGAAACAGTCCTTGATTATAACTCTTTCGAAAGGAGATGAAAGAAACAAGGAGTCTAAGACAAATGTTTTCATATGGGATAATGTAATGTTTTCTATCACTTGGTATCAAAATCAAGAAACACGCCTTGGGAACTTCATTTTGCAGAGTTAATTTTGCAGTGCAGTGATGTTACATTAGTGGAAGTAAGAACAGTAAAATGAAATATAACTATTTTCAGAAAAACTGGTTTGGGATTACAATCAATAAATGTCGCCTCTGATTTAAGTATGTTCAATAATTCTGAAAGAATTATTTCAGAATTATTCCAACAGAAATGAATGCCCTGAAACTCAGTGTGAAGTGAGATGAGCATCCCTCTTATAGTAAATCCAACACTTCCTCATTTAATGTCATGAGAGATTTCCAAACTAGAACCATGTGTAGTGCATTCACATTTGGTGAAGGGCATACCAGGGCCATTGTGGGATCAAAATAAGGTGGGTCCTCATTCTCTTACCGAGGCTTCCTTCCAAGACTTCTTCAATCCAGCTACTCTCTTTCAAAACCAGAATATTTTTTCAAAAAATATCCTTTGTTTCTAAGGAATGTAGACAAGGGCATCTTCCCATATATTTCCAGTTAAGCAGGGCAACTTAAAGCCTTTAGAATTCATAAATGAAACCTAAGTTTTTTTGAGGACCAGAAACATTTTAAGATACTCTAGGATGAACTGGGAGTGAGCCTGGACTGGGAATTTATTTCAATAAATCACTGTATTTCTATACCAGTTGAGTCAGTGCAACCACTCTGGAAAGAAGTATGGAGAGTCCTCAAGAAAACTAGAAACCATTGGACCCAGTTATCCCACTCCTTGGTATATATCCAAAGGTTTTTAAATCAGCATACTGTAGTAATATAGCCACATCAATGTTTATAGCAGCACAATTCATAATATCTAGGCTATGGAACGAAACTAGGTGCCGTTCAATAAATGAATGGATAAAGAAATTGTTGTATATATGCACAATGGAATATTACTTAGCTATAAAGAAGAAGACTTCATGACCTTCACTTGTAAATCGTGGATCTGGAGACTATCATGCTAAGTGAATTAAGTCAAATCTCCCCAAAGCCAAATATTGATATTCTCTGATATATGGATGCTAACCTACAACAAGTTGTGAGGGAATAGAAATTCAGTGGTTTTAGACACAGGGGAATGAAGGGTGGGAGATAGGAATAGGAGAGACAGTGGAATTCTTCTGACATAACTTTTTTATGTACATGCGTGAACAGACCACAGTGAATCTCAACATTGTGTATATCCACAAGACGGGGATCCTGACTAGAATAAGGTATATTCCATGTTTGTATAAATATATCAAAATAGATTCTACTGTCATTTATTACTAAAGAGAACATTAAAAAATTCTATTAAAGACAACATGGGTCTTATTTTTAAGAATTATATTTATGGCTTGATTAAGAATAAAACAGCCAGTTCCTTCCTTGTGATTCTGCTCAGCAGAGGTTTTCCTAAGGCTTGTGTTACCATGTTAGTTAGTTTCTTAGCCCCAGCTGGAAAGGAGAGAAGGCAAGAGAATCATGAAAGGACCTAAGGAAAGGATTCCTAGAAGGATGGGAACTAAAAGGTAAATAAGGAATGCCAGTGCAAACAGCATGCAGGAAGCAGGGCTTATATCTAGAATGAACCTCCAACTAGTTTCAACATGAATTTCTTTCCCTGCCTGGGCCTCCCAAGAAGCTGTGATTACAGGTGTGCTCCCCTGAGCCCTGCTCTACCCCAGTTAGAAAAACAAGATTTCAGGGAAAACAGCACAATTTGTTAGTCCCCAATGCATCTGTGAGAGAAAGACAACTCTTCAATCAGGAAACATGCACTTCTCATCTCATCTGTGTCCCTTCTGTCCCTTAGTTCACATTTCAATCTGCAGGTGCCCACTCTGCAGTGGGAGGGGAATGACAGCAGGATGAGTAGGGCTGCTTTTCACTCACGTGCACCCTCCTAGTGAAGGAGGGGAGCAAACCTCTGCTGGAAAATGAAGACATGGGACAGGACACCTTGGCAGAATGAGGAGAAGCCTGGCTGCTCAGTGAGAGGGGATGTGTTCAGGGCTGTTCATTCACTAGACAGGAATCCAAAAGTTTATACTCAATGAGCAAAATAAAACTAGAACCTTCTTCTAAGGAATTTGGGAAAAGCCAGAAGCCTTTGCTCACTTGTTTGTATTTGGACTCCCCCTTTTTTTTCCTGTGTCTTTTTAAATATATAGTTGGGATAAAAAACAATTGGGATAAAAATAATTGGGATGAAATATATATAACAGCCAAGTGTGATGACACATGCCTGTAATCCCAGCAGCTCAGGAAGCTGGGGCAGGAGGACTGCGAGTTCAAAGCCAGCCTCAGCAAAAGCAAGGTGCTAAGCAACTCAGAGAGACTCTGTCCTTAAATAAACTACAAAACAGGGCTGGGAATGTGGCTCAGTGGTGGAGTACCCCTGACCCCCGAGTTTCAGCCCTGGTACCTCTGCAGTGTATGTATGTGTGTGTGTGTATATATATATAATACAATTAGTCATGTTAGCCTTTATTTGTTGTTTTGTTTTTTCTTACTGGGGATTGAACTCAGGGGTATTCTGCTGCTACTAAGCTACATCCCCATTCCTTTTTTTTTTTTTTTTTTTTTTTTTTTTTTAGTTTGAGACAGGGTTTAATCAGCTTTTTCACTGCTGTGACCAAAAGACATGATAAGAACAATTAGAGCTGGAGAGATTCATTTGTGGCTCAAGGTTTCAGAGATCTCAGTCCCTATTGTTCTGGGCCCAAGGTGAGTCAGAACCTCATGGTAGAAGGCTGTGATAGATTAAAGCAGCTCAGGACATGATATCAGGAAGCAGAGAGAGACTTTTGCTGAACATGGACAAAATGTATACCCCAAAAGCACATCCCCTAGTGACCCTCCTCTTTCAGCCACATCCTACCTACCTATAGGTTCCACACAATTTATTCTATCAGGGCATTAAGGCACAGATTAGGTTAAAATTCTTAATCCCTAATAATGTCACCTCTGAACTTTCTGGCTTTGTCTCCAATTGAGCTTTTGGGTGACACCCCAATATCTGAACCATAAGTTCTTGTTAAATTTTCCAGGATGGCCTGGAACTTGCATTTCTGCCTCTGCCTTTCCAGTCACTGGGGTTACAAGCATGTGCTCCCATGCCTGGCCATCTTAGCCATTTTTCAGAGTGTAGATCAGTGGCATTGAGTACATTCACATTGCTTTGCAGCCATCATCACCATCCATCCACAGAACACATTCCATCGTACCAAACTGACACATCATCCTCAGTAAACACTAACCCATCTTTCCCCTTCCTTAAAACCTGGCCCACCACACTCTGCATTCTGTCTCTGTGAATTTGGTTACTTTAGGGACACTCAGGTGAGTGGAATCACAAAGTATTTTTATTTTCCTTACAGGCTTATTTTGTTTAGCACCATGTCCTCAAGGTTCTTCCATGTTGTGGCATGTGTCAGAATGTCCTTCCTTTTTAAGATGAAATGATACTCCATTGAGGGGCTGGGGCAGGAGCTCAGCAGCAGAGGGATTGCCTAGCATGCTTGAGGCACTGGGTTCAATCCTCAGCACCACATAAAAATAAACAAAATAAAGGCATTAGGTTCATCTACAACTAAAAAAAAATTTTAAATAATGCTCCATCGTATATCTATACTGTTTTCTGCTCATTCCCCTGTCTATTGCAGGTTGCTCTCCAATTTCAGTGATTCTGAACATGCGACTGTGAACATGAATGTACATATGTCTCTTTGAGAACCTACTTTCCATTCTATTGGTATCTTTTGACTTTCGATTCCAGAAGTGGAATTGCTAGATCCTCTGGGAGTTCTATTGTTAATTTGTGAGGAGTCACCATAATTTTTTGTCCAGTGTCTGCAACATTTTACGTTCCCATCAGTAGTGAAGGAGGCTTCCAATGTCTCCACATCTTTGCAGCCACTGGTGAGTTTTTATTTATTTATTTATAGTAGCCATCTTACCCAACCCTGATGTCTACTGCTGAACTATATTTCCAGACCCTCTCCTTTAAAAAAAATTTTTTTTGAGTCAGGGTCTAAGTTGCCCAGATCATCCTTGAACTTGTTATGCTCCTACCTGAACCTCCCAGGGAGCCTGCATCAGAGGCCTTCAAGGGCATGCCCAGCAATAGCCATCTTCCTGGGTGAGAGATGGTGTTCCTTCTGATACATTTGACCAAAATAAAATCTTTAGCCTACACTTCTATGGACAATGGAGAGTTAAACATGACTCAGTTATGGAACCTGTTTGGGGCACATTTAAATTGAAGCCTGGAGGGCTGGACAGGTGTACGGCTGACCTGGTGATATGAACTGAGAGATAATATAATATAAAACTGCTTCCATGTTTATGATGGCAACAGGTGGGACAAAGCAGGTAGGGTTTTGTTTCTCTAAAGGGGAATGCCTTGTGAACAAAACCTGGAACAAAGATTCTGCTGTGAATATATTACACTATGACTTTTAAAGAAAATTTTTTCTTAGTTATAGTTGGACAGAATAACTTTATTATGTTTATTTAATTTTATGTGGTGCTGAGGATCAAACCCAGTGCCATTCATGTGCTAGGTGAGTGCTCTACAGCTAAGCCACCACTCCAGCCCTGAATTTTAATTTTTTATTTGCCAGTGTGGGGGATCCCACTCAGGGCCTGGAGCTAGGCAGCTGTTCTGCCACTGAGTTACATTCCCAGCTCCCTCCCCCATTTTTTGTGAGAAAGTCTCACTAAGTTGCTTAGGATGGCTTCAAATTTTCAATGCTCCTACCTCAGCTTTTTGAGTAGCAGGGATTTCAGTTGTATGCCACACCTAACATAATCTACAACTCTAGTTTGTTCAACTTGTTCTAGCTTTGGCCATTAGAACTGTTGCTCTTGCCTCCTGTGTCCCTTTGACATAGAGACCCTCACCTGAGTAGGTTTTTGCTTTGTTCTTAATTATTAGCACTGCCTACTTTCAGGCACAAGGGAATGCTCCAGGCTCAGCTGCATCTTTCCTGTCCTGTGTAATGATCAACCCCTTCTACCAGAGGAAGCTTTCCGTCAACTGTACAGGTAAAAATGTAGGCATCTGGGAAGAAACAGAAGACTTACCTCAGGGATTCTCACTAAGATCAAGTCACAAATATGTTGCTTTTTTAACCTGAGTTAAATAATAGAAATTCAACATAAATAACTCATATTTATAGAATTTACTTATCAATGTAGGCTCCTTGGCTCCAAGAGGGATTTGAGGTGTTTTCTGATATTACCATTGTGCATAGGAGTACTTGTCATTTCCTGAATGTGGGGTGGCCATGGCCTCCCTTGGTTCCTCTGTGTCCCTCACCTGCCCACCTGCTCTTGCACATCAGAGTTGTAGGGACAACATGCATGCCTCAGTACTCCAGGAGAATGTGAGGTTTCTGAGGGGCCTGTACTTCCTCCAGCAGACATGACCCGCAAGTCTTTGTTGATTTTTCTAGATGAAGAATGTGTCAGAAGTTCTTGAAAGTAGAGTTCTTGATACACTCCTCCCAATAAGTCATGTTCTCCAAAGGACCACGGCTCTCATAGAGTTTAATTTCACAGCCAAAAGCTCAGTGAAACTTGTTGGGTTTTTGTTTTGTTTTGTTTTGTTTTGTTTTAGGCACTCTGGAAAGCACTCTACCACTGAGCAACATTCCCAGCCCCCGAAACCTGCTTTGAGGGCTCTCTCCTCACCTGGATAACAGGCATCTTAATTGGAGGGACAGCATCTTTCTTACTTACCTTTGTAATTCCTGTTTGTTTCTTTGTTTGCTTGTTTTGTACTGAGGATTAAACTGAGGGGTTCCCTACCACTGAGCTTCATAACCAGTCCTTTTAAATTTATTTTGGAGACAGTTTCTCACTAAGTTGCCCAGGCTCAGATCAAACTTGTAATCCTCCTGCCTGGGCCTCTGGATCTCTGGGATGACAGATGTGTGCCACCACACCCTGCTCATGGAGTACTTCTCTGATCATGAGATTTCAAGTATCTAAGTGGCGAGGTGCAGTTGGATCAAACAACTAACTTGATGATTGGAACTCACATTACCTTTTGGTGCCTCAGTCTACTCTGTAAGCTGCAGTAATTGGGCCATGAGAAGTGGCAATGCCTGTAATCCCAGTGACTTGGGAGTCTGAGGCAGGAAAGTCACCAAGTTGAGGCCAGAAGGGCAAATTAGTCTGATATATCAAAAGAGATGGGGTTATAGCTCAGGGGGAGAGCACTTTCCTAGTATGCTTGAGAACCTCTGTTTTATCCCAGTCAGTCAAGGAAAAGCAACAAGAAAATCCAAACATTTCTATAGAGCTTAGTGATGGGGACTGGGCCCAGGGACTTATGCATGCACCCCAACATGGAGCTACATCTGGAGCTGGTGGCATAATCCTATTTCCACTGATCAGGAAAGCTGGTCACCTTCATAGTAAAGGTTTTGATTTCATATTTGTAGAGAGGGGAAATGAATTCATATTTGTATTTTTAATTTTCTTCTCTTAGCAGTCTGCCATTTATACCAGGTGAGGGCAGTAAGATATACTTATTTGTCTGTACCCAGGGGGATAAGGGCTAAAGCAAAACCATGCAGGATCCTGAGTCCACTAGAAGACAGTGTCTTTAGCGTAAATGATGACAGACATAAGCATGTCTCCTGAGAACTTTCAGCAAGCCCAGTGCACTAGTTCAGGGTCAGATACCCTCAGGATGATTAACTAAGCCATATGAAGTTGAACCTAGTAGAGAAACCAGGAGGTCCAAGTATCAGGTAGTGGTTAGTAATGAGCAGTAAAATTTAAGCCAATAACACAGCAGGGTACTGGGATTTTTTTGATTATTATTATTTTTTCACAACAATCAGGTAATTTGCAGAACAACAGATGCACTAACCCTGAGAATAAGCAGATGGAAAAGAATTCAGTCTATTAAGAAATACTGTCAATAAAAAGATCAACCAGGCTAATTCCTGGCAGCATCTACTGAGATCATTGTAAAGTTAGTATTTGTGGCCATAGGATTCTCAATGTATTTCTAAGGGAAATTTCATTAATAGCCCAGATGCTCTAAGATGAAATCTGCCCTCACTGACCCCAGCACCTGCATGAAGATAGGATTGACTTGTGGATGCAGTCCCCCTGAATAGGATGGTCACCATGGCAGTTCCAGAGAGGACCCACTAGGGTCAAAAACTCCTCTAGCAGGTGGGAAGGGGCAGACCATTATCTGATTGATAAAGACTGCAGGAGGGGGCACCCACTTCTCCTGTAAAAAGCAAAGAGCATTCAAGTTGGGAGCAGCACTGGTTCCTTTGTCCTTCTCTGCTGGAGTCCACCCTCTATCTCTCTCAGCTCTCTGCAGAGCCCTACTGTGCTCTCACTCCTACAAGAAAATTCTCTTGTTTGGCTTTTCCTGTCTGAGTTTATATTATCCTCCATGAGAACACCAGACCTGAGGTTTGGAGCTTGAGCTCCCCAATCTCCTGTGACACTAGTTTCTTCTGTGAGCAGGACTCTGGGTTCTAGGATAACAGGTAAAGAATGTCATGTGAAAGGCATAAAGTACCCAAAGGTGAAGGCCAAAAGGCAGACCATGATCTAGTGACTGATGATCCCTCTGGGAAAACAGGAAGTAGCTGTTGGTCTGATGGCCTGTCTCCTGCACTATGGCACTCTCTCCAAATTTTACAAAGACTCTATTTGAGTTGGTACTGGACACTATATAATGTTAAATGACTCAGAAAGTCAAAAGTGGAATGTTTTCTCACATACCTAAAAGGTAGTCTAAAATGAAAGAGAGGGGGGAGAGAGACACAGAGACAGGGGGGGAGAGAGAGAGAGAGAGTGAGAGAGAGAGAGAGAGAGAGAGAGAAAGAGAGAGGGGGAGAGATGGAGACACAGGAAAAAAAAAGGGTGGGGGATTTCCATCAAAATTAAAGCAAGATCAGGGAGCAGAAGAAGGGGATTGAGAGAATGGGATAGGGGAAAATAGTGAAATGAATCTGACTTAAGTTTCCAAAGTACATACATGAACATACTACAATGAATTTCACTTTTCTCTATAACTACAAAACCTCAACTTTTACCAAAAAAAAAAAAAAAAGGAAAAAAAAAGTAAATAATCAGGAGGATCAGTAGAGGAGTGGAAAGGGAACAGTGGGAGGGAAGGGGGGAAGGGTACAGGTGAATACTGAGGACTTGATTGGAGTAAATTATTCCATACATTTATAATTATGTCAAAAGGAAGTTGAATGTATTTAAGAACTGGTGCAACATTCTGGAAGTAACTCCTTGCTAAAGAAACAATGAAAAATGAGGGGGAAAAGAAAGCAGATGAAATGCCAATCACCTGCAGAGTTTACAAAAGTTGTTACAAAACCATCTTACAAAAAGAACTTGTAGTTTTGTAAGAAATTTTAAATTATCCTAGACTTCATTAGGCTTTTCAGGGAGTGATTTATTTCACACACTAAAAAAAAAAAAAAAAAAAAAAGCAGTTTAGGAATAAATATTTGAATTTTACTGGTTTAGCAGTGGAAAGAACAGTCACTGGGTGACTATTAATAGATTGAAGCTATGAAGTTAAAGAGTGGGGTCAGGTCCAGGCTCAGTCTTTGATCATGGAATATCCCTGCCAAGTCCCTGGGTGAGGCAAGGAGGGTCATTGGGGTTAGAAACAGATAGCAGGAGAACAAGGCGCACCAGTGACAGTGCCCGCCTCCCCTCCCCCGCCCTGACCCAATGACTCAGGGCTTCTCCCGCATACCCACAATCCCATCCAGAGGCCAAGCCCAGGAGGCGGAACTGCGGGTGTCGTGCAGGCATCTACTTAGGCCCAGGTCGAGTCGCCCCTCCCCCGCCGGGAGGCGCAGGGCCCAGGAATAAAGTGGGGCCGGCGCTGCGGGTTGGCGTCCTCGAGGGGCAATGGTGCGGCAGCGCACTGGTGCTCTCGTGCAGATGGTGCTGGGGAACCACAGCCCGGGCTGTGGTATCCTTTGCGCTGAGCTGGGCTCCTGTCAGACCGAGCACCAAGCCTCCACTTTGGAGATGGCCTCAGGTCTAAGTGGTGGCCTCTAGTGTGAAGGACAGCCACTGCGCTTGCTCTTCTGGGTCCTCCGCGCCATTGTCTTCCGATAGTCATATCTCGGGGGTGGGGAGACTGAATCTCCAGCTCTAGTGGCCCGCAGGTCCGGCAATCGGGTGCATAGTGGCTGGTCTGGTGGCTGCTCTCGCATAGCACTTGAGGTCTTGCCTTAGACAGGCTGCCTTGTCATGTTCTGCAGGCAGTGTGCACGACCTCTGCGAATGCCTGGAGACCAAGAAGTGCCAGAGGACAGTCGCAGTGTAAACAGGAGCACAGAGCTGCCAGGAAGGGATCTAGGGGACAGGCCACTGGAATACTCTCAATTGGGGACGCCATTTTTCTGAGAGGGTGGGAGATGGACATATCCGCCCTGCCCAAGTCCACTGGCTGCAGGGGGAACTCAGGGGCACTCTGTGCTCTGTGGAACCCTCTGGTGGCCTGGGGACCCTGACAGAATCCTGCACTGGTGTCTGGAAAAGAACATAGAATCTTGAGCCTGTGTCTTCCTTGAGTCTTCAGAAGTGAATCCTAGAAGGAATGTGTGTGCCAGGCTTATAAGGGAGGAGCAGACCCAGAAGTATGTTACTGTGAATAGGACCCTCCGGAATCTAATCCGTTTCTTGAACTGCTTTTGCCTGCTCAGTTTAAACCTTGATAAGGGAGTACTTTTGGAAACTGTAGAAAACTGCCTGGAGGTTTTCCTTAGGCCAATAGTCTCTCTTCTGCTTTTTGTTAACATCCTGACATCTCTCTTAATGTTGGTTCTAATATCTGTTTCTTGGACTTTCAGTGTTGCTCTTCCCACTGGGTTTCCAAACAGCAACGTGAGAGAAGATTGAAAGTTTAAACTTTGTCCATAAAATGATAAAGAGACCCCAGGTGAGGATGTCAGCTCATTTTACAAGTGCGTAACAGAGACTAGGAGAGATTAAAAATCTGGACCAAGATCGTTTAACAAGCCAGTGTTATCATAGTGTGGTCCATGGAGCAGTGTCTTCTGCATCCCCTGGGAACTTGTCAGAAGAAGTTGTTAAAAAAGGACTTCTGCTGTGCAGGTGTAGCTCAGTTTGTTTAACTCAGTGGTAGAGGGCTTGCCTAGTACTGCAGGACCCTGTGTTTCATCCTGGGAGGGGTGGGGAATTCAAATTCTAAGGCTCAACTCAAGTCAGACTGCAGAATTAAGAATCTAGGGTGGGGCCCTGAAGTCTCTTTTATCTTGGTGCTTCTATTGCAGGCTAAATATTGAGAGTCATTGATGCACTGGGACTGGATATATTTAGAAGTGGAATTGAAGTTTCTTGGTCCAGTCTCTCATTGCTTTGTTTTCCCTCTCTGCTATTTTGGGGATGGAACCCAAAGTATGGTGCAAGCTTGGCAAATGCTCTACCACTAAGCTACATAGTCAACCCTCTCAATATTTTTTAAGATTAGATTTTCTGACCCTGCTTGTTTTTATTATAATAGTGTTCTGCTTAACATTGTTTTTTTTTCATGGATATTTTCATATTGATTTTTTCATATATATGTTGAATATGACTTTCTGTGATAATGGAATGTTCTAAGCCTGGACTATTCAATATAGTAGTACCAATCATGTGTGGCTATTGAGCCTTTGAAATAGGCCCAGTGCACTTGGGCCTATTTTGACATTGAATTAATTTCGGCTTAAATCGCAGAGGAGCCTGGTGGCTATGATCTTGGATGGCACCGGCCAAGATTTGCAGTGAATGTCCCTTAATTAGACTTCTTGAAGTTTTGTGACAGTTTTTCTCCAGTCTTCATTGTTTCCTAGAAAGGTGGATTTGTAATAAGGACTCATCATTTTTGAAGTGTAAAATATTATCTTTTTTTTTTACATGAAGATTAGCAAAAAGGGGAACATAAATATCTAACTCATTCCACCAGTCACAAATCATTTGTAAACTTTTTGGTGTTTTCCTTTCCTATGCATATGAATTACAAAATTAGGACTATATCATATGAGTTTTTGCATCCACTGTTTTCACCTAACTTTAGATCATAAACCTTTTCATGCCATTAAAATTTACCAAAGAAAACAAGAAGAAAGAAACCATAGTAGAGAGTCACCAAGCACATTAGCTAGAGTCTGAGATCTGAGTGTCTTTGCAATGACAATATGCTGAGAGTCGTTGACCCAGGGTGTTAACCCCTCTGCCTCTGAGAGAGCATACAGGACCTCATAATTCTGACTTGGCTTGCATCCCTCCTGGACTATACCAATGTCACCATATTCCTTAGAGACATTATTTAAGAAATGAACATGTTCAACCCAGGAGGCTGAGGCAGGAGGATTCCAAATTCAAGAATAGCCTCAACAACTTAGTGAGGCCCTAAACAATTTAGTGAGAGCCTGTTTCAAAATACAAAAAAATAAAAAATAATCCTGGGATGTGGCCCAATGGTTAATTGCTCTGGGTTCAATGCCCAGTACCAATAATAGTAATAATAATAATAATTAATAATAATAATGACAACAACAATATATTTATGAGAAGTGACTTTCTGAGGAACTCTTTTAGTTAAACAATGAGAAAATAAAATAGAAACAATGAGATACTGTGTCAACAATAAATAATTTGGAGTTACAAGATAGGAAAGACACTTTACAAAAAGAATTTTTTAGTCTTTACAGTTAGTTAATATGAGACTAGACTCTGGGGCTCACAGTATGGGAGTCATCACTAGTTAGCTGCATCCAAGGACCAGCTAAAGTGTTTCTAGTATTTTGGACTGACATCCCACTCAATTGAATACTTTTTGTGAATAGACCATGTTCTCTCCTAATTTCTAGAGCTGTTTTATATATATATATATATATATATATATATATATATATATATATATATATATTAGTAATTTATTTAGAAGGATTAAGACAGATTGAAACTGTGAAAAAGGGTTTGAATTCTGTCCTGGCTATTCAGTTATGGTATAGTAGGGACAAATGAGGCAAGGCAACAACGATAGCAGGAAACAGTTTTATTTGGCTGCAGCCAAGTTCAGAGGGTACAGCCTTTGCTGTAATCAATTAATCCCCTGAACCTCGAGTTCAGGGAGTTTCAGAGTTTTATACCCAGCATGTAAGGGGAGGGGCTCAGAAGTTTATAGTCTGCAGAAGTTCACACAAAAGCAGCTTTTTCTTTCAGTGTTTTAAGCAAGTTAATACTTCAAGGACAACACCTGAGAAGGGGAGAGCTTCTTCTCCCCTTTCTTTCTTCCCCTGCCAGCTGTTACCATGGAGCCCAATTGGTATCTTCTTCTTATCTTAAAAAATGCATACATCTCTGTGAAGCTCAGCTCAAGGCCAGAAGCCTCATTAGCACATTTCTACAAACTACTATCCTGGATACATTTGTGAAAAATTATTAAAGGGGTGCCCAGCATCTGGAGTGCTGGTCTTTTCCTGGCCAGTGGCCAAGCTAAACAGGGAAACAGGAAAATAGGAAATTTATCCATATTGAACTTTTTCTCAGAGACTCTTTGGCTGACAGTCCCAAAATCAGCCATGGTGAGAATTCCTGGAAAAGCCCAGTTAAGACTTTTTCTGTGGAGAGAGGGGGTGCCACTTCAGCTACACTTCAATCATGCTCAAAAACATCCCATTGAGTTCAGAGTGTTGGAGATTTAGAATGATTTCCAAACACAAGGTTTCCATGCGTTGTTGGCAGTGTTGTGAAATACCAATCAGTGTCCACACCATTACGATTTTGATTCCTATGTGGATGGTGGCACTTTCACCACTTGCCTTTACTTCTGATTTCTAATAAAATCCCCAACTTTCTTCTCAATTTTCTTAGATTCTGAAGTACGTGAAGTGCTTCACTGGACCCAATATTACCGCCATGCACACAATGCTGATAAACAAACCTCCAGATACTGGTAAAAGGCTTTTATTTGTTAAAGAGAAGCAAGAAAAAAAAAAGATTGTTTAATTAACATAGATAAAGTTGATATTCTACCCTGGTCATGTGTGTAACTTTCAAATTGTGGGGACTCAATGTGCATGCTTTTGTATAAGTCTTAATAGCTGATGTTATATCAAATCTAAATGAAATAATGACTTTAGATGTTGATTTTAGGGTTATTGCTAAATTTTCAGATCACCTGCTCCCCAAAAAAGCAGTTTAAGAAATTTGACTGTTCTAGGCGGGTGGACCCATGGTACATAATAGAGGACACAGAGACTAATCCACAAAGTTACAACTATCTTATATTTGATAAAGGGGCTAAAAGCATGCAATGGAGGAAGGATAGCATCTTCAACAAATGGTGTTGGGAAAACTGGAAATCCACATGCAACAAAATGAAACTAAATCCTCTCCTCTCACCATGCACAAGAGTTAACTCAAAATGGATCAAGGACCTTGATATCAAATCAGAGACTCTGCGTCTGATAGAAGAAAAAGTTGGCCCCGATCTACATATTGTAGGGTCGGGCTCCAAATTCCTTAATAGGACACCCATAGCACAAGAGTTAATAACAAGAATAAACAAATGGGACTTACTTAAACTAAAGTTTTTTCACAGCAAGAGAAACAATAAGAGATGTAAATAGGGAGCCTACATCATGCGAACAAATTTTTACTCTTCACACTTCAGATAGAGCCCTAATATCCAGAGTATACAAAGAACTCAAAAAATTAGACAACAAGATAACAAATAACCCAATCAACAAATGGACCAAAGACCTAAACAGACACTTCTCAGAGGAGGACATATAATCAATCAATAAGTACATGAAAAAATGCTCACCATCTCTAGCAGTCAGAGAAATGCAAATCAAAACCACCCTAAGATACTATCTCACTCCAGTAAGATTGGCAGCCATTATGAAGTCAAACAACAACAAATGCTGGAGAGGTTGTGGGGAAAAGGGTATTCTTGTACATTGCTGGTGGGACTGTAAATTGGTTCGGCCACTTTGGAAAGCAGTATGGAGATTCCTGGGAAAACTGGGAATGGAACCACCATTTGACCCAGCTATTGCCCTTCTCGGACTATTCCCTGAAGACCTTAAAAGAGCGTACTACAGGGATACTGCCACATCAATGTTCATAGCAGCACAATTCACAATTGCTAGACTGTGGAACCAACCCAGATGCCCTTCAATGGATGAATGGATTAAAAAAAATGTGGCATCTATACACCATGGAGTATTACGCAGCACTAAAAATGACAAAATCATGGAATTTGCAGGGAAATGTATGGCACTGGAGTAGATTATGCTTAGTGAAGCTAGCCAATCCCTAAAAAACAAATACCAAATGTCTTCTTTGATATAATGAGAGCAACTAAGAATAGAGCAGGGGGGAAGAGCAGGAAGAAAAGATTAACATTAAACAGAGACATGAAGGGGGAGGGAAAGGGAGAAAAAAGGGGAATTGCATGGAAATGGAGGGAGACCCTCATTGTTATACAAAACTACATATAAGAGGTTGTGAGGGGAATGGGAAAATAAACAAGGAGAGAAATGAATTACAGTAGATGGGGTAGAGAGAGAAGATGGGAGGGGAGGGGGGATAGTAGAGGATAGGAAAGGTAGCAGAATACAACAGTTACTAGTATGGCATTATGCAAAAATGTGGATGTGTAACTGATATGATTCTGAAATCTGTGTTTGGGGTAAAAATGGGAGTTCATAACTCACTTGAAGCCTATGTATGAAATATGATATGTCAAGAGCTTTGTAATGTTTTGAACAACCAATAAAAAAAAAAGAAATTTGACTGTTCTTATTTCTTAGACTCCTTCTATTCAACATCTCTGATCTTCATCAGCCATTCTTAGGATATCAAAAATTCTGTGTTCCTGATCTGAAGACATCATTATTACTAACAGAATGAAAGCAGTTACTACAAGTCACATTCAAGTCCTCATATTGCTTTGTGCTTGCCAAAAACTAGATTCTAAATCCTCACAGACCCACTGAGTCTGAAGTAGATCCCAGGTGCATGCATTTTGGTACTCATCCCCAGAGATTTTACTACAGGTGACTCTCTGACCTCACTAAGAGATTTTTTTTTTATACCAGCAGCAGAAATCAGCCATGAAATGTCTTTATTCTTTTCTACTCTTTATTCCTTCTGACAGCTGGGAAAGGTTTATGGAATAGGAGTGAAGCCCAGTGTCACTAAATGTCTTCCTCCATGGGTGACATGAGGTTGTCTGGGAATCAAGTTCCAAGAGCAAAGCTGGGGCAAATGACTGTATGGCCAGTGGTTCTGACTGGTCACTGATGATACACAGAACACCTACTGCTCTGTAAAGTAAGACCTATAAGGAAGCTGTTTTTGGCATCAGCCACTTTGAAGGGGATCTCAATTTTGACTCTATAACATTCTCTTCAACTTAATCCATCCTGCATTTTTTGTTTGTTTGTTTTTAATCCTTACTGCATACTAGCTAGCTCTGTTTCAAATCCAGGGTGACAAAGGAAAAAGGCACAACAGGGATGATGGGGTATATGCAATTTACTAGGAAAGAGTGTAAGCTCCCAGCACTAGTTACTCAGAAGAAAGTATAAGCCCCTGTTGACTGCTATTTTTGTTTGGTGCTGTTCTCTTGGGAATGATTTTCCATGGTGTTTTATGTGGTTGTATTTTACAGGTGCAGATCAGTGCTTTTTTATTCAGGAATAGGATGAAAATTGTGAGGTTTAAGCCCCTTTTGACAGCAGTCTCATTTCAGGCAGAAAGACTTCCTGGCACCCCTTGCACCAGGATCTGCATTTTTCCCCTTCAGGCCCAGCAATCTCATTGTTTGTGCTTGGACCACCATGGAACACATTGACCGGAACAACAGCTGTCTGGCTGTCCTCCCAGGCACCCACAAACTTCCCGTGAAGCCACATGACTATACCAAGTGAGAGGTAGGTCTGTCTTACCACTCACTGAGTCTGGGTCAGAATCTCTTTCGCTGTTGTTATTTCATGTCAGGTTCAATAAGCTTAGATGAGACTGGTTTCCTTTATCAGTGAAGTTACATTTAGGATTTATTAGGATCAGGGGAGTTCAAGGACATCACATAAAGTATTCATTTGATTTGTTCTTTCAACATGGGCTTGAAAGCCAGCCAGTGTGGAGACTTGGGTAGGAGCTGCCTAGGATCTGAGATGGCGAGGCCTGATGGCAGAGATCAGGCATAAACCCTTCAACCCCAGCAGAAGTGCTACTGACTGAAGGCTCTGAATAGAGGAGAGGGAGGGAGGGATTATCTCCTTGTACCTGTGAAAACCTACAGAGGCTCAGGGGTGGGAGGTGGATGGACAAATTAGAATTTTCTGTCACAAAAAGATCTCCCTTGCTCTGTGTGATGTTGCAAAGCCTGTAATCCCAGAGGTATAAGAGGCTGAGGCAGGATTATTGTGAGTTCAATGCTAGCTAGCCTCAGCAAATTAGCAAGGCTGTAAGAAATTTAGACCCTATCTGTATAAAAAGGACTAGGGATGTGTCTCAGTGGTAAGCGCCCCTGGGTTTAATCCCTGGTATAAAAAAAAAACCACACACACAAAGACCATCTCCATGTAGGGATGGGGATCTAGGCTAAGGAGTAGGAAAGGCAGAAGGAGCTCACAATCCAGATAGGCTGGGGACTGGCAGCACATTTTGAGGAGTAGAGGAATAGGAGAGCCTGAAAAATGTATGTTAGGACCAGATTAAAGAGACTGTAATAGGATTCTAAGTTTCCAGGTTATATGGGGATATTGGGGTCCTTCTGTTTTTTTAGGAAGCTAAAGAAATTTACTTTTCTAAAAAAAAAAAAGTTTTTTGAGCTGTGTCATATAATAGGTGATAAAATTTTGAAATGTATATAATTTGATTATTTTTCTCACACACACACACACATAAACACACACATATCTGGTAACAATCAAGAGAATCCATTCCACCTCCTGCCCCAGGCAACCACTCATCTGCTTTCGGTTCCAGTAGATTAGTTTATATTTTACAAAATGTCATATAAGTATTATCATGTGGCATACAATTTGTGTGTGTGTGTGTGTGTGTGTGTGTGTGTTTGGCTTTGTTGGTTAGCATATTATTTTGAGTTTCACCAAAGCTGACACATCTCAATAGCTTTTTCCTTTCCATTCCTAAGTAGTATTCCGTGGCATGGCTGAACAATAGTTTGTTTATCCATTCAAATGTTGATGTTGAGAAGCTACTATGTGCTTCTGCACCCATGAATGGTGAGGTCCTATCCATTCTTGAACAATATGATCTCAGGTCTGGGGCACAATTGATTCCCAGGAGGTGTAGGAGCTCATGTTATGCTCGAATTCGGGACCCCCAAAAGACCACCAGAGACCAAGATTGATGTAAGCAGCAAAGAGGTGTTTATTGCAAGCTAGCTTGGTCCTCTGTGCGTACACATAGCAACTGGTGACACTGAGAGGCCCAAAGCCCAGGGTTTGCAGCAGTTTTATACATTCTTTGGAGAAGGCAGGGACCCCCACATACATCATAGCATCTCTTAGCAAATCATCACACACCGCAGGAAAATCAAATAACAACTCTAAAACGTGATGAGTTGGGGCTGGGGATGTGGCTCAAGCGATAGCGCGCTCGCCTGGTATGCGTGCGACCTGGGTTCGATCCTCAGCACCACATACCAACAAAGATGTTGTGTCCGCCGAGAACTGAAAAATAAATATTAAAAAATTAAAAAAAAAATAAAATAAAACATGATTAGCACATTCACTGGTAGGAACAAGTTGGGTAGGGGTGATTGGTTACTATAAGAGGGGGATTCATTTAAATTGATTGGTTTAAGCCAAGAGGGGTGTTTGTGCTGAACTACATGGTTTCCCAACACCATAAACTACTGGGAGGGTCATCTGGCATCCCAGGTATTTCCCTGTCTCATGCTGATTGTGGCTGCTAGGGGGTTGCTATGGGTCCCCACCTAGCCTGACTGAGTCAGGGACACCTGGCGCAGCAGATCTCTCCTGTTATTTGTAGATAAACAACTTAGCAGGGTGGGAATGTGCCTAGAGAGCTCTGTGGGTCTTTCCAAGGACAAAGGCCGTGTCCCTTCCTTGGACAGGTTTTGCTCGGAGGTAGAGGCTGGTTTTTCACTCACAGGCAGCAAAACCAGAGAGTAGATCTCAGCCTTTTTGATGCCCGACCAGAAAATTCTGAAATCCCCGATGATGGTCAGAATGGAAAGGGTAGCTGTGGTGAGCAAGGAGACTGAGTCTTACTTCTGTCGGATGTGAAGGCTGTGGCTTTAAGGGCTTTTCTCTCTGAATTCTTGCACTAATGATTGTGTTCTGTGGAAATATTTGAGTCTGAATCCTGATATAAAAGTGGAAATTGTGAAATTCATCAGTTAAGTTCAGGGACAGGCTGTCGGGAGTTTTTATCCCTCCCCCCTTCCCTCCTGACCTGCAGGAAAGATTGGGGGAGCATGCCCCAACCAGGACAAGCCAAGAAAGGCAAAGTTTGACTAAAGGTCAACTGGCCACCCACACCCAGCCCTCCCTTGCCAGAAGACAATCAGTCACACCAGGGAAAACAGTCAAAGCAGGATCTCGTTTATTGAGAAAACACACACAGCTAATACAGGAGCCAATCAAGGTAAAGGTCAGCAGGGTGGGGAGTGTTCTCCTGTACACCCATCCTACAGGGAGTAATGGGAGACATGAGCTGTCTGAGCTGTCCGTGAGGGCAGAAGGGTTCTGAGCCTATCCTAGAGGTAGTCAGATTCTTCATCACAACCCACGGCAATGCCTTCTGGCTAATTGCTAGGTGCTCTCTTAGCCACATGTGGCCCCAGGACTGGGATGCGGGTAGCAGCCAGCAAGTTAGGTTTCCTCTTTTCTGATGCAACGTGTCCCACGTTACATCATGCCCTACAACAGGTAAGGGTTGGTGCAATCCTAAGGAGGCTTATTGAGCAGAAGGGAATGGTGTCCAGGGCTTTGGGAGCAGACAGGTCTCTGAGATGCTGCTGAGATTCGCAGCTAAGGTCTGATTAGCTTAGCTGAAGACTATAGCCACGTTGGCCAGGAAAGAAGGGCACTGGGTCAAAGTCACAATGTTGTGCTGTAGGACAATGATTATTCCCCAAAAGGATACTCTTAGCATGAGGAATGGGACACTTCTGCCCAGATGTATAAAGGCTAATCAACTGTAGTCACTTCTCACTTCAGTTTCTATAATAAGGCCATACACATTTCCTGGAGTTAAGACTACTTTTGGAAATCATTATCAACAAACACAGTATTTAAGCTTGCTGTTCACTTTTTATTCTGAATATGACAGAAGTCCTTTGAACTTAGAAAAATTGATCATGTTCTGCACTTAGTTTGGGGAGAATTAGCCTATTCAAGACACCCTGAGTAATACAAGAATGATGTGAACAAAATTTTAGCTGAGGAGAATGGGGCAAGGATGTTAAGATTGAGGCTGGAAATAAGAGAAAGCTGTTCACCTGCATTCACCACAAGAGTCAGAACTGATCTGATTATTTATAATTCAAGGTAAAGTTCAACATTTTTCAATTGGTTAAAAAAATCGATGATTTTAATATGAAGAGGTATTTCCTTTTTGTGTGCTGGGATTCAAACCCAAGGGCCTGAACATCTGAATGTGTTCCTAATCCCTTTGTGGGTTGGCTACCTTGTTGCGGGGGGTAGAGATGCAGAATCAACACACAGACTATGGGAGCTGGTGAGAGAACTGGCTGGAGGCCCCACCTCAGGTAGTTGTCCAGTAGCTCAGTTTATTTTTGGAATGCACACAACTGTTATAGGGTTCTTGTGGGGAGTGCCTGTCAATCATATATAAGCAAGACAATATCCATAAGCCAATCATCTTCTGCCTAATGTAACTGCATTATTAGGAAACTCTAAATATTGCTGTCGTGGTAGAAAGCAATCTGGAAGTGTCTTTGGCCCTTACTGAGTCTGGGGTTTCATGCCCTGAAGCCCCTGACTCTTGGTTTCCTGGCCTGGTAGTTTGGCAAGGCTAACCACAAGTGCTGAGGATGTGGTTTCACCCCATCCTGCAGGCACTCCTGTCAGGCCTGAAGGAAGGTAGATATTTTAGGCACTTCTGAGTTGCTCATAGCTGCTAGCTGAAACTGAAAGTTATTCCAACACACATCCTAGGCAAATCCTCCACCACTGGGCTACATCTCCATTCTTTTGTAAAAATCTTTATTTCAGATGGGGTGTTGGTAAGTTTCCTTAGGCTGCCCTGAAATTGTGATGCCGGGTCTCAGCCTCCCAAGTAGCTGGGATCACAGGTGTGTACCACTGTACTCACAGCATGTGATGTTCAAAACCCAGACATATGTCAGATTTTTTCATTAGTTTTAACTTAAGAAACTAATTTGATATGTCTTTATCTTGGTAGAAGTCGGAGAACCCTTGCTGTCCCTGCCAAGTCATACACAAAGCATTGGTTTCTTCCTCCACTGTAAACTGTGCCTGTCTTATGTGTTCCAGGGTGGAGTTAACCCTGTGTCCCATGGGATCCAGGACTATGACCAAGACCATGCCCGAGTGCACCTTGTGATGCAGAAGGGAGACACCATTTTCTTTCACCCATTGCTCATCCATGGATCTGATCGGAACAAAACTCAAGGATTCCAGAAAGTATGCATCCATGTTGTTCCAGTTTTGAAAGATGAATGGGTTAGAAAGAGGAAATCATAGGTACATGTAAAAGGTAACATGTAAAAGATTTATGACTTTTCACTAAACTAGACTGTTTTTTCCAATTTACTTACCAGGAAGTATAGTTGCCTTCCTTGTGCTTTTTTTTTTTTTTCCTCTACTCAGTCAGAAGTCAGGTGCCCCTAGGATTCTAAACCTGTTACTTTTAAATCTTGGTCATTTGTGAAATTGCTTCAGAGTGTCTCACCTTGTAGCGCACAGCCTTGTGGCTGAAATACTAAAATAGCATGTTAACTTAGCAATTTTTCTATATTTTCAATGACTATATGTTCTGGAAAAATACTTACCACTTTTACATGGATGTAAAAGTGCACACTTTTCCTTTTGCTTTGCCTGCTATGGTTGTGCATGACATTGGAGCCTGCACAAGAAATGGAATCTGTACTCCAGAAATTTGAATTTTGCTATGAAGTAGAAGGTCCTTTTGACAGGTGTGATTGCCTTAAGATAACTAACTCATGACAAAGAAGGTGAGTTCTAGCTATTGCTTTTCCACTTAGAACTGTTTATACTTTTTTTTTTTTTCTGGAAAAAGGAGAGCTAAGTAACCTCAGCCTTATGTTCAGCAGGAAACAAGCTGGGTAATAATATCAACGTGTTGACCCCTAAATGTCACTTCTGATTGAGAAGTGTGCTATGTTCTTTCTCAAGATAATTTCAGCTTTCATATAACTTGCCACTGCAGTGACAACTTATTCCAAATTTGACTGGGTAACTAACTTTTATGACTAAGATGATGAACCACAGGGTGGTACATTTCTTTTTAGGATTTGGAGATATACACTCATTGAGAAAACTTAAGCTTAAAAATGTCAATATCTGTTACTTAGGTACTTATGCCCCCTGTCCTATATATACCTTTAAAAAGTATATACCACAGCTAGTGAAATTTCCTTTTTTGTAATTTATTAATTAGGATTTAGCTGGGGGGCTGGAAGGAGAGGATAACTTACAAAGAGATAGATTTAGGATGCCATGGAGGGGTCTGGTAGTTTGTAAGTCAAATCCTGGTTGGGTGCAGTATTGCATGCCTATGATTAATATTTCCATTAGGCAATCCAGTCAGACCTCAAAGAGCAATTCTGGGGTCAGTGTTGCTTTTAGTAAATGTGCATATGGAGTTTTATGAGACGCATAATGTGCGTGGAGCAGAGATGAAGGATCAGGAATGCTTAGGGATGAGGGGCAGGAGACAGTGTTTCGTGTGTTTTCTTAATTGGTACACATCACTTGGAAAGTATCTGTTTTTAAGTAGCAGATATTCAATGATGCTGATGAACAATAGATAAATTATCAATCAGTACAATTAAACAAACAACTTTATATAAAACACACATTTTAGGATCTGAACCAAGAAGCTATTCCTATTTATTTTAATTGTATGAGATAATGAGAGTATAGGTATGTCCCTTCCTCTAAGGGACTGAGAATGATGAAAACTCTGGGCCACCCAGGATGCTTTAGGTCACTGCCCACCAGTGGATGGGCCATTGGGAACCATCAGAACAGCTTTCCAGCGTGGAGAATCTTGCTTCTCCCTTTAGAACTTACAGATGTGCCCCTTGTCTGAAAATACTCCACAATTGGAGATTCAACCAACCAAATTGTTAGAAAATACTTAAACTATTTAAAAATAATTGCATCTGTATTGAACATGTACAGACATTTTAAAAATCCCTACTATTACAGTGTATTTGAATAGTGTTTCTATTGTACCAAATGCTAAAAGAAATCTAGAGTAATTTGAAATATAAGGGATGATGTACAGAGGTTATTTTATTGTAGGGACTTGAGCATCCATGTACTTTGGTATCTAAGTGGTCCTGGAACAATTCATTACATTTGAAGTTTATGAAGGTTGTGCTAAAGGAACACCTCCCATATTTACATAATTTACTTTATAAATTAGAATTAATCACGTGTTCTTAGAATAATAATAGAATTACCATATCAACTTTTTGATATGGTTTATAATTCTAATGTATATAAACACTTCCATGTCCCTTTTCTCATTTTCTTCACCAGAACCCAATGAACAGTCTGTATAGTACCTACTATAAAGGAATAATTAGCATCTCAGACACTGGCCTAACTAACAGAGCTAGATTTCACAGTCAGGCCTAATTTTGAAATAACTCTTTCCACCATACCCTGCTGTTGCTCAAAAATAAACAAGAGGGGCTGGGGTTGTATCTCAGTTGCAGAGAGCTTACCTAATATGTATAAAGCACTGGGTTTGATCCTTAGCACCACAAAAAAATAAACACATAAAATAAAGGCATTCTGTCCATCTACAACTACAAAAATAAAAAAGAAACAAGAAATAAGAATTTTTCAATTGCATTATTAATAAATGCAGTAGGGTACATTGTGGCACATGCCTGTAATCCCAGCTACTTCACAGCTTGGCTGAGGCAGGAGGATTGCAAGTGAGGCCAGCCTCAGCAACTTAGTGAGCCCCTGTCTCAAAATGGAAAATAAAAAGCCTGGGGATATATATCATTGGAGAGTGGCCCTGGGTTCCATCTCCAGTACCCCCTCCCCACACCAAGTAAGCCAGTATCCATGGTACCATGTTCACTACTATGATCTCATCAGAGTTGCAACCTCAAAGTGGTTCAGGCAAGTAACAAAAACACAAGCCGAGAGGATTGTGAACTGTGGTGACTGAGCATCACAGCAACCTTCCCTGGTACATTATCTGTGATCAGCAAGGCCGACAGCTTGGGGATCCACTGACTCTGTGTGCCTAGCACTGACATTGGCAATGAATTAATGTTGGCAAGAGAATTAATTGGAGTTTCAAAACTTCTTTTATTTACTGACCAATATTATTATAATAGTTTTTAAGTAACTTTTTAAAAATAGTTTTGCTATTTTATAATTTGTAGAGGCTAGAAATCTTGTCTTGTGGGGAACAGGTTAAAGGAAGTGTTCTATAAACTCATTGTTTGGTTTATTTCTAGGATATTTTTATGTTTCAAGAATGACTTGTGAAAGGAGAAAGAACCAACATTTGAAACAGTCCTTAATTTTAACTCTTTTAAAGGAAATCAGAAGAAACAAGGAGTCTAAGGAAAATGTTTTCGTATTGGGATGATGTAATCTTTTCTATCACTTGTTAACAAAATCAAGAAGCATGTTTTGGGCACTTTATTGTGTAGAGTTAATTTTGCAGTGCAATGAACTTAATGAAATATTGCTTTTTTCAGAAAAAATGCTTTGGGATTACAACTAATAAAGATGGTATATGATTTAAGCATATTCAATAAGCTCCTTTTATTGAATCAGCTCTTTTTCCATGCAAAAAAAAATGTATTTTTTTGAAACCCAGTATGCACTGAGATAAACACCCCTCTCCCAGTAAACCCACCACCCTTTCCCAGTAAATCTACCATCTCCTACTTTCATGCCATGAGAGATTTCCAATGTGTAGTACATTGTGTAGTACATTCACATTTGGTGAAAGGTGTAAAAAGGACATCATGGGACCAAAATTAGGATGGGTCCTCATTCTCTGACACAGAATTCCTTCCAACACTTCTTCAACCTAGCAACTCTCCTTCAAAAACACAATATCTTTTCCTTTGTTTCTAAGGAATGTAAACAAGAGTAACTTCCCCTTTATTTCCTATTAAGCAGGGTAATTGAAAGCCTTTAGCATTTATGAATGAAACTTAAGCTGTTTCGAGGAACAGGGACATTTTAAGATTCTTTAGCCTGAATTGGGAGTGAGCCTGGACTGGGGATTAATTCCAATATAGCATTGCATTTTTATACCACTTGAGGACAGCAAGGAGATATAGTCCTTATTTTAAAACTTCTAGTGAAGACTTCATTAAGAAAGAAACAGCCTAGTGCCTTTCCTGTCATTCTGCTCAGCACAGGTTTTCCTATGTCTTGTGTTTCCACATTTGTTATTTTCTTAGCCACATATGGAAAGGAGTGAAGGCAAGAGAATTATTAAGATTCTAAGAAAACTGGTTTTAGAATGGTAGGAACTAAAATGTAAATAAGAAATGCCAGTGCAAACAGCATGCAGAGGGCACTGATCTAGAATAAACTTTCAACTAGTTTCAGCATAATTTGTTCCTCCTGCCTGGGCCTCCTCAGTTGTTATGATTACAACCACATGTGCAAACATCCTACTCAACTGCTATTGACAAACCAAACTTCACCAAGGGAAAAGAGCACACTTTATCAGTCCCCGTGTGCATCTGTGAGTGAAAGCCAACTCTTCTGTCAGGAACATGCATTTCTCATTTCATTTGGTTCTCTTCTATCCATTAGTTCACATAGCAATTTGTAGGCACCCACTCTGTAGTGGGAAGGGGAATGACAGCAGGATGACTAGGGCTGTTTTTCACCCATGTGCACCCTCCTTGTGAAGTGTGGGAGCAAACCTCTGCTGGAACATGAAGAGATGGGACAGGATGCCTTGGCAGAATGAGGAGAAGCCTGGCTGCTCAGTGGGAGGGGATGTGTCCTGGCCTGTTCATTTCACCAGACAGTAATCCAAAAGCTTATGCTCAAAGCACAAAATAAAACCATAACTTTCCTCTAAGAAACTTGGGACTCAGACTTGAGGAAAGCCAGAGGCCTTTGCTCACATAAATGTGCTTGGAGCTTCTTCCCTTTATTCCTGTGTTCTTTTTAATACATAAAATTGAGATAAAATATCTATAACCTAAAATTAGCCATCTTATCCTAGGCCATTTGCATTTTTTATTTTGAGATATGGTCTCACTAAATTGCCCAGGCTGACCTGGAACTTGCAATCCTCCTGCTTCTGCCTCTCCAGTCACTGAGTTTAAAAGCATGTGCTCCCACACCTGGCCATCTTAGCCATTTTTAAGTGAGTAGATCAGTGACATTAAGTACATTCACACTGCTATGCAGCCATCGTCACCATCTATTGACAGAACTCTTTTCAACTTACTGAACTGACACATCATCCCCAGTCAATACTAATTCTCCTTTCCCATTTCCTCTAACCAGGGCCATCACATTCTACCTCCTGGCTCTATGAATTTGGTTATTTTAGGGACACTCAGATACAAAGTATCTTTTCCTGACAGGTTATTTCATTTAGCACAATGTCCTAGGTTCTTCCATGCTGTGGCATGTGTCAGAACGTCCATCCTTTTAAAAACTGAATAATATTCCATGGTATGTCTATATGGCACTCTGCTCATTGACTTCTCCATTGTGGGTTGCTTTCCTCCTTTCAGTGATTGTGAACAGTGCGGCTGTGAACATGAATGAGAACCTGCTTTCCATTCTTGTAGTATCTTTTGGCTTTCAATTCCAGAAATGAAATTGCTAGATAATAAGGAAGTTCTTTTTTTTTCCCCCGGGGGGAGGGGGTGGTGGTGTGTTGAATTCAGGGGCACTTAATCACTGCGCCACATCCCCAGTCCTTTCTCTGTATTTCATTGGAATTTCAAAATTTATTTTATTTCCTTCTGTGAGCAGGACTCTAGACTCTGGGACATAGGTGAAGAATGTCATGGGAAAGGCATAAAGAACCCAAAGGTGAAGGCCAAAGGGTAGGCCGTTTTCCAGTGGCTGTTGTTCTCTCTGAACAAACACATAATATCTTATGGGCTGATGGTCACTGATGTACTATGGCACTGTCACCAAATTATATAAAGACTCCATTAAAGGCATGGTAGTAAGTTTACAAGGAACAACATTCTGGAAGTAACACCATGCTAAAGAACCAATGAGAAAATGAGAGGAAGGAGAGAGCAGATGCAATTCCAATCATCTGCAGGTCTTACAACAAGATGATACAAAGAGATCTTACAAAAGAACTTTTAGTTCTGTAAAAAAAATTCAAATTTTGCTAGACTTTATCACAATTTTCTGGAAGTCATTTATTTAATACATTTAAGGGGGAGGGGCAGCCAAACTAATATTTTGGGCTGGATTCGCACTAAATTAAATCTCTTTGGAACAGCAGGACAGATTTTTAGGGATAAACCTTTGGGTTTTACTGGTTTAACAGTGGAGAGAAGAATCGCGAGAATGGTTGATTGTTGATGGACTGAGCTATGAAGTTAAGAGCGTTTCTCTGGTCCGCCAGCGAGGGTCCTGTGGATTAGAAACAGCGCATAGGAGAAGAAGGAGCCTAGGTGCCAGGGGACCCAGCTGACCCGGCGGCCCTGGGAGTCTCTCCCCCCAGTCCGGGAGGCGGAGCCCCGGGAGTCGCGCGGGCCGCTGCGCCTTCCCTCTCTCGTCAGGAGGCGGGCGGCCGGGAAATGAAGTAGAGCCCGGGCCCCGCGGGTGGGTGTCCTCGCCGCCGCCTTGGCGCAGCAGTGCGCCGCCACTCGCCTGCGGATTGTTCTGGGGCACCTGGGCCGTCCTTTGGCCGGTGCCGTCGTATCCTTTGGGCTGGGCTGGGCTCCGTCCAGATGGAGCACAGCAGCCTAGTTCTTGGGGGTGGCCCGGGCCTAGGTGGTGGCCTCCAGGGCGCAGGAGGGACACTTCGCATGCCCTTTTTGACCCTCCGCGCTGCTATCCCCGCAAAGGTGACATCTCAAACAGGCGCCCGGGAGCGGGGTGGAGGCTGGCCCCCACCCCCTCAAGGGCGTCTTTCCTGGCGATTGGTACAGGACCCTCCTGGTTTCAGTGGCAGCTATCGCGTTGCTCCACCTTTCTGGTCATTCTTAGAGCCAGCCCAAAGGAGGCCTTGCCATAATCAGCTGCCTTGTCATTTTCTACACTGAGTGTGAACGACCTCTTCGAGTGAATATCTGGAGACCAAGAAATGCCCCAGGACAATCATACAGAAGCATAGAGCTGACTGGAAGGGACTTAGAGGACAGGCCACTAGAATGGTGGAACCCTCTCTCAGCCTGAGTTTCTGGTTGCTCCCCTTGCTAGAGGAGCTCTGTGCTCTGTGGCAGCCTCTGGTGACCTGGGGACCCTGGCAGTGTCTGCTTTGGTTTGGAAAAGGACTTAGAATCCAGCGCCTGGGTTGTCCTTGAGTCTTCAGAAGTGAATGTCAGCAGGGTGTGTGTGCCAGGCTTGTAGGGGAGGAGCAGATCCAGAAATGTGTGAGTGTGAATAGGAACCACTAATCAAATCGGTTTCTTGAACTGCTTGAACTGCTTTTGCCTGCTCAGTTTAAGCCTTCTTATTCAGAGAGTGCTTTGGGAAACTCTGTAGAAACTGCCTGGAGTTTTTCCTTAGGCCAGTAGCCTATCTTCTGCTTTTTGTTAACATCCTGACATCACTCCTAAGGTTGAGTCTAATAGCTGTGTCTTGGACTTTCAGTGTTGTTCTTCCCAGTGGGTTTCCAAGCAGCAATATGGAAGAACATTGCCAGTTTAAACTTTGTCCATAGGATGGTAAAGTGGTAAAGAGACTCCAGGAGAGGATTTCAGTTCATTTTACAGTGGTAGAACAGTGAGAAACAGAGAATAGAAGAGATTAAAAATTTGAACTATTTGACTATACCAGTGTTTGTCATAGTGTGGTCCATAGACAAGTGGCATCTGCGTCCCCTGGGAATTTGTCAGAAGAACTTGTTAGAAAAGGACTTTGCTGTGCAGGTGTAGCTCAGTAGGTTTAATTCAGTGGTCGAGGGCTTGCCTGGTACTGCAGGGCCCTGGGTTTCATCCCAGGAGTGGTGGGGAATGCAAATTCTAAGGCTCAATTCAACTCAGACTGCAGAATCAGAATCTAGAGGTGTTGCCCAGAGGTCTCCTATATATTCTGTTTCTGATGCAGGCTAAATACTGAGAGTTGTGATACACTGGGACTGGATATATTTAGGAGTATAATTAGGATTTCTTGGTTCAGCCTCTCATTGCTTTGTTTTTTATCTCTGTCATTCTGGGAATGGAACCCAAGGTGTGGTGCAAGTGTTCTACCACTAAGCTAAATCCCGACCCTCTTGATATATATATATATATATATATATATATATATATATATATATTTTTTTTTTTAATGGATTTTCTGACCCTGCTATTGCTGAGCTTAGAGAATAGTTTTTTGATGTGTTTTTTTTTTTTTCCCATATCAGCACTGTTGAGTTTGGCTTTCTGTGATGATGAAATATTTCATGCCTGGATTGTGCAATATAGTAGGCCCAGCCACATGTGGTTATTGAGCCATTGAAATAGGTCAAATTAGGTGAGTGACTGCATTTTAACATTCAATTAATTTCAGCTTAAATAGCCAGAGGTGCCTGGTGGCTATGATCTTGGACAACACTGACCAAGATTTATAGTGAATGTTTCCTTTAGTCTTAGACTTCTTAAAGACTTGTGACAATTTTTTTCCAGCATTCATTGTTTCTTAGAATGGTATATTTTGGAAGAAGGACTAATCATTCTTGAAGTATAACATGTCGTGTGTGTGTGTGTGTGTGTGTGTGTGTGTGTGTGTGTGTTTAAAGAAGATAAGTTGAAATGGGAAATTAAAAACATGTAACTCATTATTCTATTAGTTAAATCATTTGTAAACTTTTTAGTGTTTTCAATTCATTTGCATATCACTAAAAAGCCCCTGATATTCTCACCACCTCCTCAGATTATTGTGACAATGAGACAAAGTGATATAAATGAAAGAACTTAAAGCAGCAGTGTGCACCTGTCAGGGTGATGTGGGAAACCTGAGTAACTGGTTCCTGTGAGAACCACCCCAGAGAAGGTGGTTGTTTCTAGACAAGTTTGACTTCCAAATTTTACTTTGTTCGCCTTAATTCACTGGTTAGGTAGCTTCCCCCACTTCAGGGCCTATTGCCCCTGCCAGTTTCCATCCTCAGCAATTCCAGTAAGTAGATGTAATTTTAATTGGTTTCCTTACTATGTATATAAATGCTTTTCCAGTATTAGCTTGGATATGATATACAATATAACCATGTTGCCTGATTAAAATTTATTATACACATTCTGTCTTTCCAGGATTGTTCTAATTAGTGGAATTGTGATTGTTTTTGAAGACTTTGACTTTAATTTTGTATATTTATTCTTAAATTTAGAAAGAAGGAAAAATACCATAAAATGTATAATCTGAGTTTTGAAAATGGAACCACAAGTTATCACAGTTAAGTTAGTTTGTAATTAGCTAATTTTTTGGTTTACAATATGCATTTTTTTCTACTTTTTCTTCGTATCCTTCTTTTTCTTTTTTTCTCCTCCTCCTCCTTCCCCTCCCCCTCCCCTTCCCCTCCCCTCCCCCTCCCCCTCCTCCTCTTTTTAATATTTTTGAGTTGTGGGTCTTGTATGTTTCCCAGGTTACTTTGCACTCCAGGGCTCAGGCAATCTTCCTGCCTCAGCTTCCTGAGTAGCTGGAATTATAGAAGTGTGTATACCACACCTGGCAGGTTTACTATCTTTTTCTGAGTGTGTATGTTGATTAAACCCATAGTGGTTTAGTACTGAACTGTATCCCCAGTCCTTTTGATTTTTTGAGACAGTGACTGTCTAAGATGCTTAGGGCCTCCCTTAATTGCTGCGGCTGGCTTAGAACTTGTCATCCTCCTCCTTAAGTCTCCTGAATCTCTGGGATTACAAGCCCACATCACTGTGTTCATCCAGGTTTATTATCTTCAATCACCTTTAAAGGGAAGGCCTTGACCCTCATTAATATTGTTATAATCAAAGTTCTATCTTAAGAGACAGATGATTTGTATTCGCTTGTTTGTTGAACTCTCATTTAGCTTTTGTTTACTTTGATTACTTCTGAGAATATATTAAGTTGAAAATATAAAATTTATTGGATTAGTTCCCCAACTGAAAACCATATATGTGCACTCTACAAAAAGTTAAAAATCAGAGAAATAGAGGGAATTGTTTTAAAAATCACCCAAAATTCTATTATTCAGACAATCAGTATTTGGCAAAATGTTTTTCACTTTTTTTTTTGGTGTGTGTCTCAGCAGTCATCTTTTCACAAATAGTGTCATGTCTACATCATTGTAATCATTTTATTATCATTTGAATTTTCCACACTCTTGTGTCCTTCAGTTTTAATTCTCCATCAAGTAGGTATGTCAGTCATTAATTTTTCTTTTATTACTGTACATTTTGTGACCATTGTTAATATTTTGGACCTGAAGTTTTTCAAACATTTTAAGATCATTTTCTTAAAGACCTACACTAGAGGTATTGGATCAAAGATTTCTTGGGTTCTTGGTACATAATGTTAGGTTGTAATATAAAATTTGTACTAATTTGGTGCCTTTTTCTCCTGTAGGTAGACTTTGGATAATGATGTGCTGAGCCTGGAACAGAGAAAATTTTATGAAGAAAATGGATTTCTTGTTATTAAAAATCTAGTATCCGATGCTGATATTCAATGGTTTAGGTGCAGAAATACTCTTGCTTATTTTACACACAAAAAATGTTTTATGGCAGTTATGTCATTTGCAGGGAAATGGGTGAAATTGGAGGATATCATGTTAAGTGCAGTAAGTAAGATTCAGAAAGTCAAGGGTCATTGTTTCCTTTCATATGTGGAAACCAGAGGGAAACAAGGGGGTAAAAAGAGGTCTTATGAAAACAGAAGGAAGATCAGTATAGGAAAGGGGTCCATGGGATGGAAGAGGGGAGGAAAAGGAGAGGTGCTGGGGAATGAAACTGACCAATTGATACTCTGTGTGAGTATTTCACAATGGATTCTACTATTAGGTATAATTGTAATAAAAGAATAAAAATTCATAAAATATGTCTGTCATGTATGTGATGGGAGTACATGTTATATTAGCCTCTGCATGTTCAGGTATGTTGAGTGATGTGTTTTGTTGGGATGTGTTTAGAAGCATGGGCTCTGGAGCCAGAATTTCTGGCTTTAATCTCAGCTTTACCACTTAACATGGTGTGTCCCACAGACATTTTAAGGTCATTTTCTTAAAGACCTACAACTAGAAGTATTGGACCAAAGAGTATGAACTAAGTTTTCCATACCTGTGTGTATTCCTCTGTAAAGTGGGCTTAGTAATAGCACTGATCTGGCATTACTATTGGGACAAAATAAAGTAAAATATATGGAGAGCACTGTGAACAATGCCTGGTATAAGGTAGGTGCTGTAGGAGTATTTGCTATTACAAGCCAAGCATCACTTATCAGAAAATGTGATATACAAATCATTGAGAACCAAGATGATATCATAAGGGAAAAATTCCATGCCTGACCCATGTGATGGTCTTGGCCACAATACAGATACACTAAAAACATTGTATAAAATTACCTTTAAGGTATGTGTATAAGGTATATAGAAAGCATAAAGTAATTTGGGGATGAGACTTAGGTGTCATCTCCAGGACATCTCATTATTATTTTTGTTATTAAGATTATTATTATTTTCAGCCAGGCAAGGTGGCACACACCTGTAATCCTAGCAGCTCAGGAGGCTGAAGCAGGAGGATCCTGAGTTCAAAGGCAGCCTCAGCAATGGCGATGCCCTAAACAACTCAGTGAGACCTGTCTCTAAATAAAATGCAAAATAGAGCTGGGGATGTGGCTCAGTGGGCGAGTGCCCCTGAGTTCAATCTCTATCACCAAAAAAAAAAAAAAAAAGGTTGTTATTATTTTTAGTGCTTGGGATTGAACCCAAGAAAACTTTACCATGAAGTTCCATTCCCAGTCCTTTGTATATTTAATTTTGAGACAGTCTTGAAATTGAATCGAGTGGTCTCAAATTTACTATCCTGCAGCCTCATCTCTGGGATAACAGCATGCTCTATCACAATCAGCTCATTATGTACATGTCAATATTCCCCAAACCAAAAAATACCTGAAATCTGAAATATTCTAGTTCTAAGTATTTCAGATATGGGATATTCACCTCGTATTATTACAATGTAATCATGAAAATGTTTCCTTACTGGTGTGTTAAACAAAGCAATATTATCATTCTGGCAGTGGATTTCAGCTAGGAGACCACGATTTCTGGGTTGACCATTTCCTCCTCCCTGCCTTACTAGGCCTGAGGGCTGACTTGGTAGAAACTGCTCCTGAATCTGCAGCTATTTGCACAGGTCAGGGTCAACCAGAGCCTTAGAGCAGAAGTCATGACATTGTTTGTATATTTAATTTTCTAGGGTTGAATTTGAAAAGATCTGCAGAGAGGAGTCAAAACCAGTAGGACTGATGGTAATGAGAGATGTGTCCATTGCAAAATCAGAATATAGTCCAAGTGAGAAAACAATCTCGAAGATCCAAGATTTTCAGGAAGATAAGGAGCTCTTTAGATTCTGCACTCTCCCAGAGGTTAGAGACTACTCTTGTTTTGGTTTCTCCTTCATAGCCAACCTGGAGGTCTGCCCCAAGATCCACTGGTTTTCCTGAATTTAATCCCCTTCTACCCATGTGCTAGGATGGTGGCTCTCAGGTGGAGGTGATTTTGCCTCCCAGTGGATACTGGCAATGTGTGAAGACTTCCTGGTGATGATAACCTCATAGTGGGTACACCAGTGGCTTCTACTGGGTAGGGACCAAGGATGTTGGTAATGGGGTCTGACATCCTATGACGCCCTCTCCCCCAAGAATTATCCCAACCAAGATACCAGTAGCATCAAGACAGTGAAACGCTGCTGTGGAGTGTGCTAATTATCTTTTGTTAAGAAAGATAGGAATTTTGTGTTAAAGAGGAACAGCTGTTCCAAGACTCAATATCAACAGGGGTGAAATTGTGAGGCTGTATTTGTAAATGTATTGACTTTTCTGTTTGTTTCATAAATCGGGTTGATGGAATGAATTTGCTTTTAAATTCAAATTAGTTTTTTTTTTAATTTGTAGTTGTAAATGGATACAATACCTTTATTTATCTATCTTTATGTTGTACTGAGGATAGAACCCAGGGCCTCACATGTGCTGGGCAAGCACTCTACCACTAAGCTACAACCCCAACTTAAATTAGTTTTTATTTAATTTTATTTATTTATGGTACTATGGATTGAACTCTGGGGCACTTTATCGCTGAACTATACTTCTAACCTTTTTTATTCTTTGTTTTGAGAAGGAGTTATGCTGTGGTTGAGGCTGGTCTTGATTTTCCTGCCTTAGCCTCCCAAGGAGCTGGGATAATAGGCATATGTCACAAGGCTTGGCCTAAATTAGGGTTTGTTTTTGTTTTTGAAATTATTCTTCTTTAAGGGTATTTCTTACGTATATATATTTCTCATATATATATATAAAATCTCCTAAGCAGTGCAGAAGGCACAACATGAGATGCAGATTCTTTCTACTGAAGCTCTGTTTGCATTCTTCTGAAATTAGTTTCTGCATCCTCAAGTGTGTTTGTACACTCCCACCTTTTAGCACCATGTTTTCCTAACCACTTGTTTCAAATAGGTTTGAAAGAGACTTTCCATATAGCACTTATGGAAAATCATAACCAGATGTTATTAGACAGTTTTACTCCTGAGGACAGATAGCACAGGTAAATAACCTGTGATGTCCCACCCAGCACCCTGGAAAGAAGGCCAGGGAAAATGGCCCCCAACCATCCCATGCTGTGATGGGAATAGAAGTCTGCAGGTAGATCATAGATAGCACTTGAAGCCAAAACTATCTCATGGTGGATGAAGCACTATCATCCATTATGTTCAGATTCCCTACTTTCCTTTCTTCTCAAGGGACTAAAACTCCATGGGGAAAGGGACCTTATTTTCTTGTTCACTCTTTGTTTTCCTCTGGCCATTACTCTGCTTGGTTCATGAACCTGAGGGAAGAGTTGTTCAGAGAATGACCACACTCATTGGATTATTCTCCAGGCATGCTCAAAAAGTCATATTTAATTTGTAGTGTTGGAAATTTAGAATGGTTTCCAACTCTGAGGTATACATGCTTGGCAAGATTGCAAAATACCAGTTGATGTTTATACTGTTGTCATTTTGATTCTTGTGTGGACCCTTTATGCCCTTGCCTATATTTCTGATTTCCCATGAGGTTGTTTTTCTTCTTCCTTTTCTCAGGTTCTGAAGTATGTGGAGTGCTTCACTGGACCCATATCATGGGGATGCACACAATGCTGATAAACAAACCTCCAGATACTGGTAAAGGGCTCTTATTTGTTAAAGAAAGGCAAGAAAAAAAAGATTGTGTAATTAAAATATGTAAAGTTGTTGTTCCAGTAAGGTGTGTAACCAAATTCCTTTGGTTGAGTGAATTTGAGTGCTTTTGTTTAAGTCTTAAAAGAGTTCATGTTATATGAACTTTGGAGTATATGATAATATTTTAGATATGTTATTGCTAAATTTTCAAATGATTGGCTGTCTGAAGTGGCAGTTTAAGAAATGTGACTGTTCTTATATCATAGACTCTTTCTGTTCAACATCTCTGATCTTTACCCACCATTCTTAGCCAGGATCACACGGATTCTGCATTTCTAATCTGAAGATATCATTATTAGCAACATGATGAAAGCTATTACTACAAGTCACATTCACCTTGTGGTGCCTTGTGCTTGTCAAACCTATATCTAAGTCCTCAATGAGACACCAATTCTGAAGTAGATCCCTAGTGTCTCTAATACCCATCCCCAGAGATTCTACTGCAGGTGGCTCTCAGACCACATGGAGAGATTTTTCTGTAACAGTACCAGAAATCAACCACGAATGGCTTTATTCTTTTCTACCTTTAGTTCCTTCTGAGAGCTGGGCGATTTTTATATGATAAGACTGAAGCTCAAAGTTACTAAATGTCTTCCTCCATGGATGTCCTGCCTGGGGAGATGAAGTGGTTTGGGAACCAAGTTCTAAGCTCAAACTGGGGAAAATGTACCTATGGTCAATGAATCTGAATGGATACTGACTGTACACAGGATGCCTGCGAATTAAGACCTCTAAGAGAACTGTTTTTGGCATCAGCCACTTTGAAGCGGACCTCAAATTTGACTCTGTAACATTATCTTCAATTTAGTTCATCCAGCTTTTTTTTTTGGTTTTTAATTCCTACTGCCTACTAGCTTGTGCCAAATTCAGAGTGACAGTGGAATAAAGCACAACAGAAATGATGAAGTATATGCAGCTCCCTAGTAAAGAGAATAAGCACCCAGCAACCAGAAACTCAGAAGAAAGTGTAGATTCCAAGCCCCATGTTGACTGCTATATTTGTTTGGTTCTGTTCTCTTGGGACTGATTTTCCATAATGGAAACCACACAGTGTTTGATGTGGTTGTTTTTTGCAAGGGAAGGTCAATGTGTTATTTATTCAGGCAAAGAATAAGAATTGTGGGGCTGGGGATATAACCCAGTTGGTAGAATTCTCACCTTGCATGCACAAGGCCCTGGTTCAATCCCCAGCACAACACACACACATAGACACACACAGACACATACACACAATAAAAATAAGAATTGTGAGGCTCAAGCTCCTTTTGACAGCAAGCTCATTTCAGGCAAGAAGACTTCCCGGCACCCCTTGCACTAGGATCTGCACTATTTCCCCTTCAGGCCCAGCAATTGCATTGTTTAGCACATTGACCGGAACAATGGCTGTCTGGTTTTTCTCCCAGGCACCCACAAAGGTTACCTGAAGCCACATGACTACCCCCAGTGGGAGGTAGGTCTGTCTTACCACTGAGTCTGGATCAGAATCTCTTTCACTGTTGTAATTTTACATCAGGTGCAAAAAGCTTAGAAATGAGACTGCTTTCCTTTCTCAGCAAAGCATTGTCCTGAAATTTGCAATTAGGATCAGGAAGAGTTCCAGGACATCAGATAAAATATTCATTATATATTTTTTTTCATCATGGGTGTGAAAGCCAGCTAGATTGGGGACCTGTGTTGGAGGGGCCTAGGATCTGAGATGGTGAGGCCTGATGGCAGAGGTCAGACATCAATCCTTCAACTCTGGTGTTTGTGACATGCTCACTGACTGAAGACTCTTAGAGTAGAGGAAGGGAGGGAGGGATTGTCTCCTTGTCCTTGTGAGGACCAGCAGAGGCTCAGGGGTGGGAGGTGGTGATTGAGCTGAGCCTTGAAGGACAAGGTAGATTTTCTATCGGAAAAAAAAAAAAAAAAAAAAGGCTCCTTGGAGGCATCAGAGTTATTGACAAGTGCAGATCTCACTGTGGAGTAGGAAAGATTGAATGTTATCCCAGTTCTGATGGGCTGGGGGTGGAGGCACATGTTAGGAAGCAGAAGAGGGAGGAGAGCCTGGAAAGCTATGTTAGGTCAGGATTAAAAAGTACTTTAACACTTGGAGGTTACATGAAGAAAATGGGGTTGTTCCCTTTTTAGGAAGCAGCAAGAGCTTTTAATTTCTAATAATATGGGGTTTTGTCATATAATAGATGGCACATATTTTCAGTGTATAATTTAATCATTTTCACACACACACACACACACACACACACACACACACACACACACACCTGGCATCACAATCAAGAGGATATTATCTATCTCCTACCTCAGGCAAGAACTCACCTGCTTTCTGTTCCTATTGGTTAATTTGCATTTTATAAAATGTCTTGTAAGTCTAATCATGTGGCATATATTTTTTTTTTGAGTAATTGCTGTTGCACAGCATAGGTATTTAGAGGCTCAGGAAACCTGACTCATGTCTCAGTAGCTTGTTCCTTTCCATTCCTGGGTAGTATTCTGAGGCATGGCTGAACAATGGTTGGTTTATCCATTCAAATGTTGATGCTGGGAAGCTATTATGTGCTTCTGTACCCATAAATGATGAGTCTGGGGCATGATTCATGATTCCCAAGAGGTGTAGAAGCTCAGAGGCAGCAAATCCAGAGAGAAGATTCTCAGCCTTTTTGATGCTAGACCAGAAGATCCTGAAATCCCCAAAGATGGCCAGATTGGAAAGGACAGCTGTGGTGAGCAAGGAGACTGAGTCTTGCTTCTGTAGGATGTGAAGGCTAATGGCTTCAAGGACTTTTCTCTCCAAATTCTTGCACTACTGATTGTGTTCTATGGAAATATTTGAGTCTGAATCCTGATATAAAAGTGGAAATGGTGAAATTCATCAGTTAAATTCGGGGACAGGCAAGGGTTGGTGCAATCCTAAGGAGGCTGTGGCTGATTGAGCAGAAGGGAATGGCGTCCAAGGCTATGGAAGCAGACTGGTGTCTGAGATGCTGCTTAGATTCACAGCAGTGGCAGTGGAAGGTTTGCTTAGCTTAGCAGGGGTCAATATGCACCTTGGCCAGGAAAGAAGGGCACGGGGTCAAAGTCACAATGTGAAGCACAATGACAATGGTAATTGCCAAAAAGGATACTCTTAGCTGAGGAATGGGACACTTCTGCCCAGATGCATAAAGGCTCATCAATGTAGTCACTTCTCATTTTAGTTTCTATAATAAGGACATACAAATTTCTAGAGTTCTGACTACTTTTGGAAATAGTTATCAACAAACACAGTATTTAAACTTACTTTTTTTTCTCTTTTTATTCTGAATATGACATAAGTCCTTTGAGCTTCGAAAAATTGAGCATATTCTCCACTTGGTTTGGGGAGAATAATTAGCCTCTCTAAAATACCCTGATTAATACAAGAATGATGTGAACAAAATTCTAGGTGAGGAGAATGTCAGGCCTTGGCAAGGATGTTAAGATTGAGGCTGTAAATGCCTAAGAGAAAGATGTTCACCTGCATTCACCACAAGAGGCAGAACTGACCTAGATTATTTTTAATTCAATTAGGAAGGGTAGGTAAAGTTCAACATTTTTTCCTTTGATCAAAAACCCCTTGAACTTATTAATAACCTGTGATTTTAATTTGTAGCATTGCTGGGGTTCAAAATCAGAGCCTTGCACATGCTAGGCAAGCCCTCCATCACTGAGCTATATCCTCCGCTCTTTGTACAAATCTTAATTTAAGTTTGCTAGTCTGCCCTGAACTTGTGATGCCTGGCCTCAGCCTCCCAAGTAGCTGGGATCATAGGTGTGTACCATTGTACTCATAGCAGATGATGTTTAAAAACCCAGATATATCACAGATTTTTGCATTTTTTTAAATTTAAGATTTTAATTTAGGTAAGTCTTTCTCTTGGAAGAAGTCAGAGAACCCTTGCTGTCCCTGCCAAGTCATAAACAAAGCATTGGATTCTTCCTCCACTGTAAACTGTGCCTGTCTTATGTGTTCCAGGGTGGAGTTAACCCTGTGTCCCATGGGATCCAGGACTATGACGAAGACCATACCCGAGTGCACCTTGTGATGGAGAAGGGAGACACGTTTTTTTTTTCACCCTTTGCTCATCCATGGATCTGGTCGGAACCAAACTCAAGGATTCCAGAAAGTATGCATCCAGTTTTTAAAAGATGAAGTCAAAACAGAAAGTCATAGGTATAGTAACATGTAAAGATTTATGACTTTTCACTAAACTGGATTGTTTTTTTCCAGTTTACTTGCCAGAAAGTATATTTGCCTTTTTAGTGCTTTTGTTTGTTTGTTTGTTTGTTTTGTTTTGTTTTTGCTCTACTCTGTGAGAAGCCAGATGCCCTAACCTAAAAGCCAGGTGTCCTAAACCTGTTGCTCTTGAATCTTGGTCATTTGTGAAATTGCTTCAGAGCAGTAGCTCACCTTGCAGTGCACAGCTTCTGCTTTCTGAGGCAAAAACAATGGCTGAAATACTCAAATAATCACATTTGGAATTTATATTGCTCAGGGTAACTAGAACAAGAAGAAAATTTATCATATTATTATTGGGAAAATAGTATTGATCTGAAGCAAAAGTTCTGAATTGGCTGCTCAAAATGAGATTTAGCACACAGCCATATTTATCCCCTTCCAATCTCATGTTTTAAATTAAATAATTTGGTCACATTTAAAAATGGACAGAATTCCTCACAATTTCTCTGATTTCTCACTTCTCTCAAATTCAGCAGATCTCATAGTATTGTCGGTTCACTTTTCCCCAAGGTAACATGGTTGTCCATACTATTGAGGCTTCTTTAAGATTCAGTGGGGTTTCCAAATTTGTTCCCTGGTTCCCACTGATCCCTGTTCTAACCCTGAGTAGAGGGTTGCAGACTTTGTTTATTTATATTTGCACCAGGTTCACCAGGGCCTGGCACAGGTTAATACAAGTTGGAACATTGCCTGAGGATGAAATTGAAGGGGCTACCAAAATCTCAGCCATCAAAATAAGTGGTGTTTTACTAAATCAATATTAATGCAAAACATCCATGCTGTCCTCAATGCCAAAAATTTAAGTAAAAGGCAGGAAGTACCTGTACTAGAATAACTCTCAAGTCGTGTAACTATGGGGGTGCAGGCACAAAGATGCAAATAGTGATGTCAGTTGTAGAATATTAATATTGCAATATTTCCATATTTTTCAGTTATTTTAATGTTCTGGAAGAATATTTACAATTATTTCCTAACAACTTGGATGTAGGACTATACAATAATTCTTTTTGCCTTGGGTCTTGATGTGGTTCTGCTTGGCACTGGACTTGCATAGAAATTTGAGGTTGGATCTGCACTTTAGAAGTTCAAAATTTTGGGCACAGCAGAAAGTTTTTATAAAAATTGCCATTTTGATAATAACCTGTCCCAAATTTTACTGGGTATCTAATGTTTATGACTAAGAAGATGATGAACCACAGAGGTGTACATTCTTTTTTTAGGACGTGGAGGTATATACTCATTAGGAAAACTTAAATGCTTAAAAATGTGAAGATCAGTTACTTAGGTAGTTATGCCCCCTGTCCTACATATACCTTTAAAAAATAAATAGTATAGCTAGGTAAAAAAAAAATCTTTTGTAATTTCTTAATTAGCCTTCAGTTGGGGATAGGATGGAGAGGCTGACCTACAAAGAGGCAGATTTGGGATGCCATGGAGTGTTCTGCCAGTTTAGATGTCAAATTCTGGGTGGAAGAATTGGCTTTCTGCAAGGAGAACTCCTAGCTTGGATGTTCCATTCATGGGGTTCTTTTCTCCATTATCGATTGTTCATTCTGCACAGGCAATTTCCTGCCATTTTGCCAGCGCTGATTGCCACTACATGACATGAAGGGCACTATTCAAGAAAACATTGAGAAAGAAGTTGTGGGAATAGCAGACAGATTGTTTGGAACTGAAAGTGGCTTAAACTTGAAGGTACACTTGCATGAAAAAACCAAGATGTTTGAGGTTTCTTGTTTTCATGTGCTTAATTCATTCCTAATTTAATTTGAAATGAAGGATAAGGGGAATTCTGTATGCATAGGAGCAAACTTAAAGGTTTGGGACTTCAATCAAGCCTCCTTTCTTGGCAAAGTATATTTTTATTAGGAAATCCAGTCAGACTCCACAGAGCAGTTCTGGGGTCAGTGTTCCTTTTGGTAAATGTGCATCTGGAGTTTTATGAGAGGCATAATGTACATGGAGCAGAGATGAACACATCTAAGGGGTCATTAGACAGTGTTTCATGTGCTTTCCTAATTGATACACATCACTTGGAAAGTGTCTGTTTTTAAGTGGTGGATATTCCATGATGCTGATGAGCAGAAGGCAAATTATCAATCCAAGGAATTAAATAAACATCTTCATTTTATATAAAACACACATTTTAGGCCCTGAATCAAGAAGCGCTTCCTATTTATTTTTTTGGTATGAGATAATGATAATGCAGGCATGCCCCTATATTTTTCCAAGATTTCCACTTGGTTGAATTGGCCCCAGATTCACGGGTAGGCATTTTAGACAAGGGCATATTGGGTTAGGTGCCATTGGGAACCTTTGGCACAGCTTTCCAGGGTAGGGAATCTTGCTTCTCCTTTTAGAACCTACCAATATGCCCTTGTCTAAAAATGCTCCGTGATTGGGGATTCAACCAAGTGAAATATTGGAAAAAATATTCAGAATATTAAACAATATTTGAAAAAAATTGCATCTGTACTGAACATGTACAGACATTTTTTCCTAATCATTATTTCCTACCTAAAAACTACCTCATGTTTCTATTGCACCAGGTGCTGTAAGTAATATAGGGGTGATTTAAAATATATGGGAGGATGTGCAGAGGTTATTTTATTGCAGGGATATGAGCACCCATAAATTTTGGGTAGCTAAGGGGTCCTGGAATGTACATTACATTTGAAGTTTGTGAAGGTTGTCCTGAATGAACTCCACTATTTAGTATCTCATAAGTTAGAGCTTATCAGATATATTTAGAGTAACAATAGAATAATAGAATAACAATAGAAACTCATAATTCTAACTTATAAAAACACTTCCATGGGGCTGGGGTTGAGACTCAGCCGTAGAGTGCTCACCCAGCATATGCAAGCACTGCGTTCAATCCTCAGCATCACATAAAAATAAATAAATAAAATAAAGGTATTGTGTCCAATTACAAATCAAAGAATTTGAAAAAAACAAAAATACATCCATGTCCCATTTCTGATTTTCTTTACCAGAATGCAGTGAACACTTACTGTAAAGGAGAAATCGGAGTCCCAGAGACTGGCCTAAGGAACAGAGCTAGATTTCAAAGTCAGGCCTAATTCTGAAATCATTCTTTCCACCATACCTTGCTGTATGCTCAACAAGAAACAAGAAATTAGAAAGTCTCAATTGCTTTATTAATAATTGCAGCAGGGTGCGTTGTGGCACATGCCTGTAATCCCAGCTACTTCACAGTTTGGCTGAGGCAAGAGGATTCTAAGTGAGGCCAGCCTCAGCAACTTAGTGAGCCCCTTTCTCATAACGGAAAATGAAAAGCCTGGGGATATAGATCAGTGGAGAGTGGCCCTGGGTTCCATTTCCAGTACCTGCTCCCCACACCCAAGTAAACCAGTATCCATGGTACCATGTTCACTACTACAATCTCATCAGAGTTGCCACCTCAAAGTGGTTCAGGCAAGTAACAAAAAGACAAGCCAAGAGAAGGGTTGTAAACTGCTGTGACTGAGCATCACAGCCACCCTCCTGGTGTATTACCTATGATCAGCGAGGCCGACAGCTTGGGGATCCACTGACTTCATGCAGTTGGCATTGTTTTAATTGTTGGCAAGAGAATTAATTGCAGTTTCAAAGCTTGTTTATTTATTAATCAGCATAATAATCATAGCATTGTTTTCCTATTTAACCATTTGTAGAGCCTAGAAATCTTTTGTGGGGAATAGGCCAATGGATGTGTTCCACATACTCATTCTGTTTGGTATTATATCCAGGATATTTGGATGTTTCGAGCTCGACTTGTGAAAGGAGAAAGAATCACTCTTTGAAACAGTCCTTGATTATAACTCTTTCAAAAGGAGATGAAAGAAACAAGGAGTCTAAGGAAAATGTTTTCATATGGGATGATGTAATGTTTTCTATCACTTGGTATCAAAATCAAGAAACACGCCTTGGGAACTTCATTTCGCAGAGTTAATTTTGCAGTGCAGTGATGTTACATTAGTGGAAGTAAGAACAGTAAAATGAAATATAACTATTTTCAGAAAAACTGGTTTAGGATTACAATCAATAAATGTGGCATATGATTTAAGTATGTTCAATCAGTTCCTCTCATTGATTAGCTGTTTCTCCTGGCAGAAATGAATTCTCTGAAACTCAGTGTGCACTGAGATGAGTGTGCCTCTCCTAGTAAAGCCAACACTTCCCCATTTAATGTCATGAGAGATTTCAAACTAGAACCATGTGTAGTACATTTACATTTGGTGAAGGGCATACCAGGGCCATTATGGGATCAAAATAAGGTGGGTCCTCATTCTCTGACCCAGGCTTCCTTCCAAGACTTCTTCAATCCAACTACTCTCCTTCAAAACCAGAATATTTTTTCAAAAAAATCCTTTGTTTCTAAGGAATGTAGACAAGGGCACCTTCTCAGATATTTCTTATTAAGCAGGGCAACTGAAAGCCTTTAGAATTTATGAATGAAACCTAAGCTTTTTTGAGGACCAGAAACATTTTAAGATACTCTAGGATGAACTGGGAGTGAGCTTGGACTGGGGATTGGATCATGGGGCTGGGGTTGTGGCTCAGCGGTAGAGTGTTCATCCAGCACCATATTTCTTTCTTTTTTTTTTTTATTGTTGGTTGTTCAAAACATTACATAGTTCTTGATATATCATATTTCACACTTTGATTCAAGTGGATTATGAACTCCCATTTTTACCCCGTATACAGATTACAGAATCACATCAGTTACACTTCCATTGATTTACATATTGCCATACTAGTGTCTGTTGTATTCTGCTCCAGCACCATATTTCTATACCAGTTGAGTCAGTGAAACCACTCTGGAAAGAAGTATGGAGAGTCTTTAAAAATCTAGGAACCATTTAACCCAGTTATCCCACTCCTTGGTATATATCCAAAAGTTTTTAAATCAGCATACTATAGTAATGTAGCCACATCAATATTTATAGCAGCACAATTCATCATATCTAGGCTATGGAACAAACCTATGTGCCCTTCAACAGATGAATGGATAGAGAAATTGTAGTAGATATGTACAATGGAATATTACTTAGCCACAAAGAAGACATTCACTTGTAAATGGGTGGATCTGGAGACTATCATGCTAAGTGAATTAAGTCAAATCCCTCAAAAGCCAAAGATTGATATTCTCTGATACATGGATGCTAACCTACAACAATTTTATATATTAAAAAGAACACAAGTTGTGAGGGAACAGAAATTCAGTAATTTAAACACAGGTGAATGAAGGGTGGGAGATAGGAACAGGAAAGATAGTGGATTTCTTCTGACATAACTTTTTTATGTATATGCATGAACACACCAGAGTGAATCTCAACATTGTGTACATCCACAAGACTGGGATCCTGATTGGAATAAGACGCATTCCATGTTTGTATAAATATATCAAAATAGATTCTACTGTCATTTAATACTAAAGAGATTATTAAAAAATTCTCTTAGGGGCTGGGATTGTGGCTCAGTGGTAGAGTGCTTGCCTAGCATGCATGAGGCACTGGGTTCGATCTTCAGCACCACCTAAATGTAAAATAAAGATATTGGGTCCACCTAAAACTAAAAAACAAATATTAAAAAATTCTCTTAGAGACAAAAACATGGTTCTTATTTTTTAAATTATATTTATGACTTGATTAAGAATAAAACAGCCAGTTCCTTCCTTGTGATTCTGCTCAGCAGAGGTTTTCCTAAGGCTTGTGTTACCACGTTTGTTAGTTTCTTAGCCCCAGCTGGAAAGGAGAGAAGGCAAGAGAATCATGAAAGGGCCTAAGGAAAGGATTCCTAGAAGGATGGGAACTAAAAGGTAAATAAGGAATGCCAGTGCAAACAGCATGCAGGAAGCAGGGCTTATATCTAGAATGAACCTCCAACTAGTTTCAACATGAATTTCTTTCCCTGCCTGGGCCTCCCAAGAAGCTGTGATTACAGGTGTGTTCCCCTGAGCCCTGCTCTACCCCAGTTAGAAAAACAAGATTTCAGGGAAAACAGCACAATTTGTTAGTCCCCAATGCATCTGTGAGAGAAAGACAACTCTTCAATCAGGAAACATGCACTTCTCATCTCATCTGTGTCCCTTCTGTCCCTTAGTTCACATATCAATCTGCAGGCATCCACTCTGTAGTGGGAGGGGAATGACAGCAGGATGAGTAGGGCTGCTTTTCACTCACGTGCACCCTCCTTGTGAAGGACGGGAGCAAACCTCTGCTGGAAAATGAAGACATGGGACAGGACACCTTGGCTGCTCAGTGAGAGGGGATGTGTCCCGGACTGTTATTTTCACCAGACAGTAATCCAAAGTTGATACTCAATGTGCAAAATAAAAACAGAACCTCCTTCTAAGGAATTTGGGACCTAAGAGTTGTGAAAAGCCAGAGGCCTTTGCTCTCTTGTATGTACTTGGACTCCCCTTTGTTTACTGTGTTCTTTTTAATATATAAAATTGGAATAAAATATATATTACAGCTGGGTACAATGGCACATGCTTGTAATCTCAGCGGCTCAGGAGGCTGAGGCAGGAGAACGGTAAGTTCAAAGCCAGCCTCAGCAAAAGCGAGGTGCGAAGCAAGTCAGTGAAACCCTGTCTCTAAATAAAATACAAAAAAGGGCTGGGAGTGGTGGAGTGCCCCTGACCCCTGTGTTTAATCCCCGGTACCTCTGCCATATATATATATATCATATAATTATTCTTGTTAGCCTGCATTTGTTGTTTTCTTTTTTCTTACTGGGGATTGAACCCAGGGATTTTTTGCTACTGAGCTACATCCCCAGCCTTTTTATTTTTTAGTTTGAGACATAGTGTTTTAGTCAGTTTTTTCACTACTGTAACCAAAAGATATGATAAGAACAATTAGAGGTGGAGAACTTTATTTGGGGCTCAAGGTTTCAGAGATCTCAGTCCCTAGATGGCAGACTCCATTGTTCTGGGTCCAAGGTGAGTCAGAACCTCATGGTGGAAGGCTGTGCTAGATTAAAGCAGCTCAGGATATGATATCAGGAAGCAGAGAGAGACTTTTGCTGAACATGGACAACATGTATACCCCAAAGGCACACCTCCCTAATGACCCTCCTTTTTCAGCCACATCCTACCTACCTATAGGTTCCACCCGGTTTATTCTATCAGGGCATTAAGGCATGCCCTAATCATTTCACCTCTAATCCCTAATCAATTCACCTCTAATCCCTAATCATTTCACCTCTAAACTTTCTGACATTGTCTCCAATTGAGTTTTTGGAGACATCCCAAAATCTGAAACATTAGTTCTTTCTAAATTTCCCAGGATGGCCTGGAACTTGCATTTCTGCCTCTGCCTCCTCAGTCACTGGGATTACAAGCATATGCTCCCATGCCTGGCCATCTTAGCCATTTTTAAGAGTGTAGATCAGGGCTCGGGATGTGGCTCAAGCAGTAGCGCGCTCGCCTGGCATGCGTGCGGCCCAGGTTCGGTCCTCAGCACCACATACCAACAAAGATGTTGTGTCCGCCGAGAACTAAAAATAAATATTAAAAAATTCTCTCTCTCTCTCCTCTCTCACTCTCTCTTTAAAAAAAAAAGAGTGTAGATCAGTGGCATTGAGTACATTCACATTGCTTTGCAGCCATCATCACCATCCATCCACAGAACACTTTCCATCACCAAACTGACACATCATCCTCAGTAAATGCTTCAAACCTGGTGCACCACACTCTGCATTCTGTCTCTGTGAATTTGGTTACTTTAGGGACACTCAGGGGAATGGAATCACCTGAGTTATTTTCTTTTCCTTACAGGATTATTTTATTTTGCACAATGTGCTCAAGGTTCTTCCATGCTGTGGCATATATCAGAATGTCCTTCTTTTTAAGATGCCATAATAATCCAATGAGAAGCTGGGGCAGTAGCTCAGCAGCAGAGGGCTTGCCTACCATGTATGAGGCACTGGGTTTGATCCTCAGACCACATAAAAATAAACAAATAAAATATGGGCATTCTGGGGCTTGGGTTATAGCTCAGTGGTAGAGTGCTTGCCTAGCACGTGCAGGACCCTGGGTTCAATCCTCAGCACCACATAAAAATAAATTAAAAAATAAAGGCATTGTGTCTAACTACACCTAAAAAATAATTTTTTTTTAAAAAAGGCATTCTGTCCATCTATTACTACAAAAAAAATTAAAAAAAAATGCTCCATTGTATGTCTATACTATGTTCTGCTCATTCTCGTTTCTATTGTAGATTGCTTTCCATTTTCAGTGATTAACTGAACAGTGTGACTGTGAATATGAATGTACACATGTCTCTTTGAGAACCGGCTTTCCATTCTTTTGGTATCTTTTGACTTTCGATTCCAGAAGTGGAATTGCTGGATACTCTGGGAGTTCTATTGTTAATTTGTGAGGAGTCACCATACTGTTTTGTCCAGTGTCTGCAACATTTTACATCCCCATCAGTAGTGAAGGAGCCTTCCAATGTCTCCATATCTTTGCAGCCACAAGTGACTTTTTATTTGTTTATAGTAGCCTTCTTACCCAACCCTGATATCTAGCCCTGAACTACATTTCCAGATCCTCCCCACTCTAATTTTTTTTTTTTTTGAGTCAGGGCCTAAGTTGCTCAGATTATCCTTGAACTTGTCATGCTCCTTTCTCAACCTTCCAGGGGGCCTGGATCAGAGGCCTTCAAGGGCATGCCCAGCAGTAGCCATCTTCCTGAGTATGAGATGGTGTTGCATCTGAAACATTTGACCCAAATAACATCTTTAGCCCACGCTTCTACAGACAATGGAAAGCTAAACATGACTCAATTATGGAACCTGTTTGGGGCACATTTAGATTGAAGACTGGAAGGCTGGACAGGCCTACGGCTGACCTGATGATATGAACTGGGACAATATATTACAAAGCTGCCTTCCATGTTTATGAAGGCAGCACTTTGTTTCTCTAAGGAGATATGCCTTGTGAAGAAAACCTGGGACAATGATTCTACTTTGATTATATCACACTGTAAAATATATATATATATAAATTATATATATATATATAATTTTTTATTTTTTAGTTATAGTTGGACACAACACCTTTGTTTTATTTATTTATTTTTATGTGGTGCTGAGGATTGAACCCCGGGCCTTCCATGCACTAGGTGAATGCTTTAATGCTGAGCCACCACCCCAGCCCTGTATTTTAATTTTTTATTTGCCAGTGTGGGGGATCCCACTCAGGGCCTGGAGCTAGGCAGCTGTTCTGCCACTGAGTTACATTCCCAGCTCCCTCCCCCATTTTTTGTGAGAAGGTCTCACTAAGTTGCTCAGGATGGCCTCAAATTTTCATTCCTCCTACCTCAGCTTCCTGAGTAGCAGGGATTTCAGTTGTATGCCACACCTAACACAATCTACTTATCGTTTGTTCAACTTGTTCCAGCTTTGACCATTAGAAGCTGTTGCTCTTGCCTCCTGTGTCCCTTTGACACAGAGACTCTCACCTGTGTAGGTTTTTGCTTTGTTCTTAATTATTAGCACTGCCTGCTTTCAGCCACCAGGGGATGCTCCAGGCTCAGCTGCATCTTTCCTGTCCTGTGTAAGATCAACCCCTTCTACCAGAGGAAGCTTTCCTTCAACTGTACAGGTAAACATGTAGGCATCTGGGAAGAAACAGAGGACTTACCTCAGGGATTCTCACTAAGATCAAGTCACAAATATGTTGCTTTTTTAACCTGAGTTAAATAATAGAAATTCAACATAAATAATTTATATTTATAGAATTTACTTTTCAATGTAGGCTCCTTGGTTCCAAGAGGGATTTGAGGTGTTTTCTGATATTACCATTGTGCATAGGAGTACTTGTCATTTCCTGAATGTGGGGTGGCCATGGCCTCCCTTGGTTCTTCTGTGTCCCTCACCTGCCCACCTGCTCTTGCACATCAGAGTTGTGGGGACAACATGCGTGCCTCAGTCCCCCAGGGGAATGTGAGGTTTCTGAGGGGCCTGTTCTGCCTCCAGCAGACATGACCCTCAAGTCTTTGTTGATTTTTCTAGTTGAAGAATGTGTCAGAAGTCCTTGAAAGTAGAGTTGTAGATACTGTCCTCCCATTAAGTCATGTTCTCCAGAGGACCACGGCTCTCATAGAGTGAAATTTCACAGCCAAAAAACTCAGTGAAACCTGTTGTTGTTTTTTTTCTTGGTGCTGGGAATTAAAGTCAGGGCTTTATGCACACTGGAAAGCACTCTGCACCGAGCAACACTCCCAGCCCCTGAAAATTGCTTTGAGGGCTCTCTCCTCACCTGGATGACAGGCATCTTAAGTGGAGGGACAGCATCTTTCTTACTTACCTTTGTAATTCCAGCATTCAGTCTACATCCTGGTGTAACAGGTGCTCAAAAATGTTGACTAGACTTGAAGGTATTAATCAATATGACATCAACTTTAAATTGGGTAAGTCCTTCGTGAAGTTTGTTTATTTATCTATTTATTTTTTCTTTCTTTTCCTGTTTTTTTTTTCTTTTTTTGAACTGAGAATTAAACTGAGGGGACCTACCACTGAGCTGCATCACCAGTCCTTTTTAGTTTTTATTTGGAGACAGGGTCTCACTAAATTGCCCAGGCTCAGGTCAAACTTGCAATCCTCCCACCTGGGCCTCTGGATCTCTGGGATGACAGATGTGTGCCACCACACCCTGCTCATGGAATTCATCTCTGATCATGGGATTTCATGTGTCTAAGTGGCCAGGTGCAGTTAGATCAAACCACTAACTTGATGACTGGAACTAACTCACATTTCCTTTTGGTGCCTCAGTCAACTCTGTATGCTGCAGTGATCAGGCCATGAGAAGTGGCAATGCCTGTAATCCTAGTGACTTGGAAGTCTGAGGCAGGAAAGTGGCCAAATTGAGGCCAGCAGGGCAAATGGGTTTGATATTTCAAAAGGGATGGAGTTATAGCTCCTAGTATGCTTGAGAACCTCTGTTTCATCCCCAGTCAGTCAAGAAAAAACAACAAAAAACCCCCAAGATATCTAGAGCTTAGTGATGGAAAATGTGCACAGGGTCTTATGCATGAGCCCTAACAGAGAGCCACATATGAACCAGTGACATAATCCCATTCATATTTCTTCACTGATCTGGAAAGGAATCTCTTTCAGAGTAAAGGTTTTGTTCTTTAATTCAGAGAAAGAGGAACTGAGTTCACATTTTTAATTTTTATTTTCTTCTCTCAGCAGTTCTCACTTTCTACCACGCTAGGGCAGTAAGGGAACTCTTGTTTATCTGGACCCAGTGGGGTAAGTGCTGAAGCAAAAAGATGCAGGATGCTGAGTCCCCCAGAGGACAGTGTCTTTAGTTTAAATGCTGAGGCATATAAGCTGTCTTCTGAGAACTCTCAGAAACCTCAGCGGACTAGTTCAGGGTCAGGTTTCCACCCTGGGCATGATCAGATCAGCAGTATGAAACTGAACATTGTAGAGGAACCAGTAGGTGTCAGATAGTAGTTAGTTATGAGCAGTGAAATTTGAGCCAATAACACAGCAGGATCATGGGGTTTCTTTCATTTTTTTAATAACAATCTGGTAACTTGTAGAAGAACAGGTGCACTAACTCTGGAATAAACAGATGAAAACAAAGTTTATTGAAAATACTATCAAGAAAGAAAGATCGACTGGGCTAACTCCTGGAAGGGTATACTAAGGTCATTGTAAAGTTAGTGTTTATGGCCATAGGTTTCTCAATGTATTGCTAAGGGAAATTTTATTAATAGCACAGATGCACTAAGATGAAGTCTGCCCTCACTGACCCCAGCATCTGCATGAAGATAGGATTGACTTGTGGATGCAGCCCCCCTGAATAGGATGGTCACCATGACAGTTCCAGAGAGGACCTACTAGGGTCAAAAACTCCTCCAGCAGGTGGGAAGGGGCAGTCAAGCATCTGATTGGTAAAGACTGCAGGAGGGGAAACCCTCTTCTCCTGGTAAACAGCAAAGAGCATTCAAGTTGGGAGCAGCACTGGTTCCTTTGCCCTACTCTGCTGGAGTCCACCCACTCTCTCTCTCAGCTCTCTGCAGAGCCCTACTGTGCTCTCACTCCTACAAGAAAAATTATCTTGCTTGGCTTTTCCTGTCTGACTTTAGAATGTCCTCCAAGGAAATGCCAGACCTGAGGTTTAGAGCTTCGGCTCCCCAGTCTTCTGTGACACTGGGTCCTTCTGTAAGCAAGACTTTGAACCTTGGGGAACAACAAATGAAGAATGCCATAGGAAAGGCATAAAGAACCCAAAGTTGAAGGCCAATAGGAAGAGCATGATCTAATGGCTGATTGATGTTCTCTCTGTGAAAATGGGAAATGGCTTTTGAACTGCTGGCCTTTTGGCACTGTCACAAAATTGTATAAAGACACCATTTAATAAACAATAACAAGTTGACAACGAGCAACATTCTTCAAGTAACTCCATGATAAAAAAAACAATGAAAAATTGGGGGGAAAAAAGAGAGCAGGTGCAATGTCAATCGTCTATAGATCTTACAACAGGATGTTACAAGGAGATCTTACAAAAAGAATTTTAAGTTCTGTAAGAACATTTAAAATATGCTATACAGTATCAGACTTTTCTGGGAGTCATTTATTTCATACACTTAAAAAAAAAAAAAACAGCCAAACTCTCAAATTTGGGTTGAACTTGCACTAAATTGAATCTCTTTTAAACCTCACAAACGATTTTTATTTATTTATTTATTTATTTAGGTGGAAACACATGAATTTTATTGGTTTAGTAGTGGAAAGAACAGTCTCCAGAATGGCTGCTAATGGATTGAAGCTCTGAAGTTTAAGTGTGTTGCTGGGGTCATGCAGGGAAGGTCCTTGTAGATTAGAAACAGGCCTCATGAGAAGAAGGCTCAGGTGACAGTGGCCCCTGCACTGACCAGGTGGCCCAGGGAGTGTCCTGCATCCTCCATAGGCTGATCCTCACAGGGGGAGATCCTGGATCCGCGGGGGAGGGGGGCCGCCACTTGTTTCCTAGGACCAGGTAGCCCATCCCTCGCCAGGAGGCGGGGCGGCACCAGAATAAAGAGGGGCGGAGGCCAGCCCTGGGGGTTGGTGTCCTCACCTCCACCACGGAGCAGCAGCGCGCAGCCGCTCGCCTGAGGATGGTTCTGGAGCACTTCGGCTGCTCCTTGCCCAGGGGCGTGGTATCCTTTGTGCTGAGCTGGGCTGGAACAGATGGGGCATCACAGCCTTGTTCTTGGAGGTGGTCCCAGGCCCGAGTGATTGCTTCCAGGGCGCTCCCTGCCACTCCCGCCACCAAGGCCCATCACTCCCAGGCGCTCAGGGGCGGGTGCAGGCTGCCTTCCCAGGCGCTGGCGGCCCTCACGACCTCAGAGGACTCTTTTTCGGCCATCAGTTGTGACTGTCCTGGTTTCTGTGGCTCCACCTTTCTGGTCCTTCTTAGAGCCAGCGATTTCTTGCTTCATGAAGAGTGAAGGGAGGATTGGGGTCCCAAGGGAGGCCTTGCCATAGTTAGCTGCCTTGTCATTTTCTGCACGAGGTGTGTACGACCTATGAGAATATCTGAAGACCAAGAAATGCCCCAGGACAGTCCCACTGTAAACATGAGCCAGAGCTTCCTGGAAGGAACCTAGGGGGCAGGTCACTAGAACCTTCCCAGGAGGGGATGCCAATCCTCTGAAGGGATGTGAGCGGGACACACTGGCTCTGCCCAGGGCAGTCCCCTGGAGATAGAACGCTCTCTCAACCTGCGCTTCCGGCTGCTCCCATTCCCAGGAGGGCTCTGTGCTCTGTGTCAGCAACCTCTGATGGGCTGGGGACCCTGGCAGAGTCTGCACTGGTGTCTGGAAAAGGATTTAGAATCCAGCGCCGGGGTTGTCCTTGAGTCTTCAGAAGTGAATGCCAGCAGGATGTGTGTGCCAGGCTTGTAGGGGAGAAGCAAATCCAGAAATGTGTGAGTGTGAATAGGACCACAATACAAATTGGTTTCTTGAACTGCTTTTGCCTGCTCAGTTTAAGCCTTCTCATTCAGAGAGTGTTTGGGAAGCTCTGTAGGAACTGCCTGGAGTTTTTCCTTAGACCAATAGCCTCTCTTCTGCTTTATGTAAACCTCCCAGCATCTCTCCTAACTAATTGGTTCTAATAGCTGTTTCATGGACTTTCAATGTTGCTCTTCCCAATGGGTTTCCAAGCAGCAATGTGGGAGAACACTGAAAATTTAAGCTTTGCTCATAAGATAACAAAGAGACCCCAGGTGAGGATGTCAGCTCATTTTACAGGTGAGAAACAGAGACTAGGAGAAATTAAAAACCTGGACCACGGTCATTTAACTAAACCAGTGTTTGTCACAGTATGTTCTATGGACCAGTGTCATCTGCATCTCCTGGGAACTTGTCAGAAGAAGTTGTTAAAAAGGACTTCAGCTGTGCAGGTGTAGCTCAGTGGGTTTAGCTCAGTGGTAGAGGGCTTGCAGGCCCTGGATTTGATCACAAGAGTGGTGGGGAATGAGAATTCTATGATTCAACTCAACTCAGACTGAAGAATCAGAATTTAAGTGTGGAAATCTCAGGTCTCTTTTAGCTTGGTGCTTTTGACCAGGCTAAATTTTGAGAGCTGCACTGGGAGTGTAATAGAGGTTTCTTGGTCCAGTCTCTCAATGCTTTGCTTTTCTCCCCTGCCATTCTGGGGAGGAACCAAAGGTGTGGTGCATGCTAGGCAAGTCTCTCACACTGAGCTAAATCCCTGGCTCTCTCAATATTTTTTAACTTGGATTTTCTTACCCTGCTTATTTTTTTAAAGTAGTGCTGAGTTTAGAGATTAGTCTTTTCATGGATATGTTCTATAGCACCACTGTTGAACATGGCTTTCTGCAATGATGGGATATTCCATACCTGGACTGTCCAATGCAGTAGCCCTAGCCACATATGGTTGTTGAGCTGTTGAAATAGGACCAGGTGCAGTTGAAGGACTGAATGTTGACACTGAATGAGTTTCAGCTAAAATAGCCAGAGGCTGCTGGCTATGACATTGGACTTTATTATCCACAATTTGTAGTGAATGTTTCCCTAGTGTGAGATTTTGGAAGTTTTGTGATAGTTTTTCAACAGTTTTAATTATTTCTTAGAAGGGATATTTTGAAAAAGGGGTAATCATTTTTGAAGTATAAAATGTCAAGTTTTTTTTTTAACGTGAAGATAAGTAGAGAGGGGAAATTAAATACATGTAAGTCATTATTCCACCATTGATAAATCGGAAACTTTTTTGTGTTTTCCTTTCCTATGTATAGTATTAAAATCCAGGAATATACTGTATGAGTTTTATGCACGCATGTTTTCACCTAACCTTAGATCATAAACATTTCCATGTCATTAAAATTTCCCCCAAAAAAATAATGACAAAGAAAGCTTGCTACAGGAATAGAGGAGAGGAAACAAGAATTTTGGTCTAGAGTCTGAGATCTGAGTGTCTTGGCAATGACAATTTGCTGAGAGTCATTGACCCAGGCAGGGTGTTAACCCCTCTGCCTCTGAGAGAGCAGACAGGAGCTCATAATTCTGACTCTTGGTTTGCATTCTTCCTGATTATGACACTGTCATCACATTTGATAGAGATGTCACTTAAGAAATGATAACCTGTTCATAAGAAGTGACATTCTGAGAGGAACTCTTTTAACTAAAGAAACAATGAGAAAATAATAGAAACAATGAGATGCTGTGTCAATAATCTCTAGTTACAATTTGGAAAAAATATTTTAGGAAAAGAATTTTTAGTTCTTACACATATTTAAAATTAGACTAGACTGTGGGACTCATACTATTCTTGTAATCATGACTTTATTTTATGGACTCTACCCTTCCTCCGTCCCATGACCAACCAAACTTTCCAGTATTTTGGAATGAAATCTAACTTAATTAATTATATATTTTCGGTGAATAGCCCCTGATCTTTCCTTACTTCTAGAGTTGAATTTTGGATTTGTTCTCATTCTGTGGTTTCCTAGGAGGAAGTCTCATGGATTAAGACAGACTGAAGCCTTGAAGCTGAGTGTGAGTTCTGTCCTGACTCAGCCATTCCCCTCTGGGTGACCTTGGATAGTTACTGAGCTCTCCAAGCCCAGGTTTCCTAGTGCAACAGCAGGAATAAAGCCCTTTATCTTCCTGCTACCTCCCCAGATTATTGTGAACATGAAACAAAGTGATATAAATGAAAGGACTTAAAGCACCAGTGTGTACTTGTCGGGGTGACGTGGGAAGCCTGAGCATCTGGTGTCTGTTTAGGGAATTCCTTTCCTGAGAGAACCACCCCAGAGCAGGCAGTTGTTTCTAGACAAGTTTACTTTGTTTGCCTTAATTCACATGCTAGGTAGCTACTCATACTTCAGGGCCTATTGCCCCAGCCAGTTTCCATCCTCAGCAATTCCAGTAAGTAAATGTCACTTTAAGTGGTAACTCTACTATGCTTTTCTAGTGTAATTTGGATATGATATAAAATATATGTTACCTGTTTAGAAATCATTATACAAATGCTTTGTTTGTAGGATTTGTTCTAATTAATTAGTAGAATTGTGATTGCTTTTGAAGATCTTGACTTTAATTTTTCTATTTTTTCTAAACTTCAGAAAGAAAGAAAAATACTAGAAAATATATAATCTGAGTTTTGAAAATATAAGCATAGAGCTGGGGATTTAGCTCAGTTGGTAGAGTGCTTGCCTCACATGCACAAGGCACCGGGATCAATTCCCAGCCCCACCCCCCCCCAAAAAAAAAAGAAATAAAAAAGAAAATATCCCCAGCACCACCACAAAAAAAGAAAAAAATATATTACTACTAAATTAGCTTGTAGTTTGGTTAAATTGATATATTAGCTAAAATTTTTGTTTTCATTATATTTTTTTCTCTTTGCCTTTGTTTTGGTGTGGGGGGGTGTTTCACTAAGTTGCCCAAATTGGTATTGAACTCCTGGGTTTAAGCAATGTTTCTGTTTCAGCTTCTCGAATTGCTGAAATTATAAACGTAAGTTTATTACTTTTTTTTTTTTTTTTTTTTTTTTTTACTGATGGGGATTGAACCCAAAGGATAGTTCAACATTGCATTCCCAGTACTTTTTAATTTTTATCTTGAGACAGGATCTGGCTAAGTTCCTTAGGGCCTCACTAAGTTGCTGAGGCTAACCTGAAACATGCAACTCTGCCTCAGCCTCCTGCGTTATAAGCATTTACAAGTTTTATTCTTATATCACCTTAGGGGAAAACCTTGACCTACAAAAATATTGTTACAGCCACAATTTCAGTCTTATGAGAGGTGTTGGGTGATTTTATTTGCTGATATCTTTTTTAATATTGTGATTTCTCTTTGTTGTTGTTCTAATTAGTTATGCATGACAGTAAAATGCATTTTGACACATCACACATAAATGGAGTATAACTTCTCATTCATATGGTTGTACATGTTGTGGAGTTACACAGGTCATGTAATCATATTACACATAGGATAATAATGCCTGATTCATTCTTCCATCATTCCTACCCTCATGCCTCTGCCCCTCCCTGCACCCCACTCTGTCTAGTCTAAAATACCTCTATTCTTCCTCCTCTCCCTTATTGTGAATTAGCATCCACATATCAGAGAAAACATTTATTCTTTGGTTCTTTGGGATTGGCTTATTTTGCTTAGCATAATCCCCAGTTCCATCCTTTTACTGGAAAAATGCCATAATTTCATTCTTATTTTAGGTTGAGTAATATTTTGTTGTGTATATATACCACAGTTTCTTTATCTAGTCATCTGTTGAAGGGAAGATTAGTTTCATAGTTTAGCTATTCAGTTGCTTTAAACATTGATGTGGCTGCATTACTGTAGTATGCTGATTTTAAGTCTTTTGGGTATAAACCTAGGAATGGGTTGACTAGGTAAAATGGTAGTTCCAATCCAAGTTTTCTGAGGAATCTCTGTACTGATTTCCATAGTGGTTGTACCTATTTGCAGTTTTGCCTCATTCGCTGATATGCTGTATATTTATTTGGATTTTGATATTTTGATTATTTCTGCATTGAAAACAAAAAATTTATTGAATTAATTTCCCAACTGAAAACCATGAACATGCACCCAGAAAAAATTTAAAAATCAGAGAAAAGGAGGGAATTCAAAAAATCACCCATAATTGCATTATTGAAAGGCAATCACTGTTAAAAATATTTTTGGTGCATTTCTCAGCAGTCTCCTTTGCACAAATAGTGTCATATTTATATCACTGTAATCATATTTTATTATGATAGGCATTCTCCACACACTCATTTCCTTCAGTTTTAATGCCCTAATCATGTTCCACTGAATGGACATAATGTGATGAGTTAATTTTTCTTCTATTACTGTATATTTTTAAAATGATGGAACTGGGGAATATTATGCTAACCAAAATAAGCCAATCCCAAAGAACCAAAGGATAGAGAAACTACTCCTGTACCTGCCAATGTTTTGGACCTGAAGTTTTTCAAACATTTTAAGATCATTTTCTTAAAGACCTACAATTAAAAGTATTGGATTAAAGAATATGAACATTTCTTGGATTCTTGGTACATATGGTAGGTTGTAATTAAGTTTGGACTTATTTGGTGCCTAGGTATACTTTGGATAATAATGTGCTAAGCCTGGAACAGAGAAAATTTTATGAAGAAAATGGATTTCTTGTTATTAAAAATCTAGTATCTGACGCTGATATTCAACGCTTTAGGTAAAGTAAAACTCTTGGTTATTTTACAAAATGTGTATTATGGCATTTATGTCATTTGCAGGAAAATGGATGAAACTGGACAACATCAACAGGCTGACTCAGAGTCAAGGGTCATTGTGTTCTCTCACTTGGAAACTAGAGAGAAGAAAGGGGTAAAAAGAGGTCTCATGAAAATAGAAGGGAGATCAATAAAGTACAGCAACAGGTTCTGTGGGAGGGAGAAGAGGCGAGAGAAAGGGGAGATGGCCCAAGAATTCTATGTGCAGATATGAATATACTACAATGATATAATTATTAGGTGTAATTATAAGGCATGAATAAAAATTGATATACTATGTATTACATGTATGTAATGGGAATAAAAGTTAGATTAGCCTTTACAAGTTCATGTAATTTTGAGTGATGTGGTTTGTTGGGATGTGTTATGAGCATAGGCTCTGGAGCCAGACTTTCTGTCCTTAATCTCAGTTCTACCTCTTAACATGGTGTGCCCCACACAGGTGGCGTTTCCCACATAGTCACCTTAGTTTTCCATACCTGTGTGTACTCTGTAAAATGTCCATAATAATAGTACTGATCTCCTAGCATTGTTGATAGGACAAAAAAGGTAAAATATGTGGAGAGTACCATGAAGAGGGCCTGGCATCAGGTAGTTGTTATAGGAGTATTTGCTACTACAAGCCAAGCATCCTTAATCTGAAAATTTAATATCCAAATCATTGAGCACCAAGATGATGTCACAAGAGGAAAATTCTGCACTTGACCCCATGTGATGGTCATGGTCACAACACACATACACTAAAACTATTGTATAAAATTACCTTCAAACTATGTATATATGGCATATAGAAAACATAAATTCTGTGATGAGCTGGGGGTCCATCTTTAGGGTATCTCATTATTATTTTGTCATCATCATCATCATCACCATCATCTTCATTTTCATTATTTTCGGTACTGGGGATTGAACCCAGGGGAGCTTTACCACAGAACTCCATCCCCAGACCTTTCTATATATATCTTTTTGAAACAGAGACTTGCTAAATTGATTAGGTTAGTTCCACACTTATATCCTGCAGCCTGCTGTCCTGAGTCTCTATGATTAGAGGCCTGAGCCACCACAATCAGCTCATTATGTATAAGCCAATATAACAAAATAAAAAAAACCCCTAAAATCTGAAATACTTCGAAGTATTTCAGATAAGGAATACTCAGCTTGTATTATTACAATGTAATTATGAAATTATTCCTCCACTGGTGTGTTAAGCCAAGCAATATTTTCATCCAGGTTGTAGACTGCAGCTAGGAGGCCACGATTACCGAGTTGGCCATTTTCTCTTCCCTCTCATCAAAATTATTCTACTAGGCCTGAGGGCTGAGGAAGTAGAAAGAAAATACTCCTGTACCTGCCAGTCTTTGCTTAAGTCCAGGCCAACCAGGGGCTTGGAACAGAGGTCATGATATTGTTTTTAATTTAATTATCTAGGGTTGAATTTGGAAAAATCTGCAAAAAGGAGTCGAAAGCAGCAGGACTATTGGTCATGAGATGTGTCCCTTGCAAAATCAGAATACATTCAAAGTGAGAAAACAATCTTGAAGGTCCAGAATTTCCATGAAGATAAGGAGCTCTTCAGATACTGCACTCTCCCAGAGGTTAGAGACTGCTCTTGTTTTGGTTTCTCCTTCATAGCCAGCCTGCAGGTCTTCCCCAAGACCTGGTGATTGTCAAGAATTTAACCCCTTTCTACACATGGTGCTAGAGTGGTGTGTCTCAGATGGAGATGATTGTTCCCCTCAGTGGATACTGGCAATGTCTCAAGATTTTCTTGGTGGTGGCAACAGCAAGGTTGGTGTGCGAGAGGCTTCTAGTAAGTAGAGGCCAAGGATGTGGTAATGGGGTCCGAATTCTATAATGCCCTCTCTCCAAAGAATGATCTCACCCAAGATACCAATAGCACCAAGACTAAGAAACACTGCTGTGGAGTGTGCTAATTAACTTTTAAGGAAGACAGGAATTCTGTGTTAAAGAGAAAGAGCCCTTCTAAGACTGAATATCATCAGAGGAGAAATTGTGAGGCGTTATTTGTAAATTCATTGACTTTTTTTCCTTTGTTTCTCATCAGTGGAGGTAGGAATTTTCTTTTACATTTAAATTAATTTTGATTCAATCTATTTGTCATACTAAGGGTTGAACTTTGGAGCCCTTTATCACTGAACTACACTCCCAACATTTTTTGTCCTTTGTTTTGAGAAAATTGAGGCTGGCCTTGAACTTATGATTTTCCTGCCTCAGCCTTTATTTTATCAGACAAAGATTTTCTTACCCAGAAACACTTTCTTTTTCTTTGACTAAATATAGTTTTTATACCTATAACCTTCTAATTTCTCTTTCCCATCTGTTAAACTCTTTTTATGTTCACATTCTGAAACAATCCTTGTAAATTTCTGAGTTTAGACAAATTACTCCATTTTAATGAGAAGAAATACTTTATGTTATTTATAGTACTCTAAGCAAAAATTAAACTATTGTATAAAATTACCTTCAACTATATGTATAAGTCATAGTCACAACACAGTCACTAATCAAAACACAGTTGAAACTTTTGGGTCCCTTTTTATACAGAATCACATCTGTTCATCATATTATGAAAACATAAACAATGTTTAAGTATATAGAATTATACCTGTTGTGACTTTGAAATCTTAGTAACCTATTTTCGCTGATGACAAAGGAATTTTAAAATCTTTTTTTGTTTTAAATTTACCGATTTATGAAAACACCAATAATGTTACCCAGTGGAATTCAAGGAGTTGAGAGTACTTGATATTGTATTTAACAGTTAGAATTTTAACTTGGTAAGTTAACCATATGTCTAACAGGCCCATTTATGAGTAATCCCATGTCAAATCTAATTTATTTATTTTTACTGTGAAAACCAAGTATCAGACAGTGTATTGAACAATATTAGCCAACTCTCCCTTGTTGAAAAAAAGTCTAGAAATTATGAATATTAGACTTTTTGTAGACATCAATATTTTATTAGTGTTTTTTGACCACCTAGAGAGACTTGTGAGTTAAGTAATTTTAAAGACATCCTTACTTTAAATTGAGCCTTCTTAAATCATGTGAATTAAAGGTATTTGGATCTATTTTTTTTTAATTTATGAGCACTCGTTATACGCCAATTTTGCTATCATGTACATGATATATGGATGCTTGCACACATAGACAACACAATACACAGCGTGCACACACAAAAGTAAAGGCTTTGTAGCTTTTCACAGATGAATCTGCATTGCAATGTTTCAGATATTTAAAAACTCGATAGTTGAATAAAAAACAGGATTGAGCAGAAAAACACTAACTTAGGTGTATAAGATCAAAATCATGAACTGAAAAAATACAGAATTAAGGGGAAAAAAAACCAAACAAGAATCCTAGAAAAAAATGACTGGCCAGTAACTAGTAAAGTACCATACAATTTATTTTTTGGTTCAGGCTAGTATGAGTTCTGGTAAAAGACACTTTTTCCTAGGATCTTAGTCTGGTCTCCTACTGAGTCTTCCCTGGCTGAGATCTGGAAGGAACTGGGGAAAACTGCCCTTCTGAGCAGAAATCTCATGCCAAAAAAAAACATTTTTTTCCTAGTTGGTAATTGGACAGGTTTGGATGTCAAAAATTATGAAACCTTATTTTCTATTACTTTTTTGAGAACAAAGCTACTATGTTAAGCTCCTCACTGAGATAAGCTGCTGACTGTTGAGCAAGTCTGTTCTTTTGTATGACCTAGGAATAACCTAGGCTATTCCTCCTCTCTCTGTGACAAACAGGTTAAATCTTTCGCCATAGGTAAGCTGAGGAGAGGGGCTAAAACTAAGGCCATATTTTAATGTCTTAAAGGATTTGAAAGCCTGCTAATAACTCAGAGGGGAGTAAACTTTTTGATAACATGCTGATCAGATATCCCAAAGAGGTCTAGGGTAAGAGGTGAGAACACAAAAGCTGGCACTAGTATCCAAGAGGAAATTAACTTCTTGGCTCCCCACATAGAAGCAGGAAAAGCATACCTGGGACTCACAGGTGGTGATTGGAGTTACAGAAGTCATCAGAATTGGCTTGGGGCTCTGTCAGGACTGTGTGGAGGAATTTGGCCTTTTATTTTCCCATCTGGGAAGTTTGCTCCTCACAGTGAGGGGCAGGATGCATGGGATAGTGAAGTTCCAGGGCTTGGGAGTAGATTATTCTCTGAGATGCTGCTGAGATTCACAGCAGTGGCAGTGGAAGATCTGCTTAGCTTACCTGGGGTCACATAGGCACCTGGTCCAGGAAGGAAAGGCACTGGGTCAAAGTCAGAATGTTGTGCAGTAGGACAATGATCATTCCCCCAAAAGATACTCTTAGGATGAGGAATGGGACACTTCTGCCCAGATACATAAAGGCTCATTGACTGTAGTCACTTCTCACTTGAGTTTCTTTAATAAGGACATAACCCATTTTTTAGAGTTATGACTACCTTTGGAAATAGTTATCAACAAAAAATGTTGAACTTACTATTCTCTTTTATTCTGAATATGACATAATCCTTTGAACTCAGAAAAAATGAGCATGTTCTCCACTCTATTTTGGGAGAGTAATAAACCTAAGACACCCTGAGTAATATAAGAATGATATGAACAAAATTCTAGGTGAGGAGAATGTCAGGCTGGGTCAAGGATGTTACAGATTCAGGCTGGAAATGACAAAGAGAAAGGTGTTTGCATACAATTAGCACAAGAGGCAAAGCTGATCTAGATTGTTTATATTTCAATGATGAAGGGTAGGCAAAATTTGAAATTTTTCATTGGGTCAAAAATATCAATGATTTTAATATATACATAAGATTTTATTTTTTTGTGATGCTGGGTTCAAACCCAGGACCCTATACTTGTGAGGCAGGCCCTCCACCACTAAGCTATATCCTTAGCACTTTGTAAAAATCTTCATTTGAGACAGAGTCTGGCTGTGTTTGCTTAGGTTTTCCAGAACTTGTGAAGATCCAGACTCAGCCTCCCAAGCAGCTGGAATCACAGGTGTGCACTACTGTAGCCATTGCACAGGATATTTAAAAAAACAGATATATGACAGACTTATGTATTTTTTTTTTAATTTAAGTGAGTCTCTTTCTTAGAATAAGTCAGAGAAACCTTGCTTTCTCTGCTGAGTCTTAAAGTGTTCATTTTGGTACTTCCTCCAGTGTAGATTGTGCCTGTCTTCTGTGTTCCAGGGTGGAGTTAATGCCATGTACCATGGGAACTAGGACTATGACCAAGACCATGCCTGAGTGCACCTTGTGATGGAGAAGGGAGACACTGTTTTCTTTCACCTTTTACTCATCCATGGATCTGGTCGGAACCTAACTCAAGGATTCCAGAAAGTATGCAACTAGTTTTTAAAGATGAGTTGGTTTAAAACAGAAAATCATAGCTATAGTAACATGTAAAGATTTTTGACTTTTCACTAAACTGAACTCTTTTTTTCCAGTTTACTTGCCAGAAAGTATATTAGCCTTCCTTGTTCTTTTTTTTGCTCTACTCAGTGAGAAGCCAGGTGCCCTCAGGATCCTAAACCTGTTAATCATGAATCTTGGTCATTTGTGGAATTCCTTCAGAGAAGTAGGTCACCTTACAGTGCACAGCTTCTGCTTTCTGAGGCAAAAACAGTTGCTGAATTATTAAAATAGCATGTTAAACTTTGCTATTTTTCCACATTTTCAATGACTATAATATTATGGACGATTATTTATAATTATTCATAACAACGTGGATCATAAGTGCACATTTTTTAAATTTGAACCTTGATATGCCTCTGCCTGGCACTGGGGTCTGGGCAAAAAATGGAGTTTAAATTGGGGGCAAATAGAAAGTCCTTCTTACAGGTGTGATCACCTTAAGATAACTAACTTGTGACAAAGAAGGTGGGTTTTAGCTATTGTTTTTCAAATTACATTTGTTTAGACCTTTTTCTGGAACAGGGAGAACTAAGTCACCTCTGCCTTATCCTCACCACGAAACAAGCTGGGTAAAAATGTCAATGTATTGACCTCTAAATGTCCCTCTTTATTGACAGGTGTGCTATTTTTCTTTTGAAGGTAATTTCTGCTTTCATATATATTGCCATTGTAATAATATCTATTGCCATTGCAATAATAACCTTTCCCAAATTTATCAGGGTAACCAACCTTTATGACAAACCACAGGATTGTACATTTCTTTTAGATTTGAAAATATACACTCATTGGAAAAACTTAAATGCTTAAAACTGTGAAGGTCTGTTACTTAAGTGATTATGCTCCCTGTCCAATACATACCTTAGAAAAGTAAATATCACAGCTAGTTTTTTTTTTTTTTTTGTAATTTCTTAATTAACATTTAGCTAGGCGGCTAGAGGGAGAGGATGACCTACCAAGGGACAGATCTGAGATGCCACGGAGGGGCCTGGCAGTTTATAAATCAAATCCTGGTTGAGCACAGTATCGCATGCCTGTAATCCCAGTGGCTCAGGAGGCTAAGGCAGGAGGATCACAAGTTCAAAGCCAGCCTCAGCAATGGTGAGGCACTAAGCAACTCAGTGAGATCATGTCTCTAAATAAAATACAAAATAGAGCTGGGGATGTGGCTCTGTGGTCAAGTGTCCCTGAATTCAATCCCTGGTATTCCCCCTCAAAAGAAGTTAAATCTTGGTTGTAAGACTTGAAGCTCTGAAAAGGGAATATCTTTCTTGGTTGTTGGCATTAATGAGATGCTTTTCTCCATTATCAATTGTTAACTCTGCACAAGAAAGTTTGTGCCATTTTGCCACTACATAGATGTGAAGGGCTCTAGTCAAGAAAACATTGATAAAGAAATTATAGAACAAATCAATAAATTCTACAGTGTGGAAAGTAGCATAGACTTGAAGGTACACTTGCATGAAATAACCAAGTAAAGGTGTCTGAGGTTTCTTGTCTTCATATGTTTAATTTATCCCTAATTTAATTTGAAATAAAAGATAGTGGGAATTCTGAATACATAGGAGCAAACATAAAGATTTGGGACTTCGATGAAGGATCACTAATGCTTATGGATGAGGAGCATTACACAGTGTTTCATATGCTTTCCTAATTGATACACATCACTTGCACAGTATTTGTTTTTAAGTAATGGATATTAAATGATGCTGATGAGCAATAGACCGATTATCAATCAGTGCAATTTAATAAACATCTTCACTTTTTATAAAACACACATTTTAGGCCCTAGACCAAGGAGCTATTTGTATTTATTTGATTTCTATGAGATAATGATAATGCAGGCATGCCTCTTCCCCCAAGAGACTGAGGGTGATGATGACTCTGGGTCATCTAGAATGTAGTAAGGCTCCACACACACAGGGATGCCACAGTGCCATTGGCATCTTGGCATCCCAAGATTCTCCACCCATTTCCAGGGTGGAGAATCTTGTCTCTCCCTTTAGAACCTACAAATGCGTCCCCTGTCTGAAAATGTTCCACATTCGTGGATTCAACCAACTGAAATATTTAAATATTAAACATTTAAATATTAAACAATGTTTCAAAAAATCATATCTGTACAGAACATGTACAGGCATTTTTTTCTTATCATTATTTCCTAAATAATACAGCTTAACAATTACATAGCATTTATATTGTACCAGGTACTATAAGTAATTGAGTGGTGATTTAAAGTATATGGGAGGAGGAACAGAGGTTATTTTATTAAAGGGACTTGAGCATTCATGGACTTTGGTATCTAATGGGGGAAATCTTCAACTGTACATTAGTTTGTGAGGTTGTGCTGAATAAATACATCCCATATTTATTTTAATTAATCTATAAGTTAGTGTTTATGGGCACATTTAGAATAACAATAAAATAATCAATAAACAATAGAATAACAATAGAATAATCGAATGACAATGCCAAATTATATAATTCTAAGGTATAAAACAATTCCATTTCCCCTTTCTCATTTTTTTTCACCAGAACACAGTAGAATAGTCTGTTTAGCACCTGCTGTAAAGAAGGAATTAGAGTCCCAGAGATTGGTCTAAGTTACAGAGCTAGATTTCAGAGTCAAGCCTATTCAGAAATCATTCTTTCCACCATACCCTGCTGTTTTCTCAAAAAGAAACAACACATAAGGTTATCTACATTGTTTTATTAATAATGGTGCAGGGTGTGTAGTGGCACGTCTGCAATCATAGTTTGGCTTTCCAAGTGATGCGTATCAATTAGGAAAGCACATGAAACACTGTGTAATGCCCCTCATTCATAAGCATTAGTGATCCTTCATTGAAGTCCCAAATCTTTCATTTCAAATTAAATTAAGGATGAATTAAACATGTGAAGACAAAAAAACCTCAGACACATTTACTTGGTTATTTCATGCAAGAGGATTGCAAGTGAGGCCAGCCTCAGCAACTTAGCAAGAAATCGTAAATACAAAATAAAAAGGGCTAGGATGTAGACTAGTGGAGAGTGCTCCTGGGTTCCAAATCTAGTAAAATTACAGGGGGGGGGGGCGCGGGGGGGCGGCGGAGATAAAACCCAAGTAAACCAGTACCAAATGGCACCACTTTCATTACTATGATATTATCAGTGTTGCACCTTCAAAGTGGTTCAAGCAAGTAAAGGTAAACAGAGAGAAGGTCAGTGAACTGTTGTGACTTAGCAGCACCCATGCCTTCAGGTGTGATCAGAAAGGCTGATAGTTGGAAATCCATTGGCTCCCTGCAGTTAGCTCTGTTTTTCAAACGTTGGCAGGAGAATTATTTGGATTCCAAAACTTGTTTTATTTACTAATCAATATAATTATCATAGCATTTCCCCCCCTATTTAACCATTTGTAGAGGCTAGAATTCTCTTGTCTTTTTGGAAAAAGGCCAATATGTGTTCCATACACTCATTCTGTTTGGTATTGTTTCCAGGATATTTGTATTTTTCAAGCTCAATTTGTGAATAGAGAAAGAATTAATCTTTGAAACAGCCCTTAATTATAATTATTTTAAAGATAATCAGAAGAAAAAAAGAATCTTAGAAAAAAATTTTCTGACTGGAATGACATAATTTTTCCTATTGTTTTCAAAATCAAGAAACATTGGGCACTTCATTGTATAAAGTTAATTTTGCAGTATTTTAAAGAATGTAAAAAGAGTAAAAATGAAATATTACTCTTTTTGGAAAATTGATTTGGGTTTACAACTAATAAACATGGCATATGATATAAGTATGTTCAGTCAGTTCCTTTCATTGAATTGGCTCTTTATCCTGGCAGAAACAAATTCTTTGAAATTCATTTTGCACCAGATAAGTATATGTACTAGTTTATTCTCTACTTCCTGATATCTTGTCATGAGAGATTTCCAATCTAGTACCATGCATGCATAGTACATTCACATTTGGTGAAGGGCTTACAATGGACATCATGTGATCAAAATAAGAATGGGTCCTCATTCTCTGACACAAGCTTCCTTTCAAGATTTCTTCAATCCAGCTACCCTCCTTCTAAAACAAAATATCATTTCCAGAATTTTTCTTTGTTTCTAAGGAATGTAGACAGGAGTACCTTCCCTTGTATTTTCTGTTAAGCAGGGAAACTGAAAGCCTTTAACATTTATGAATGAAACCTAAGCTGTTTTAATGAGTAGGGACATTTTTAGATACTTTAGTCTGGATTTGATTTGAGTCTGGACTGGGATTTATTTCAATATAGCACCATATTTCTATACCAGTTGAACACAGCAAGGAGACACATTTTTTATTTTTAAAAATTCTAATTAGAGTTTCATTAAGAAAGAAACAGCTGGGCGCAGCAGCACATGCCTGTAATTCTAGAGGCTTGGGAGTCTGAGGCAGGAGGATCATGAGTTCAAAGCCAGCCTCTGCAATGATGAGACACTAAGCAACTCACTGAGACCCTGTCTGGGGATGCAGCTCAGTGGTAGAGTTCCCTAGGTTCAATCCCTACTACCAACAAAACAAAACAAGACTCAGCCAGTTCCTTTCTTTTCAATCTGCTCAGCACAAGTTTTTCTTTATCTTGTGTTTCCATGTTTGTTAGTTTCTTGAGGCAGGCATTTGTTTAAGTATAGCCCCAGCTGAAAAGGAACAAAGGCAAGAGAATTATAGAAGACCTAAGAAAAGGGTTCCTAGAATGATGGGATCTAAAAATGTAAATAAGGAATGCCATTGGGAACAGCACTTCATTGTTAGTCTCTGTGTGCATCTGTGAGTGAAAGCCAACTCTTCTATCAGGAACATGCACTTCTCATCTCATCTGTCCCTTCTATCCATTAGTTCACATAGCAATTTGCAGGCACCCACTCTATAGTGGGAAGGGGAATGACTAGGGCAGGATGACTAGGGCTGCTCTTCACCCATGTGTTTCCTCCTTTTGAAGGATGGGAACAAACCTCTGCTGGAAAATGAAGAGATGGGACAGGAATGCCTTGGCAGAATGAGAGAACCCTGGCTGCTCAGTGGGAGGGGATGTGTTCTGGGCTGTTCATTTCACTAGAGAGCAATACAAAGGTTTCTGCTATAATTGAAAAATAAAACTCTTAAGGTCTCCTAAGGATTTGGGGCCTTAGAGTTGAGGAAAGCTAGAGGCCTTTGCTCACTTGTATTTACTTGGAGCTCCTCTCCTTTTTCCTGTGTTCTTTTTTAATACATAAAATTGAGATAAAATACTTATAACTATCTTAGGTTTTTTTTTTGTTGTTGTTGCTGGGGATTGAACCCAGGGGTGCTCCACTACTGAGCTACATCCCCAGGCAGGAAGAAATTAAGAGTGAAGCTGGAATGTGAACACTCAGAAATACAAACAAAACCTTTAGCCCATCTGGCTATTTGGGGGAGCTGGCAGCCTTTTAGTAAGAGCCAAATAGTGATTATCTTCAGCTTTGCATCCTGGACTGTCTCTGTACAGTGACTCAGCTCTGCCTTTAAAGAAAGAAGGCCACCAGAGACAATATGAACCTATGTGGGCTAACAACATTGTATTTACAAAAGGGGATGACTGTGAGAGATGACCCCAACTCTACATGAACACCCAACTCTACATGAACATGCAAACCCAGAAAGCAAACAAGTGTCCTATGCTTTGTACCTGCAGTGTTGCAGGGTGATTTAGGGTCCTTTCCCGTGTGCTCTTTGGAGATGCACAGGAAGCTTCTGCCAGCTTCATCTTCTTGGCACAGAGAGCAGCTTGCTCACCTGTGTGTGACACATTGCAGCTATTTTTTTTTTTTCTTGATGAGTCCAGTTTTTAATCTAGATTAAGTTCAGGACAACTGTTAGGATTTATTCTGATACCTCTAAAGTGTACCTTGTAGCTCACAAATTATTGAGCTGAAGTGTGCTGGAAAACATTGATATATCATGAATTCAAACTAAATGTGCATGTCAGTAGCAATAAGAAATTTTGGTTGCAACAACGGAAACTGACCTTGACTATAAGAATCAGAAAACTGTGTCAGCAGGCTGTTAGGGACTCAGAGCGTAATGCTGGGGGCCAGGCATGCAGAGGAGCAGGGACAATGGAAGACTAAAGACTGGTCCATAGGGGTGGGGATGCATCTGACCCCACACCCCATCCTGCCCTTGGGAGCCGCCATTGGGGTAAAAATGAAACCAAACCCTTATTCTGGAGCTGTTGAGCAGTGGCCCAGGCAAGCTAGAGCACAGATTGCCAGCAGAATCTGCCCGTTGGTGTGGGCCTGAAGTATAACAAACCCGGACAAAGGCAAGCCAAGGTGCACCAACCAGTTGCTCATAGGCAGTCCAGCATCCAGCCTGCTGCAGAAGCCCACTACATATATCACCCCACTTGGGACTCACAGAACATCCACCATGCGTGACCTCAAACTCCTGCTCAGGAAAATGAAAGTGGGACAGACTTGAATGAAAGTTCAGACTCAAGGACTAACCAATAATCAAGAGCATGGGTAGTTTTTCCAAAGCCTGATTAACATAAGTTTGGATAAACATGCTAGTGCTTTTCTAAACTCTGATTAGCATTAATCTGGATCAAAAGTGTTGGTACTTTTCCAAATCCTGATTAGCATACATTTGGACCAATAGCATCAATCCAAGTGCTATAAAAACCCCTTGACAAGCACAATCAGATGTCAATCCCTATGGGGGTCCTCTCTGCAAGAGTTCTGTTACTATTCTTCACACTTGAATAAATCCTACTTCTTTCATTCTTAACTTCTATTGTCCAGTGAATTTCATTTTTCAAATTTGCAAGAACTTGAAGATAGTTGGCAATGAGCTGAGCTGCCGGAGTCTATTGCAACACTGGAGGGCATATCCTCCATTGACAGCTGCAACTCACCATTCAATGGTACTGAAGAAAAATGGGGCTTTGCTTGCTGCACACTCAGACCCCACAGGAAGGCATTCCCTGCTGTGATAGCTGCTAACACTAAAATGGATTTTCAGGCTTTCTCAGCTGCAGAGGACCACAGCTTACACAAACTTCTGTCCACCAATTGTGAAATCAAATTGTGAATCAAATTTCATCTCAAATTCCAGTTTCAAAAGTGTTGGGAGTGGACTCTGATGGACACAGTGTAAGTTACAGGCTTCCTACAGGTTGCTGCCGAGGTGAAGAGAGAGCTATTATGAGATTTTCTATTCCTGTAGTCTGCTCCACTTGGTGGAGTAGAGATGGCCCCAAAGCGAGAATAATGTCACAGTCCACTGCAACACCCATGGAATTTGGAACCAACATCTGAATACTACAGTTCACCTGCATGGAACCCCATTCTGAGCATGAAAAGGGGAAAGACTATAATATAGGTCACTTCTTAATGTCCCTGAGCAAATGTCAACTGACTCAGTTCCTTCTCAGACACTCTGTCTTAGCTCCCCAGTGACAGAGATTCATCACCTGACATTAGGTTAACCTGTCGGACCAAACCAATGGTGACACATTCTGGGGTCACTGATATTAATTTAGTGGATCACAACCTGAGTTTTCTTAATATTTAGTTTTTAGTTATAGGTGGACAATATATTTATTTTATTTTTATGTGGTGCTGAGGATCTAACCCAATGCCTCACGTATCATAGGCAAGCACTCTACCTCTGAGCCACAACCCCAGTCCCACAACCTGAGCTTTTGAAAACAAAGTTGTTAAAACGAAAGACCAGAGAACCTGGTACATAGTAAGCCCTGCACATTTTAAACAAAAATGTACATACATGTTTTGGAAAGTGATGCAAAATGAATTTCTTATTGTTGGGTATAGCCAAAAGTGTGACCCCCAGTAGGCTAATTCTGATGCTCATGAAAATAACAGATACTATTCTAAAAATGAGATGTTAAGTAAAAAATTCATGTTAAATTGATGACAACACATCCCTTTATTAGCACACCTCCATGGACCTGTGTGGTGACTAGGACCTTTGCTTGCGGGAGCCAGCTTGAGCAAAATGAGATCTTTACAATAAGGATCTGGGTACTTCATGACATCCAAGAGTCACAACTTCTCAACAGAGTTATGAGTATAGCAGGGAATGTGGGAGTCCCTCTTACTATCCCCTACTTCAGCCTCTCCCTGTGTGATTGCTTCCTTCTCTTGCCCATGACCTAATTCTCCTGCAAAGGGCTTTTATCATAAGGTTCTGGGGTTTGCATCTTTCCTTCCAAAAGAACAGTCAGACTGTGGAACTTTATTAGTTGAAATTCTAGATTGCTATGAAGTGACTTATTGATTCACGTCAAGTGCCCTGCCCTGATCTAATTTTTAAAAATATTATCAGCTTCTTTCTTAAGTAATGCTAGTGTGTGTGTGTGTGAGTGTGTGTGTGTGTGTGTGAATATGTGTGTGTGTGAGTATGTGTGTGTGTGAGTGTTTGTGTGTGTGTGTGTGTGTGTGTGTGTGTGTGTTGGGAGGGAGGTTGTTAGGAGAGGACAAAAGGGTGTGTGTATCAAGTGGGAGCAATTTCAGGGAAGAGAACTGATAAGATGGTAATTGTGCCAGAACAGTCTGAATAGACATAAAACTCTTTAAAAATACATTGATCTACTGGGCATAATGATGCATGCCTATCATCCCTGCTAGTCAGGAAGCTGAGGCAGGAGGATGGCAAGTTCAAGGCCAGCCTCAGAACTTAGCAAAACCCTGTTTCAAAATTAAAAATTAAAAAATGAACTGAGAGAGCAGCTCAGTGGTAGAGCACTCCTGCATTCAATCCCTAGTACCATAAAAAAGAAAAAGAAAAAGAACTGATCTAAGCCAGCAACTTCGCTTCTGGGCAAATGCACAAAAGCATCCCAAAGAGGCATTTGCTCATCCAGTTATAGCAGCAGCATTTGCTCTTGAGGAAAGCAGCTCAAGTACCCATCAGTGGGAGAACAGATAAACAAAATGTGATCTATGCATACAGTAGGTATTATTCAGTTTTAAAAAGAAAGGGGATCCTGGCACATGTTATAGCATGGATAACCTTGAGGACATTAGGCTCAATGAAAAAGCCAGTCCCAAAGAACAAATATGGATAATTACACTTACAGGAGGTCCTTAGAATAGTATAATGCATAGAGGCAGAAAATAGAATATAATGGCCAAGGACCTGGGGAGGAGGAAATGGGGTAGTAATGAGGACATTGTGTCAGTTATGCAAGATGAAAAGAACTTGTGGAAGGACGGTAGTGATGGTTGCACCATGTTGATGAACTCAGTGCCACTAAACTCTGTTTTTCAAGGTCGTTAAAATGGTAAATTTTATCACAGTTTTAAAAAGAAAAACAAACATAGGGCAAAGAGAGGAGGGGTTTCCAAGCACATGCAATGAACCAAGGCCTGCACTTTCCCAAGCAGATAGTCCCCAAGTTCATAGAAGCAGGTCCTTTCTCTTTACTTCATTTGGAGCTTTGTGTGAGTGTCTCATAAACTCTTCAGATTCTCTCTGGTGAAGTGACCACAGCCCAGGATGAGTCTCCTGCTCCACTGAGAAGCCAGGCTTCCCATGTCATCCAGGTCCCTTGGTAGTTCTTTCCCTCTTCATTTCTTGTTTTTTTTTTTTGTTTGTTTTTGTTTTCCTGAACTTAGTCCAGTACTGATCCTAGGGGCCAGTGACCTGGTCCTGGTATGTGGTCACTGGAGCCACGGCTAGCCTCTGAAGAAGTAGCTATCTCCCCACCCTGTAAGAGGCCTAAAGGATCCTCTCCTGGTCTGAAACCTGAATTTCCTGGTCTGCAGTCATTTCCCAGAGCAGTCATAGGGCCAGACACAGAACACAACCAAACAAAAAACAAAGAGCAGGGACCCTTTAAAGAATCCCCCTCAGATATGCCTGAAGTTAAGCCTCAGCCCCATTATTATACCTTTTGCAATCACCACACATCTCTAGATCTTAGTTTCTTCAGTTATAAAGTGGAGCTTCATGGCTGATTTTTCGAAGATTAAATGGGAGTGTTGATATTTCTCTTTCCCAGTCATGTCATTTGTTGAGCAGCCCACTCACAGGCCATTTGGTAAAGATCTTAAAATGGGAGTCCATATTACCAATGAAAACAAAGAACAGTAACCCTGAACCAGTAACAACTCTACCTAGGACGCTGCTAGAACCTGGCAGGAAAGAGGAATGCTCCAGGGTCCTGGGCCTAGGATCTGCATTGTTCCCCTGTAACCCCTTCCTCCAAAACACAAACCCCCAAACATCAAGGAATCTTCCAGCATCCAGAGGTCTGCAAGCCCACAGGTTGTTCCAAGAGTGAGTGTACAAAACAGAGTTTAAAAATCTCTGGGTAACATATATCATAGGTGATGACCTGCTTATTATCAGGACAGTTTGCATCATTAAATTCAGGTTAGCTGAAAAGGGATGTGGAAATGTTGAGCAAGGTGATTAGAAATGAAAATAATTTTTAAAGAGTTGGAAACTGGGTTTTAGTGGACGGCAAAGACAGCTTTGGGAGATGATCTTAGACTGACCAAAGTTGTGAGTGACCAGAAACTTCTCTGTGCATTCCTGGATTGCTTCTTCTTCCATCCTCCTGATCTCACTGCCAGCAGCCTCACAGACACTCTCAGCCACATGAACAGACTCCAGTTCATTCAGCCTCTCTCGGGAGACTTTCCAGGAGAGCCCAGGCTTACCCACTTGTTACCACATGGACTCCTGGACAGTCATCCTTTCATGCATTCCCTCGACTGAGCGGTCTAAATGCCCGCCAGTGTGTGTGTGTGTGTGTGTGTGTGTGTGTTTGTGTGTGTGTGTGTTGCACACCACACTGCACACCAGCTCTCCAGCCCTGTTCTCTCCGATTTCCCTACCTGCTGCTCCCAGTTTCCATCCAACTTCTCCATATCAGTCTCCTTTAGCATTTATTTATTGAGTGACTTGATGTGCCAGGCACTGTGGGGACCCCTTGGAAGAAGCAGAACTGAACAAGCATGCACTGTGTGCACAAGGATCCAGGTCTGCTGGAGAAGGGGCTGGGGACTAGAGCAATCTAGTAAGATCCTAAGCACGTGGAGAGACTGACCATAAAAAGGAGGCAAAGCACAAGCAAAAGTGGGGGCCAAGGGAGAAGGAAAAAGGGGGACACTAGGAAAAGAAGATTGCTAACCCCTGGAGAGGTGAGTAAAACAGGCATTGAAGAGAAGGGATTTCAGAATAATCCTGGAACATTAGAAAGGTTTTGCCAGATGGGCCATGAAGGAGAAGCTGGTTCATTAGGTAGAATGTGAAGAAAGAGGAATCCTCGTGGCATGGCAAGAGTGTGACATGTCAGAATGCAGAGGATTAAGCAGTGGAACTGTGGCTAGAGAGGTAAAAGGACAGGTAATAAAAATCTTTTCATGTCATGCCAAATAATTTGGAATTTATTCAATGTTAAATGGTGCTTTTCATGGCGAGGAGCAGAAAAAGTCAATTCTGCAGACTTAACCAATAAAGAAAATGTATTTTCTCACATAACTGGAGGCCCAGAGGACATAATATGCTCAGTGGTCATCAAAGATCCCATTTATTTTTTTTTCTGTTTCCTCTTCCATCTTCATAGTGATCTTTCTTCTCATGAATACAAAATGACTGCAGTGGTCCCAAGCACTGCATCTCACCAAACACCCGCCAGAAGAGGAAAAGAATTATTTAACCTCTTTGTAAGAATCCTTTCTTTAAAATCTAAGAATCCTTTCCTAGAATATTCCACACTCCAGGTAACAGTGGTGGGAAGGTGCAAGGGTGATGACTAGAGTCTCATTGGTGGGTGCCTGCAGAGGAAGGGGTAAGCCACCTGGAAACTTAAAGTCTAAAATAATTAGTGAAGCACAAAACACAAATAGTCAAAATTGTATTTTAAAAAGGCAGAGCCCCAGATATATCTAGTCCACCTGGATGCTGCCACTAGACAAAGGAAAGATGGCTCTGGTGGTTTATTTTAGTGGGTACATCAAAGGCAGAGACAAGGTTTCAAGGTTGGAGTCTTGCTTCCTGATGTCTTACAGTCAGCAAGTTGATTGACATCTTGGCAGGTCACACCCATCTCAGGTGCAGTGTGAGCCATGGCAGAGTGAGATAGAAATTAAAAAAAGAAAACAAGAGAGAGAAATGCATTATAGTAGAGGGGGTAGAGAGAGAAGATGGGAGGAGAGGGGAGGGGAAGGGAGGGGGGATAGTAGATGATAGGAAGGGCAGCAGAATACAACAGACACTAGTATGGCACTATGTAAAACAGTAGATGTTAACCGATGTGATTCTGCAATATGCATACAGGGTAAAATGGGAGTTCATAATCTGCTTGAATCAAATGTATGAAATATGATATGTCAAGAGCTTTGTAATGTTTTGAACTACTAATAATAAAAAAAGAATTTTACAGTGTCTTGGGCAATTGCCCAGAAAAAATGTCCACTGGTTATTCCCAGACCCCAGATGTTTCTATCCACTAGGCTTTGATGCCTGGTGACCCACACACAACCCATGGACAGCTCGTGACATCCAGGAGCCTCCCTCCCCTCCTCAAATTCATATGACTCTACCTGTCAATGATCAGCAAGGGGACTGGCTGGTTTAACTAATCTAGACCCATTCCAGGGACTGGAGCTGGGGCCAGAGGTCATGACTGAAAGAGCACTTGATAAAACCTCAGCTATTTTGGTAAAGAAGTGGGTGATAGCCAATATTACTGTGAATCACTGGAGAGTTTTAGGAGGTGGTGTAATATCATCAAATCTGAAATCTAGGAAGATCAATCTTACAACAGTTTGTAGGATGAAAAGTGAGAAGAATGAGACTTGAGGCAGAAGAACCAGTGGGAGGTTTTGCAATGACACTGCAAAGAGAGCAAATGCAGTCAGGGCCAGGGACATGGGTGGGCTGTAGTTAAGATGGAGAAGTGATAGAAGTTTGATATGATGCCAGGAGGAAGGGGGGAGGCCAAGATGACCCTGGTCGCCTAGGGGTCTCCAACTTCCCTCTGCCAAATTCACCAGCAAAGGCACTCTGGGTGTTTCCCAGAAGCAGAGTTTTCCATATCCTTTGCCGTCCCTCTGAGAATGACTGCCCTTGTCCCCAAATATGCGCTCTCAACTCTTCTAGATAAGCAGCCACTCTTGACCCAATCCCTGACTCCTTCTTTCCTCCTCTCACCTTCCTCACAGGCTCTTTGACATTGCTGTATCCCCAACAGTCTCCAAACCCCTTGGCATCTTTTCTTTTCTTTTCTTTTTTCTTTTTTTTTGCAGTGTTGGCCTGGAGTCTTGCCTTGCACATGCTGAACAAGCACTCTACCACTAGGCAACACCCCCCAGCCCCCAGTTCCTTTTCATCTTCCTGATCTCCATGTCTGCATGCTGGGGCTTCTTGAACCTTTTCTGCCTTCTATCTACTCATTTTCTAGGTCAGAACCCTTCATTCAGGCATCACCTAGTCTCTCTTAGTGTGTAGGCCACAGAGAGTTCATAGAGGAACAAGTTCTAGCTCTTTGACTTCCATATCCTCTTTCCTGAAGCCATTTGTTTGAGATTGCATCCAATTGGAGATGTGGGTTCTCCAAGCCTTTCCATCTTTTAACAAAAGACAATCAGTAAAATGTCAAACTCACAGATACCACCTCACACTCATTAGGATGAGTTCCATAAAAGAACAAACAGAATGTTGGCAAGAACAAAGGGAAATTGGAACCCCGTGCAACACTTGTGGGAATGTAAAATGGTGCAGCTGCTGTAGAAACCTGTATGGGTGTTTCTCAAAAAGCTAAAATTAAAATTACTTGTAATCCAGGAATTCCACTTTGGGGCATAAAATCTAAAGAACAGAGAGCAGGGGTCCTGGGTTATAACTCAGCAGTGGATTGCTGCCTAGCATGTGCCAGGCACTGGATTCAATCCTCATCTGTGCACACACACACACACACACACACACACACACACACACACAAACACACACACACTCACACACACACATATGGAAAGCAGGGTCTCAATGATGTTATTTTATAGCCATGTTCCTGGCAACATTATTTACTATAGCTAAAATACGGAGATGAGCAAATGTCCATGGTGAATGAATGGATAAGCAAAGTGTGGTCCCCAAAAACAGTGGAATATTCTTCAGCCTTAAAAATGAAGGAGATTATGACCTAGCCTATAATATGGATGAAATTTGAAGACATTATGCTAAGTAAAACAAGCCATTGTGGAAAAAAAAAAGACTCATAGAAGCAGAGGATTTCACTTACACGAAGTCCCTAGAGTCATCAAATTTATAGAAAGGAAAGTGGAAATTGGCTTCTAGGGGCCTGAAGAGGAAGGAATGGGATGTTAATGTTCAGTGGATACAGTGTATCAGTTTTGCAAGATGAAAAAAGTTCTGTGGGTGGATGGTGGCAATGGTGCACAACACTGTGAATCTTCCTAATGCCACTGAACCACACACTTTAAAATGGCAAATCTTATGTGTATTGTATCATTATTTTTAAAATGGGGGCAAAGCAAGCACCACCTCTAAATTTTGGAACCGTTTTAAGGTTCATTCCTCAGGGAAGAGAGACCTCCAAGGCTGTCTGCCTCTAAGGAGGGTCTGATGAAGCTAAGAGAAGAAGGTTGAGGATCATAAGCAGGGGGTCTGATGCCACCTCAGAGACAAACTCCTGGAGAGGCATGTCTCAGTCATTTCTCTACAACACAGAGGTCAGAGTTGAGCGGTGGTAGTGGGATGTTGCAGGAAGTGTGTTAGCAGACTGATTTATCCAAAAATAAATTCAATCTCTGGATGACAGAAAGCATGGGCTCCTTCACTTCATGATGCAGAGGTGAAGTGGGCTCTACCATGTGGCCGGGCAGAAGACTTCCTCCAAAGTGCTCAGCAAAGTGCAGTTTCAGCTTTAATCAAACTAGACTTATGGTCTGGTTGTGATAGAATATTTGCTAGTGTTTAATAACAAATAACTTTAGAAGTCTTGTTAACTTTCTTCTTATTCATTTGTTCAGAAGCTGGGAAAGCAAAACAGCTTCAATGACAGGTGATACATTCTTTGCCTACTGTGTGGGTTTCAATCCTTTGCTTTCCTCAAAATTGAAAGATCTAATAGGCCTGTCAGCTGATAGTTCCCTACAAGAATATTTGGTGATAGATCACTATTGGCATATAACCCAGAAAACTATCAAAGAAGTAGGTTACACTGCTATAATAAATCTTTCTGCCTGATTATTTCCTTACTTATGAGAAAATATTCCTCATCTCATCTACACATAAAAACAAAGAAATGAACTAAAATTAAAATTAGGTTCAATATTGTTGTTGAATTTTGTTCCAATATAATAATAAGAAACAGGAAACAGTCATACCAAAATACATATATATATATATATATATATATATTGCAAATAGATATGCACATTTCATGAAGAAGTATACAGTGATTATTTAACATTTATAAACAATTATTTGCCATTTAATATATAACTACCATATTGTTTGATTAGTTATACACCAATATGGATTATAATGACAACTCAACCTAGAAAAAAATAAACACAGGAATTAGATCTCAGAAAAAAATATATACTAGTAAAGAGGTATGACAGGGTAATAAATGGAGGATTTGCACACTTAAAGTTATGTTACATTGAAAATATATGTTGTGAAGAAGAGAAACAGAAAGACCATAGAGTCTTGTCAGTTGCTATTTCATCTACTGGAAATGAGAGTTCAAGGAGAAAGAGAAAAATATATTCAATTATAACTGTTAACCAAACAAGCCTGGTGCAGTGGTGCATGCCTTTAATCCCAGCTACTTAGGAGGCTGAGGCAGGAGGATCCCAGGTTCAAGGCAAGGCCAGCTTCAGTAGCTTAGCAAACCTTGACTCAAAATAAAATAAAAATTGCTGGGGGATGTATATCAGTGGTAGAGTACTTGCTTAGCATGTGTAAGGTCCTGGGTTCAATCCCCAGTGCTGCAAAGAAAAGAAAAAAAGCCTGTTGATATAGTTCTAATAACTGAATAGTAAGCCAAGTAAGGTGGCACATGCCTGCAATCCTAGAGACTTTGGAGGCTGAGGCAGGAAGATTGCAAGTTGAAAGCCACCCTCTGTGACTTAATGAAACCCTGTCTCAAAATAAAAAAAATAAAAAGGACTGGAGACATGGCTCAGAGATTAAGCATCACTGGGTTCAATCCCCAGTACTGAGAGAAAAACAAACAAACAAACAAATAAAAAAAAAACTGGATAAAAGTGGCTCCAAAACCACCATTATATTTGAATTCCAAACAGATACATTTACAAAAGTGATGTAGTAATTTTACTTAAACTGTTAGTTAATGCCTACTATATGCCTAAAATTCTTTGTAATTAAACTCATGGCCAAACTTAAAACATATGAGGAGAATCAAGTTCTTTTAGAGGCAAATCTGGTCTAATCGACATTTTTAGAGCACTACACTCAACATTGCTTAATACCACCCATCTCCCCCTCCTTTTTTTTTTTTTTTGGCAAGTGAGCCTCAAATATACACCATATGCTGGTCATAAAGCAAGTTTCAAAAATCTTCAAAGGAAGCCATACTGTGTTCTCTGATTACAAAGTTAGGAAAAGATAACTGGAAAATCCCCAACCATTTGGAAATCAAGCAAAACACTTTTAAATGTTTAAATGCTTCTAGGACAGACTTATTGCATGCTAAATGCTTTGCTTAATGCAGATTTTTCCAATTTAGCCCAAAGTCAGACACATGAGGGAGATAGGCTCCCCCTCTTTTCTCTTTTAATTAATTAATTATTATGGTTCTGGGGATTGAACCCCGGGGTGCTCTGCCACTGCGTTACCTCTCCAGCCCTTTTAATTTTATTTGGAGACAGGATCTAGCTAAGTTGAGCAGGCTGGCCTTCAACTTGAGATCTTCCTACCTTAACCTCCTGAGTAGCTGGGGATTATGGTACATATGATACATGCCCCCACACTTGACCGGTTTTCCTTCTTTTTTAGGTTCTCCATATCTATATCTAGTCTCTTTTTCTTGAATAATTTGCTTTCTAAAAGAAATAAAGACCTCCTGGGAGCCCTGGGGCATGTCTGTAATCCCAGCAACTAGGGAGACTGAGGTAGGGGGATCACATGTTTGAAGCCAAACTCGGCAACTTTGTGAGGCCTTAAGCAACTTACCGAGACCTTGTCTCAAAAGAACAAATAAAATGGACTTGGGATGTGGCTCAGTAGTATAGTGCCTCTGGGTTCAACCATCCCTTGATCCAGGAAAAAAAAAAAGACCCATATCCCAGTGTAGGGTAAACCCCACAGTCTCCCTTCAGAGGCACATTATGCTCTTCCTTCAGAGACTCAGATCTAGCCTTTGCACCTGAGCTTCCTCAGAAATTTTCCCACCTGTCTCTTTCCTGGACAGTTTTTTTGTACCAATGACCCTGATGTGGCCAGCACATTATTTGTCATTTTAAAAAATTTCTTCCCTTTGAATATTCTCTTCCCAGTTGGACTGCTTGAGATTAAGGATCCAATTATATAATATTATTAAGTTATATATCTTCTGAAAATTGAATTGAATTAAAGATCATCCTGAAGCTAGGATTTCTTGCCATAAAATGAACTATCCAGGTCTTTCCAAAGTAGGCTAGGAGATTTTCATAGGGGATCCATAATAAAGAGCACGCTCAATGAAGTTTGAGAAAGAACAAAATGACAACGTTTTCTAAATGCAGAATTTGCCAGACACTGTAAGTGCTACTGTGGGGAAGAGAGCTAGAGATGAGTGCTCCCCAAACATATTTTACCATGGAATTCTTTCATCGAGGAACATCTTGTGGTACTGGGTGCAACTGGAAAGTCACATAGAAGGTACGTACACTTTGTCCAAGTAAGATGCATTTGGCAGGAGTCATACCTGCCATTTTCCAGTCCTGTTGGTTCCCCAGGCCCATCATTTGGGATTTGGCCTGGCAGAGCCTCTGCACAAGCTTGCCTTCAAAGCCATCACCCTGAGAATGACAAGACTGGGCCTGTGTGTCTGTTTTCCTTCAGCATGGCTCAGCTCCGGCCAGGCTTCCTGAGATGACTCAGTTCCTGGCCCCCCTGGACCTGCCTCAAGCAGCACTAGACACATCCCCAACCTCCCAGAACTATGGGGAACTCAGAATATAAGCCATACATTCACAGCATTCCTGGAAGGCCGGGCCCTCAGCCAGCTGGGCCAACGAATCTCATCCACAGCCCTCATTTATATGTTCTTCTGTGGGTTTTGCCAATGAATCCTTTCCTTTCCATTCCCTGCAAAGTCCAGCATGAGACTAGAACGGAGCTCTGTTTCATCTCCAGAAACACAGAGAGAAAGAGAGCGCCTTTGTTCAGAGAAATTCTCAGCTCTCCAGGCGCCACCTCAGGCTCAGGTTATCAATAATAAATCCATACAGAGGCCCTACTCCTGAAAGGTGGGCCAGACCATGTGCTCCTGGCACTGTCCAGCCGGGGGCGGGGGTGGGTGCTGATACCAATGTGGAGCCAGCCTCCATGAAGCTCTAGATTCAGTGGAATGCTCACAAGCTGGGAGAAACTTAGAGACCAGAGACCGTAAGGGTGTTGAAGATTGGCCAGGGAGCTGCTCACAGAGAGAGATGAGCTGGATCTAGAGGGATTGCTACGATTTTATTTTTATTTTATTTATTTGTTTTAAATATATTTTAAATTTTAGTTGACACTGTAGTTTTTTGTTGTTGTTGTTTATTTCTTCTAAATAGCCCTTCTGGTCTCCCACCCCCCTTTTTTGGGGGGGATACTGGAGATTGAACCCAGGGGTACTTAACCACTAAGCCACATCCCAGCCCATTTGTTTCTTTGTTTGTTATTGAGAAAGGTCTAGCTAAGTTGCTGAGGTTGGCTTTGAACTGAAGATCCTCTGGCCTCAGGCTCCAAAGCTACTGGAGTTACAAGTATGCACTACCACATCCTGCCTCTTGACTAAAAAATTATTTTATGATCACTATATAAAACTTAATATAAAAATACTGAAAGAAACCAGGCATGGTGGTACATGCCTGTAAATTCAAAGCCAGGCTCAGCAAAAGTAAGGCACTAAGCAACTCAGTGAGACCATGTCTTTAAATAAAATACAAAACAGGGCTGGGGGTGTGGCTCAGCAGAAAAGTGCTCCTGAGTTCAATCTCCAATAAACTCCCCCACCCCCTAAAAAATATTGAAGGAAGATGTTTTAGTTAGCTTTTTCATCACCAACACTAAAATTAAGAACAATTTAGAGGAGGAAAATTTGTTTAGGGTTCCTGGTTTCAGAGAGCCCAGCAGAGTAAAGCTGCTCAGCTCATGGTGGGGTCAGGAAGCAGAGAAGGAGCTGAGAAAAGGCCACAGGGAAGATGTCCCCTTTCAGGGCACATCACCAGTGACTCACTTCCCAGCCATGCCCCACCTGCCTACAGTCTCCACCCAGTCATTTCCTTCATACTAGGAGAGACTGATGAGGTTACCGCTCTTACAATTCAAATGCTTCACCTCTGAACATTTCTGCACCAACACTGGAGCTTTTGGAGGACACTTCACATCCAAACAATAGCAGAAGTAAATAAAGACCACCCTATTGTAAGTGGTTTTCCAATATGCATATATATGGTAATTACACATACACACACAATATGTGTATATACAATTTTTATGTTTATGTGTACATATATTTTGGAGATATATATCTAAAGTTTTATTTAAAATAAATACATATATATATGTATGTATTTATTTTAAATAAAACTTTAGATGAGCCTGTGAAAATGTGTGTGCATATACAGTGATACCAGTAACTACTAACCTTAGCTGTTCATTACATTCCCCTTACATGTTTGCAGAAAATCCTGGTATCCAGGTCCCTAACAAACTGAATGAGAATCTTAGAGGTTGGGGCCCAGGTATTGGTGCTTTTAAAGTACTAGGGAGATTTGAATGTGCTGTCAGTGTTGACAACCATATTCCTGTACTGTCTTGAGTAAAGATAATGTACCCCTGTTTATCCCAAGAGTGAAATGATCTAATGATCACAGCAAAGGGTCCATAAGTTCAGTGGATACCTTCTTTAGAGACTGTACTTAGGAATGGGTTGTAGTGGAAATGGAGTTTGCCCTGGATCCATCATGGACTGCTTACCTTCAAGTGTTATCCTCAAGAGAGGAGCTTCAGGCCACCCGGACACAGGATGTCCTTTGTCCAAACTGTGGAGATTAAGGTTGCAGTCAACTACTAATCTTGGGCACTAAAGTGCCATTCCAAGGGCCTGGGGCAACTCAGAAAATCAGCACTTCACTAGATTATTTGATCAAAAGGAAAGAGCTTGTTGAGGATCATGGATGCAAATAGGTCTTGCTCACTTAGGCTATAGAGCTGAGATGGGACACAGCCTACCATGTTGGCAAAGCAGACCTCAGAGGCAGAGACTGAACTCTTCTCTTACATGGGTAGATCATAATGCGTCTCCTGCTGATTCATTTAGATTTTTTCCAATTTTGCACTTTTGTAAATAAGGATGTTTTAAATATCCTTGATAAGATTTTTTTATGTGATAAATGAAGGATTTTGATGGGACCAAAGGATATGGTAAATAAACAATATGGGAAATAAGAACAGAAACAACAAAGAGAAGAAATAGAAAAAAAATATAAGGCAAGTCTGGGGATCAATAAGTAATAAGAAATCTCTGAAGTAAGAGAGAAGTGTAAAAGTACTGAACTGGCATAAGACAGACATTTAGCAATCAGAATCAAGGCTGGCCTTGGGCAAGGGCAGAGTTCTGGAAGGTTTCTGCTGGGCCAAGCATCAACCCTCTAGATAATGGATTGTGGAAGCTGGGGGAGGCCGAAAGCAGTAGAGGATATTGGGAGAGGGCTCAGGCAAGTGGCTGTTTACAGACTGATATACCCAATGTTGTAATAACTTGTATGGTCCTAACAGAGCTAAATACTAGCTAGGAGTGAGCTGAGGACAATAGTCCATGTACTTTGTAGAGTGGCCTATGTCTTTATCCAAACTTTTCTAGCTACCACCTTATACATCCTGGTTCTAATAGTGAGGACAAGTGTTTCTTGAATTCCTTCTATGGCAAGAGGGGACATTGAAAGAAGGGAAGGATTTATGACTTTGCATATAGATTCAAGGAAGGCATTGGTCACTGGGAGTAGGACATGAGGTTAGTGCTGCTCTCTTCTGAATGAACCTCTTCTGGCAGAGTTAGTTCCACCAGGGGCTTCTAGACACCATTTCATTAGAGACCTCTTATTTTTCTGTGGTGCAAGGGGGAAAATGCTTTATAGATGCTCTATGACACTCTGGCTCAGCACTTAACACTTAGAGAAATGGTTTTCCCAAGAAAAAAAGAAGCCAGGAAGGACTTAGAAATATTGTCCTGACTCACAAGCTCTCATTTTCCACACCCACCTGTGTCAACATAGTAGCTTTGGAATGAACTTAAAGAAGTTGACTTTTTAAAAAATTTCCAACTGTCACTCTCTTAAACAGCAAACAAGCTTTCACATTTGATCTAAGGTAGTGTGTTTTTTTTTTTTTTGGTTTCTTTTGAGACATGAGGAGGGGAAAGGTGTTCATTTATATTGCCTTGCAGGGGGAGCACCTCGGGGTTGAGTTCTGGGGATACTTGGTTCCAAGAGTCATGAGTTCCCCTTTGAGTACAACCTTTGTTTCTCACTCCTTCCCAGTAGGGGGCTCTGAGAAACACAATTGGTCCATTGAGAATGAAGGGAAATGAAAGAACACAGTATATCTCCCCACCCCCCATGGTGCCTGGAATTGAAACTAGAGCCTCATGCATAGTAGGTAAACACTCTACCATCAGGCTACATCTCCAACCCAGTAGACAATATATTCTTAATATGAAGTACAGACAATAGCTTTTCATATGTTTATGTGGGGATAACACTTATAGATAGGCCTTGGCATCTAAGGACCTCATTTGCATGGACACCCTCTTCCCAAAGGTCATTTCCACTCAATGTGATTGATGCCCATGTCCCTGGAGGATCAGATAGTGTACTGAGTCAATGTCATTGTCAAAGTTAAAATTTGACTAATAAAACAGTCAGTAAAGACTTTGTTCAAGATTATTGCAATGGGGAGAGGGCCTGAACCAACTCCATTGACCCAAAGGACTGGAGAGGTTGACAGATCAGGAAGAGGAATTTCAGTCCACCTGTGGGTGCTAATTGGTCTTCATGACTCTAAAAGTAAGCACATACCCTTCCTCAGAGACAGGGAGGAAGGGGTGCTCGCTCCTTCCATGTTCATGTTTCAGAAAAATGATTGTCAGGTCCTTTAGAATTTCCTGAGGGACTGGGGGTATAACTCAGTGGCACAGTGTGTACTTAGCATGCAAAATGTTCAGCATCCCTCCTCCTGAAAAAAAAAAAAAAGAAAAAGAAAAGAAAAGAAAAAAAAAGAAAGACATTTCCTGGGTTGTGCAACTGGAAGTAGCTGCATCTATTTCAAGGGGAAGAGAAAGAATTTACAATCCCAAGTATTAGAGCAAACCCTCTAAGAAAAAGGAGGTCAGGGACCTAGTCAGGAAGAAACTTGTCTAACATTTAACTAAACTGCGGTGAATGTTGAAGCCATCTTGGCTACTCTCTAAGGCAATTCTTCAAAAATTCACTGCAAAATTCATTCCTGCCACTTGAGAAGGATCTTAAACCCAGTGGTACATAAATTTGGAAATTTCATGTCTTAGTACAGGTACCTTTTCATGAATAGCCCATTGAAATGAGCATATAAGTGTTTCCTTTTGATACTCTCATGAAAGGCCATTTTAATGGATCAATAAATATGCAGGAAGCATCTAGTCAATGTCACACACCATATTAATCATGACAAGGAGAAAACATGCCTCCAAAGAGATCTCACAACACTGAAGGAGATAGCTAAATAAATAAACATTTGAGATATGAGTTTTTCAAAATATTAAATATAAGACCCAGGTGTCTGGCCAGCAGAAATGAAAGCATGTGCCTCCGCAAACTCTTGTACACAAATGTCTACAGCATCATAATTAATGATAGCCAAAAGATGGAAGCAAACCAATGACCATTGACTGATGATGGATAAACAAAATCCTGCATATCCATATTATTCATTAATATTCAGCAATAAGAAGGAATGAGGGACTGATGCATGGTGCATCAAGGATAAACCCTGAAAACAGTCTGCCAGTTGAAAGAAGCCAGACACAAAATGTCACATATTGACCAATTTCATTTAGGTGAAAGGTCTAGAACAGAAAAATCCAGAGACAGATCAGAAATGAGAGGCTACATAAGGCCCTGGGGTAGGGAAAATGATGAGTGACTCTTAGTGGGTCAAAGGCTTCTCTTGGGGGCCAACGAAAGTGTCCTAAGATGATTTTTGTGGTGGAGTCACAACTTTGTGAATATACTAAAAATCATTGAATTACATACTTTTAATGGGTGAATTGTATGGTGTGTGAATTAATCTTAAAAATGCTGTGTAAAAATGCTGTGTAAGAAATCTTAAAAATGTGTATATAAACATATACATATCTATATGTTACATGATGTGAAAAAAACGTGAGGATACTCATCTATGGGAGTCAAGGGGAAGCAGGTGGGATCAGGAAGATTTCAAAGAGGAGGTGAAAGCTCAGATGAAACTTGAAGGATAAGGGTTCCCAAAGCCCTATCAGAATGGAAGCCCAGAGCAGCAAGGCCCTTCTGAGGACCCACAGACAGTTTAGGGATCCCCAGAACACAGGAGCATGTGGAGGGGCTGAAGGCAGGCAGGGCCTGGCACTGTGAGGGGTTCATCCTTCCTGCCTGTGAAGCAGTACTGGATGACAGTGATAAGCAAGACCCTGAGGCCAGGCTCCATGGGCTCAATTCCAGTTCTGGACTTACAGAAGCTGCAGGGCCTTGGGCAAGTCACTTTACTTCTCTGTGCCTTAATACCCTCCTCTGTCACATAGATTGATGGACACAAAGTCCTTGGAATGGTGCAGAGAGGCTCTGAGCACTGTATGCATGCTTATCATGTGACACAATCACAAAACCACTGGATGATTTAAAGCAGTGACCACAGGAGGGTTTTCCAGGAACAATACCCTCCCAGTGACATGGAAGGCAGGAGGGGTTCAGTGTGAATTAGGTGAAAAGTGACTGGGTCTTAGAGAAGACTGTTGCAATTGTCCAAGAGAGACATGATGTCTGTAGAGTGCAGAAACAGCAGGAATGGGAAGGAGGACAGAGAATATTCAAAAAGAGTTAAGGATGTGATGACTAATAAGCTCGGAACAGTGAGGGGTTGGGAGGTGTGTATTGTGATGGTCCCTGAGTTTCTAATTGGGTAACTGGGTGGACAGATGGTGAGATCATTCACTGAAATGGATGAAACAGAATGAAGAGAAAGCTCAAAGGATGTGTCATTGGACAAATCTACTATGTGGCACCTGTCTTCTGATGTCAGATTCAGTATCCTTCTTGTCTTCCCCCAGCCATCAGAATAGTACCCTGCTTTCAGGTGATATGGTTTGTTATACTTGGGGGCATCATGTCACGAGGAGGCCGGCTCTGCAGCACACCTGATAATGGAAAGTCAAGTACCAATGATCTAGAAAGTTCTGAAGGAACTGAGAGATTATTGAGACAAGCTCTGGTCAGATCATCACTTAGAACAGATCAGTGTAGCCTGGAGAATCTCAGGTCACCAGCTTAGTTATATAAGAAATGCAAACTTATTTTTCCAGAACTGGGCTTAATTACCTATAAATTTCCAGTCTCCATTCCTTGAATCTGTGCATTCTGGATCTCCTGCCACCGTCTCCTGACTGCACAGGGCTTGAGATTATTCTCTGAAGCCTTTGTGCCTGATGAACAGGGTAAATACAGTGTTCAATGGGGAGCAGAAACACTTTTGGGGAAACTACACAGGTTTACTTAAAGCTGATCCCCAGTGACTAGGGGATCTTGGGCAAAGGAGGTGCTCAATAAATGTGGTTAAAGTGCATGTAACTGAAATAAGGCACAGGTGGATTTAGGATGTCAAGAATGTCACAGGTGTTTCCCACACCCATTTTCTCACCTAGAAATCCCATCAAAAGCATTCTGTCTGTGGCCCTTCCCCCTCCCAGGGACATCTATTCATCTGTTTGATGAGTCCTTGCTGATGTGACCTCGCACAGGTTGCACCCACAGCCTTTCCCCACTGACTAAGTATAGTCCAGTCAGTGTCCAAGGGGAGCCCACATAGAGCCAGCACTGCCACTGGCCACATTTTTCTCCACTGGAAGTCAACCTGTTTATTTTATTTACTCTGCCTCCATTATTTCTCTGGCACTAACACGTATTTCCTGACCAATGATCAAGTTCATGCAGGATGGTAACATACAGTCTATGGAAGGGGAGCCTCCGATGGGCATGGGCTGGGTTTTGCGTCTAGTGATGGTCGCCATTAAAAAGTTTCTTTCTCCACAATGCCCAGGGGATAATTCTTCAGCAGGTAACAAAGTACTGATGAAGGTCATAATAAATGGCAATGGCAGGAACAAGCCACCATAGAGGCTGGGCTCTGATGCCCCACAGAGCTCTGATTTCCTCATTGATCCCATTTCTAGGGACAAGTTCCTTCCCACATGGGCGTGGTGAGTGTGGTTTGTGTGGTTCTGAAGAAGTGTGCCTAAAAGTGGTTCTTTTCAAATGCTGTACCCCTCCTTCTCTACAGGGGAAGCTTGACCCATTCTCTTCCTCTATTTCTCCAAGGGGCTCTAGGACTCCCAAGGCTAGGGTTCCATGCTTTGCTTGGCAGCAATCACCAGCTGGGGACAATGTGTCAAGGGAGGGAGTTGTCTGTTGTTACCAGAATGACTCACATGTTTCTGTGTTACCTGGATGGCTGTTCTGGACACCATGGTCCCACCTTGCCTGGCATTTGAATAAGGATTTCCCAGTGCTACCCTCTTCCTCCCTGCTCTCGTATGCTCAGGACTTGGAGTCTAGGGTCCCAACCTTCCTGAAGCAGATGCCAGGAGTTCTTTGAAACATGCCCTTGGTCTCTGGAGTCCTGACTCTTAGGCTGAGCCTTCTCAATAGCAACTCTTTGGGATGTTGGACCGGCCACTTCAAAACTATCACATGCAGGGCCCCTGACTATAAACTTTGCTTCTGTAGAGGTTTGCCAGGCGCCAAAAACATTTCCAGTGCTCCAGTCAGGAACAGCCAATGGAAACTGCAGCCAGGACCCCTCCCACCCTCCCCCAGTGGCCTCCTGGCCTCCTGCCTCTCTCTTCCTTCCCTCTTGCCTGTCCTGCCTGACTCAGAGTGAGGACCAGGCGAAAGTCAGCATCAGCAGCATTAGGAGCTGCAAAGAGACTCAGCTTCTACAAAGATGACTTGGCGACAGGTCCTTCTCCTGTCCTGCCTCTCGGCCATGGTGCTCCTGTCTAGTGAGTATATGGGAGGGTTAAGGGGGACTGTGTTATCTACATAGTAGATAAGACTTACCTTCCACAGGTAAGTGCTCTCAGCTGGCACAGAGAGGCCATTCTTGGTGTGTGTGTGTGTGTGTGTGTGTGTGTGTGTGTGTGTGTGTGAGAGAGAGAGAGAGAGAGAGAGAGAGAGAGAGAGAGAGAGAGAGAGAGAGAGATAGCAAAGAAAGAAAAAAAAACAGGAAACACTGTAGTTTGCCTTATGGGTTCCTAGGGAGATTGGCCCCATACCTGGCATGTGATGGACAGAGGACCCCACATGAGGCCTGGCAAGCCACTAAGCCTAGAAGGACTATTGAGGCCTTGCTCAGGGCCTGGGCTCCCCTCCAATGCTGGAGCCTTTCCTCTGTGATCTTGTCCTCCAGTGCTGCTGGAGGGGACCAGCGCATCAGTGGACAGCCCTCAGGAAGCGGGAGAAGAAGCCCAGGAAGGTGAGTCTGGGGACAACCCTTGGGTGCAGGACAGGTGGAGCCCACTCCCCCAACATCCCTGCCCCCAGTGCTGGTTGTGACAGGCCTCTCTTGGGTTTCAGGTGTGAAACCGAAGATTTTCATGTAGGAATCAGATGCCTCAAATTTCCTCAAGAGGCGCAGCAAGCGGTCCCCCAAATCCCGAGATGAGGTCAATGGTAAGGATGCTGAGTGGTCTCTTACCACCACAGGGGATTAAGGGTTGCAGCAAAGCCCTTGAACATCAGGATGACTGTAGCTCTGAAGTAGAAATTATAATGTTTCCTTGATGGTGGGTCACATGTTGGGGCAAATGCATTGCTAGGGTGAGGACCAAAAAGAAACAGTGATGCATCAAATGTATCTAACAATTATGAGATGCATCCCTTCTTCAGAAAGTGAAAAATGTAAAGGAGGAAATGTTCTCTGGTCTAGAAAGCACCTAGCACTTTAGTGGATGTTTTGGAGTATTGGCAAGGTGCACAGTATAGCAACAGAATCACATGCAGGAAAAGATCCCAGGGGACAGGAGTGCTGAGAAATGTGGGCTTAGTGACAGCTCTGTTGCTAAGTGGCCTTAGCCACTTCCTGTCTGTGGTCCTAATTCCCACTTATATGCCTCTGAACAAACTGTGTTTAGCCAGCTGTGCTTTCTTGAAGCTTTATTTGCAGTGCAGTTGGTGAGCACGTCTCCCTTAGAGCCTGGGGCCTGGGGTCCACACTGCAGGGCCCTCATGTTCTTGACCTACCGCCTTTGAACGCATTTGAGTTTCCTACCTCTAAACTTGATTCTTCTTAGACTCTAAGCTCAGGCTGTCCTGGCCAAGTTGACTGCTTGATTCTTTCCTTGTGTGTGTAGATGAATGAACTCTTTGTATCCCTGAGCATATGCAGTGAGGTGACTTTCTCAGTGAAAATAACAGGATTATTTTCAAATGATGAGGAAGATCAGAGGTGGAAATGCTTGGAGATGAGAATTTTTTTTTAATTGGATAAGTGTAGTCAGATTAGTGAAATCTCTAGACCTCACACAATTTGGGATTTAAATTTGGCAAAATCAAAAAACACTGAAAGGCTATGATGGATGTTGGGCCATTCTTGTCTGAAATCAGAGAAGCAGCTTTCTGCAAATTTCCAGGGGAAAACAGGCAACTTTAATACAGACCAATATATCTGTCCTCTGAAGCTGACTCAGAAACATAAGATCTGTGATTAGGCTGAATTCCCTGACCTTAGGCAGGAGCTCAGTGCCTCAAGCAGTTGTGAGAGGACAAGGACAGTCAGGTGAACCCCAGGACTGCACGTAAATGCATCTGAGGATACCTCATCGATTTGTATAGATGAATGGGCAGAGCTGACAGAGATCCAGAGGCCCAGGCAGTAAGGTCACAAGTTCTACACCAGCCTGGATGAATTAAGCGAGACCCTTTCTCAAAATAAAGACTAAAAGGACTGGTGATGCAGCTCAGTGGTAGAGGATTCCTCAGTACAAAAAAAAAAAAAAAAAGGAAAGAAAATAAAATGAAAAATAAATAGAGAAATAAACAAACTTCTGGAGAATCCTTCCAGTGGTCCTTAAGTTGGGAATAAGAAAGGTGATATTTTGAAGCAATTTGTATTGGAATCCAAGGAGATGGAAAAGTGACTTCTTTAAGTTTCTGAGATCCAGGCTCAATTTACTTTAGGGTGAAAGAGAATCTGAGGGATGTATGTTCTTGGTAGAAATGCATGTAATGCAGAAGGTGATACCTAGCATAGAAACACCGTCTTAACTGGGCCTGGTGACATAGCCTGCAATTCCTGCCACTCTGGAAGCTGAAGCAGGAGGATTACAAGTTCCAGGCCAGCCTGGGCAATTTAGGGAGATCCTGTTTCAAAATAAAATAAAAAGGGTAGGGATGTAGCTCAGTGGTAGAGCCCCTGCCTAGCATTGTGCCAATCCCTAGTACCTAAAAACAAACAAACAATCAAGAGTTAAATTGTTCTTCTTTGTTGCTACATCTAACACCCTAATGGAGGTGCAGGACTATAATCCTAGTGCTCATGAGACTGAGGCGGAAGACTCGGTTGAGTCCAGAAGTTCGGAATCATCATGGACAATACAATGAGACTCTGTCTCAGAAAATGGAGGAAGAGGAGGAGGAAGAGGAGGAGGAGGAGGAGGAGGAGGAGGAGGAGGAGGAGGAGGAGGAGGAGGAGGAGGAGGAGTAAACGTCCAGTTTTTGGCACCTCTGAAAATGCAACTTGAGGAACCAAGGAACTAGGGGGTACTCTGGGCAAGTACTAAGGAATCTGGTGTTCTAGCTCTAGCCTCAGCTCCACCCCAATAGGCTGTGTAGCTGTGTGACTTCAAAGATGTCAATGCACCTCTCTGAGCCTGGATGCCCTCTTGAGAAATATGTGCTGTATGAAGATGGATTGGATCACAAACCCCTTATGCCAGACTAAGGTTTCCTTCAACTGTATAGGCAAAAAGGCAGGAATCTGGGAGAAACAGAGGACTTACCTAAGGGATTCTAAGACCAATTTACAGATATAGTGATTTTTAATCTGAGTTAAATAGTATAATTTCAACATAAATAACTCATATTTATAGAATTTACTGATAAATGTAGGCTCCTTGGATTTGAGGTGGTTTCTGATGTTACCATTGTGCATAGGAGTACTTGTCATTTCCTGAATGTGGGGTGAGGCAGGGGCCATGGCCTCCCTTGGTTCCTCTGCTTCCCTCACCTCCCCCACCTGCTCTTGCACATCAGAGTTGTGGGGACAACAAGAGCGCCTCAGTCCCCCAGGAGAATGTGAGGTTTCTGAGGGGCCTGTTCTTCCTCCAGCAGACATGACCCTCAAGTCTTTGTTGATTTTTCTAGTTGAAGAATGTGCCAGAAGTCCTTGAAGGTAGAGTTCTAGATACTGTCCTCCCAATAAGTCATGTTCTCCAGAGGACCACAGTTCTCACAGAGTTTAATTTCACAGCCAAAAGCTCAGTGAAACTTGTTGGGGTTTTTTTTTCTTGGTGCTGGGAATTAAAGTCAGGGCTTTATGCACACTGGAAAGCACTATGCACTGAGCAACACTCCCAGCCCCTGAAACTTGCTTTGAGGGCTCTCTCCTCACCTGGATGACAGCCATTTTAAGTGAAGGACAGCATCTTTCTTACTTACCTTTGTAATTCCAGCATTCAGTCTATATCCTGGTGTGACAGGTGCTCAAAAATGTTGACTAGACTTGAAGGTATTAATCAATATGACATCAACTTTAAATTGGATACGTCCTTTGTGAAGTTTGTTTATTTATTTTTCATTTTCTTTTCTTCTCTTTCCTTTTTTTCTTTCTTTTTCTTTCCTTTTTTTTTTCTTTAATACTGAGGAGTCCTCTACCACTAAGCTGTATCACCAGTCCTTTTTAGTTTTTATTTTGAGACCGTTAGGTGCAGGGCAGGCTGAACTAAGTTGTCCGCAGGACAGGCTGAACAAATGTTAGCTGCAGGATAACCCATGCACTCAACCCCACATCTAGCCCCTGCCCCACCTCGTCTGCCTGAAGACAGATGACACTACCGTATGACCCAATCTCCCTATGCCAACAAGGCAGCTTGCAGATCCAGAGACCCCATTAGATTTGGGCTATAAAAACCTCCCTCCTGCCGGGCCCCTCTCTCTTGCTCTCTCTGTCTCCTTCTCTTGCTCTTGATCTCTCTTCTCTTGTTTTTGTTCTCCCTCTCCCTCTCTTCTCTCCTCTTCTCTCTTTGCTCTCTCCCCTCTTTCTTCTCTCTTTCCCTACTCTTTCTTTCTCTTTTTCTCCTCCTTTGTACTGCTGCAATAAAGATCTCTTGGTCGCTTCAAGTGTTGTGGTCACTTTCCTTTCAGAGACAAGGTCTCACTAAGTCATCCAGGCTGGTGTAGAACTTGTGATCTTACTGCCTGGGCCTCTGGATCTCTGGGATGACAGATGTGGGTCACCGTACCCGGCTTGTGGAGTTTATCTCTGATTTCAAATGTCTAAGTGGCCTGGTGTACTTGGATTATACCACTAACTTGATGACTGGGGCTAACTCACTTTTTCCTCTTGGGGCTTCAATCTCTTCACCTGCAAAATGAGGTGATTTTGCCTGTCATGATGTGCACATCTGTAATCTCAGTGACTTGGGAGGCTGAGGCTGGAAGATGGCAAATTTGAGGACAGCATGGGCAACTTAGTGAGACCCTGTCTCAAAAACCAAAAACCAAAAAATAAAACAAAACAAAAAAAGGCGGGGCTGGGGATGGAGCTCAGTAGTAGAGTGCTCCTGGGTTCAATCTCTAGTACTGTTCAAAGAGAGGGGATGTGGCAGGGGGTGGGGGGTAACTGGGTAGGATCATCTCCCAGGTCCTTCCAGTTTAAAGCCTCTGCCAGGAATAAACCATTTCAGTGGAGTCTCCCAAGCTAAATACCTCCCAAACCACTTTTAGCTTCTCAGGTAAAATGTTGGTGTTTCCCTAAATGTGAGCCCTCAATGTCCCTCTCTTGGGGGCAACTACCTCTTTTCCTTCCACAGTGGAAAACAGGCAGAAGTTGTGGGCTGATGAGCTACGGAGAGAATATTACGAGGAACAAAGGAATGAATTTGAGAACTTTGTGGAGGAACAGAAGGATGGTAAGGGTTCTTGCTCATCTGCCATTTAAGCCCTGTTTTCTGAGTCTTGACCTTTCATCTCTTGTCAATAGATAAATAGTAGAAAAGGCAAGAGGGCAAGTGACTCTAACCAAGCAATTAATGTACCATGCCCCTGCCCTCAAGGCTCCTTTCTTCCCTCCAGCCTTGCTGGCTGCATCAGGGCTTCAGTAGGGAGTGGGTATGGATGAGATAGAGGAAGACTATGTCTTTAAGCCAATGCCTTCCACCAGTGGGATTTGACCTTGCTGTCTAGTGTCATCCACAGCAGACATCTGTAGCAACATTTAATGAGGATCAAACCAGTAGGCCTGATTCTCATTATGTGCTGGTTTCTTTCTTTTTTGGTATTTCTCAAACTTCAAGATAAAAATGGTCCTGAACAAGCTCACTTGGTACCTCCTGGTACATATGAGCTTGAACACAGGACCCCGATTTGGGGTACTTTTGTTGGAGCCAGCTCTTTTGTTTTACCCTGACTCCTTGACTTTGATAGACAGAGGAAGTATGATCCTTTAAGGGCATCCTCCAGTGAAAAGACTCCAGTGAAAAGCCACCAGGACCCAAGGGCTACAGGCTGTGCTTATAGCCCTTCAAGTGGCATCTGGTTGAGCCCAACAAGCAGATCCTGGGCTCAGATCCTAGCAAATCAAACTTTACATTTTTTTTTAGTTGTTGATAGACTTTTATTTTTTAAAAATTTATTTATATGCAGTGCTGAACCCAGTGCCTCACACATGCCAGGCAAGTGCACTACCACTGAGCTCCAGCCCCAGCCCCCAAATCAAACTTTTTTGGGGAAGATACTGTGAAAAACTCAGGCTGTCCTAGCTTAGAGGCCAATGCTTGTTACCTTGGTGGACAGCTTGGGGAGAGCTGTCTTAGTTTTAAGAAATGAAAAATATGATTTTTAGTCATACTACTCATCATAATTTTTTTGTGTGTGATTTTTTAAAAAATTTCAGGTCCAAATCTCTAGCACATGGGTGGAAATAATTTGCTGTTTTCTTTTTCATGATGAATTATGAAGGAGGTCAGGTACCTATAGGATGATGTGTCTTTTTGGAGGATGCTAAGATCAGGGTCCTCAGGCTTCATCCACAGAGATGGAGAGGCCATTTTTAGAAGAGGCCACAGGTCTTTGGGAACTGAAGTTATAGAAGCTGTTGGTGCAGAACACTTGTTCTGCCAGGTACTGTGCTGAACCATCTAACTACTACAAGCTTCATCTGAGACAGGACTTGTGAGTTTCATTTTAGAATTTGGAAAACAGGCTTAGAAAGGACACATGAATACCCAAGGTGACATACTAACAGGCTAACTAACGTAACAGGAGCAGTTGAGGATAAAGGTCTGAAAAAGGCGGATCTCTTCTCAAAATTTCTTTCTTTTCCAGAACAACTGTTGCTATGGCCTGGTTGCCTGGGGCCATGTTCAAAATCTCCATCTTTTGGGACCTTCTATGAGGCCCATGACATTCCCCTTTCATAACCCTGTCTTTAGTTAGCTGTCTTATCCAACAAAGCCACATGTTCTAAGAATAATTAATAGCAGTTGAATGTTCAACCTTTTTCAAGGTATTTACTTCATAAAAGGGATAGCCAATCAATTTCTATGGCAAAATCACACTCTCAAAGAGGAGTTGGTCCACTGAGCTTGAGCAATGTCTGAAAGGGCTGAAGGCTAATGAATGAGTTCTAGTCCAGGAGTTCCAGTCTATCTTTGGGGTACCAAGTACCTAAGAATATTTTTCAAGGGGAGCACCATCTCCAGGGTGCCATGAAAGGACCATGGTGCCTCAATGTGCAGTGGTAACAGGGCCCTTCCTCCTTAGTCCAGGCATATGGCTCTCACAGGTGCTAAGGAGCAGAGGGACATCCATTTTGTCCATACCACCAGTTTGTCCTATTAGCCCAAGGCCAAAGAGAATGCCACTTTCATTAGCACCAGAATCAAGTTCATAAACTTTTTGGAGAAGTTCACATTTGAGACAATAGAGGCAAGGAAGACATTTAAAATTTTTAAACCTCGACATCATCTTCTGTCAGTATTTCCATCCTCCCAATATTTTTCACAAATTCTTTTCTTAAAAACAAAAACAAAAACAAAACAAACAATTAGCATGGTGGCACATGTCTATAATCCCAGTGGCTCCAGAGGCTGAGGCAGGAGGATCACATGTTCAAAGCTAGCCTCAGCAATTTAGCAAGGCCCTGTCTCAAAGGAAATGTAAAAAAGGATGGGGATGTGGCTCAGTGGTTAAATGCCCTGGGTTCAATCCCCAGTACCGAAAACAAACAAACAAAAAACCCCAAACAACCTTGTGGTAAAATAGAGATAAGGGAAAATTTGCCATTTAAACCATTGCTGAGTATACAGGTTCATGACATTTAGTACATTCATACTATTGTGCAACTATTACCACTAGTTCCAAATGGTTTTATTATTCCAGACAGGAACTCTGTACCCATTAAATAATAACTGTCCATTCTTCCTTCCCCCTAATCTTGGTAACCTCCATTATATTTTTTGTATCCATGAATTTTCCTGTTCTAGATATTTCATATAAATGGAGGACACAGTATTTTGTCTCATTATGCATGGTCTATTTCATTTAGCACAATGTTTTCAAAGTTTATCCATGTTGTGACATATATCCATTCATTTCTTTTTATAGCTGAAAAATTTCTCTTATGCATATTTACATACATATTTGTTTATATATCCCCATAAATAACACATTTTGTTTATCCATTCACCTGTGGGTGGACATTTGGGTCGTTTCCACTTTTGAGTGACTGTACATGTTGTTGCTGTGAGCATTCCTATATGTACAAGTATCTGAGGCTCTGTTTTCAATTCTCTTGAGTATAAGTCTAGGAATAGAATTTCTGGAAAATGTGGTAATTTTATTAACTTTTGGAGGAGTCTCACTCACCTTTTTCAAATTTTGGAGGTCTTATGATATCTGCCAGTGCCTTAAATGCAATTAATGGTAGCATCTTGAATTGGCACCAGGAGCCTAATTCTACAATTACATAAAGATGTTGTTTGGAAACATATCTGAGCAAACAAAAGTAAAATTATAGCTTTCTTAACTCATTAAAAACTTTCTTCATCCCTTTTCAGCCTTTTACTATGAAATACTTAAAACATATGGAAAAGGATCAGGTTAATGAGCCCCATAGAGCCAGTTATCTAAGTTTTCCCACTTTTAGTTCATCCATCCTTTTTCCAGTTAGTTTTAAAAATGGAAATTTATCTTTGAAGCTTAGAAAATACAGAATGGTATAGAGGAGAAAATCTGTAATAATTCTGTCATTCCAGATCCACAATAATTTCCATCCAGGAGCTTTTCAAGGCACAGTGCTTGGTCTCTGTGTTACCACATTGTTACTTTTAGTGCTTCAGTTGTCATCTCTTTGAGCCAGTGACTGCATAGGCTCTTCCCCACATAGGCAAAGAGTTCAGATGCCAGACACTGGTCTCAGTTCTCCAGCAGCCAGCTGTGTGGCTCTGATCCACAAATGGAGGCCGCTGGACTCACATTCTCAGGTCCCTTCGGAAGCTCTGATCTCGGATGTCTCCAGGGCTCATAGGCACACTTGACTCATGTCACCTCAGGGTGGGCCATGTGGGCTGATGGCTGCTTGTTTTCAGGTCAGAGTCCCCTTCATCCTCATGTGACTTCATCTTTCCTCTCCAGAGCAGGAAGAGAGGAGACGGGAGGCCGTGGAGCAGTGGCGGCAGTGGCATTATGATGGGCTGTACCCTTCCTATCTCTACAATCGCCATCGCATCTGACCCCATCCTGAAGCAACCCAGGAAGACAGAGCATGAAACATAGCTGCTCACCCGGGTGTACCAGCACCTCTTTCCACACAAATGCCCTAATAGGGACCTCAGCTTAGGGTGCGCTGTGGTCAACAACCCTGGTAAATACACATGCCTTTCATTCTGATGCATTAAATGTCCTGACTTTTGCTTTTTTGTGGATGATTTTCCAAGGTGAGCAACCACCTGTGGCTCATCCTAATCCCTAATCTTTGTTGGTTTCCCCTCACTTAGTCATTGTCCCCAAAGCAGATCTCCTGTCTGATTGGACAGGAGAATCACAGTTAAGAGAGAAATTTTGTGTTTGCTTATAGCTTACAAATAAAAACTCTGACTTAACCATATGTATTAGCATCTCAAGTCTCCAGTTGAGCAAGGTATAGACTTGATCCCCGCTCCCCCCAGTGACAAGGTTAATGTTGCTGACTTGGTTGTTAGAAAGTTTGTCCTTGGGAGTATCAATCACTCCTCTATTATGTCTCAGTAGTTAGTTATGTAAGTGAAAAAAATACTAATACATTTGTTTTGGTAAAAAGCCTTCAAAGGATTGCTGAGTCCAGGGACTTCCTTCTTCATCCCACCAAAGAGGGTTAAGGTTCATTCCTGATTTCTTAATTGCACCCTTCAGAAGCCAGAGTTACAGTAAGGCCAGTTATATAAACAAAATGAGAAACCCTTGGTTGGCATCATCTCACTTTTCTTCATAGTGTCTTATATTTGTTTCCCTCTGCTGCCATTAACAGAGTACCACAAACTAGGTGACTTGAATCAATGGAAATTTATTCTCTCACAGTTCTGGAACTGAAAAGTCTGGAACCTTGATGTTGGCAGGGCCAGGTTCCCTCCAGAGCTCTAGGGGTATCCTTCCTTGCTCTTCCTGCATCTGAGGGCACCAGGCATTCCTTGGCATATGGTGGCATGATGCCACCCCACCTCAGCATCATATGGCTGCCTCCCTGTGTGCTTTCACATCACCATCCCTCTCATGTATGTCTCATGTCTCTTCTTCTAAGGACACCAGTCATATTGAATCAAGGCCTCACTCTACTAACTTTGTCCAAACTTGATTAGGACCTAAAAACCCTATTTCCAAATAAGATCCCATTCACAGGGACTGGGGGTTAGGACTTCAATGTATTTTTTGAGGGGCACAGAATTCTATCCCTTCCTTTCCTCTCAACCACTTTGCTTTCTGGTCCCAGGCTCATTAACCCTATTCCCATTGTTGCTCCCCACTGACATCCAGAAATTGCACAATAAGAATGGCAAGGAGTCAAAACAACTTAAGTGGGCTCTGGAAGATAAAGAGGACTCTAGGTGAAGAATAAGCACCCACTCTTCCCCAGATTCCCATCTCACCTATGGGCCCTTGCTTCCCTCATGCCTGGGGTACCTGGTCAGCTAGCCCCCACCTGCTTTTGAGGTTGAGCTTCCAGGGCAATATAGGGTGATTTTATATAAGGGTTGCTGTAAGGAAATTTTACCTTCATGGTGGCAAAATATTCCACCAGAGCTAGGGTGATCTATCAGGTTAGGAGATTTTGTAAACAATGCATGTATTTTTAAGTTAGTTTTTAAAAAAGCCTATAAAGTCTTTTAAAAAGCTCTAATTATTCATAATGGATAATTGAATCTAATGTATGAAATATGATATATCAAGAGCTTTGTAATGTTTTGAACAACCAATAAAAACTCCAATTATTAAGTGATTTTGTGCCAGATTACCTCATATTTAACAATTAGTGCTATTATTTTCTTCCCACAAACTCCAAGAAAGAGCTAACATGACCTTGGGAAGATGAGGTGGGCAGTGGACAAACTCTCATACTAAATATATTTTTATCTTTTTTCAGTGCTGGGGACTGAATCTTGGACCTTGGTCATGCTAAACACATGCCCCATCACTGAGCTCTACCCCCAGTCCTATCATTAAATGCTGTTTGTTGTACAGAAAGATAGAAGGAACTCTAGGGTTCACAATTTGGAAACTAGAGCTTGAGGAAAAGTCAAGTCTCAGCATAAGAAAGGGCAAATGGCACTCTTTTTAGTGGCATAACTAAGGAGAATGTTTTGAGTTAGTCTTCTTTAACTGTGGCCCAGGTGTACCTTCCAGATACTTCTCTGTTGGATAACAGGTGCTCAGGAATTATCTGTGCTCCTGTTTTTCCTCTAAGGTCTATTTGATATTTATACCATTAGTGGCGGTACGGGGGGGTGAATCTTTGCTCCCTCCACATGTCATTGAACAGGCTAGACTTTGTTCACCCATTTCTTCATTGGTAAAATAGATGAAATGTGAGTTGCAACTTTTATGCATTTCAAACTGGCTGTATCAAACTTCCCTGTGAAGAGATTAGGTGCTTACTATCACTGGGACATCTTTGCTAGTCTTTTTATAAAGCAAGCAAATTGAGAATATTTGCAGAAAAATTCATGGTTGGGGGCCCTTGAATTATTAACTATTTATGAATCCCCTTGGACCACTGCTGTTAGATTTAATCAAGTCAGACCTAAACAGGTGACTAGCGCTCACTCCTCTGTATGATCTGTGTATTTCTACCCTAACACCTTTGGACCTGGTGCAACAGAAAGTTTGTTTAGGAATTATAGTTGCTATAGTTTGGAGTTGGAAAGTCCACGAAAAGCCCATGTGGTAAAGGACATGTCCCCAGCTTGGTGCTATTGGAAGATGGTGGAAACTCTAAGAGGTGAGGCCTAGTGGGAGATCTTCAGTTGTGAACGTGTCCTTGAAGGGGATTGTGAGATCCTAGTCCCTTCCTCTTCCTTTCACTTTCCAGCTACAATGTAGGCAGTTTTGCTCTATTGCATGTCTTCCATGGTGTGCTCCTTGTCCAAAACAATGGGGCCAATCAGTCATGGACTGAAACATGACTGTGAGCCAACATAACCTTTTTCTCCTTGTAAGTTGCTTATCTCAGGTATTTGTTATAGAGATGGGAAACTGACTGACACCTCATTTCTCTCCACCCTCCCGGAGAGTGTCATTCTGGAAGAAACTGATATAAAATAAAAACTTGGAAATGCCTCAGCTTTTCATTGCTATTTTTACTCTGTTACCTGGTGAGACTGATATTACTTGGGAGGGAAAAGGATTTCAATGTTTTGAAGCATAAATCTCAACAGGAAGGAGCTCTGCTGCTTGCCTTCCATTGCCCCAGTCTCTGATCCAAACTAGAGAGAGCAATCAGTTTGAGTACAACCAAGATGAGAGATGTTCCTTCCTGAACTACTGGTCAAGAGCCACACATGAATCTCATTTGCTTCCTATCCCAGCCCCTAAAATGAGACAAAACTGGAGCATTAGCAAGTTAGTGAGGTACACTCCCAGCTCAAGGATATTCTAGGTCTGTTCTTTTGGGGCTGGAGCTCCTCAGCACTTAATCCATACCTAGATTAGACATTCTAAAGTAGCATGTGCCTATTCTAGATTGGCTATCAAGTGAAGTGGGTGAGGGTGAGTCCTCAGCTGGGTTGGCATGTGAGCACTGGTGTGGGTTTAGCTCAGGTGATCTCAGATTCTAAGTCTGAACTGCAGATTTTCTGGCCAGTGGTACAAGCAAGGATGAACTCTGGCCACATGCAATTGCCCTTGTGGTTCAGGAGTGTGATGGGCCTTGAGGATCCTACACCTGTAAGGCTGGTATTCTAGGACAACAAGGTGCTTTTTAAATAAATTATAGTTGTTCCTTGAAATCTGAGAGGGATCAGTTCTAGGACCCTCCTGGATACCAAAATCTAAACATGTATTCAAGTCCCTTAGGTATATGGCATGAATTTACATGTAACTTTCACATATCCTCTGGTATACTTTGAATCATCTCTAGGTTTATTAAAATATCAAACACAATGTAAATGCCAAGTCAAAACCTCTACTGTATTGTTTGGGGAATAATTACTATATAGACACAATTTTTTGGTCTGAAGTTGGTTCAATCTGTGAATACAGAATCTGTGCATACAGTAGGCCAACAGTATTTTTATTACTGTACAATATAAAAAAAAAAGCAAAGAACTGTTCTCACTTCAGCTGCAAATCAAAAGGAGCCAAAATCTGGTTCATATCAGTCAGGATAAAACAGCCTATGCCTTCTGGTGAGCCACCTGCCTCTCCCTTGTGCTAGTAAGCAGGTGGATGGCAGCAAATACATTCTGACTCAGGGCCACACCACACAGCCACCTGCCTGTTGTGTCTGTAGGAAGGAATGTTGGGGCCATACAGATGTCAAAACCAGAATAGTTTGGAGGAGAGATTGTTTAAAAACAGAACAAAATAAGTTTGTTCTTGCCTCTTCAGTGACCAAGCTTGGCAGGCTGGCTCTAAATAAAGAATTCTAGCAGAAAGGGGCTAAAGAAGAATTTGATTACTCGCTTGCTCCCATCCCTAACAAGGCCTCCATTATACTTCAGGGTTTTCAAATTTGGCCCAGAAGTCCTTAGCTAAAATCCAAGCAAAGTCATTTCCTTGGCTGGGAGAAGGATGCCAAATGTAACATGACCAGGAATTTGAGCAGCCATATTTAATAGGAAATTAATGACAGAAAAATTTGTATTTTTGGACACTGACCTTGTCCAAAGTGTGGCCTTTGGACATTCTTTTGCTTACTCTTCTGTTCTTTTACTACTATCCTGTTGTTCTTAATGTTCTTAAGGACTTCCAGGTAAGTGGTTGCAAACAAATTTGTTAAAGATTAAATTTGTTAATTTTTTATCACCAGTTTTACAGAGTGCCCCCCCTGACCAACCGAAGAATACTCTGTAGCTCAGTAAAGTGCATGCTTAGCATTCTGGAGGCCTTGGGTTTGATTCCCAGAACTAAAAACAATCGTGTGTGTTTCTGCATGCATTCCAGGGGAAATGTTGCAACTTCTTATCATCTGCCTTTATTTACTTAAGGTTTTTTGAAAAGAGATGATTATTTTTGTGAGTTCCAGAATGATTTTTAGTTTTTGAAGTCTTGTTAGGAGAAAGTTCCATTTCTAATTTATTTTCAATGATATTCTAATGCTCTCACAAGTTTTCTATAATTTAGAAGTTCTGTTTCAAGCTTGTAAAAATTTGTCTAAAAGCATATGGGTTGAATATTAATGTTCTAGTTCACAGTTGATAACTTTGGCATACTCTGTGATCCTATAACAAATCAAGACTTAAAAAAAAATCCAAAAGATGTCTATTGAGATGATTTCCCGCTCACCTCAACTCAGGGTGCTTTGGGTGCTGCTTCCTCTTGAAGGACAACCCTCTAGTAAGCCTGGCTTTTCCTCCTATGGGTTGGCAAAGGACAGTGAAAAGGGCAACACCCAAAACTACCCTTTGTGTGGCTGAAGACTTATAGCATCCTGGGCCTGTCGCATCCATGGAGGGGGAATGGGGCTCAGTGCTAGGTGCTCACCTCTAGAAAGGGCTGAAGGAGATCCTTTGTGAGAGGCATGATATCTTGGGAGGTTTGTCACTGCTGGAAAGCTTTGCCCCTTTCCATATTACCTTTTTTAAAAAATTAAAGTTTGAATACCTAGCATGTGTGAGGCCCTTGGGTTCAATCCCTAGCACCACACACAGACACACAATGTGAACAGGTAATCTCCATACATGCTTTCAAACTTACAAAGGACAGAAAGGAACACACTAGAAAGTACATCCCTCTTGTCTCCAAAGGAAACCATCAATCGCACATCTTGAGGATCCTGAAGGTAATCTGTGTACACCTAAGAATCTACAGAAACTTATTTTTATTTTTTAAACACTAAAATTCATTTTTGTCCAGTAATGCCTACTTTACCTATTGAACCATTTCTTTTTTATCATATAAAAAAGATGGTATAGTTAATTTATAGTTAAGCAGTTTTCAAAAAGTTTCCTACAGGAACAGCAATTTTTGAGGTTTGGGATATGGCTGGAAAATAACTGATATGAAAACTAAAGTGAATATATTTTCTAGACAACTCATTGATTTAGACACCATAATACTTTGTGGTCTTAAATATTACACTAGTTATTTTGAAATCTTTCAGTGTGTATACTCCTGTCCTTAAATCTTTCCCCAAGTAAAAACAATAACAACAATGTCATTATTATAAAGCACTGGCCTTACAAAAACAATTTCTTTCTTTCTTTTTTTTTTTTTTTTGATAATACTTGTGATTGAACCCAGGGTCTCACACATGCCAGGCAAGTGTTCTATCACCGAGCTACCTTCCCAATTCCATCTGGTTATTCTCAGGCAGGGGCTTGCTAAATTGCTGATAGGCTTTGAACTTGTAATCCTCTTACATCAGCCTCCCCGGAAGCTGGGATTACAGGTGTGCACCACGGTGTCCAGCAAGCTTGTGATGTTATCAGCTCATGGTTGATCATTCATGCACTCAGCAGAATTATGGCACCAAGAGGCAAGATATTTAATATTCTGTAAATTGATTTACATGAGAAACTGTCGCGACCCCCCTTGCCCACAAGGAAGACGCGACTCAGGAATCTTCTTTCAGCAGTTTATTCAGGCCCTTGATATTCTTCTAATAATTCTTCTACTACTACTACCTCGGATGCCCCTCCCAGCCTTAATAAAGCACCGCGAACCCCAATGCAAAGCTGCCACGTGTACCCTTCTCACAGGGTGCTAGAAAATGACACGCCAACTTTCTCTGATAAGGAGCTGGGAACACGCCAACTCTCTTTGATATGGAGTTGTCCTTCACAGACCACAACGGAGCCAGCGCCATCATGTAATGGCGACCACAGTCCGCAGGAACGGCTCACCACAAGAAACAATCTAATTACACCATTAGATAGCTCTCCTGAAGTCATTATTGAAAAAAATAAAATAGTACAACTTTTAGTGAGGACAACCTTTCTTATGCCTTTAACACATGAACAAGTACCTGTCATAGTTTGGATCTTCAGTGTCCCCTAAAGGTCCCTATGTTAAAGACTTGGGTTCTAGCCTGGTGTGATTGGGATAAATTTTCAGAGGTGGAACTAGTGGGAGGTCTTGGGTCACTGGGGTTGTGCCACTGAAGAGGACTGTAGGACTCTGGTCTCCTCTTCCTCTTTTTTTGCTTCTCAGCCATGAGTTGGTTTTGCTCCAACATGCAATCCCAACATGATACACTGCCCTGCCACAGGCCCCAAAAGAATGGGGCCAACCATCCTCCAAAACTGAGCCAAAATAAACCCTTTTTCTTTATAAATTGGATATCTCAGGTATTTGTTATAATGATGGAAAACTAACACAGTACCTGAATAACATACAACTAGACAATACTTCCATTTTGATATATTTGCTAATTATGTAAAAATAAATCAGAATAAAAAACCCAGGAATTTACTAAACCCAGTACTTGAAATGTTCTCTCTCAAGGTCAAACCCACTGTGCTCAGCTGATTACATCACTGGGGAATTATGACAAGAAAAAAACCAGACTATTTTCATAGATCTTCTGCCCAACATTACTCAAAATACTTTCATGATACTTAATGGTGAAAGAAAGCACTTGTATCCAGAATATACATAACTCAATCCAATAATTAAAAAAAATATATAAATGGATGAGTAGACATATGTCATAAAGACACATGAGGCTGGGCATGGTGGCAAAAGCCTATAATCCCAGCAGCTTGGGAAGCCAAGGCAGAGGGACTGCAAGTTCAAAGTTAGCCTAAGCAACTTAGCAAGGCCCTGAGCAACTCAGCAAGACTCTTGTCTCAAAATAAAAAGGTATAGGGATTAAGCTCTATGGTTAAGTGGCCTGGAGTTAAAAAAACAAAAACCAAAAAACAAAACAAGGACATGAATGGACAGTACATGAAAAGATGCTCAAATAGTATTGGTTACCAGGGAAATGCAAACCAAACCATAATAAGATGCCATTACACACACATCAGAATGGCTAAAAAGACAATATCAGGTATTGGGACAGTGGAGCGAACGGAACCCTTGCACATTACCAGTTGGTGTATAAAATGGTACAACCACTTTGGAAAACAACTTGGCAGTTTCTTATGAAGCTTCCCATATAACCCAGAAATTCCACTCCTAGGTGTTTGCCTGAGACACAAAAATACTTCTATTGCTAAAATAATTTTAGCAGTTTTATTCATGATAGCCCCAAACTAGGGACAATCCAATCCATTATGAATATCATCAGGTGAATAAACAAACCATTTACAGGGAAGCCAGCAATAAAAAAGAAAAAAAAAACATTGATAACACACTATAATATGGATAAATTTAAAAAATTATGCCACATGAGAGAAGCCAGATATCAAAGTATGTTCTGTAAGATTCCATTTATCTGAAACTAGAATATAAATCTGTAGGAGCTGGGATGCAGATTGATTGGCAAGAGATTCAACGCTACCTTTTGGAGGAGAAAGCAACATCTTGCTTTAGGTTTGTAGTGTGGCTACATGGGTATAAACACTTGTTCCAATTTTTCAATTGTACACCTTAGGTATGTGCCTTTTACTGTATGTAATCTATACCTTAATATAATTGATTTTAAAAAATATTGTTAGCTAAGTCTTTGCTTAAGAAATCTTACTATGGCTGGGGTTGTAGCTCAGTGGTAGAGTGCTTGCATCACATGCATGAGGCCCTGAGTTCAATCCTCAGCACCACGTAAAAATAAATAAATAAAAATAAAGATATTGTATCCATCTACAACTAAAAAAAATTAAAACAAACAACAAAAAAAGAAACCTTCCTAAACTTGGTTCAAATAAGTCTCAGCCCTTATTTCTAAATTACTTAACCAATTTCTAATCTGCAAAATAGAGTATACCTGGATCTGGTTGTATTTGAGGAAATACTATATAGTCATTGGTTATTTGTGCTTCAATGTTTGCAAATTCACCTAATTTGATTTATAGCTTCTAAATCAGTTCTTCAAGTGCTTCTGTGATGACTTGCATGCAGAGTAACGTTCTTCATTTTCAAAATTTAGTTAGGCCTTTTTTACAAATTGTCATCAACCTAATAAGCTAACTGATCTCTTCTACCTTTAATGCCACTTAGTTTGTGGCTGCTAGTGACATACTTAAGCAAACAGATCTATGCTCCAGATTAGAACAAACAAACGTCATTAGAATGTCATTTGCCTGTTATAAACAGCATCAAGCTTTTCTTTTATCATGAACTTTTCCACAGAAATCCAGTCCATGTACTCTCTTCCTTGTCCAATGTGAAGCTTTTCATATTTTAGGTTCCCTTTGGGGAAAATTCTACACCAGCCATTCAGAAGTTCCTTATTTGCTATTCTGAATGATTTTTACCTAAAATACTTGTTTTATTTTTGTTGTTTAGAAAGGGAAAACATTTTATCATTATAAAACTCAATGAAAGGTGATTTTCTATTAAAAAGCCAAGTTTTTTTCCTCCAAAAGGAAAAATGCACAACAAGAATACCAAAACCAACCAACCCCCCCCATAAAATCAAAACAAACAAACAAACATACAAATAAAAACTATTGTGAAAATTATAATCTTCACACCAAGTTCTCCATAAAGGACAAATGGCTACTGCTCAACCCTGCTCTGAAGGCCTGTGATGACACAATACCCTACTAATGACAGGTTAAAAAAAAAATTAACACCTGTTAGGTTTGTGTGAAAGCATTTAATACATGTTGATAAACAGGATTAAAAGACTGATCTCATTAGGAATGTTTTCAAGGCCTACAAGTAAGTTCCCCCACCTGTGCTGTACCCCTGGCCCACCCACTCATTGCTCAATGTTCTAAACACCTCAAAGGAAAGCCCTCCAAGATTTAGTGTAACTAAGGAGTAACTCCAAAAATTTATGTGAATGCAGTAATGCAGTCATCTAAAGTGAGAACAGGAAAGATGAGGACATCTTGATTTTCCACCTGTAAGTCAAAGTTATATTTGGTGTAAAATTAATACAACAGAGGAAAGTAATTAAGGAAAGTGGATGGGCTTATTAACAAGTTTTTGTTTCTAATGGTGTCAATCAGCAATATGGGCAATGCAGAGCCAGTCCCTTGCTTTTCCAGACCCACAAGAAGCAAGACAGGTTGTGAAAAAAATATCTGAAGTTAGGGTCATTTAAGGCTATTCAGAAATTTAGCATGTTCTTTTCCTCTTGGCAATAGGGTTTCTCCTCCAATCTTTGGACCAGTCTTTTCCTAGAAAAATGAGAACACTTAATAAGAACAGGCTTAACATTATTTCCCTGGATCACTAAAATGAGTCACAAATTAACACTGAAGTAATCCACCCCTATAGTTGGATCTAATATGCACCCCAAAGACCCACATGTTTAAGACTTGGTTCTCAGCATGGCACTGCTGGAGGTGTGGAACTTTTAAACAGATGGGGCATAACAGGAGGTCATAGGTCATTGGGGTTGTGCCTTTGAAGGGACTATGGAACCCAGGCCTCTTCTATTTCATTCCTAGCCTTGAGGTAAATGGGCCTCCTCTGCCATGTATTCTTATCACAATGTGCAGTTTTACCACAGGCCCCAAAACAATGGGGCCAACTAGCCATGGATTCAAATCCCTAAAACTGAGCTGAAATAAATCTTTCCTCTTTCTCAGTTGATTAGCACAGTGGTTTGTTATAGTAACAGAAAGCTTATGAAAACACCTACCTTTAGCATTCCATCTCATTCCCATTTGTAGAGGCCACAATTACTGAAAGAGAAAAGATGGATTTACTCAGTGGTGAGGTATATGCCAACACACTTAAATACAATGGGGCTTACTGTGTAATTAAAGAGGAAAAAACCATAGGAAATTATCTATGTACTTTTAAGGTGGGGATGGGGTAAGAGAAAAAGAAAACTAGAAAAACAATAAAAACCATAAAAGTACAAAGCTGTGAGATTAAAAAAAATTCCCTATTGATTCAACTTATAAATCAATAGTTTGGGAAGAATATATTTACAATGATTAAAAATTATATGGGACTGCTCTTGCCCTCCACTGAGCCAGCTGCCCGAAGGAAGCTGAATTTCTGTTGCAGTTTGGCGAAAAGACTCCCACATAAATGGCTTGAGGAAGTTCAGCAGAGGAGAGATAATGAAAAAAAGATAGAAGATAGTGGAGTAGAGAAGAACTTGTTACTGGCATGACTTCGTGTGAGTGGTCGGACGCTTTTCAGCATAGGAGCCATTCATAAATTTAAGCTTCATGGAGTTTGTGACAGGATTTTAAGTAGCGGTTTGTTACAAGGGCAGCCAAAAACTTGAAAATACCCCGAGTAGTTCTGTGCGCAGAAGCCGGCCAGGAGCAGCGGGGCCTGGGAACCAGCTGCAGATGGGTGAGGCAAGCGCAGTGGAGTTCTGGCAGCATAGAGACACAGGCTCACAGATCCTTTAAGATCAGAGCGCGCCAGACTGTGACCCCAGGTCTCTGCAGGGCACCAGACTGAGGACAGAACTCAAGGCATAGTGGATAAACATCCTAGCCCCCCACACCTCACTGGACACCCTGGTGCCGAAATGGGCGGTTGCCATCTTGGAAAATCTACCGCATCAGCTTTTGGCAGATGTAGCAGAACAGGGAGATTGGCAAATGAACAGGTGTGTGATACCCAGCACCCTCTCTACCCAGCTGTGATAACTCAAAACCTTTTTTGTCAGCTCTCAGGTAGGCATGAATTTCAGATGGGAATGAATTTCAGAGCCCAGTGAAACTGAAAAGGTGCCAGATCTCCCCCTCCCCCCCAGCTGTGATAACCTGAAACCTTACTCTCCAACTCTTGGTGGGCATGGCTATCAGAGAGAATACAGACAGAACAGGTTGCCCGTGTCCAACTCACCCTCTCCACAGCTGTGAAGACCTGGTGACTCCCCAACACAGAGGTAGTCCCCAGTTGATCAGGAGCGCGGGGTGGCCAGGGCGCCATAAGTCCAGAGTAACCAAGGGCTGCAGAAAAGAGTCCCAGTATTTGGGGCCTGGTGGGCAAGAGAAGTGAGGGGGATAGAGACCGGGATTGGAGAGGCACCCAGCAGGGGAGGGAGAGCCGCCCCACATGGATTGCTTCCTATATCCTGAGGGCAGAGACTCAACCTGGAATGCACAACACCACCTACCGGAAGAGAAGAAAATAGAATTCTAAGAGTGCATTATTTCTTTCCTTTCTTTTTCCTTCTTTCCTTTTTTCTTTTTATCTTTCTCTTCTCTCTTTTTTCATTCCTTTTTCTCTTTCGCTTCCCTCCCCTTTTTTCTTCTTCTTTTCTTTTTACTTTTCTTCCTCCTTCTCTTCCTCTCCCAACCTTCCAAGTGTTACTACTTCTACTACATGTAAACTACTAAATGCAAATAGGTGATTGTTTCTATGCTTCTTATTGTCCTCCCATGTACTTAGCCATCCTGAAATACCTCCTGTCTATTCTCCTGTTAATAACCCCCTTCATTAGAGTTCTCCTCTAAAGTAGCTAAGATATATTAGGCCCCATACCCTCACATCTTTTCCCCCTAAACATAAAGTCTTATGACTGACTCTCAGTTCTCTATACGTCACCAGAATCTGTATGCCTTTTATGAAGCTAATGAATATACTGTAAACTATAATTGAATCCAACATCTCTAGACATTGTTTCCCATCACAAAGGAGAGATCTCGGAACTATTCAAGAGCAATACAAAATTATAGGAGAGAAATAATAACACAACAGTCAAACAGAGCTGGAAAGAAGCATGAGCAACATGAAAAAACAAGGAAAAAAAGGGCCACAAACAATGCAGGACAACTCAAAAATAGAGGAGATAATAGCTGCAGCAAAAAAAAAAATGTCAGATAAAGATTTCAAGATATACATGGTTCAGATCTGGAGTCTTAAGGAGGACTTTAGACAGCAAATGCAGACAATGAAAGATCACTTTGACAATAAAATACACAAACAAATCCAATAAGCAAAAGATCAACTCTACAGGGAAATAGAGGTTATACAAAACAAAACAAAACAACAACAACAACAACAAAAAATAGAAATCCTGGAAATGCAGGAAATAATAAACAAATTAAAAACTCAAATGAGAGTATCACAAGCAGAGTAGAACACTTAGAAGTCAGAACATCAGACAACGAAGACAAAGTATATCATCTCGAAATGATAGCTCAGAAAGGCTGATAAGAAACCATGAGCAGAACATCCAAGAAATATGGGATAGCATAAAGAGACCAAATTTAAGAGTTACTGGATAGAGGAAGGTATAGAGGTCAAAACCAAAGGAATGAGCAATCTCTTCAATGAAATAATTTTAGAAAACTTTCCAGACATGAAGAATGAAATGGAAATCCAAATCCTAGAAGCCTACAGGACACCAAATGTACAAAACCACAAGAGACCCACACGAAGACACATAATAATGAAAATGCTGAACATATAGAACAAGGAGAGAATTTTAAAAGCCACAAGAGAAAGGAAGCAGATTACATTTAGGGGTAAACCAATTAGGTCAACGGTGGATTTTTCAACACAGACTCTGAAAGCTAGAAGATCCTGGAACAATGTATTTCAAACGCTGAAAGATAATGGGTTCCAATCAAGAATCTTGTATCCAGCAAAATTAAGCTTCAGGTTTGAGATGAAATAAAAACTTTCCATGATAAACAAAAGTTAAAAGAATTTGCAGCTAGAAAACCGGCACTTTAAAGCATCATTGGCAAAACATTACATGATGAGGAAATGAAAAATAACAATGCAAATCAACAGTGTGTGGTAGTACATTAAAGGAAAAACTAATCAAAGAGGAAAAACAAATCAAGTTAAATAACAAAAATAAAAAAATATGGCTGGAAGTACAAACCATAGCTCAATAGGAACCCTAAATGTTAATGGCTTAAACTCACCAATTAAAAGACATAGGCTAGCAGACTGGATTTAAAAAAAAAGATCCAACAATATGCTGCCTATAGGAAACTCACCTGATAAGAAAAGACATACACAGACTGAAGGTGAAAGATTGGGAAAAATCATACCACTCACATGAAGCTCAGAAGCAAGCAGGGGTGTCCATACTCATATCAAATAAAATAGACTTCAAGCCAAAGTTAATCAAAAGGAATAAAGAAGGACACTACATACTGCTAAAGGGAACCATTCACAAACAAGACATAACAATCATTAATATATATGCCCCAAACAATGGTGCAGCTATGTTCATCAATCAAACTCTTCTCAAGTTCAAGAGACAAAGAGACCACAACACAATAATCATGGGTGATTTTAATAAACCTGTCCTACCACTGGACAGATCATCCAAACAAAATTTGAATAAAGAAACTATAAAACTCAATAACACAATTAATAACTTAGACTTAATTGATATACATAGAATATATCAACCAACATCAAGCAGATAAAATTTTTTTCTCAGCAGCACATGGATCCTTTTCAAAAATAGACCATATATTATGTCATAGGGCAACTCTTAGCAAATACAAAGGAGTAGAGATATTACCATGCATTTTATCCGATCATAATGTAATGAAATTGGAAATAAATGATAAAACAATGAAGAAAAATTCCTACATCACATGAAGAATGAACAATATGCTACTGAATGAACAATGGGTTACAGAAGACATCAAGGAAGAAATTGAAAACATAGAAACAACATATTGACTCTCTGGGACACTATGATAGCAGTACTAAGAGGAAAGTTCATTCCTTAAAAGAGGAAAAAGCCAAAAAATAAATGACCTCACACTATATCTCAAAGCCCTAGAAAAGGAAGAACAAATCAATAGCAAATGCAGTAGAAGGCAAGAAATAATTGAAATCAATGAAATTGAAACAAAAGAAACAAAAAAATTGACAAAACTAAAAGTTGATTCTTTGAAAAATTAAATAAGAACGACAGACCCTTAGCCATGCTAACGAAGAGGACAGAGAGAACCCAAATTACTAGCATACAGGATGAAAAAGACAATATCACAACAGATACTACAGAAATACAGAAGATAATTAGAAATTATTTTGAAAGCTTATACTAAAATAAAATAGAAGATAGTGAAGGCATCGATAAATTCCTTAACTCATATAATCTATCCAGATTCAGTCAGGAGGATACACACAACTTAAAAAGATCAATATCAAGTGAGAAAATAGAAGAAGCCATCAAAAGATTACCAACCAAGATAAGCCCAGGACTAGACGTAATACAGCCAAGTTTTATAAGACCTTTAAAGAAGAACTAATACCAATACTCTCCAATCTATTTCAGGAAATAGAAAAAGAGGGAGTACTTCCAAACTTCCAAACTCATTCTATGAGGCCAATATCACCTTGATTTCAAAACCAGACAAAGACACCTCAAAGAAAGAAAACTTCAGACAAATATCTCTAATGAATACAGATGCAAAAATCCTCAATAAAATTCTGGCAAATCGGATACAAAAACATAACAAAAAGATCATGCACCATGATGAAGTGGGATTCATCCCTGGTATGCAAGGTTGGTTCAACACACGGAAATCAATAAATGTAATTCATCACATCAACAGACTTAAAGAACCACATGATCATCTCGATAGATGCAGAAAAAGCACTTGACAAAATACAGCACCCCTTTATGTTCAAAACACTAGAAAAACTAGTGATAATAGGAACTTACCTCAACATTGTAAAAGCTATCTACGCTAAGCCTCAGGCCAGCATCATTCTAAACTGAGAAAAACTGAAGGCATTCCCTATAAAATATTGAACAAGACAGGGATGCCCTCTCTCACTACTTCTATTCAACATAGTTCTTGAAACACTGGCCAGATCAAATAGACAGACGAAAGAAATCAAAGGAATAACTATAGGAAAAGAAGAACTTAAACTAGCACTATTCGCTGATGATATGATTCTGTACCTAGAAGACCCCAAAATCCTCCACCAGAAACTTCTAGAACTAGTAAATGAATTCAGCAAAGTGGCAGGACATAAAATCAACAGCCATAAATCAAAGGCATTCCTGTATATCAGTGACAAATCCTCTATAAAGGAATTGAGGAAATCTAACGCATTCACAATGTCCTCAAAAAAAAAAAAAAAAAAAAAGAAATACTTGGGAATCAATTTAACAAAAGAGGTGAAAGGAGAACTCAAGATGGCGGCCGGCGAGGAAGCAGTGATTCCAATGTCTCCACTTTAACGGGACCAGAACGACCCATTGCAACAGCCGCAGCCGCAGCCTACCTATGGAGGAAATTCTAACAAAATTCCCTTAAGAGGAGAGCAGCCGAGAACTGGTAGGTTTATTGGAAGTGACAGTTTGTCCCAGAGAAGTGGATCTTGGCTGGCCACGCGGGCACAGAGGTAAAGTCCTGCAGCCATCAGCCGCTCCTGCAAGGGGCTCTCATGGGAAGCCCATCTCTGGCTCAGCGAGCAGCTGCCCCACCCACCTGCATGGCTCTTGACCACACGGCCGCAGCTACCTGGCTCAACAGGCGGCTCCACGGCGGGTGCAGGAGTTTAATCCCGCAGCCAGCACCCGCTACTGCAAGCGGCCGGCACCCGGCGGCTGGCCCGCCCCACCCGAACCGGCAGGCGCCCTTCACCATCCAGGCTCACACGGGAGGCCCATCTCTCGCTCAGCGAGCGGCTGCCCCACCCACCTGCCTGGCTCTTGACCACGCGGCCGCAGCTACCTGGCTCCACAGGCAGCTCCACGGCGGGTGCAGGAGTTTAGTCCCGCAGCCAGCACCCGCTTCGGCAAGCGGCTGGCACCCAGAGCTGCGTGGCCCACCCCGCCCGAACCAGCAGGGGCCCTCCACCATCCGGGCTCTCACGGGAGGCCCATCTCTCGCTCTGCGAGCGGCTGCCCCACCGGCCCGGCTCTTAACCACGCGGCAGTATGAAAAGACAAGGAAAGAAAGGACCACAAGCAATGCAGGTCAACTCAACTTTAGAAGAGGCAATAGCTGCATCAGATGGAATGTCAGATAAAGAGTTCAGGATATACATGCTTCAGATGATCTGGAGTCTCAAGGAAGACATGGAACAGCAAAATCAGACAATGAAAGATCACATTGATAAGGAACTACATAAACAAATACAGGAAGCAAAAGATCAATTACACAGGGAGATAGAGGTAATAAAAAACAAACAAATAGAAATCCTAGAAATGCAGGAAGCAATAAACCAACTTAAAAACTCAATTGAGAATACTACCAGCAGAGTAGATCACTTAGAAGATAGAACATCAGACAATGAAGACAAAGTATTTCAACTTGAAAAGAACATAGACAGCTCAGCAAGACTGCTAAGAAACCATGAGCAGAACATCCAAGAATTATGGGATAATATCAAAAGACCAAATTTAAGGGTCATTGGGATACAGGAAGGCACAGAGCTCCAAACCAAAGGAATAAATAATCTATTCAATGAAATAATACGAGAAAACTTCCCAGACTTGAGGAATGAGACAGAATCCCAAATCCTAGAAGCCTACAGGACGCCGAATGTGCAAAACCATAAGAGATCCACACCTAGACATATTATAATGAAGATGTCCAACATACAGAATAAGGAAAGAATTTTAAAAGCTACAAGAGAAAGGAAGCAGATTACATTTAGGGGAAAACCAATCAGGATAACAGCGGATCTCTCAACACAGACTCTGAAAGCTAGAAGATCCTGGAATAACATATTTCAAACACTGAAAGAAAATGGGTTCCAACCAAGCATCGTGTATCCAGCGAAATTAAGCTTCAGGATGGAAGATGAAATTAAAACCTTCCACAATAAACAAAAGTTAAAAGAATTCGCAGCTAGAAAACCTTCTCTTCAAAAAATCCTTGGCAAAACATTACAGGAAGAGGAAGTGGAAAATAACATTGAAAACCAACATTGGGAGGTAGGACAGTAAATGGGGGAAAGTAATCAAAGAGGAAAACAAATCAGGTTTAGTATCATCAATAAACAAATATGGCTAGAAGAACAAACCATATCTCAATAGTAACCCTAAATGTTAATGGCTTAAACTCACCAATTAAGAGACACAGGCTAGTTGAATGGATCACAAAACAAGACCCAACAATATGCTGCCTGCAGGAGACACATTTGATAGGAAAAGATATACATAGACTGAAGGTGAAAGGTTGGGAAAAATCATACCACTCATATGGACTGCGGAAACAAGCAGGAGTGTCCATACTCATATCTAATAAAATAGATTTTAAGCCAAAGTTAATCAAAAGGGATAAAGAGGGACACTACATACTGCTCAAGGGAACCATACACCAACAAGACATAACAATCATAAATATATATGCCCCAAATAATGGTGCAGCTATGTTCATCAAGCAAATGCTGCTCAAGTTCAAGAGTCTAACAGACCACCATACAATAATCATGGGAGACTTCAACACACCTCTCACCACTGGACAGATCTTCCAAACAAAAGTTAAATAAGGAAACTATAGAACTCAACAACACAATCAACAACCTAGACTTAATTGACATATATAGAATATACCATCCAACATCAAGTAGTTACACTTTTTTCTCAGCAGCACATGGATCCTTCTCAAAAATAGATCAAATATTATGTCACAGGGCAACTCTTAGACAATATAAAGGAGTAGAGATAATACCATGCATCTTGTCTGATCTTAATGGAATAAAACTGAAAATCAATGATAAAAGAAGGAAGGAAAAATCATACATCACTTGGAGAATGAACAATAGGCTACTGAATGATCAATGGGTTTTAGAAGACATTAAGGAGGAAATTAAAAACGTCTTAGAGTTAAACGAAAACACAGACACAACATATCGGAATCTATGGGACACATTGAAAGCAGTTCTAAGAGGAAAATTTATTGCCTGTAGTTCATTCCTTAAAAAAAGAAAAAACCAACAAATAAATGATCTCATACTTCATCTCAAAATCCTAGAAAAAGAAGAGCAAAACAACAGCAAAAGAAGTAGAAGGCAAGAAATAATTCAAATCAGAGCTGAAATTAATGAAATCGAAACAAAAGAAACAATTGAAAAAATAGACAAAACTAAAAGTTGGTTCTTTGAAAAAATAAATAAAATCGACAGACCCTTAGCCATGCTAACGAAGAGAAGAAGAGAGAGAACCCAAATTACTAACATACGGGATGAAAAAGGCAATATCACAACAGACACTTCAGAAATACAGAAGATAATCAGAAATTATTTTGAATCCTTATACTCCAATAAAATAGAAGATAGTGAAGGCATAGATAAATTTCTTAAGTCATATGATCTGCCCAGATTGAGTCAGGAGGATATAGAGAACCTAAACAGACCAATAACAATAGAGGAAATAGAAGAAACCATCAAAAGACTACCAACTAAGAAAAGCCCAGGACCGGATGGGTATACAGCAGAGTTTACAAAACCTTTAAAGAGGAACTAACACCAATACTTTTCAAGCTATTTCAGGAAATAGAAAAAGAGGGAGAACTTCCAAATACATTCTACGAGGCCAACATCACACTAATCCCTAAACCAGACAAAGACACTTCAAAGAAAGAAAACTACAGACCAATATCTCTAATGAACCTAGATGCAAAAATCCTCAATAAAATTCTGGCGAACCGAATTCAAAAACATATCAAAAAAATTATATACCATGATCAAGTAGGATTCATCCCTGGGATGCAAGGCTGGTTCAATATACGGAAATCAATAAATATTATTCACCACATCAATAGACTTAAAAATAAGAACCATATGATCATCTCAATAGATGCAGAAAAAGCATTCGACAAAGTACAGCATCCCTTTATGTTCAAAACTCTAGAAAAATTAGGGATAACAGGATCATACCTCAACATTGTAAAAGCAATCTATGATAAGCCACAGGCCAGCATCATTCTGAATGGAGAAAAATTGAAGGCATTCCCTCTAAGATCTGGAACAAGACAGGGATGCCCTCTCTCACCACTTCTGTTCAACATAGTTCTCGAAACACTGGCCAGAGCAATTAGACAGACGAAAGAAATTAAAGGCATAAAAATAGGAAAAGAAGAACTTAAATTATCACTATTTGCTGACGACATGATTATATACCTAACAGACCCAAAAGGGTCTACAAAGAAACTATTAGAGCTAATAAATGAATTCAGCAAAGTGTCAGGGTATAAAATCAACACGCATAAATCAAATGCATTCCTGTATATCAGCGACAAATCCTCTGATACGGAAATGAGGACAACTACTCCATTCACAATATCCCCCCCAAAAAAATAAAATACTTGGGAATCAACCTAACAAAAGAGGTGAAAGATTTATACAATGAAAACTACAGAACCCTAAAGAAAGATATAGAAGAAGACCTTAGAAGATGGAAAAATATACCCTGTTCATGGATAGGCAGAACCAACATCATCAAAATGGCGATACTACCAAGAGTTCTCTATAAGTTCAATGCAATGCCAATCAAAATCCCAACAGCATTTCTTGTAGAAATAGATAAAACAATCATGAAATTCATATGGAATAATAAAAGACCCAGAATAGCAAAAACAATGCTAAGCAGGAAGAGAGAATCAGGCGGTATAGCGATACCAGACTTCAAATTATACTACAGAGCAATAGTAACAAAAACAGCGTGGTACTGGTACCAGAACAGGTGGGTGGACCAATGGTACAGAATAGAGGACACAGTAACCAATCCACAAAACTACAACTATCTTATATTTGATAAAGGGGCTAAAAGCATGCAATGGAGGAAGGATAGCATCTTCAACAAATGGTGCTGGGAAAACTGGAAATCCATTTGCATCAAAATGAAACTGAATCCCTTTCTCTCACCATGCACAAAAGTTAACTCAAAATGGATCAAGGAGCTTGATATTAAATCAGAGACACGGCATCTGATACATACTGTGGGGTCGGGCTCCAAATTCCTCAATAGGACACCCATAGCGCAAGAATCAACAAATGGGACTTACTCAAACTAAAAAGTTTTTTCTCAGCAAAAGAAACAATAAGAGAGATAAATAGGGAGCCTACATCCTGGGAACAAATCTTTACTCCACACACTTCAGATAGAGCCCTAATATCCAGAATATACAAAGAACTCAAAAAATTAGACAATAAGACAACAAATAACCCAATCAACAAATGGGTCAAGGACCTGAACAGACAGTTCTCAGAGGAGGACATACAATCAATCAACAAGTACATGAAAAAATGCTCACCATCGCTAGCAGTCACAGAAATGCAAATCAAAACTACCCTAAGATACCATCTCACTCCAGTAAGATTGGCAGCCATCACGAAGTCCAACAACAACAAGTGCTGGAGAGGATGCGGGGAAAAGGGTACACTTGTTCATTGTTGGTGGGACTGCAAAATGGTGCAGCCAATTTGGAAAGCAGTATGGAGATTTCTTGGAAAGCTGGGAATGGAACCACCATTTGACCCAGCTATTCCCCTTCTCGGTCTATTCTCTAAAGACTTAAAAAGAGCATGCTACAGGGACACTGCTGCATCGATGTTCATAGCAGCACAATTCACGATAGCAAGATTGTGGAACCAACCTAGATGCCCTTCAATAGATGAATGGATAAAAAAAATGTGACATTTATACATAATGGAGTATTACTCTGCATTAAGAAACGACAAAATCATAGAATTTGGAGGGAAATGGATGGCATTAGAGCAGATTATGCTAAGTGAAGCTAGCCAATCCTTAAAAAATAAATGCCAAATGACTTCTTTGATATAAGGGGAGTAACTAAGGAAAGAGTAGGGACGAAGAGCAGGAGAAGAAGATTAACATTAAATAGGGATGAGAGGGGGGAGGGAAAGGGAGAGAGAAGGGAAACTGCAGGGAAAGGGAAGGTGATCCTCAGGGTTATATAAAATTACATACAAGAGGAAGTGAGGGGTAAGGGAAGAAGACCACAAGTGGAATAAATGTTTTACAGTAGAGGTGGTCGAGAGAGAAGAGGGGAGAGGAGGGGAGGGGTGGGGGGATAGTAGAGGATAGGTTAGAGAGCAGAATTCATCAGACACTAGAATGGCAATGTGTAAATCAATGGAAATGTAACTGATGTAACCGATGTGATTCAGCAATCTGTATACGGGGTAATAATGGAAGTTCATAACCCTTCTGAATCAAATTGTGAAACATGATATATTAAGAAAGATGTAATGTTTTGAACGACCAACAATAAAAAAAAAAAAGAGGTGAAAGATTTATAACAATGAAAACTATAGAACCCTAAAGAGAGATATAGAAGAAGACCTTAGAAGATGGAAAGATCTACCTTGCTCATGGATAGGTGATTGTAAGAATTAATATTATTAAAATGACCATATTACCAAAAGCACTATACAGATTCAATGCAATTCAGATCAAAATCCCAATGGCATTCCTCAAAGAAATAGAAAAAGCAATTATGAAATTCATCTGGAAAAATAAGAGACCCAGAATATCTAAAGCAATTCTAAGCAGTAAGAGTGATACAGGTGGTATCGCTATACTAGATCTTAAACTATACTACAGAGCAATAGTAACAAAGACAGCATGGTACTGGCACCAAAACAGGCTGGTGGACCAATGGTACAGGATAGAGGACACAGAGACTAACCCACAAAACTACAACTACCTTATATTAGACAAAGGTGCTAAAAGTATGCATTGGAGAAAGGATAGAATCTTTAACAAATGGTGCTGGGAGAACACTGGAAATCCATATGCAACAAAATGAAACTGAATCCTTATCTCTCACCATGCACAAAAGTTAACTCAAAATGGATCAAGGATTTAGGGATTAAACCAGAGACTCTGCATCTAATAGAAGAAAAAGTAGGCCCTAATCTCCATCAGATGGGGTTAGGCCCCTATTTCCTTAATAAGACACCTATAACACAAATTAAAACCAAGAATCAACAAATGGGATGAATTCAAACTAAAAAGATTTTTCTCAGCAAGAGAAATAATGTGAGGTGAATAGGGAGCCTACATTCTGGGAACAAATTTTTACCTCTCACATATCAGATAGAGCTCTAATCTCTAGGGTATACAAAGAACTCAAAAAGCTATACACCAAAAAACCAAATGCAAAATGTCTTCTCTGATATAAGGGGGATGACTCAAAATGGGGAAGAGAGGAAGAGCATGGGAAGAAGATCACCTCTACATAGTGAAGAGGGGTGGGAGGGAAACAAAAGGAGAAAGGGAATTGCATGGATGGTGGAAGGAGACCCTCATTGTTATACAAAATACATGTATGAAGATGTGAGGAAAAAAAAAAGAATAGTGTTACCCTAGATTAGGTAGAGAGAAGTGATGGGAGGGGAGGGGAGGGGGTTGGGGATATAGGGAGGATAGTAGAATAAAACAGACATTATTATTACTGTTTATATGTGACTGCATGACCAATGAGATTCTGCAACCTGTATACTCAGAAAAATGAGAAATTATATCCCATCTGATTCAAATGTATGATATGTCAAGATCATTGTACTGTCTTGTGTAACATATAAAAAAATTATATGGGACTAAGGTCGTAAATACTAAAAGCACATCTATAAATAAAGAAGAAAAAGAAGCTCCAGTAGGGTAATTAATAAGAGAGAGTAACAGAAAATACAAAAAAGAAAAACATATGAACTGATATTAAAAATATCAATACCCAAATACATATAATTTTAACAAACTATCAGAATGCCACTTTGTACTCTGGCAAAAATGTGTTGAAGACAGAGGGATATGGAGGCCCCTGTGTAGGCCTGATGGAGGGACAACTGGCCTGGTCACTCTGGAGAGCAGCCTAATACTATCTGGTCAGTTCTAATCCCAGGTACACGCCAAAACATCTCCTATACCAGACTCTATGAGGACCTAAGGGGTGAGTAAGGGGTATGGAAATCCATGGATGAATGTGATGAATGCTAGTCATGGAGCAGTATTATCAATTGGTGGAACACACTAGAGCACAGAGAGAGCAAACAGAGGTATCCTAAAAACACTGAGTGAAAAGAGACATTAAGATGAGACATTTAATATAGTGCCATTTCTGCAAAATAAAAGTGCATAAAAACAGAACATTTTACAAAAAACCAAAAGCATAATATTAATAATGTGAGAATGGTTGATTATGTTAGGAGGTGGGAAGAGGGGGTGAGGAAGGGGATAAAAAGAACAAATAAATAAGACGAGGAGGATGGTGAATGGACCAGAGATGGAGGAGGAAGAATTCCTCAGCCTCCCCAAGAGGATGACATCACCGTATATGTGACCCAGCAGCTATGCCTTTGTATCTGAGCCTGCCCACAAGTAAACACAAAAACAAATAAAAGAACATTAAAACATGTATACTTTCTCACGTGTTAAAAGAGATTTTAAGTGAAGAAAAGATTCCTTGGAGAGAGAAAAACACTTCTCTATCTTAGTCCTAATAAGTAGATATATTCATTCACCAGCCCAACCTATACATATTTCATTTATTCCATGAACATTTCTGAGAACTCTATGGGCCAGACACCACATTAAGTGTTGGGGATATAGCAGTGAAAAGGAAGTGTCCCTACCTCCAAGGGATTCCAACTGACAACTGTAGTCTTGAGGATATCCAGAAGCTCTAAGAAGGCATGGAATAATGTTCCTATGATTCTTTCAGCACCACACTGTAACACCAAAAGACTTAAGGAGCCCTGCATGCGACAGAAAACCCCAAGCAGAGTTCATACCTGCAGTGCTTCTTTGGGAGCCTGTCAAGGGAGATGCTTCTGTTTCCACAGGGACACTTGAAAAACCTCTTGATGCCATCATGCCAGTGGTAGTCATGTTGCTTGCTGACACACGTCTCCAAAGGTTTGAAGTGGGTGTAGGCGCACTGCACAAACCAACAGACCACATGTCCATGAAGAGCTTTTAAGGAGAGACTGGGTAGCCAGCCTCTGTTCCAAGTACATGGTATCATCCCCTTACTGCCTAGATCAATGCTGGGGATGTCACCACTTTATCTTCTAGCTCTGTGGATCAAGTGATTTCTTGACACTCCCTCATATTGATTACTACTTTTTCTAATGTCTACTTGAACTTCTAGCCAGGCATGAAGTACCCATTAACTTCTGTGACATTAGAACAACAGTGATGGCCAAAGGAGCCCAGTGTTGTAAACTTCTCAACAGCTTAGAATGGTCTGTCTTAGACTCCTCCTTATAGGCTACTGATGATAGATGAGGCTTGGGACTTATTTAGAAAGGCTGATCCATAGCTCTTTCACTTTCTCCTACAAGGTCTATGAAAAATATATAAGCTTGTTATCACTCCAATTTTACAAGCAACAAAACCAAAACATAATTCATCTTTAGTTTTGATTCCTGAAAGGAGTGAAGAGAAGAAATGGTAGAAAGTTGAAATGGGTACACTCACTGTCTTACACGTCACTACTCGACACTTCACTTCTCTGATGCTTCTCATCTTTTCTTCCATTTGTTCTTTTTTCATCAGTGGCTCGAAATAGCATTCCTGAAGCTCAGCCTCCAACTGAATGACAAAACAGTCAAGAGTATTTGCACAAATTCCAACATATGCTCAGACAGTTGGATAATAATAACAATAATCTGTTGGGACAATAATCAAAACAGAACTGAAGAGACAGGCTAAATGTTAGGGAACCCTAAGTAGTACTTCAAGAACTTTAAACCAAAGATGAAGGTAAATAGAAATGAGCTCTTAAAATGTGTATCAGGGAGAACCAAAACCATGAAAACATTTGGTGATTTGTAAAACACCAAATGTAAATAAAAACAGCTAACATTATTAACACCATCATTAGGTCCAGTGTGCACCAGCAGACAGTTATTTCTACTGTTCTAATACAGACTCTATGTGGGGAACATGCTCAAGATCTCCAGTGATGACAGCCCCATTTACTAGGTACTGGTCCCAGATTGAGCACTTGGCAGAACTTCCTGGGTGCTGGGAATAAGAGAAAGGATGAGGGGAGGGAGGTGTTTAATATAGAATGTGGACACAGCTTGAATTGGCACAGCTGCATAAGGCAAAAGAGTTCAATATCTGAGGTCCCCATGAGGAAGGAGCTCATCTCTACGGTCTTTAGGAGTCGGCTCTGACATTTCAATTGCCTGAGTTTTAAGTCTAGTGGAAAGATGGTTTATAACCGTCTTGTTACTTGGTAATCAAGAGTGAAGATCATCTGGCATATCAGCATTAAGTGGAAACAACACTAGCCCCAAAGACATTTTGAGAATGTGTGTGGTGCTTTTTTGTTATTGTCATGATTGCTATCTCCACCATTGGCAGAGAAAAGGGATGCTATGCTGTCTGCAATGCACAGAACAGTCCCCTACAAAACAAAAGATTGTTCCTTATCCCATTTGGCTTCTGTGTATTAATGGGAGATCCATGTGCATGAGAAACCTAATTATAGGTTTTATATATAAATCCGTTTTATATATAACCCTAAGTTATTTGTGCATGGTTTTAACATACATTATATATTCCAAGAGCACATCTAGGTAACTTCTGTGTACACTGAGGGTTTTCCAGGATAATTCATTGTTAAAAAAAAAAATAGGCCCATGGTACTTAACAAGAAAACATAGCTACTACATGAGTTCTCATTTCCAGCTGTGTCATGTACATTTTTAAATTCAAGCCTCTAACTACTTCATTATTTCTTTTAGGGTAAGCTATGCCCAAGCACTTCTAATGAAAAACATTATTTTCCTCTTTTTAAAAACTTTTATATTATTTAGGATACCATACTGATATCTTTGAAATTTTAAGTATAGGTAATACATATCATTCATGAATTTTATTTTATGATAAAGAGCAATAAAAAAGTACTTCTGATTAAAATGGTCTTTGGGAGTAATGATGTTAACTATTGATGTAGAGCATTTGAAATGTCAACATTAAAATATTTGAATGGAAATGATAACTTTCCATATTGCAAGGCAGAAAATATTAAGCAGTATCGGACCATTTACACATGATCTCATAACCATAATTACATGAAAACAATTTTATATACTGAAGTTTGTTTAAATAATAAACAAGTTGCTATTCTTCAGTATAAGGACAAGAGCAAAGCTAAAATTATTTGAAAATATTCCTGCCTTTCCAAGCAAACCCAAACAAACTGCCCTAGTTATTTCTTGACATATGTACAAGAAAGTTCTTTGTTGTACAACAAAGCACCTCAGGTTTGAAGGACATTGACATCTCTCTGATTTTGGGGGTTCTTACCTCTTTCTGGATGCCTGTGTGCTTTGATTTTGCTTTTAGAATTTTCTGGAATTCCTCAGATTCCAGGTAAGATCGTTGCTCTCTCCTTTTTTTCTTGGTAGGCTCCAATTCATCCTCAGCTAGAGCAGAAAGAAAAAATGTTAAATGTAACAGAGAAATCTGAGACAGCAAAGCATCCCTGTTCCCTGCCAATGGTACCTCAGATGTTTAGCTTCCTCTGACTCTCTTTCTATTGGGTCTTTCAACCTTGAGACCCATGAAGAAAGCTCAGAGAGTGAGCCAAGCAGTAGAATATAGGGGTGATGTGACCGCTGGGTCAGAATATCTCTTTCACTTTAACATAAGGATCTGATTATGATAACAGATAACAAGAAAAATCCTATTTATAAACCAATTAAAAAATGGCATTACTAACTACAGAGTTTTAAAAATGAACTGCAATTTAAAACAAAGGAATTCTATTTATTTCAAAGTAAATTTTCATGCTAATGCATTCTGCAAAGATTCATGAGGAACCTTTTTCCTGATGGTTCAAATTGTGTATTAATTTCATTCCAATTTAATGTGGTTATAAAAACACAATCAGTTTCAATCTTAAATCTTATGTGGGGGAAATGCAAGTGAAAAAATGACTTGGGTTGGGCATAGTGGTGCATGCCTATAATCCCAGTTGCTTAGAAGGCCAAGGTAGAAAGATCGCAAGTTCAAGTCAACTCAAAATATAAAGGGTTGGGGACACAGCTCAGTAATAGAGTGCTTGCTTCACATGTGTGAGTCCGTGGGGTCAATTCCCAACACCACCACCAAAAAAAAAAAAAAAAAAAAAAAAAGACTTAGCATCAGAGTACTGGTTATGGTTACTACCTTGAGGAGAAAATGTATTGTTCTTTTCTACACGATTCTTCACTTCCAGGACATTCTGGGAGTCCTTTTATTTCTTTGTAATGTTGTTTGGATCAGTTCTTGTAAGAATCTGGCCTTTTGCCCTTAATTTGGAGATAGCAGCCAACTAGGAAAAAAAAAAAAAAGAAGCTAGGAATCTAAAGATGAAACAGGCACCCAAAGCATCTTTTCCCCTTTCCAGCTATTAACCAGTGGAGTGTTTCTATTTTCTGATGGAAATTGACAGAGTATTTCTTCATCTTACCTAGAATTAGTAATAATTATTAGAATCTACTAACAGAGAGACAGGTCTATAAACTGATGAATGAAATTTCAGTTTACTTAAATGAAATAAATAGCTTAATATCACAGACTACAGGCTTCAAGATCTATAAAGGGGATCACATGATCATTTTGTAAGTTTTAGAATCAGAATTCAGGTAGAATTCCAGCTCAGGCCCTGAGTAGCATGTAATATTACTTCATTTCTCAGTCTCAGTTTCTACATTGATAAAAGGGGATGATGATAGCATTGACCTGTCTTATTATAAGGTTCTACTTGTCTGGATTCAATGAGACAAGGCACATACCTGCACATAGGATGAGCATGGCATGCGCAGAGTAATATTATTACTCAATATGTGCAACTGCTGTTATTGTTGATGTTACTGTTAACATTATTATAGGTAAGGGGTTTGGGCTTAGAGTGAGCTTTTGCCCTTAATTTGATTATTCCTGGTGATTAGAGAAAAGCAGAAAGAAGTTCAATCAAGGGACTAGGGCAGTTGTGAGATGGTGTTCTGGGTACCCCCCCCACCCCTACTACAGCCAAAGCAATTTAGCTTTCATCTATTGACAGACTGGACTTCTGTAAAAGGTTCTTTTTAAAGAAGAATTCTTTTTTATTTTTTTGGTTGCTGGGATCAAACCCAGGGCCTTGTGTGAGCTAAATACACATTGTAGCACTGAGCTACACCCTCACCCTAAAGAAGGAATCTTTAAACCACTAGTTTTTAGTCTTGCCTCAAAAATTCCAATTTTTTCCCTAACAGCAATGTCTCTAGCTGTAAAGCAATATTTTCCTGGAGGCTATTTCCTTTAGCCTAATTAAGAATAGTTGAGACAGGGCTCAATTTTCTTAGATTAAATGAATGGTATGTGGATACCATTATCATTTAAAGTTCCTTTTACTTTACATAACACGATTGGTAAATAACCACTAGGAATTGAGTGAACATGAGTATATAGTTTGACACCCAAGCTGTGTCTTACGGAATGCAAAATAAAGCACTAAAGAAAATAGAAGCCAGTTACCTTTTTAGCTTCTGCAACTGCACTCAGTTTTGGTCCTGGTGGTCGTGACTCATCAAAAAAGAGAACATCTTCCCCTTCTGAGATGCCTCGGCCAAGCTTAGGCACTTGTGTGGCCACTGTGCCTTCCAGCCCTGGGAACTCAGCCCCTGTTCTCAGAGACTGAAAAGTGGGAAGCTGAGATGAGCATGGAACAGCTGGTCTCTGGTCTTTGCTGGAGCTTTGAAGAAATCTTTAAAGAAACATGCAGAAATAAAACATACACTCGGTTTTACACAGATGGAAACTCCAGAACTCAAACTGGACTGAGAGACTCTAGGCAGGCCACCTAGTTTGTTTTTAAAATAATTTCTTCCTAGGTTAATCATTCAAGTTACACACAAGAACAACTCTAATACTTAGATTAATTGACTTTTCATTGAATAAGCTCTGACTGTTGTATACTTTAGTACTGATGAACTCTTTCACCACCAACTGTCTTTCCAATGGGTGTCTTCTGCAGGGCTCAGTCCTGAAGCTAAGGTGTGGACAGAATCCCAGCCTGTTGTTAGCTCTAGGACTTGCAGGACCTCACTGAATCCCTCTGCATTTTAGTTTACTCAACTGGGAAGACAAAAAACATAGGATGTGTTTGGAAGTCCTTAATAGAGAGGCATTGTAACTTCATGGTGATTACACATGGTTTTAAGAGTTATTTAAAAAGAGTGAATCTCCAAACTAAAAAGCTTCTTCTCAGCAAAGGTAACAATAATATAAAGAGAGAGCCTACAGAATGGGATAAAATCTCTACCATACACAACTCAGACAGAGCACTAATCTCCAGGATATATAAATAACTCAATAAACTTAACATAAAAAAAAAACCCACATAACCCAGTCAATAAATGGGCTAAGGAAGTGAACAGATACTTCACAGAAGAAACAGAATTGACCAACAAACATATGACAAAATGTTCATCATCTCTAGCAATTAGAGAAATGCAAATCAAAACTACTCTAAGATTTCATCTCACTGTAGTCAAAACAACAATTATCAAGAATACAAGTAATAATAAGTGTTGGCGAGGATGTGGGGAAAAAGGCACACTCACACATTGCTGGGGGAACTGCAAATTGGTGCCACTACTATGGAAAGCAGCATGAAGATTCCTCAGAAAACTGGGAATGCAACCACCATTTGACCCAGCTATCCAACTCCTCAGTTTACACCCAGAGGACTTAAAATCAGCATACTACAGTAACACAGCCACATCAGTGTTTTATAGCACCTCAACTCAGAATAACAAAATTATGAAATCAACCTAGATGCCCTTCAAAAGATAAATGGATAAAGAAAATGTGGTACATACACAATGGAATATTACTCAGGCTTAAGAAGAATGAAATTATGACATGTGCAGGTAAATGAGAAAATCATACTAAGTGAAATAAGCCAAACTTAAAAAAACAAAGACCGAATGTTTTCTATGATAAGCAGATGCTGATCCACAGTGTGTATACATGGGCAGGAGGGAATGGCAGGGAAGGGAGTTTGGGAACAATGAAGGAACTTTGGCTTTTGCAGAGGGGAGTGAGGGGAAGGGAGGAAGTGTAGGGACGGGAAGGACAGTAGAATGACAGTCATCATTGCCTTATATACATGTATGATTACACTACTGGTGTGACTTTGCACCATGTACACCCAGAGGAATGAAAAGTTATGCTCCATTTGTGTACATTGTGTCAAAATGTATTCTACTGTCATGTATAACTAATTAGAACAAATGAAAAAATTAAAAAAAAAACTTTGGTAGTCTTCAAATTCTTTTTTAAAAATGCTTTATATTTTTTAAAAAAAACCCACAATTTAAGAATACAACAACATCAAAATAGTGAATCTCAAAAATCATTTTGTTCAAACTCTTCATTTTTAGATGAAAAAACTGAGGTCCAATATCACATTGCTTACAAATGACACACTCACTACTGGTGGCAGTTAATCTCAGACCAGTATTCCTCTCTCTATCAATGAGCACTCCTATGAGGTCTAGGCTAGTTTGCAAACCGCCTATCAAATCCTGCCCAAAGTTTATGTTTTGTTTTGCCAGAAAAATCCAGAAAAATGTCATACTATAATGCCTTCTAGATGACAGGTATTATTTATTTCCCACCAGGCTCACAACCCAATATATTTTCATGTGCATATATATATTTATGTTACCTGGAGGCACATGAGAAATAACTTCTGTAGATATCCTATCAGAATCTCAAACTAAGCTGCCTGAGACCAAACTCTTCTTACCCTTTTCTTATTTTTCCAAAGAATTTCTCCTTGACTTTTAATTGAGTTTCCATGTAACCCCCACCTTTTTAGCAGCCCAGACTTGGGATAGCAGATTGGTTAAAACAGTGGAGTAGAATGGGTGGAGGCTAAAACCCGGCTGTTATCTTCAGTTACATCATCAGTGAAACCAGGACCATAAAGCCTTGTCAGGTTATTGTGAGGACTGAATGAAATGCTATATTCAGGGAGTGACTGCTTGGTGCATGTTAAGCACCTATAAACAGTGGTTGTTATCACTATCTAGACGACCTGAGTTCAGGAATTTCTGATTTGTCCACCCTCCCTATTTCCACTTGATTTTACTTCAAAAAATGACTCCTTATTTTTAGTGCCTCATTTTTCTCATTTATCTGAATAGCTAAGTATAACAATTTACTCATTGGCTCTGCCTATATTTAAAAACCTAATTCTTACAAAATAAAAAAAAAACAAGAGCCAAATAAGTGAACATGTCTTCCCTTTCTATAAAAATCCTCTCCATGCTTCACTCCTTTCTCTTTTTCCACAGTGGTACTAACTAATCTATATCTGGTTTCAGGAGTCACTAGCCTAAGTTAGAAATGTAGAGCCTTCAGTGCTCTTCAGGTTATGACACAAACGTATCCAACCAAATCTGAAGTCACATTTTGAAATTGAAATCGATTAAGAAATTCAAAGGATTCCCAAGATAAGTTACCGAAACCGTGAATATTAAATCTGCTCCTCTTACCTTTTCTGAATTTCTTCTGATTTCTTCTTCCTCATCTCCAACATTTTCTGCTTCTGCTGTTTCAGGAGGGCTGATGCTGAGATAGACTGGATGTCAGGTTTTGAGCTTCCCATGAACCCTGAAACACAAGCCCATCTTAGGGGTTCCCTGAGAGCCAAGAACTAGGGCCCACACTGCTGACTGAGAGCCTTGGCTTTCGCTAAGTGTTCTTTTAAGTTTCTGGCTCCAAATATTGGCAGGTCCATCAGTTCCCTGAACTCCTCAGAGCAAGACAAGGCCTTCTGGGGTATTCCTGGGATGTGCAAACATCGGCTTTAGAAAGGATCCAAAATTCAGATGGTTTGATGTCATAAGATGTGTCATTTTAAAAAACCTGTATTCATCATAATTTAAACATTTAAAATGAAGTAAATGGAATGTCAAGAGAAAATATAGAGCCCTTGACCCCTAACATCTGTCTAGGACTGCAAGGGTATTGTAAGTATGTTATTTCTAGTAATAACTAGAATACTAGGCACTAATATCTGTGGGGTTGTTTCAGACAGTATTTCTATGCTAGACCCCAGCCATGTTAAGACCAAAAGTACACAGTAGGCTGGCATTCTCTGATTTAGAATTAACAAAAGATAACTGATAGGACTGACCAGGAATTCAAAACCACTGATTCTAATGCTGGATATTAAGAGCCTGACCCAGATACATTAGGAAATCTTAAAGCACACAAAGCCAAGGCACAGCTAAGATCAACATGTACGTTTTCATTATGTCTTGCTTCTGGGCTTCATGCTTTTAGCTTAGGCTATATTATGCATTAAGTGTGAGTGACGGCTGGATATTCAGCACTTACGAGTATAAGCCAAATAAAACATATTTCAACTGGAGAAAGAAATTTATGATGAAGAAACTAAGTTACCTAGTTTTTGCGGAGTTTCATGAATGATCAAGTTTGTGCCCTTCACAACCAGATTACTTAAAGTAGTTTGAACCTTCTTAGGAGCAACAGCCGCAGCACTGAAATGATAAGAGCCACACCATGAAAGAAAAAGCACCAGCGCCAATGCTCTGATGAGTAAAGGTCACAGAAATAAATATTCAATGTATTTACTACTAACAGTTGAAGTCTCTCAAAGCACCATGTAAGTAGGCTTTACTAATGCCATGACCTGGCAGTGTAACTGGTTTATGTGGAGAATAAGAGGCAACCTACAAATTTGCCTGAGGCTATTCTGGAAGGCCAAAAGAAATACAAAATATGTCAACATTCTAGAAGTCCAGGAATTTGTCTTAAGATGATTAAGCTTTGTGTAAAAATTGAGGATAGCTTAGTTTATGATGTTATAAATTAGAAACACCATTAATGTTCCTCTAAGTGTTTAAAAGAGCCAAGAATAAGAATAGCAGGTAACCACTAAAAATAATGACATTAAATATTTGACTAGGAAAACATTATTTTGTGAGGAAAAAAAGGGTTCACAAAGAAATGTATAAGTATAATATGGCTCATTTAATATTACCAAAAGTTCAAACTTAAAAAAAATAAAAACCCCAAACACCTGGGTGCATAAATACCAAACAGCTCATCATTTTCTAGGTGGTAGGATTATAGGTGACTTTTACTTTCTTCTTTTGGTTGAATCGCATATTCTTATTTTAAAATAATGCACACATATTGCTTTTTAGCAATGTGGAAAAAATACTGAAATTATTTTAAATCATAAAAATGTGTTTGATATTATTAAATAAACAGGAAGTGTGAATCCTCTTGCCTAATTCCTGTTGTACTGGGAACAAAATTTGTTTAATGATAAACCAACTAAAGTTCCTTTGTGCCAAGTCCTACCTGTCATATTTTCTGATGTGCTCCTTACAATATAGTGACAGGGCCATTGATCATCTACTTCAGGGACTCTATAGACAGTCTGAGATCCCCAGAAAGGGGCCATGAGTGTCTGCCCTGCAGCATCCCACCCCATGTGAGACTTCACATGGTGTGTTCACTAAATTTAAATTGGGTTCTAAGAGGTCTGCAACCTCGATCAAATAGTCACAACAGAATTGACTCAAGGACTATTAAGACTATGATGAGCTTACTCTTAATGGTATACCAACAGCCCCCACAAAATCACACCATTTGTGTTAGAAGCTAAAAAAAAAAAAAAAAGTACGGGCTCTGTGATAAAGACCATGACTGCTTAATCACTCCCTTCTGTATGCTTTGCTCTCTAAGAATAGAAATCCTGTCTACCACATTGCAGGCAGTAAACTATGAAAGATAAAACCTGGACAAGTATCCTAGGTCAGTTACAGAAAAGTCCAATCATTGGGTTTACTCTTAGGAAACAAACAAAACTCTTGCCCCAAAAGAAGCCCTGAGAATGTCTTACACGGAAGCTGCATATGATGCAGAAGACACTCCTCCATAGTAAAAACCATCTTGACACAGGCGCTCTTTTAGACTGGCACCTTTGCGTGCAAATTTCTTTGGTATACGTCCTCCGGAGAAGGTGGATTGCAAATCAGCTCGCTTTGCAGAGTTTCTTGTACTGAGCCTGGATACGATACTGACAGTACTCACAGTTGTTCTGCAAAGAAGAGCAGCTGATGAGGACTAGGGTTGAAGCCCTGGGAGCTGAAGGCAGAAAGAGCCTCTTTTCAGCCTCACAACACTATCTACATGCAGAGTCCCCTAAATGTTTAGAGCAGCATTATTCATATCTGCCAAATGTAGAAACTTAAATGTCAAGCAACTGAAGAATGGATAAACAAAATGCAGTCTGTTCATGCAAGGGAATATTATTTAACCATAAAAAGAAATGAAAGAATATTACAATATGCGTGAAACTTAAAAGATGTGGTAGGCAAAATAAATCAGTCAAAAAGGTCACATTCTGTTTCACATTCTATGAATTATTTAGAATAGGCAAATGCAGACACAGAAAGTAAACTAGTGCTAACCAGGGGGTATGAGAAGATGGACTGGGGAATGACTGCTATTGGGTATGGTTTTTTTTTGACGTAATGAAAGTATTCTGAATTACATGGTAATGATGGTTGCACAATTCTGAATACATTAAAAAATTACTGATTGTATATTTAAAAGGGTGAATTGTATGATATATAAATCACATATCAATGAAGCTATTTTTGTTTTCTTAAAACAGTCATAAGGAAGTTATATTATAGTATAGGTTTCTGGTGTATTTCATCATTGTTGGCAGTGAAACCCTCCCTATCCTTAGCTTTTTAAACTGGCAATTATTAACCACACATTTCACTTTCTCATTTTGAGTATTCCTGTTAAATAGGAAACTCTATTCCAATTTAATCATTACAGTTAAATACCTAAACTCTAATCCTAATCACTTTTCTTTAGGAGAAGCCATCTTAGGTTTGAAACCAACCAAATTAACAGTCTGTGTACAAGGCTCTCCGTTCTTCTTCTTGGCTTTACATGTTCCCAAGTCAAGAGCTTCACCCATAATTAAAACCTTCTGAGGATGATCAATAGACAAGCACACTTAAAGGAAAAAAAGGCAGAGTTAAAAGCAGACAAAGACAGGGTCTTTTAGTAGCAAGGATGGATAAAAGAATGGTTGGTACTGATTTAAGACTTTATTGGTCAAAAGGAATTTAAGACGGGAGATCTATAAAAGAGATTTAGAAGTGAGAAAACATTCAGCTTTCTTCTCAGTAATGATCTCTTCCTTCTTCTTGGCTATCAGAATTGTTCCTTTATTTGGACTTGCAAAAGCTCAGCCTCAGAAAAGGGATCCCACTTTGCTTTCCCAGCACTCCTTATAGCTAGTAATGGTCTAGCTTTAAGTCTTAAGACTTAGCCAATGAGATTTCAGCAGGAATTGGTAGGAAAGCCCTTGCTTTCCTAGTAGGAGAGAGTGCCCGCTCATCCTTCCTCTTCATTTGCTGCTTTGAATGGTGATATGATTGCAGGAGGAAAACCAGTTCTCCTCCTTCTTGCTTGCAATTCTCAGGCAGAATGTATTATGAACACAGGTCCTAATATAAGGAACAACTGTCCTGAAGAGCCTAGATTTTATCCTCAACCCTCTTATAATACTTGAGGCTTCTATGGATTATTAGAACCTATCTATAAGTAATAAAGTTACTTTTCCTGGCTTTTGAGAGCATTCAGCATCAATGGACTCAAACTCTGGCAGTCAGGTTTGTGCATAAGCCTCTTGCCTAGCAGAAACTGGCAAGGTGTTTCGAGTCCTTTTCTGGGAGTAATATCTGACACAGTATTCTGCTCCACAGTGATGACTGGAACTTCAGTCATCTTGTAAGTAAGGGGGAAAGTCAGAGACTCACAGAGTCATTGCCATGACATTACTATACTGCCCATGTTTAGCTTTTTATCATGTAAGAAAATCAAGCCCCACCATTTATTGTTAAAAAACAAACTGTAGTGAAATTTTCCTATTATCTGTAGACAAACACATTCCCAAACAGATAAAGATCTGATGCTATTCTTTTTTGTTGAAAACAAGGAGTGAAATAACTTTTTTTCCCCTTTCATTACTTTTGAATTTAATCTGACAAGAAGGCAAAGCTTGCTGGATGAAGGTAAAGAAATTACTTGGTGCTAATTCAACAAGTAATTTGTAATTTATTAGAGAAGCAGTAGATGGTACCAAAAAGTCTAATATGGCTTGAGAAGAGGCTTTGATTCTAAACTACAGTTATGACTGTAATAATTAATGAAGCAAAATTCCTTGAGGCTACCATGAAAATTTATAAGGAATCTAAGGAAACCTGAGCATAAGAGTTCAAAAAACTCTAGGAACCTTGGAACTAATTTGAAAAGATATAGTAAAGGTAGTTATTACAAAACACTTTGAAGAAGGTAGAAATTCAGAACACTGTGGATGATTAACAAACACCAAATTAATGGAGACAATAATATAAAAGCATGACTCATTTTTTGGGGGTAGACCAATACAAACATTTTTTATAAAACTCAGCTAATTTATAAAGACAACCAATCAATATAATCACAGACACATTCTTACCTCCTCTGAACCATCCTTGGGCTTCATGGGATTAGCATTTAGCAATCCGATGACAGTACCTTGCTCCGTTTTCCAGAGTCCTTTATGAACTTCCCCAAACAAGAATAATGACACATATCGCATGAGGTCCCGAAGATCATTTAGTCTCCAAATGCTAAATGTTTTCCCCTGAAAAGAATTTTTATTCTATTTTTAATTTGAATTTTTGAATTGTTGATTACCCTGTCTCTATTTATGGTTCAAGTGCTAAAGTACTCCTTTTGATACCAGGGATTGAATCCAGGGGTGCTCAACCACTGAGCCACTTCCTCAGTCCTTTTATATATTTTATTTAGAGACAGGGTCTCACTAAGTTGCTTAGGGCCTTGCTAAATTACTGAAGTTGGCTTTAAACTCACAATCCTCCTGCCTCAGCCTCCAGAGCTGCTGTAGTTACAGGTGTGTGCCACCATGCCCAGCAGTTCAAGTGTTTCATTGTAGGAAAACACAGAAATATAATGAATCCCAAAAATACAATCATCAAATGTCTGCTAATCCTATGCAGTGGGCACAACACTTCCTTTTTAACCCCTGCCCCCAACACAACCATTAAGAAGACAAGAAGCTACAGTGTTACCATTTAATAACTTACTAACATAAACTTTACTATGTAAACAACTTGGTATCTATTAGTTAACAAACACCAGATTAATGGAGTCAATAATAAAAAATTAATAATATTATTAGCAGTAATAAAGAGGTTCTGCTGTATGCTACTAAATTTCTGCTTGGCTTGGTAGCAAAAAGCATCGTTTAATCTATTATGCCCATTTTCGCGTTTATGAAACACCTAGAAAACCTAAATTGAAATGATGGTGAAATGTAATGATCATTACTATCCAAAGCACATGTATGAAGACATGAATTGGTGTGAATATACTATGAATATAACCAGAGATATAAAAAATTGTGCTGTATATGTGTAATAAGAATTCTAATGCATTCTGTCATATATAAATTTAAAAAACTTACATTAAAAAAAACTAAATTGAGCAACAAATATACCACTTATGGTAACTTTCACATAAATATTTGTTTTTGGAGATCCATTCTTTTGAGAAAAGAAAGTGAATAATTAGTACTAATATCCATTAATATTATTGACATAATTAACATTATTAATGATAATAAGTTATATAATAAGCTCTAGATTATGATTTCCAACCTATTTTAATGCCACTGTGTCAATTTCATTGAAATATTCAAGAATTGAAAACCTGGGACTTAACTGGTTAAAGAAAATTGGCTGAGCTTTGAAATTTCACAAGTATTAGAGAAAACAACTCAAAATGTCAATCACTTATAACATGAATAACCTTCAAAGACACATTTTAAAAAACAGAACTGTTTGAATAACACTGAAACAAACTATTTCATCAGGGCTGTCCCAGGACGTGTCTGGTTTTAGGCTATAGTGAGTTAGTGCCTGTATTATTAAGCATTATAATTATTCTTCCATGGGTTCATGCAATGTCTTTCTTGGAAGAGCTGAGATAAACTTTCATATCTACTGTTTCAATGTCATTCTAGCCAGTGTGAAACAATTAAGAACTTAATTAAATGAAAACCATATTTGTTCACATTTATCCCAATAGTAACAGAGCACACTAATCTAAAGCTCAATCTTGGTATCAGATCTTATGAACAATCCATGGTTGGAAAATTCTAAATTGGAAAATAATAACAGATTGGGCCTGATTAAGCACAATATTTTAAAGCTGGAAGGGATTTTCAATATAACCAAAGCCAGGCTTCATTTAATGGATAAGAAATGGAAGTCTTTCAAAAAAGATTAAGGGTCAACCTGAGGACTTACCTTTGTTCTTACTATTTAAAGAGAGAACAAAGCTTAGAACTTAGGTTTTTTGCCTTGCTAAGTCACAGAGGTTTTCTTCCACACTATGCCTCAGTCAACTGCAATTTTGAAACTTGGGAGATCTTTTGGAAGAGCCACCAACTTAAAGATACCATATTGTGTTGGCATAGGCCAGAGATTTCAGCACTTTTGTGATTGGTAATTTGCATTTACAGGGATCTCCAAAAGATCTGTGAATTCAGCTTCTCTGATCACTTGCCCTTCTCTCCTCCACAGGAAGAATTACAGTGTCACATGGATGTTCACATGTATAAAATACTATGAGAATGATTTGAACAATGAAAAGCCCAAGAAACCTATATAATTAGCTTTTTAAAAGATAAAGCATTCTTTACCTATTCCCCTTTATACCAACACAAAGGACGGTGAACTAGATTTTTCAAAGTGAAATACTGACAAGTAAAAAGTTAAAGATATAAGTTCCATTATCAGTTTTCAATGAAGTAGCTCAGAAATCAATAGCATGGCTTACATTGTTAGTACTCTGTGGAGTGACTTTCTTCACTATAACTCCAAATGTCACCCATTCCATTTCTTCCAGTTTCTCACTTGCCATCTTTTCCTTTATCTGAGACAGTCTGATTAATTTTCGGCCAGTCATTTTCTTGTTCATTTCTGTGGAGGATACTCTAGGTCGCCTAAGTTAAGAAACCAGCAATAAACAGATTATAATTCTAAAAAGAGATTATCTGGCATCTTAACCAGGTGATAAGAGAAAGTGTTATGGGCACACACCTCTACAGTTTCTCAAGGGGTTAAATTATATAATATAAACAATGCACACATTTTTACAGCAAATAAACAAAAATCAGATAATTTTTAAAGTGAGGTTTGCCTTTCTCCAAATATAGATCTGGGATTTACACAGAATAAGAAAAAAAAAATCACAAATCCTTTAAGTGCTAATAAGTTATAACATGTTATAATATTCTTTTTAAAATTTTTATAAAACTGAATTGATATTTAAAGCTCATCAGTTCTTCAAGAATCTCACAGTTTCTACAATTTCCAATCAGACTTTTTAAAAAAACAAATACTCTAACAACAATAAAGGTTTTTGAATTTAGCTTTGATGAATACATTCTCTTTTTTATGGTATTGAGGATTAAACCCAGGGGTGCTTAACCACTGAACCACATCCAAGCCCTTTTATATATTTTATTTAGAGACAAGATCTTGCTAAGTTGCTTAAGGTCTTACAAAATTAATGAGGTGGGCTTTGAATTCTTATTTCCTCCTGTCTCAGCCTCCCAAGTACTTGGGATTATAAGCATGGATCACCATACCCAGTTTGATGAATATATTCTTATTCCTAATCATTAGTCAAAATCTGGTGAATTTTCAAATTATTCTTCTCTAATAGAATATGAACATCTATTCTGTCTCTGACCATACTATATATTCATATAGAACTCTACTATCCTCATTCACCTATATAACCTAATATTTTAAAAAATCTATAACCACTAGTACAACAAAAATAAAATGTAGACTAAATTATACCTAAATAAAGATGAAAAAAAAAAACACCTCAAAATAGTGAATATCCCTGTTCCACCTGTCAATTTCTGATTAAATATATTTCCATTTTCTTAACAGATAAATATTCTTTATTCATCATGAAAACAATAAGTCTTCCTTAAACATTTCATATGCAACTGTCCTGAGTCAAACCAAGTGCTACTGCTGGTCTTGTGCCAAGTTTTGTTCAGCTCAAGCGCTGTTGGTATTCTGTCAATCTGCTGCACCAACATGCTACTTCTAGAAGTCTCTGTCTTCTGAGCAGAAGAGCCATCTAGTGGTGCAAATGAGGGAAATAAGAGGATTGTTATACATATTGACCTGAGTAGCAGGCCAGAGAAGGCTTCCACAGAGACCTGCTGAGCTGGTAGTGCTCCAGAATTCTCTGGTGTCCCCAAGCTCTGCTCTCTAGTTATCCTACTAGGTTTGTTCCCAGGAACAGTTTGGAGTGGTTGGGAGGGGGCACTTGTCATCCTTGAAAATGAGCTCTTGGCCTCTAGAAAGTTACCTTAAGAATTCAGTAAAAAGAAAGCCATGTGGATAAATGCAAAATTTGTTTTTAGTTTCTTTTTTAATTAACTAATGCAAAACAAACAAAATGAAGATAGAACAAAATGAAGCCCACAAGACCATTTTTAACCTACCCTCAAAATCTCTGCAAAACAGTCCAACACAATATGATGGTAGCCACCAGTTACAAGTAGCCACTGATTACTTAAAATGTGACTGGTGCTTCTAAGGAAATAAGTTTCTAATTTAAATAGATACACGTGGCTAGTGGTTACTGTATTTCAATGTGCAGTTCTAAAATACCTATGTAATGATACTTATGGAGTGTTCACCATATACAAGATTTCAGTAGATTCTAATCAGAAGTGAAAGCCTTCCTTTAGGAATAAATAATTAGAGATCTATGCACAGATCAAATTCTAACTTGGGCATATCTAAAGTTAAATTCCCTTTTGATTTTCTTATTTAATTTCATTCCATTCCATTCCATTTGTAAGACAGGGGAGAAAAGGGGGACGAGGGTATTCTGATTATTATCTGCATTAAATATCCCTGATGTGGTTACTTTTTACATCTTGGAAGTGTTTGTAATGCTCCCAAAGATCAGAAAGCTTGGGTATATTCCATAATAAAATTTCCCTTGTTATATAAGATTATGTCAAAGGGACTCTGGATCATTGCTCCCAAGTTAGGAGTCAGGACAATTCTAGAATTTTAGAATTAGAAACCATGTCCATGTCCTAACTCCTCAAAACAAATCTTTGAAAACTGCCTAATGAAATATGCTAATAATGCCAAAGGTCTCAAGAGAATGGACAATTTTCATGAGTGAATAAACTCAATATAGAACTTGTTATCAAATTAATATGACCACTCCAAGACTGCAACTATTCTCCACTACCACATCATAGGTCAAAGCTATTCAAAAGGGCTTTTGAACAAACATGGCCAATAAATGCTGCTTCATTTAGGCTTCTTTATCTCCAGACCATTTTGTCTCAAGTTTTTTTGAAGAATAATCACTTTGGACAAACTGAAGCAATAAACCAAGACCAATATAGGGTTTATAAATTCTTTTCATTTTGTGTGTGTGTGTGTGTGTGTGTGTGTGTGTGTGTGTGTGTGTGTATGTATTTGCTTACCATTCTATACTCCTGGCAAAGAAGTTTTATTTTTTTAGTTCAATGGACATTTATTTTATTTATTTATATGTGGTGCTGAGGATTGAACCCAGTGTCTCACACATGCTAGGCGAGTGCTCTACCACTGAGCCAAAACCCCAGCCCCACAAAGAAGTTTTTTCCCCTAAAGAATAAACACTGGCTTAATACAACCCAGTTTCAAATAAAGCTTTACCATTTTAAGGGCATATATGCCTTACTCTCCCAAGCCTGAAGATTAAATTTACATATTCCCAGCATGAGAACTTCATCCACATGTTATACTTACTTCAGTCCAAAGTACAACTTTAAGATTACATGGTTAAAATAATTCAACCTGTTAACTATTCAGTAAGCATTTACTTCATACCTAAGGGTTTTCTAAATACTTTGAGACGTACAGGAAAGGCACAAAATATATCATATGATTTCCATTCCCAAGAAACTTACTTTTCTCAGTGGGGACATAAGACAGACCAAAAGACTATAGATAAATAGACAGACAGACAGATACACACACACACATGCACACAGGACAATGCCAAAATACATTTTAAACATAGCTAGAGCAGTGGCAACCAGTGAGGCCTTGAGTATCACACCTGTAGAAGTCTTTGGTTTCCGAGCTACTCGCTTGGTTCTTGGTAGGGCAGGGACATCAAGCTCTGCAGAAAAGCATGTTGATTCTTGAATTCTCTGAACTTTCTTCTCCTTAAGAGGGGGCCGTGGAGACTTACTTTCTTGATTAAAAATAAATTAGAAAAACCTATTTAGGAAGAGGTTCCAAGGCTGTTTTGTTAGGAGTTGAATTCAAAGAATAATGTTACAATTTCTTAAAGACAGAATGCATATTATTGTCAGAAGTACAGTCTTATTACCAGGGGATTTATGTGGAAGGGCTGGACTTGAAGGCTGTTTAAGTGATGCTGCTTTTAGCTGTTCCTGTAAGGACTTCATTTGCTCTTGCAACTTCCTTAATTCATCTAGGAAAGAAAAACAGATTTAAAAACAAGGAAGGAAAAAAATGGATACATGAGAAAAATGCTGGCAATACATTGTCCCCCACCACAAAACCTTGAGACTCTCAATATAACCACATACTTAAAGCTCATGCTTAATTTTTACTTCAAAGAGGTCCCTCAGAGAAATACTTTTCATTTCTAAGCAATTAAGACTCTCATATCTAAGCTAGTTAGGAATTTGTACCACAGATATTATTGATGCATATGTAGAGTTAATTTTTAGAAGCAAAGAAATAATTATACAGGGCTGGGGTTGTGGCTCAGTGGTAGAGTGCTTGCCTAGCATGCGTGAGGCACTGGGTTTGATCCCCAGCACCACATGAAAGTAAAAACAAATAAAATAAAGGTATTGTGTCCACCTACAAATAAAAAAAAAAATATTTAAAAAAAGAAATAATTATATTTATTTTGTAAGTTGAAATATCATAGCTAACATAATAAATGCTAGTGCGTGTATTAGAAGAGACAGTAAACCCCAGAACTGTGTTATGACTTAAAAATATGCCAAGAATAAGACAAAGTTATGCCTCAAAGTTTCTGTTTGGGAACAGCCCCCTGCTTACATAGAATGTGTGGTACCTTTGTAGTCTTATCCCTGGTTTCAATGCACATAAAGTATGTAATAAGTATAAAAAGAGCCATTCTGTGGAGGATCAATTATGGCTGGCTGACAATATCCAAGGAGGCCAATGGATGTTGAAACAAATCTTGAGTACCTACTGTCTTAACTACCTACTGAAAAAATTTTTATTTTTTACAAAGTCATTTATCTCTACCCTTGAATCAGCAAGTATTTTGATGAAAACTATCTGTTTTGTGGTTTTGGAGTCTTGTTGGCAAATGGTTAGAGCACCTTGTAACTCCTGATTGGTTTTCTCTTGACTAGGTGCAGGAGTCAGGAGGACTTTGTTTTCAGTTGTTTGCAATGTAGGAACTTCTTCCTCATCTGTTAAGTCCTCCATGTCCCCAAAGAGAGTGGCCAAATTTTCTTTCTGGTCTTCCATCTTTCCCACTTCATCAACAGCCTCTTCTGTATACAATTCACCATCACCATCAGCATCAAAGAGTTCATCGAACGTGTCAGGTTTCCATCTTCCTGGGGCAAGGAGTTACTTTCTTCTGAATTACAAGCCAAGGCTGACTCATTTTCCTCCAGCAGAGCTGTCAGCAAAGACAAATCATCTTCCTCCACTGGAGGAAATAAAGGTGGGAAAATAAGCCTACCTGAGAAATTGCTCATGACAAGCATAGTTAAACATTCAACATAACAAAACTATTAAAATCAATTTACAGATTCACCATTTTGCCTGATTCATTGTTGTTCTCCTTGTATCTACATTTCCTGGCCTCAGATACTTCTTAGAAGGCATAAGACCAAGAAAGAAAGGACCAGGATCTGCTTAGTGACTACAGAGGCCCAGGCACTGGGCTACATCTTTCTTACCTGTGCTACTTTAACTGATGAGACAACTTTCTGAATGACAACTTCCATGAGATTTAGCCAACAAAAGAATAATTAAAAAACAGTAAACATAGATCCAGGCCTTAGCTGTGTATGCTTCCTTACTTTTTAACTATTTTGAGTTTTTTTTTAAATACAAAAGTATACTAAAAGTATTCATGTCCCATCATCCAAAATTAGCCATCACTAACATTTTTTCTGGCCTTTCAAGTAACACTTAGCAGGAATCTATCATGCCAGATCTTTTCCCAATTTCTTATCACTCCCTATAGCAATCACTTTCATAATTTGGGGGTATCATTCTAGACCATTCCCATACTTTTACATAAATATATAGGTAATAAGAGTCAATACATGATATTGTTGTCTTAAAAGAAACATAAATATTTCACACTGTATTTATTACTCGGTATCCACTGGTCTTTCTATATTCCTTGTAAAATTAAAGTAAATCAAAGTAGTTCTAGTTTATTTCTTTTACTTTTTGTATCATATTCTATAGTAAGGCTGTATCAATAATCCATTTGGTAATAAATAACATTAGGTTATTCCCAATTCTAAAAATGATTCTAAAAAGATATATATATATATCTTCTTGCACATGTGTGTTTCTTGGAAGTGAATTGCTGGATTGTTGGGAATGTACACTTCCTATTTTAGCAGCTACTGCTAAGCTATTCTCAAAGTGGAAGGACACCATCTTGAATTTTTTTTTTTTGCCAAAGATGACTTAAAAATTATCACACTCTTTTGATTGGCATTTCCTGGATTACTGGTGAGGTTAAGAATCTTTTATGATTACTGGCAAGTTGTATTTCTTCTTTCTTAATTAGTTTATTTTCTTTGCTCATTCCCTCTTCCCCACATTTGGGCACTATTCCTTTATAAAACCAGAGGTATTTAGAGCAAAATGTCAAGGATATCTGACCGATTGCCCTCATTTGAAAGATAAGGGCTGGAATGGGTAGGAACTTGTTCAGATTTACAGGAGACAGGTCAGTGTGGTAGCCTGGGTTAGTAAGGAGTTCTCTAGATCAACAAACCAACCCCTTCTACCACTCTATACTCTCAGCAGATAGAAAGAGCAAAGGGCTAGTCTTACATCTTAGAATGTTCTGACAAGCCTAATGGTTAAGAGTCAGATGTCATTTAAAAATTAGTTTCAATTGCTGGGTCAACAAAGACTTTAAGACTGCAGCGTGTAGCATGAGAAGAGAGGTGATCCCAGCTCCCCGTGCTTCAGAGAAATTACAACATCTCTAAATCAAAGCAGAGAGGCCTCTACTACCTCTCATTTCTAGCTGCCAAAGATAGTGCATCACAGGAAGAGGGCTTGACTCTTTTTCCTTCTTTTCATTTCTTTTTCGTAGTACTGGAGTGTCACGACCCCTCGCCAGCAAGGGAAACACGACACAGGATTCTTCTTTCAGCAGTTTATTCAGGACCCTTGAAGCACGATAAGAAAACAGGAAAGAGCGTGAGCGGTCGGTCTGCCCTGGCTTAAGTACCCAGCCCCGCCAATGAACTAGCACCACGTGGAAAAGTCTAATAGGTACAGCGCAGTGGAAGCAGGCCAGAGCCCAGCCCCACAGCCTTACAAGGAGTTGTTTACCTCTAACAAATCTAACTGCTAAAGAAGCAGAAGCAGGAAACCAGCGCCATTTTCAGGGTGCGGTCGCCAGCTCCCAAAACTGGAGAATGAACCTAGGTGCATGCTAGGCAAATGCTCCCAGGGGCTCCATCACTAGCCCCCAAAGACTCTTAATTCCCATGCTTCTCTCACATGTTCTCAAGTTCCCTGACAAAATCTTAACCATGAGTAAGTCCAACGTCTACCACCTCTATACTAGCACGCTACCTGGTCAATATTACTGGGAAAAGACATGCTGTCATGTTAATTGGCCTACTTTTAAATTTATGCCACCAATAATAAATAGGCATTCAACAATGCTAAAAAAATGCTTCCCCAAAACATTTCCTTTCCCTTTCCCTACTTCACACAGCCTTTCCTCAAACCACCTATACCTCCACCTCTCTTTACTCTTGGCTGATGACCTTGATTTATATTTATCTTACTCCCTTGATGAAAATGTAAGCAGGAACAATGTTCAACAGTGTATCCCCAGTACCAGTAAACTTTTTATTCTCTCTAGGTTGGCCAAATTGTGAAGCCATGCCAACCACATTAGTTTTTCCTACTGGATACTATGATTTCTTAGCACACATCCAAGCACCTCTTATTTTCATGTCCACCTCATAGAAAAAGTTATGGTTTTTAATACATAAACTACTCTATAGTTTAATGATTTTAGAAAAACAAGAAACTATCATCATACCATAGTGCAATGAGTTTCATGTATACCACAGGGTAATGAATTTTAACATTTAGTTTTATAATCTTTTTTTCCTTAAAAAGTATAATAATCTTGAAATTTTTTAAAAAAAATCTAGTTTCAGACAATGACCTCAAATATGCAACCAGAAAAATAATGCATTTTATTTGTCAAGGTCCCTTTACAATCAACACAAGTCATTTTTATGCTGCTTCAGGCTAAGCTTTGCAAATAAGAAAAATATCTCTTTACTGACTAGTATTGTGCACACATCCATGAAAAAAATCAAAGTTAGAAAGGACTGTTAAGAGTTGGGGATGTAGCTCAGTAGGACAGTGCTTGCCTAGCACATTTGAGGACCTGGGTTCAATCCCCAACATTGAAACAACAACAGAAAAAAACTGTAAAGGTCGGGGGAACGTCGGAGGAAAAGACCACCAAGAGACTGTCTCATGCAACAGCAAAGGGTTTATTGGGGGTCCAGCATGCTGGGGCTCAGAGCTCACTTCGGAGGAGCAGAGAACCCTGAGAACAGCTTGAGCAGAGCTTATATTCATTCTCTGGAAAGGGCAAGGACTTCACATACAGCATAACAAATCATCATACGCCACGGGAAAATCAAACAACAATTCTTAACTATGATTAGTACATTTACTGGCAGGAACAAGTCGGGTAGGGGTGATTGGTTAGTACAAAGAAGGGTATACATTCAAACTGATTGGCTCAAGCCCTGAGGTGTGTACGTGCTGGACTGCACGGTTTCTGGGAGGGGGGTTGTTTTTACAGAGCAACCAGATGGTCAGGGGAGATTTCAACATACATTTCAGTGGCTTTTCCAGGAGTTGTTTTTTAACTTCCACATGAATTTCAGGTTCCACATGCAACTTAACAGAACTTAAAAACTTTACAGAACTTGAAACAAATTTTATCCTTTACATTTCATTTCTTTAACCTTTCATTTCCCACTCCTTTTTCTAACTACTTTTAATCTTAAATGTAATAATTCATAATCATTGAGGGGTTTCACATTCCATTTCTGTCAGTGTCGCATATTGTTGTCTGATTACCATAAGTTTTACCTGACCAATCTGAGCCTGGAGAAACGGTTAAGCAAACAGAGTCCTACAGTTAGCAATAGCATGAGGATGATTAAGAGCATAATTAACCAGGGGGACTGGGTGAACCAAGACTCAAACCACCTTTGTTGGGTTTCTATCTTTCTCTGGCGCTCTTCAAGGCGTTTTCTTAATTTACTCATGGATTCCCTTACAACTCCAGTATGGTCAGCATAAAAACAACATTCTTCCCTCAATGCAGCACAGAGGCCTCCCTCCCTCATGAAGAGGAGGTCCGACTCTCGCCTGTTCTGTAAAACAACTTCAGAGAGAGAGGTTAAGGGTTCTTGGATGGCTAAAGTCAGGGATACAGGTTCCCGGCGGAACCGGGTTGTATGCCCCCCTATTTGATGTTCAAACGAACCTGCATCGTGATAGAGCACTCTGGGAAACATCTGCACCATTACACAATAATTTACAGAGCTGTTAAATACCTGAGCTGAAATGCAAGGAGTTAACCCTGAGTCACATGCCCACCAGGTTCCATTTTCAGGGATAAGAAAGCCCTGTGTGGTGCTGATTTCTTTTATCTGGGTACATAAGTGTTGTTTGCTTTTAGGTGGGGACCCTAGACATAAACCTGCCCCGGTTACTTCTGGGAGGGTTAACTTAGGATTTTCACCCCAACTACAGGAGGAACTCTGTGCTTTTACTGTATAAGTCCCATTGATTGCTATCCCTTCATAGTAAGGGGGAGTAGTGGAGAGACAGAGCCAGCAAGATTGAGTGAGGTCTGGTTGTGTGGAGTTCAGTACCGCAAAGGCCCCTTCAATTAGCCCCCAGTAGGAGGGACTGGCTTCACCCTGGATTGGGGAAGTAGACGGGAGTGGAGTTTGGGTATTGGATGGTGGTGGGACCTTGGTTTTCGATGGGGTGGTAAATTGAGGCATGGGAGATTTGGGAGGCCTGATTCCTGGCTTAAGGAGATTGGGTCCTATGGCTGTGGGGTTTAATTGTCTTTTAAGCCGGATGGTGAACCAAAGACCAAAATCATACCCTGAAGTATAAAATCGCATCCCATAGGTGTTCCCTGAGATCCATGACTGGGTATAACCTTTTCCTTTAGGGGTGAAAGTTATATTTAGAGGGTTACATAGGGTATTGGAGTGACATCGGTTATTTAGAGCCAAAACTCCATCTTCTGGGTCTGGTCCAGGAGAGGGACAGCTCTCAGGGTTTATCCGGGTGCTATTTCTTCCCACCCGGATAAAACTGTCAGGAGAGTCTGGTTCCCACCAGGCTGCCCCTGTTTGTTCACATCCCCATGACTTGCAGTAAAAGTCGCTTTGCCCCCCGCATAACTGGGACTGTTCGTGGCTCCCATAGCCTGCAGGACAAACGTAGTAATCAAGGCTGGCTAACCTGCATCTGGCTTGTGGGGAACTGCAACCAAAGGTTCCTGAGTCTCTTGTGCCTGATGGGATTTTGGTGGGATCTTCTACGTCAGGGATATCCCAACTGGGGAGACCTATAGCAAGCTGACAAATATCCGGGTGAAGAGATGGCCACCAGGTCCATAAGGGGGCTGTATGCGAAATGGACCATACTTCTTGTCCAGTAGGATTTATGATCTGCCACCGTTGCTGAACAGGCTGATGGGGATTAGGACTGCTGGTGGCCAAGGGAAGAGTCCATAGCCCTATCCATATTGCAAATATGCAATTTGAAAGAGTTACCAGTCTTTTCCAGTCTCCAGCCAGAATCTGGACAGGGCGCAGGCTTGAGATGGGAGGCATGGATCCAGGAATCGATCCTGTCCACTTTCACCGCTGTAGGTGTTATAAGCAGCACCTGGTATGGTCCTTTCCAGCGGGGCTCCAGGGATGACACCTGATGTCACCTCACGTAGATGAAGTCTCCTACTTGATATCAGTGTGGAGTTCCTTCGTCTCTAGGTTGGTAAGCAGTGGCCAACTGTTTCCACAGGTATCACTGGGTTTTTTCAAGAGCTTTAAGTCTGTCAAGCAAGGGGATGTGAAAGGAATCATTAAGTCTCAGAGTTGGGGTTAGGTCCCTTACTGGAGGAGGGGCACCATAGAGCATTTCATAGGGGGTGAGGTTACACAAAGAAATGGAAGGACTATTTCTTGCACGAAACAGTGCATAAGGTAGGAGCATAGTCCAATCTTTTATGCAGGTCTCTAAGCTTAATTTCGTTAAGGTCTCTTTGATGGTTCTATTCATTCTTAACTTTGAGAGATGCTGTCCTTGGGGGTGGGAGGTTCCCTGGGGATGTGGCTCAGTGGTTAAGCACCTCTGGGTTCAATCCGCCACTATCATCCCCCTCAAAAGAAGAAAGGACAGTCAGAATTTAAGTCAGATCTAGACTAAGACTAAAACGATTTCAACATATTTCCACATCAAATGCAAGCCTTGAGGTCTGACTTCCTGGTTCAAATCCCTGATCTGACAGTTTAACTGGTGACAAGTTACTAAACATCCCTGACTTCTTGTCTATAAAATACAGTGGCTATGAAGATTAAGTAAGTTAATATATGTAAGGATCTTAGCAAATGCTTGCCATATTTTAAGTACCTGTCAGCAAGCAGTATTATGAAAGACAATTACAGTTGCCAGAGGGAAAAGAAAAATCTCACCTGGTGAAAACAAATAACATTCAGAGACTAAAATGAGATCTCTTTTGAACCACTGTGATATTATGCTCAGGGTAGGAAAGCATTTTCACTATTTTGTAAGTAGAATAACAAGTCCATGCAGGAAAGCGTGGTTTTCCATGAAACAAGGAGAAATTAAGAAAATAACCAGGTCTTACCATCCACGCTGTCAAAAAACAGTTGTGCCAGGAACTGAAGGAGGATTAGATGGCCAAGAGGATGAGTACTGTAGAATCTTGGCTGTGTGAAATCAACACAAGAAGTCACCTTTGATTCTTTTTGGTCTAACAGTGCATATCCAACAAATCCCATGGGCTATAACCTTAGAATTCATCTAGAATCTGACAAATTCTCATCTTTTCTCTGCCCACAGCCAACACTATCTCCTCTTTACATGTAAAACAATCTTCTTTTTCTTGTCTTCACACTATGATTACGGAAATCACACATTGGTGAAATGTAGTAGTTTGTAAAATACAAGGTGGTAGAAATGAGACAGACTATGAATAAGAATCATTGAGGCTGGTCTAAATATTAGGGCTGGTATCCCATATTATTTATTATAATGCACACGATGTTGACTTTATCCATAGTAGCTTAGTGTGTAATTACTTAGTTCCAGCCTTTGTCAGAATTTTAATTCAATATTAGTTAGCAAAGCACAGAGGAGCTTTTTAAGATAAAAATATATCATTCTGTGTGCTCTCCTTTTTTTCATTTAAAGTGACTTATTAAATTGCAAGGTTATTTAGAATTAACTTACGTATATGTCACTTTCACAAGTGCAATGTCAAGATATTGATTATGGTGCTTTCTTTTTATTTATTGAACAAACATTTCCATGGACCCCATCGTGTGTAATGTAGGATGTTATACACCAGGGAATCCAGTGAAGAGTTAGGAGCAAACTTGGTTCACTGCTATAACCAGCCCCTGCCTTCTCTCAGATCATACTCACTCTCATATCCTGGGCCATTCAACAAGTGTTATGGGTTTTATTGCCAAACTAGTGCTCAAATCTTTCAGTTTTCTCCAACCTCACTGACAAAACCCTAATATGAGCCACTATTAATCTTTTGTCTGGACTATTATGTTAGCTTCCTATATTGGTTTCTTTGCTTCCTACAATCTATTTTCCATACAACAGTCACCATAATCTTTCCCTAGTAAACTTTTAGGAACACATACAAGACCATAGTATTTCCTTAACTGAAATTCTTTATTGGTTTTTCATTGCACTTAAAAACAAAATTTACAAAGCCTGCGAGGCAATGGATACTGTCTCACCTTGTATTTCTACTTCCTCATCTTTTCCGTTTATACCCCATCCAACTCTACCCACTTCCCAAACTATGCTCCAGCCAGACAAGCCTGCTTTCAGGCCTCAGGCACTTTTGTTTGGAAAACTCCGCCAGAGCTTCTCATCCTCGCTTAACTCTCCATTTTTCTAAGTTTTTCCAGACCAACCTATCTGCTAAGCTTCCTTCTATATCCTTCTCATCATAAATGAAAGGAAGATATCCTTTCATCTATCTTATGGCACATCATCCATCACCGTGAACTTGTTTGTTAATCTATTTTCCTCCTTAGACCGCAAGCCTCCTCCTAAGGGTAGACATCACGTGTCCGGAGGTCGGCAAATGCAGCTTTCAATACTGGTTAGGAAATTAAATTACTGATTAGACAAACAAAGGAACGAATCAATAATGAACAAAAGGCATTCATTTGGCAAGTATTTTTAAAGGTTACTCTTTAAAAAACAAAACAAAACTGATTTCTTAAGCAGGAGACCCCGCGCCCAGGCGGGTCTTCCCCGCGGTGCCGCACCCTTAGCGCACCCTCCCCAGGCCGGTGCTCAGCAGCTCGCCCCCACTGCAGGCCGATCCCGGATCTCGCCCACCCAAGCGCCCAGGGTTCTGCGCCTCTCATGCTCAGACTCCTCCAAGTCCTCCCACAGACGCGCAGGGGTCACCCGCACGCCCAGAACCCGCGTTTCTTACCCAGCGCGGGGTACAAGACCCAGTCTACCGCGGAACCCGCCAAAATTAAAACTCGGGCCAGCCCCTGCTTCTGACGTCAGACGCATGCGGCTGCAGAACCGTACTGATTGGCTACGCTAGAGCTCTCCTAGGCGAATACCAGGGGAGCGAGCGAAACACGGCCCCTGCGCAGAGCAATCTGATTTGCTTACGTCACCGGGCGCCCTCTTTGTTGAGGGCACCGCAACTTCCGTGAAGTTCTTGGATGGACCCTGTAAAATAGAGTCTGACGCCCCCCAGCGTCAGGATGCCTTTACAGTATTTTTTTATACGCGGTCCAAACTCGTTTCTTCACCGTTTTAAGGACTGAATGATCCAGTTCGTCGCAACTGCATTTTCTCCTTTCCAGGAGGTGGAGGCTAAGAATTGCCACAGAGAAGCCCCGACATTTGCCAAACGCTTACTGCTGCGCTCAAAAATTTCCTGTGGGGTAAGTAGATATAGGTCAAAACAAGCTGGTTGATTATCTCACTTAGCTTTGCTGGCCTTATGTCCAGTTGATATTCGAACTCAACCTAAATAAAATAAATAACTTTTATTTTTAGGTTTCCTTTCACTATTTGTAAAATGAGGGAAAGGCTAGATGACATTCCTTGACTTACAAACCACTATTCCCAGATAGTTCTAGGTCCACAGATTTTGAGAATTGTAACAGGTGTCAGAGTTCACAATAACTTGGCAGGAAGCCATATTTTTCACAGAACACTCTGTAGTAAATTCAGACCTCTTGGTGTATTTACATTCTAAAAATAGTGTTCAGGGCTGGGGTTGTGTTTAGTCTCAGTGGTAGAGCACTTGCTTAGCATGTGTGAGGCACTGGGTTCGATTCTCAGCACCAAATTGTGGTATATATGTGTATTAAGAATTGTAATGCAAAAAAAAAAGCACATGCATAAAATAAAGTTCATCGACAACTAAAAACATTTTAAAAATAGTGTTTGTACATAATATTAAGAATACAGTTTTTAAGTGCAGACTTATCTTCTACATAAGTTCAAAGACTTCCGAGCAGACAAGTTTTTAATGGACCAAAATGATCATGTCTTTTTTTTCTCTTGAGGACACTACTCAGGCATGGTATTCCCCCAATGCATTTCATATAAGATGTTATTTTGTCCAATGCATCTACCTTCATTTTAGAACAATTAAAACCAGCTTTAAGATGACTGAAAAGCAAACAATCCCGACATCATCTACATGGATTTTTTTCCTCCGTGTATTAATGCTCCACTTATGAGCTCAACCTGGGAGCAATACCTTTTGAGAACTGTGAGTGCTGAAAATTTCACAGTATTGAAGAGACTACAAAAAATCAAATTGAAGAAAGGTGTTTAAATGTATCACTGCATCTAATTATAAAAGTTCATCGCTGATTTAGTTTTAGCCATCATGTAGAAATTCCTTGACAAATTCTGATTGGTAGTCTAGAGTTGGTTTCTTCACCTTGACTTTTAGGTCCCCTTTGCATCCCATGCTATACAAGGAGTAGGAAACAGTACCAATCTTTAAGCCCTCAAATCTTCCTGGAGTGAGGGAGCAAGCCATTCTTATGGGATTTAGAATAGTGGCAATTTTGAGGAAAGAGATGGGATTAATTTTGAGAAAAAATGAGAGCAGATTTAGGACCCATTGAAAGTGGGGATATTAAAGAAAGAGAGGGTGAGGATGACTGATAGATTTTGGATTTGTGCATCTGGGTGTTTTTTGAGGCAATGCAATGAAATAGGGGACACAGGAAAAATATAACATGTTTAGGGGAGTCAATAGATTCTGTTTTCAATTTCATAATGAGATATATCTAAGATACTGATTAAGAAAGGCCAAATAGTCAGCTTAATCTCCAGTCTGGGGTTCTTGGGAGAGGTTGATGTCTCCTTAGAATAAAAACAGAGGTCCATGAACAATAGTTTTGAGAATCATAAAAAAAATACCTAAAATGAGATCTAAACAGAGTCTATATTACAGGGGTTCTTAATCTTTTGGGGGGTATGTGATATCACAAACTCCTTTGAGAAAATACTGAAAGTGATTCTATTTTTCTTCTTGGAAAAATGTACACTCAGAATCTGAAGATTTTGCATACTTTTTCAGGGGTTCACATATTTTACTGAAGTTCATCCATAGACATCTCTCAGATTAAGAGCCTCAGGCGTAGAAGGTCAGAATCCTGGGGAGCACAAGAATTTGAGGGGCAAGAAGCAGAGGTAAATAGGAGCAGCCAAAGACAGAAACTGAGCAGGAGCAGCCAGAGGGATTAGGAAAGTGAATGATCCTATTTTGGGTGTGATGGTGCACGCTTGTAATCCTAGAAATTTGGGAGCTGATGCAGGAATATCAAGGCCAGCCTCAGCAACTTAGTGAGGACCTGTCTCAAAATAAAAAGGGTTGGGGATGTAGCTAAGTGGTAGAGTGCCTCTAGGTTCAACCTTCATTACTATAAAAGAGAAAAAACAAAAAAATTGAACTACTCTTATCCCAAGGCCAAAGGGCACCCTGACCATGTCCTTTACATGCCCTTGTTCTCTCCCATCCTTCTTCCAGCTGTACCCTTTCTCACAGGGAGATGAGCCCCACGACCAAGGGAATATACCACCAGGATCATGGGCAACCCCTTGTAATCAAAGCTCTATGTCATAGGCCCCTGGAATTTTCTAACCAATTGATCTAAGCCTGTGTCAAGGGCCTTACTTGGGCCTCAGCCTCTGGTTGTCCTTCCAAGGGCCAATCCTTTGTCTAAGATAGTGGCTGGGGTAGGGGTGCAGGAAGCTTGAATAGCAGGCTGGGTGTCTTGTTGCTTGTGAAAGAGGCAGAAAAAAAGGTTGGGAGGCCTAAGGCCCACTGTTCATGTGCCATAATTCAGTGTGAAACCCAAGGAGATGGTAAGTTTTAACCATAAATTTTCAAATGGTACACATAGAGTATATAGGCCTCAGTTTATATTCTTGCCCCCAGGTATTCCCAGTATAAGAGATGGGTCTGCAGAAAATGATGGCATAGAATTCCAAGAAAGGAGACTTTTAGGAAGGAAATGGCCATTGTCAGTGCTATAAAGCAGTGCTTCTTAAAGTCTGGTCCCTGGACCAGCAGCATCACTATTACCTGGGAACTCATTGGAAATCATATGCTTGCTGTTCCTGCAGTGATGACCTCCCCACGAGAACATGCCTCTCGCAAAAAAATCTCCTTCATCCCTCTCCAGAAGAGAAGAGGAAACACAAGAAGTGGTTCCTGGTGCAGAGCCCCAATTCCTATTTCATGGATGTGAAGTGCCCAGGATGCTATAAAATCACCACAGTTTTTAACCATGCACAAAGAATAGTTTTTTGTGTTGATTGCTCCACTGTTCTCTGCCAGCCTACAGGAAGAAAAGCAAGACTTACAGAAGGATGTTCCTTCAGGAAGAAACAGCACAAAAAGCAGCCTGAATCAAGATGAGTGGGAAAACATACCAATAAACATGTTTTAGATATTAAAAAAAAGAGAAAAAAAGAAATCACATGCTTGGGCCTCATATCCTATCTGTTGAATAAGAAATGCAAGATAAGACTGGACATTTCTCTGTTCAGCCTCTGTAATATCTTTCTATAGCACTGGTTAGAGTGTATCAGAATCACAGTGAGGACCTTTTAAAATATATCACAAAACAAGAAAGGGAAACAAAAGAGAAAGGTTAGTCTCCGAAGGACATAAATGCCATGAGTCCATTATGCTGCTGAAGTTCTCACTCACTGTGTCCAGTTACACAGGCTCTAGCTCATATCTCCTGAATCTTTTCTCTCTCCTACATCCTCCCTCTTTAGTCTCTCATCATCTTTCATCTTTAGCTTAGCTATTGCTGATCCATTTCCAGTCTCACACGATTCCTATCCATTTCTCTTGTTGCCTCCATTTATAAAACAATCTTGGCATTGCTTTTCCCTGAAAAAAATCTATCAATCACCTCTTAGTTCCTATAAATTTCAAACTTAGAGACTCAACTTCCACCCACTTTTTCAATAATCTGAACTCTTATCTTTCCCCACTACTCTTTTTTTCCAACTACACTGAACTATTCCTTCTTCCTCAAGTATTCCAGGCACTGGCATGCCTCAGAGCCATTGTACATGTAAATTCCTCTGCTTGGAATGATTTCAACCATTGGGTCAACATCAACTACTACCTGATCAGCTTCTACTCATCCATCTAAGCTCTGGCCAAGAATCCCTCCTCTGTGAAACTCCTCTTGATCCCCTGGACTAAACTTTCCTATTTGGTATTTCCTTGAGCTCTACACTGGTCTTGTTCATAGAACTTGCCATGGTGCTCCCTAATTGTTTGTATCTTTTTCTTCCTACTATAATGTGAGCATCTGGAGAGAAGGTAACCATGTCTTGCTCATCTTCCCACATCATCCTCTATTTTCTCTCACTGCTACTGTCTCTGGTGCACAATGTTTATGGAAAGGAAAAACGAAATAGCACATTTTTTTAACAAGTTACTGACCATTTGAGGACAATGTCTGGATTAGAAGATTTTAGGGAGGATCACATGAGAATATCCAGTACATTTTCACACAAAACAGCCATAATAGTACATTGCCTTATGTAGAAAAGTGTTAGGCAAACACGTGATTCCTATTCCAGGTTTTAACAGTGTAATATGGGAGATATGACAATGCATAAGAGGTAAATAACAACAGGTGACTACCAATTTTGCCAGAGGGGCAGGAACATATAGAGAAAAGGAGGCAGAAACATTAAAGGAAGTATGTAGAAACATTATCTGGAGGATGATAGACACAGGTCAAAACCTTTTTTATATATATATTTAGTTATACATGGATAAAATATCCTTATTTTATTTGTCTATTTTTTTAATGTGCTGCTGAGGATTGAACCCAGTGCCTCACACATGCTAGGCAAGTGCTCTATCACTGAGCAACAACCCTAGCCCCCAAAACTTTTACTTATACATAATAAAAAGACATGTTTGAGCAGATGGAAGAGGAAGGTGGATATACAGAAAAAAGATATGGCTAAGTACTGAGACTGCATGCAGCCTTGAAGATTGCATGATTTTAACTGCCACTTACAACTATGCAACTTTGGATAAGTTACTCCTCAGTGACTCCACTTACTTCTCTGTTCAGTAGGGATGGTAATTGTTATTTCATAGGACATTTGAAGATATTTAAATAGAAAAACTTGAAAATATACACAATGTGCCTGGTACATGGAAGCATTAAACGTGTACTAATTTATATTCTCATTATTCTGTAAGGAGATTAATCAGAAGATTAATCAGAAGGCTTCATCTTCTTAATCAGAAGATTAAGCCTATTAAAGATGGGTGCTCAGGAACTGAAATGCAAGACACTAGGGGCAGAGAACTTGTTAGAAGGTTGTGACAGTCACAACTATGAGAATACAGAAACAAATGGGGAGCAGGTGAAGGTAAACCTATCTGCTTTGGTAACTGACCAGAGGAAAGCACCTGTGATAGGAAAAGGAGAAGACAATGGCCAGGGTGTTACTACCTGGGAGACTGGCAGAACCATAGAAATACACTAGAAACCTAGAGAGGAGCTTGTTTTGGATAGGCAGAGATGTGGTGTGAATTTCAGCAGGGTCTTTAAATTTGTGACTGAAGCCAGGAGGATATATAGCCAATACCCCAAACTGTATTTGAAACCTTTTAAGTTTAACCTCTTAAACAGTTTGAGGTATTGGCTAGTGAACATAGTTGAGAGTTCTCTAAGTAGACAGTCTAGAAGTGTATTATCTTTGAGTATATTTACCTAATTAATGAGCCAAATAATTAAACCAGTTCTTCTGTCCTGACCCAGGAGGAGGGAATACTATTCAAAATGAGACCTATTAGAAGTAAGAGCCTAGATGCCCTGCATCCCTCACCTCCCTGTAGGCATCAGTTTATATCTACTTCACATCTCTTATCCTCTGTGGTATAGAATTTTCTACAGTCTTATCTCAAACCTGAATTTGTCCAGTGGACTGGACAAAGATGCTTTACTGAGAGAAATGCTATGCTTGCTCAGCAGAGACCCTCTACTTAGTGGCCTTTCTGAGAAAGAAGAAAACTAATCTCCTTAATTGTCATAACAGAATATTCTATTTGTTGCTCAAATAGATGTTTATTTCCCTTCAACCAATGCAGCAGTTACTTTAAACAACAGGGCAGAACCCTCTATCTTATGACTTCAACTGGTGTTTTGCAAAGGGAAACCAATAAAATGTCTAGTTGCCAGGTGTGATGGTGCATTTATAATACCAAGTTTCCAGTAGAGAGAGAGAGAGAGGGAGAGAGAGAGAGAGAGAGAGAGAGAGAGAGAGAGAGAGAGAGAGAGAGAGAGAAGGAGGAGGAGGAGGAGGAGGAGGAGGAGGAGGAGGAGGAGGAAGTTCAGTGTTTCAATTAATCCATAAGAATATTAAACATATTTCTTCCTTGGTTTTGCTGGATAAATAATTGTGTGTGTGTGTGTGTGTGTGATTGTGTGTGTATATGAGAGAGAGAGAGAGAGAGAGAGAGAGAGAGAGAGAGAGAGAGAGATGAAATAACTTTCACCCTTGATTATAGATCCATATATTTAAAAGACAAAATGGCTACAGAAAGTTCACTAAGAGTTCTGGAATCCATGCTTCTTGTATTATGTACTTCACATTTCTAATTACTTAGTTAAAAAAAATCAACAATGAAAAACATTTTCCTGAGAAGAGTACACAATTTATCTCAATAATTTTTAAGCCATGAACCATGTAAGTCAAAGGATGTCAAAGAAAATGCTAAGTTTATATTTCATCTGCCTTTCATAGCACAGTAATTTGGGTATTTTTTGTTGTTTCATTAAAGCATATGGAGATTGGTCCATATACTTGATTCCTGTTTCACTTAAAAGCTGCACTAGGTGTCATATCAGATTTCCACCACTGATTTAATGATGGCACAGTAAGTTTGATTTTGTATTAAAAATAATCCCAAGTTATCCCTTTCATTAGGGTCAAATGGAACTCTTAGCCAATCTTCACAACAATCTTGATTTTCTGATGCACACAATGAATTTTAGGATGTTCGTACTAAATAATCTTTTAGTTCAAAGTTATTTTTTTATTAAAATTGGTGTCAGTTTTTAGAACAGCTTTAGGATTATAGAAAAATTGAGTGGAATGAACAGAGAGTTCCATATAGCTGCTTCACACAGTTTCTACTATTATTAATATCTTGTAATAATAATACACGTGGGACATTTGTTATAACTGATAAACCAATATTGATACACTAACTATAGTCCATATGTTATGTTAGACTTCATATATTCATCATCACTGTATCATAAGAATACTTTCACTGCCCTAAATGTCTCCCAGCTTCACCTATTCAGCCTTTTCTCCTCCCAATCCTGGAAACCACTGATCTTTTTTCTCATTTCCATAATTTTGCTCAGACCAGAGTGTCATATAGTCGGAATTATAAGCTTATAGTTTTTTTTAAGACAGCTTCTTTCACTTAGCAGTTTGCACGTTAAGGTACCTGCTATCTCATTTCTTTTTTTTTAAATATTTTTTTAGTTGTAGTTGGACACAATAACTTTATTTTATTTATATGTGGTGCTGAGGATCAAACCCAGGGCCTTGCATGTGCGAGGCCAGCACTCTACCACTGATCCATAACCCCAGCCCCATCATTTCTTTTTATTATTGAATAATAGCTCATTGTATGGATGTGCCACTATTTGCTCATCCCTCCATATATTGAAGTTTATCATGGTTGCTTCCAAATTTTGGCAATTACAAATAAAGTGGCTATAAACATTCATGTACAGAATTTAGTGGCTGTAAGTTTTCAATTCATTTGGGTAAATACCAAGGAGAATAACTGTGTAAGGTAAGTCAGGTTTGTTTTGTAAGAAATTGCCAAACTGTCTTCTACAGTTGCTATACATTTTTCATTCCCATCAGCACTGAGAGTTCCAGTTGCTCCACATCCTCACCAGCATTTAGAGTTGTTAGTGTTTTGGATTTTAGCTATTCTAGTAACTGTGAAGTGGTATCTCATTGCTGATGTTTTTTATTTGTTTTTGTTTTTGTGGTACTAGAGATTAAACCTTGTGTCACTCTACGTGGAGCTACATCCCCAATTCTTTTTGTATTTTGAGACAAGGCTTCAAATAAGAAGTTTCTAGGGCTGCCTTCAAACTTCTGCTCCTCCTGCCTTTGCCTTCCAAATATCTGGGATTACAGGCATGTGCCACTGTGCCTGCCTCATTTGCAATTCTTCAATAACATGTGAGGTTGATATGCCTGTTTTCCAGCTCTATATCTTGTTTGGTGAGATATCTGTTCATATCTTTTGCCTGTTTTAAGATTTGACTGTTTTCTAAATTTTAAGGGTTCACTGTATATTGTAGATAGCAGCTCTTTATGGAAATGTGTTCACTAAAGACTTTCTTTCAGTCTGTGACTTTTTAAAAATAATCTTTTTTAATCCATTTATTTATTTATTTATTTATTTATTTATTTATTTATTTATTTTTATGTGGTGTTGAGGATTGAACCCAGTGTCATGGTAGACAAGCACACTATCACTGAGCTACAAACTCCAGCCCCAACTTTAATTTTTACGAAAAATGTAAGGTCTATGTCTAGATTCTTCCTCTTCTTTGCCTCCTCCTCTTTTTTTGCATGCATATGAACAGTTGTGCCAGACACATTTATTGAAACAAAATTCTTCATTGAATTTCACTTATTCCTTTTTCAAAAATTAATTGATTATATTTGTGTGAATCCATTTTTGGGCTTTCTGTTCCATTGATCAATTGGTCTGGGTTTTTTTTTTGTTGTTGTTGTTGTTGTTTGTTTGTTTTTTGTTCTTTTGTTTTGCAGTGTGAGAGATCAAATTTGGGGTGATACACATACTAAGCAAGTGCTATATCCTCAGTTCCTCTTCTGTTTTTATGCCAACATCACACCATCTTGGTTACTATAGCTTTCTAGTAAGTCTTGAGGTCAGTAGTATCAGTGTTTTTACTTTATTCCTCTTCAATACTGCATTAGCCATACTCTTCTCTTTCCCTATAAAATTTAGCTTGTTAATATCCATAAAATAACTTGTTGGGACTTTTAATAGAGATTACATTGAATCTACACATCAAATTGGAAGAACTGACATTTTTAGAATATTGAGTCTTCCTGTGCATGAATATGATCTCTCTTCATTTATTAGATTTTTTTCCATCACAGTTTTATGGCTTTCCTCATAGGTTTTTTGTATATCTTACTAGGTTTATACCTACATCTTCCATTGTGTGTGTGTGTGTGTGTGTGTGTGTGTGTGTGTGTGTGCTCGCGCTAATGTAAGTGGTACTGTGTTTCTAAATTTCAAATGAGCATTCCTCATTGCTGGTATGCTAAAATTGGTAATTTGTCTCTGCTTTCTTAATCTGGCTATAGGTTTACCAATTTTATTGATTATTTCAAAGAACCAGACAGGTTTTATCAATTTTCCTCTGATGATTTCCTAGTTTCAATTTCATTGCTTTCTACTTTTTTCCCTCCTCAGGGAGAGAAGCTGAAAGCTAAGGGTTTTCACCTACTTGTCCTGCACTGAATTGAGGGAAAGTATTATGGTAACTGAGTGTAATTTTTGCTATAATTTTTTTCTTTTCTTCTGCTTATTTTGCATTTAATTTATTATTTTTTTAGTCTCCTAAGTGGAAACTTACTGATTTTACATACTTATTCTTTTCTATATGCCCAATCAATGCTACAAATTTCCCTGTCAGCACTACTTTCTCTGTGTATCTTGAATTTTGACAAAGTGTACTTTCATCTAGTTTAAAATATTTTAAAATTTCACAAGGTAAAATGGGGGCATGCCTGTAATCTCAGTAATTTAGAAGGCTGAGGCTGGAGTATCACAAGTTAGAGGCCAGCCTCAGCATCTTAGTAAGACCCTTAGCAACTTAGTGAGAACTGTCTTAAAGTAAAAAATAAAAAAGGACTGAGGGTGTAGCTCAGTAGAAAAGTACCCCTGCTTTCAAATCCCCAATAGCAGAAAAAAAAATAATTGATTTCAGTTTAGACTTTTTGTGTTGTTTTGGAGATGAGTGATGACTTCCAAGTTCCTCACATGCCAAACTGGATCAAAGTTATTTTAAATATAATAGTTGATGATTTAATATTATTAAATGATTTAGTTATCTGATTTTCATTAGTTCATTAATATTTCTTAGTTCCTATATTTCTATTGTTTCCATTTAACAAGACTTAAGAATATAGCAAGGTATGCTTAAAAAAGGGACCAAGAGCCTGATGCAGTAGCACATGCCTGTAATCCCAGAAGCTTGAAAGGTTAAGGCAGAAGCATGTTCAAAGCCAAGCTCAGCAACTTAGCGAGGCCCTGAGCAACTCAGGAAGACCCTGTCACTAAATAAAATATTAAAAGGGATGAGAATGAGGCTCAGTGGTTAAACACTCCTGGGTTCAATCCCGGTATTAAAAGAAAAGAAAAGAAAAGAAAGAAAGTAAGAAAAAGAAAATGGGCCATAATGCCTATAAGGGAGATGATGGCATCATCAAGATGGCAGCATAGGAAGCCTCAAGCCCTCCCTTCCCCCAGAGAGATGATGACTTAACAATATATATATCAATTCCTTTTGTGAGAAATCAAGAAGATAGTTAAGATGTTCTTATACCTGAAGTGAGTATAAAACAAACATGTAGGCAAATTTGTGGCACTCTATTGTTAGACGGAGTACCTCCCCCTGACTTAGTATAACATGATCAAGAGAAAACTCCCAGCTTCTGAGTTCTCCCTGGGGTGGCAAAGACGAGACTGAATACACCCAATGTGCAAACTTTCCAAAGGTTTGCCTGAGGGACTGGTTTCTATCTTGTCTCAAGCCCAATACTGAGAGTGGTAGAGGGCAGGACTGGATGGACAAGGATAGAACACACAGGACATATAACACGACAGGTGGCTGAGAACTTCTGAGAACAAAGAAGATCTGGATTAACATACACTCAGTTAGCATAGTACTTTCCCCCAATTCAGTGCAAGACAAGTAGGTGAAAACCCTTAGCTCTCAGCTTCTCTCCTTGAGGAGGGAAAAAAAGTGGAGCATGCATTCAGTTTTTAGTTAGAGCTGCCCAAGAGACTAGTTTTTGTCTTGCCTGGTCAGAGTGCTGTACAGAAACTTGTATACTACAGATGGGGGTGGGGGTGGAGTGGGGTTCTAACAATGAGAGTTGAGTGGCTTGCTGCTGCTGTAGAGGATCTATATCACAGTAGACACAGGCCACTACATGTTGGGAGCCCCTCCCTTGGGAAGAGAAGAGTGAAGCACGTGTCCATTGTTCCATCTTTACTATCATATGATCTAGTTCTCTTGTGAATAGGTAGTTATAAGAGAGAGTTGTACTCCCATATTCATTATAGCATCACTCATAGTAGCTGAGAGGTAAAACACCTGAATGTCCATCAGTAAATGAATAGATAATGAAAATGTGATGTACATATACAAAGAAATATTACGCAACCTTAAGAAGAAAATCCTGCTATATATAACAACATGGATGAACTTTGAGGACATTGCTAAGTGAAATAAGCCAATCACAGAGCAACAAATACTGCATGATACTCTTATGTAAAGTATTTACAATAATCAAAATCGTAATCAAAATCATAGACACAGAAGGTAGAATGGTGGTTGCCAGAGGCTGGGACAGGGGAAAATGGGAATTGTTGTTTATAGGTACAGAGTATTAGTCATGCAACATAAAAAGTTCTAGAGATATTCTGACAGTAATGTGCCTATAGTTAACAATACTTAGAAATTTGTTAAGGGTAGACACCATTCTTTGTGTTTTTATCCCCCCCCACAAGATTTCTATGAGGAGTAATTAACTGTTAATATGGAACAAAGTGTTTGAAGAGATATAAGAATAAATAAATTAGATAAGACATACACAGAGCTTATATGTTGTTTACTAAACTGGTTGATTCCCTTAAAACAGCCTTAATTTTTTTTAATATACAATGCATTATTTATTACAGTCACTATTTGTGTCATATATCACTAAAGCTTATTCCTCAAAATTGGAATTTTGTTCCCTGTGATCAACATCTCCATTTTCCCTACCTAACCCCCTCCCCATCCACTAGTAACCACCATTCTATTCTCAACTTTCAAGAGTTCAACTTTATAGATTTCACATATAAGTAATACCATATGGTATTTGTTTTTCTGTGTCTGGCTTATTTCAATTAACATAACGTCATCCAGGTTCATCCATGTTATTACAAATGACAGGTCTTCCCTCTTTTTAAAGGCTGAATAGTATTTTCATTGTGTATATACACCACATTTTCTTTATTCATTCATCTAATGAGGGACACCTAGGGTGCTTCAATGTCTTAGCTACTATGAATAATGCTGTAATGAACACAGGATACAGATAACTCTTCAACGACCTTAATTTAAAGCAACCATAAGAACTTGCCTTCATTTGTAATACTTTTAGTTATCAAGCAAATGATTTAGTCACAAGCTTAATAAGCTCATTCATATGGTTATTTTGGAGTTTAGATCTCCTGAATATCTATATTTGAACAAAGTAAAAGAATATCCACAATAACTTAAACATGAAACCATTTTGTTTTCTTTTCTATTTAGGATTATATTGAAATCTATTTTATCCAGTATAAAAGGATAAAAACATTTATATTATAAACTATAAAGAAGTAAAGAAAAATTTCATTATAATTTTAGAAATGTCTCTAACAAACATTCTCCCTGGGATGTACGTATGATAATCTTTTAATCTAGATTAATAAGGTGTACAGTGTATTCTTATACTCTTGGCATGAAGATAACTGTAATTTGCATAATATGTTCTTTTGGCATGAATTAACTATTGATTCATATTTAAATATGCATAAATGCATATACATATGTGTGTAATCAAGTTTGTCTAGGAGATATCTTATGATAAATACAAAGGAGATCTTTTAGTTTTCTCTTAAATGTTTTAGGAACTGGATACATAAAGATATTGTTAACTTCTATGGCTTGTCCAGTACTAGTTAGTAAACTACAGGTCTAAAATAAGGTAAATCCCTATCTGTTCACCTTCTTAGTAAGAATAACTCTCTAATTCAATCATGTGTTGGTCTCAACAAAAGGATCTTGCTCATCTCCATCAAATTAATAAAATATATCTTACTAAGTAAGCTTATATTAAGCTAAATGAGCTTAATACAGAAAATGCATACTATGAAATCAATCAATATATGAACAATGTAAAAGATTCATAAACAAAATTTTATTTTTCAATAACTACTTCTTGTGATTATGAAATTTAACACTGTGAATGATAAGAAATCTAGTGAACTTAATCCCAGTGACTCAGGAGGCTGAGGCAAGAGGATGGCAAATTCTAGGCTAGACTATGAATCTTAGTGAGACCATCTCAAAAAAAAAGTGGGGTTAGGGGAAGTGGGGCATGATGTAGCTTAGTGCTAGAGTGACCCTTAATTCCATCCCAAGTTTCCTTTTCTAACACATATGGAGAGAGAAAAAAGACAAATCCAAGGAGCTTAAGGTCATGTAGGCCAACATTTTTTGACTTGTCCTAATATTAACTGAAAGCTCACCATACTAGATAAAAAGTGGTATGTCACAACTTTGGCTACAATAAAACTACAACATATACAAAAACACATAAACCCAGAAGATCCAGTTGTGTTCTCTTAGAACTGATACATCTTTTTTTTCCCTCCTAAAACAAGCATAATGAGGCAAAATGTTTGAGTGAAAACAAATAAGACAAGAGTACAAGTCTTAGAGGAAAAAGCTGACATTTACCAACAGTTTGGGGGAAGGTGAAACATCAACACTTAAATGATGCAGTCCATCACATGAATCTGTAATGTATCTATGTCAGGCAGAACTTCTCCACACTTGGGACAGGAATGAATTGGAATACTCTTGTGATTGCTCTTGCCGCCAGTTCCTATCCTCAGCTCCTGGGAATAAGCAGGAAATGAAAAGTTTCATTAGTTACACCTTGAAAAGAACTTCTGCTTGATTTTAATAACTTGGTTAATTTGGTCATCTGTTAAACTTGATAATCAATACCCAGTGGGATACCATTCCCAGTCCTTTTTATTTTTTTAAATTCAAGACAGGGTCTTGCTGAGTTACTGAGGGTCTGGCTAAGTTGCTGAGGACTGGCTTTGAACTTAGGATCCTCCTGCCTCAGCCTCCAAAGTAGTTAGGATTACAGGTGTACATCACCACACTCTTTAATGGAAGACATCATTGTATGCACAGAGCAATCTCCACAGATAGTATCTGCTACTTTTATATTTTCCAGGATTTAAACTGTATTCCAGGTGTGAATATTTGTAAAGACATAGTTTCAGTTCTAGGTACAGGACAATATAGGTTCTGGATAGAAGCAAAAGAGGGAGAGAATAGGAAGGAAGGAATCATGAGAGTATGGGAGGGGTCTCCTGCAACAGTATGCACCTTTTTAGAAGCAAAACACTCACTCCCATTTATTCAGCAGATACTTGTAAACCCTCACGGATGTGCAGGGTACTGACAAGGTGGGGAAGCCAGGTAAGAGAAGGGGCAGTGGTGGTGTGGAACGGGGAGAGTGTTAGGCACTGTGGGGTTGGGTAGGAGTAAGAAGAGCTGGGGATGTGGCTCAAGCGGTAGCGTGCTTGCCTGGCATGCATGTGGTCCGGGTTTGATCCTCAGCACCACATACAAACAAAGATGTTGTGTCCGCCGAAAACTAAAAAATAAATATTAAAAAATTCTCTCTCTCTCTCTCTCCCTCCCTCCCTCCCTCTCTCCCTCTCCCTCCCTCCCTCCCTCCCTCCCTCCCTCACCCCCTCTCTTAAAAAAAAAAAAAGAAAGGCCTCCTGGATGAGTAACCTATGAGAAGAGCCTTGGAAAGAATATGAATTGCCCAAGGAAAGTCAGTGAAGAGAAACAACTGAAGAATGAATCCTGTTATTGCCCCCATTTCTGAGTTAGGTTGAGGTTGAAACCTAAATCAGAGAATGTTTGAAACAAGCTCTTATTCTGGGGAGGTCCTAGATCAATACAAACTATGATCATTGCTGAGATTTACTTCTGTCTCCTGGGCATCTCTCAGGCCTGACCTTTCTGGACCAGAGCAAAGCATTTTATATTTTTAGAGTCTCAGCCCATACTTTGGTTCATCCCCAAAACTTTGTTTTTGGATCTTTACCATTATTATTTGCTTCAAAATACATTACTGAGTTCAATAACATGTAAGACTTTCAGACAAAAATTAAACTTAAGAAACTTTCTGTTTTTTTTACATTTTTTCAGTGCTGAGACCCAGACCCAGGTCTTTGCATACTGGGCAAGTGCTTTACTAGTGAACTACATACCCAGCTCAAGAAGCATATTTTACTATTGTATTCATCATAAAGTATGATTTTTGAAGCAGGGCTTTCTAATTGTCTCAGTGCTTGAGATTAAGGATCAACAAACTTCTGTAAAGGACCAAAGAGGAAATATTATATAGGCCTTGCAAATCATCAATAAAATCTCTGCCACTGCAGCATGAAAGCAGCCAAAGACAGGATGCAAACAAAAGGGCATGATTACATCCCCAATTAAATATATTTGTGAAAACACATGAAAGGGGGCTGGGGATGTGGCTCAAGTGGTAGTGCGTTTGCCTGGCATGTGTGGGATGCTGGGTTTGATCCTCGGCACCACATAAAAATTAAAAAAAAAAATTAAGATGTTGTGTCCACTGAAAACTGAAAAAAAATATTAAAAAATTCTCTCTCTCTCTTTAAAAGGAAAAAAAAAAGATGACAAGCCAGATTTGGCCTGTGGGTTGTAATTTGCCATTGGCATTGTTGGTTCTGCATTGTTGTCTCCATGTGTGCTTTTTTTGGTGCTATAGCAGCCTGCTCAAGGTTCCCTCTGCCTCCTGCCTCTCCAATCCATAAAAAGCTTAGTCAGTTTCCCTCCCCCCCCTTTTTTTTGAGAGAGAGAGAGAGAGAGAGAGAGAGAGAGAGAGAGAGAGAGAGAGAGAGAGAGAGAGAGAATTTTTTAGTATTTATTTCTTAGTTTTTCGGCGGACACAACATCTTTGTTTGTATGTGGTGCTGAGGATCGAACCCAGGCCGCATGCATGCCAGGCGAGCGCACCGCTACCGCTTGAGCCACATTCCCAGCCCCTTAGTCAGTTTTTATTATCAACTGATCACACTCATTTCTGCCTTTGCCCTTTTACTTTCACACTTCACTTATACAAATCCTAGCTTCAAGGTCAAGGTTAGAATCATGTTTTTTCAAGGCTTTTCTTAACTCTCTGTGCCTTTATGATCAGCTTTTTCTCTTATCTTCACCACTATTCCTTTTATTTACCTACATGCTATCTTGTATATGAATTTATGTTTTTATGTGCACATTCTGTCTCCAGCTATACCATAGCCCTTAAGGACTTGACCACACCTTATGCCTTTCTATTCCCTGTCACTTAACCAAGTCCTAGAACAGAGCAGACAGAAACTGACCAGTCTTTTTTGCCTTATAAAGAACAGCAATCATTCCTTAAGACATCCACGTGCAAGAGACTGACCATTTTGTGATGGGTTCACTTGATGCTTTGACTAATATCCCTTGTGGCTTTGAATCTTACATGTTTTTTTTTCCCCCTCCAACCTTTTTTTCCTTGATCTTCTCCTTCCTGATCATCTTTTCCCTAATCTTCTCCTTCCTGATCTTCTCCTTCATCTCATTTTCTCTGAATCACCTCTTTAAAAATCCCCTGTTCATTCTGATGGGTAGAATCACAGCCTTTGGGACAGGAGTCGGCAACAATTTGACCCCAGACTACCTTGTTGGACATTTCTAGAATCAGACACATATAGACAGGCATGGTAGTGACAGATTCAATCTCCAGTACTGATGGGGGGATGGGGGAAAGGAAAGAAAAAAAAAAGGAAGGAGGGAGGGAGAGAGAGAAATCAGATAAGTGGAAAGAAATCAAAGGAGTGGGCAGCTGTAGGTCTCTGAGAAAAACATAGCTTTACCCACTGATGCTAAAAAATGCTTCATGGTAATATATTAAAAAAAAAAACATTTATTCTTTAGTTGTAGTTGGATACAATACCTTTATTTTATTTACTTTTATGTGGTGCTGAGGATCGAACCCAGGGCATTATACATGGTAGGCGAGAGCTCTACCGCTGAGACACAACCCCAGACCTAGGGTAATATTTTTGTTAGATCAAATGGTAGCTTTTCTGCATTTTCCTCATGAATAATCCTATGCATATTTTTAACCTGAATTACTATCTCTAATGTTTAATCTTTTTGTTGTTCCTGTCATAGGACTTTGGCGGGTTGGGGAAGGGGAAAGATAGAAAATAAAAAAAGATACTCAGAGAAATTTCTCTGAGATTTATCAGTTCATTATATGTGTTAATATTGTGTCCTTACTGATGAAAATATTGCAGTTCCATTTCAATAGTCGTTGGTATGTGAAGAGACTTAATCTGATAAAATATTTATAAACAAAAATGTTAAAGCTTTTTTGTGATATTTAAGGGGGATCCTGAACTCAGATTCTACTTGATGGCACTGCCATTAATTTATTTTTTCTAGCTATGTTAGTCTTTGATCTTGGAATTTTATTTTTTAATACCTAGAATTAAGGTTAATATTTTCCTTTCAGTGATTCATTATAAATTACAGAACATTATTACTAGCATATTATTAGTGTATTATACAAGTATAAAATCATGTACTAAATAGAGCACCACTCTTTTAAAATGTATCATGATCAGTTTTATTTAGGAAATTAAAATCTGGATGTATTACAAAATTAAATGATATCTGTTATACGCAGTATACTATGTAGTAGTCAAAGTCAGATAACCTTTGGTTCCTTTTCCAATTCTGCTCCCAACCAGCCTTATAATCCTGGGTTACTTAACCTTGTCAAAATTTTAGTTTTGTCTTTTTTAGAAAATGATTATATAGACCTCATGGAATTTTTTTGAAAATCAAATTAAATAATACAGACGAAGTTAGATCAGCAAAGTGCCTGAACATAGTACACTCTCAAAAAAAATGCTAACATTATTATGTGCAAAACACCAGGTATTGGGTGAAAATATACAGTTCAAAAGCCAGGTGTAGTGGTGCACACCTGCAATAGTAGTGACCTGGGAGCTGAGACAAAAGAATCACAAGTTTAAGACCAACCTGGGCAACTTAGCAAGTGCCTTTCTCAAAATAAAAAATAAAAAGGGATGGGATGGGAATGTAGCTTAGTGGTAGAGCACTCCTGGGTCCAATCTCCAGTACTAAAACAAGAAAATGTACTGTCCTGGGAGCTCATCACTTAACAGACGTCTTAAATACATATTTCAACATATAAATACTTAAAAGATAGCAGAAGAATGAAGTATTTTGGAAGTTCAGAAAGGTGACAATTTGGAGACAGGAAAATATGAAAAAAAATTTTTTTTGGCCATACTGAGGATGGAACCCAGGAGTGCTCTACCACTGAGTTACATCCCATTCCCTTTTATTTTTTTATTTTGAGAAGGGGTCTTGCTAAATTGCCCACGTGGCCTTGAATTTGTGATGCTCCTGCCTTAACCTCTTAAATTACTGGGATTATAGGAGTGTGCCTGTTTGAAAAGGGTTTTAAAGATGGGATAAGAATTAACTGGAAGGAGACTATAAGAAGACAGGAATATGCATGGAAAAGACATCTACATGAAGGATACTGCACAAATAAATATATGCAAGTAGAGGCTTAAGATGAGTTGAAGGGGATGATGCAGAGCGCCTAATATCTGCAGTCTACAGCATGGGGTGAAGAGTCAAGCTTCGTATTAGTAATGGATAGAGATCTGAGTACTAGGGGTATAAGACTGAAGGGTGCTGTACTTGGGGTAGCTTAATTTGAAATCCCTTTTATAGAATATAGTGGGATTTTTTTCTCTTTAGGTGCCTTCTTAGTAGGATATTCCCTGAATATCTTAGACTTGAATGTGACTCACCTCTTTGGATGAGGTAAGCCTGCTGGTCTGGGTCACTTGTTCTTACCCCATGCTGGCTCTGCATTTCCATCAAGGATTGCCTACTGGGATTAAAAGCAACACTATATGTGATGTTGTGTAACTCTGAACCATGACAACACGAAGCAGTCAACAAAAGTATGGGGGAAAAAAAGAGTCAAACTGCAGTTCAAGGTTCATAAAAATCAGAATGTGAGATTAAATTGATTTTTATATAATAATGGCACCAGCATACTATGAGGTAAAAGTAAGATCTTTAAAAATCAACTAGGAAATAACCAAACTATTAATTGATACTATAATGGATTAGAAAATAAGTTACACATTTCTACACTAAGACACCACACAGGTATTAAAACAATGAATTAAATCAGCATGAATCAAAATAGACAGCATTTGAAGTCACAATGTTACATAAAATTACAGAATAATCTCTACACTAATTATTTTGTAATTTAAACAAAGAGTAATAATATTGTTTTAAAATATTATATTGGAGTGTATGTATACACATGTATAATATAGATGGGAAGGCTACCCACTAAACTTTGTTTGTACAAAACAAAGGAAGAGGAGAATAAATGAAGGATATGGAACAAGAGACTTCAACTTTATCTAAAGCTCCCTTTAATAAAAAAAAATTGAAGCAAAAAAAAAAGATACACTAGCAATTGTCAATTCAGGATTGTGTGTATTTTGCTGTGTATTATTTTTTTCCTCTGTATTTTTCTAGAATTTAAAGATGAAATTTTAAAAATCAGGAGAAATTTGGAAGTATTTTCTTTCAAAGCACATTAAAAATTTAAAGTGTAGAGTATATTTCACTCACGACTAGCAGGGTAACATTGGGACACATAAAACATATTTTCATAGCTTTTCTCAAAGCCAAGAACTTGACTGGTTTCCTACAAGTCTTTGTCCAGCTTTGTTAATAAGCCAAGTATAGGAACAAAAGTGTAGGTAGAGTGATTCTAATAGCTCAAATTAGGAAACATCTTTAAGATGACAGGTAACCTCTCCTATAACCCATGCTGTCATATGTTCTACCTTTCTCTTGCTTTACTTTACCTGCCTCCATCTTCAAAAACGTTGTTCTTTTAGCAAAATTGCCAGCTGCAATGCTAGTTGCTCCTTTTCTTCATGAATCTTCTCTCTTGCTGCTCTTTCAGCATGAAAATCAGAACAATAAACCTCCATCTGTTAGAGGAAAAAAGTAAAGAAGTTTCTATTGAGATGAATGTGGATTCCCTGCAGATCACCTGTTTATAAGGTTGAGAGTGCTGCATCCTCAGGTAGGCCTTGTGAATGATAGGTACATATTCCTGCTAGAAACTAGTATAATAATCACAACTTTCCAACTACTTTCAAATAGTAGATATGAACTGTGTGTTCATGTATGCTTAAACAATTAGGACCCTGAAACTGCACTGATATAGGTGGTTTAGGCAATATATGCAACATGAATTCAGTAAAACACGCCCATTTCTTTTTTTAAAAAGATATTCAGAACTAATATAATATAGTAAGTGGCTTATTCACTTTGCTAGATAAACTTAAGAATGCTGCTCTTCAGCTAAATTTAAAATAATAGAAAGATGCGATTTATTGAATTCCAGACACATGTGAAGTCTCCATGTAGGATGTTCATTTCCTATATCAAAAGTCCTGGAATTGGGGCTGGGGTTATGGTTCAGTAGTAGAGCAATTACCTAGCATGTATGAGGCACTGGGTTTGATTCTCAGCACTGCATATAAATAAATAAATAAAATAAAGGTCCATCAACAACTAGTAAAATATTTTTTAAAAAGTCCTGGGATTGTAGAATTGCTATCCTTATTTTATAAACTAGTTTCATAGCTCTTAACCTTGGAGAAAATTGGCCATATCAGTATATGAACCTAGACAAAAGTCCATTTTCCCAAACTACTTCTCTGCCCCTGAGATGGCTCCAATGATTTCCATCTGTTGATATTCATACTCTTCACAAGAAGAAGGAGCAAGCAGAGCACTTAAGATGGCTTTTTACTAAATGGAACCCAGACACCTGGACACATAGAAAAAAATATAAATCCAAATTCTTATCTCACTCTATATTTAAAAGCCAATTTCTGATAGTCTATAGATCTTAATGTAAAAGATAAAACGGAAAAGTGTTTAGAAGACAACAAAAAGAGTATCTTCTTGGCCTTGGAGTAGTGAAAGTTTTTAAATAGGACACAAAAAAGATACTAATTATAAATGGAAAGACTGGTATCTTGGACTACTTTAACGTTAAGAACCTTTCTCATCAAAAGACTCCTTTTTGAGGGCTGTGGCTGTGGCTCAGTGATAGAGTGCTTGCTAAGCATGTGTGAGGCACTGGGTTTGATCCTCAGCACCACCTAAAAATAAATATATAAAATAAAGGTATTGTGTGCCTCTACAACTAAAAATATTTTTTTAAAAAAGACTCTTTTATGAGAGTGAAAAGGCAAAACAATGATAAGGGCTTATATCAGACTATATATGGAATTGATAAAATCAAGAAAAAGCCAGACAGACCTAAAGAAAAAATGAGCAAAGTTGTATCAGGCACATCACAAAAAAGAATATCTAGAAGACCAACAAACATTTGAAAGAGTACTCAAACTCATTAGTCATCAATGAAACACCAAATAAATGTGATACCATTACAAAACCCCAAATCAATAAAAGTAAAATGACTGATAATACAAGCATGGGTAGGACCGTAGAGCAATGGAAACTCTGTGGATGGGAGTGAACATTTCCAAAGTGGTACAACCACTTTTGGAAAACTGTTTACTTACTACACTGAGTAACATGCATAGCCTGTGAACTAGCAATTCCACTCCCAGGTGTGAACCCAACAGAGAATGAGTGCACATGAGAACAGAAATATCTACAGGAATGTCACAGTAGCATTAATTATAATGCCACGAATGAAAATAACCCAATTTCCTATCAGTTTTGGAATATAGATAAATAAAATTCATTTGAGCTGTGCACTCTGCAGACTGGGGGTGTAACTCAGTGGTAAACATTTGCCTAGCATGCGTGAGACCCTGGGTTCAATCCCTAGCAACACACACACACACACACACACACACACACACACACACACGACATTGGCACACTTTTTATCAACTTAAAAGTTTTAAAAATTTCACTGGTGGGGCTGGGATTGTAGCTCAGTGGTAGAGCAGCATCACATAAAAATAAAGGCATTGTGTTGTGTCCATCTACCAAAAGAAAAAAAAAAAAGGTTCTCTCTCTCTCAAAAAAAAAATTTCACTGGAGGAAGGAATATAAAATAATGTGTGTGTATTAAACACCATCACTTTTGTATTTGCAAATCTAATTGGGGCTTATCCCACTCAGTTGAGGTTCCACAGCATTTCTTACCTGAGTCCTAAGGACACCCATGGTTTCCAGATCCTCCTCCTGCTTGGCAATGGTCTTTTTCATCTCATCCATTTGAAGCTGCTTGGAAGCCAGTGCCCTCTCTGCCATTTCCAGTTTTGCATTTAGTTCTTGCAGCACTGCCCTGTTTACTTTTTCTGACTACAAAAGACAATTTGATTCTAGAAATGTAGCCTATGTTAGATAAACCTTTAGTTTTTTAAAAAAAAAATTATTAGTTTTGTTGGGCATAGTGGCTAACACTAATAATCCCAGTTACTTGGGAGGCTAAGGCAGGAAGGTAACAAGTTTGAGCCAAGCCTAAGAAATTTAGGGAAGCCCTGTCTCAAAAGGAAAAATAAAAGGATCTGGGGATGTTGCTTAGTAATAAAGTGCCCCTCTCTAGTACCAAATAAATACATAAAGAAATAAAAAATAAAATAAATAAAAATCATTAACTTTAAATTAGTCTGTTCATTAGCAATACCAACTTACTCAAAAAATTGTATTCATTTAACATATGGCTTGCAAATCATAGTTTCCTCATTTATTTATTTAAAATATTTTTTACATGTAAATGGACACAATATCTTTATTAATATATTTATTTTTATGTGGTGCTGAGAATGAAACCCAATGCCTCACACATGCCAGGCAAGTGCTCTATCACTGAGCTACGGCCCTAGCCCAATTTCCTGATTTAAAACAACAATATTTTTAAAAGATAATACTGATATAGAGACATAATAACCCCCTCCAAAATTGATGAACTCTAGATAGGGCAAAGGAGTGGGAGGAGAAAGGAGGGAGCAGGGGGTTAGTAATGATGGAGGAATGTGATGGACATCATTATCCAAAGTACATATATGAAGACATAATTGGTATGAACATTCTTTATATCTCCTATATGTGTAATAAAAATGGTGATGCGTTCCACTGTCGTGTATTTAAAAAATAAAAGCAATTTTAAAAAAAACAACCCCCTCTAAAAAAGAGTATATTTATAAGAATATAAATTCAAAGACTTTCTAATTCAAAGTTTCCATTGTCTATAAATTATCACACCATGCTGGGCATTATTATCAATTTAAATTGCAATCCAGTGAGTCCAGGGTTCCAAGTTCACTGCAGGCAGGCAAACTGGCCTTGTACAATCACATGTGAATGGCCCCTCCAGCCCTAGCCAGCTGTCTTACTGTACACTGTGCACATAGGAGCCCATGCTCTTAGCTCTCCTACAGCTCTCTCTACCTACTCTGAGAAATACAAATGCTTACTTTTTGATGGTGGGACATGAACACTACCTTTGTAACACAAAGCACATTGTACATAAGTGAGAAGTTGTAAATATTATGACACAAGAAATCAATTATAAACTGAAAAGCAACTTTTGAAACGGGACTTAGTCAAGGATTCAGGTAACTTTTTTTAAGGTATAAAATGCTCAACAGTTTCCATTAATCAATAATCTATTTTTGTATGAGTGCCTCTTTCCTTATTAGTTCCTCAATTGTTTTCAATGCATTATTATGTTTTTGAAGAAGCTTGTTGTGTGTTAACTGTAGAATGGCTAACTTGGACCTATTAAAAAAGATATTAATAAACAGAATCTTGCCGGAGGATATCACAAACTCAAAGCCTTGCCTCCGAATCATCTTCTGAACACTCCAGTAGCAAAATTTCCTCTTATCTTTATAATTCCACCATTTACTAGCATTTTATTACTCTCAAAACAATAGTTTCTGGGGAAAAAACAAGCTAGATACAAAGAATAACTTTGTTATAATAAACCTTTAAAATTTTATCCCTCCAAAGTATCTCATAGTACTCTTTCAGATAAATAAAAAACAAATATTGTGAATTTATTCTCTATTCCTAATTCCAATCTGTATTTTAAAAAGGTATTCTTTTGGGAAAGCTTCCATTCTGCATAGTGTACTTACTTTCCATCCTCTGTTTTAGCTTGCTCCATTTTTATTTCCGATCGCATGCTTTCCACTTGCAGCTCTAGCTTCTTGTTATTATAAACAAGCTCTTGCTTTTCATTCAGCTCTGCTGGGATTGCAGAATTTTTCCTTTCAAGGACCTGGCATCTAAGAAAGATGAAGATAAACAATGCAATTTCACTTCTCAATGGCTTTTCAACACATCCCAAGAACAGGTTAAATTCAGAGAAGTTTAAGGACTGTAGGATTTATGAATGTAAAGTAAAATATTTTATCCATTCTGCTTCTTTACTAGACATGTCTATATCGCTGAACTTTTATGTCTAAAAATAAATAAATATAGATATAAGGTGATATGAGGTACTCTCATCTTTGAATAATTGGTGTATGTAGTCATATAAATATATTTTTCTTAGCTAAATACAGACCAAAGTAGAAGTTGGCTAGCAGTGATTCTCATATAGTGATCCATGGGTACTTTTTATATTTGAAAAAGTTCTGTCAATCACCAAAACTTGGATTTCTAATAAAGACCCAACAAAGGAAAAAGGAAGCCCTCACAGGTTGTTTTAAATATCAAAAAGAGAATTTCGATCTGGGGTTGTGGCTCAATGGTAGAACACTTGCCTGGCATATGTGAGGCACTGGGTTCAATTCTCAGCACCATGTATAAATAAATAAATAAGATAAAGGTCCATCAAAAACTAAAAAAAAAATTTAAAAAGAATTTCAATATAATAATAGCAAAAACAAATAAATGACAGCTATGTACAATGCATTAAAGCCAAGCACATTAAATATCTTATTTAATTTGGTGTACATTAGAGAAATTATGACACATAATTTACACATGACAAAACTTAGGTACAGAGAGGTTAAATAAATAACTTGCCCAAGATAGTAACACAAACAAGTTATATTTGCTACATTTTGGGTAACTTCTTAGATCAAAAGAAATAAGCAAATGTAAAATTCTCAATTTATATGCTAGCTTTAATGATTGATTAAACAACAGATTGAGATGTACTTTTCCCTAAACTTCACTCAGTCTCTTTTCAGCTTTCTTTTGTGTGTGTTCAAATCAGTATTGTCACAGTATAGGAAATCTGGCTTGCTACTTTGCACAGGTGGCATGTAGGCTAGTATACTTAGAATCAAAGTCCCCATTCTTTCATATTACAACAAGAAGTTTATGCTTATACATTAACCTGTACATTAGTGTTTTCTGAATTCATATTTTACTTAGGCCTGTTTTTCTTTTACTCAGTAACATAGTAACATACATAAAATTATAGTAAATATACAGTAAATATATAGAACTATATTTATAAATAGTAACATATTTAATAAAAATGTGTATTTTTCCAAAGAGGATAAAAGCAACCTCTTTCTCTTACTTTTCTTTTTTTTTTTCAAAGAGAGAGAGAGAGAGAGAGAGAGAGAGAGAGAGAGAGAGAATTTTTTAATATTTATTTTTTAGTTGTCGGAGGACACAACATCTTTGTTGGTATGTGGTGCTGAGGATCGAACCCGGGCCGCACACATGCCAGGTGAGCGCGCTACCGCTTGAGCCACATCCCCAACCCTTCTCTTACTTTTCTTGAAGTCTCTTCTTCATCAGCTCGGCTTCACTCAATTTTGTATGAGCCTCTTGAAGCTCCTTAAACAGCGATATCGCCTGAAGGTTCAACATTTCTACTTCGCTTCCAACCTATCATACAGGAAATACCAAACATTCACACTTGATTATCACAAGATTAAATGGACTTCTTTGTGAGAAAAGAATCTCAACCACTGGTATGGAAATAAGACTGACTGGTAAATAAATAAAGTTTTCACAATTACAACCCCAAATATCTTGCATGAAAAGAAATATTTTGGATACAATTCTACTTCCTAATAGAGCATTAATCAATTTCGATGCTCTTCTGATAATGATTTTTTATCACTAATAAGTAATCTTACATATGGCTCAGTGATCATAGAGATATCAAAGCATATCCCTATTTATTGTCTATCAATTCATCTACATATTTCCTTGCTAATTTATGTTTCTAGTTTGCACAACATTTTTGTTATACAGCCTTTTCCCTAGCAGTCTGTAAATGAGTAATAGATAGATAGTTGAATTAGTTTTTGTCAATAGAGTGCTGTTACACACTAGTGGTCTCTACATCTGTTTTCCAAATAGTCTAGATTCTCTTGAACATAAGGCCAACAGTGGGCATTTGATAAATAACTTGCCCAAGATAATAACACAATAAGTCCATTAGTTAAAATGGCTATTTTATATAAGTACCTATCACATGGACTACTGTGGCTATCATAACTTCATGGTTTCATTAACTCTAAATTTAGGACTCTTCAGACTGAAAGATACATCTCTAAGTTTCACACAATAGTGAATACATGGACCTTTCTCATTCCAACTACTTCGTTCCTACCATTAGAGGCATACAACCAGGGTCTTTGAATCCTACAATTTTCTGAGTTATATCCTCAAGTGATCTCATTATAAAGTAGATGAAGTTCCTTTTTAATGTAGTGAGCTTTCTCACATAAGGATTTAGGAGACAAGAAAAGGTATAGGAGTGATTTTGTAGAATATTGATCGGAATATATCTCACTATAATTAACACTGAGTGAAGCTCAAACCAGGACAAGAAATATTAGAGAAATAAAAAAATTACTATTAATATTATTTCTACACTTTTTTAAAGCTAATACACATTGCAGCCACTGTACTACTTTTTATCCACTTGTTGTATCAGCAGTCTTGGAATCTTAGTACCCACAGTCTCTGTGTCTTTCTCCTCTTCATTCTCTTTTTCTTCGCTGTCCTCTGTCTGAGTCTCAACTTCAGAATGATCATTTGCTTTATTTTCAAACTCTGAAATTCTGAAAAATTACAGAATGTTAAAAAGTTACTTTTGGCTCAAAAGGAGTAGCAATTACAGAAGCACTCCAAAGAACACTTCAAAATCTGGGTAAAGAATCAGGGTTTTTCAAAAATCTCTACATTCACTGTATTAGCATTAGTTTTGTTTTTCATCCTAAGACTTCCTAGAACTGATGTGATTTAAGATATGAATATATGTAGAAGTGAAAGCCAAGAATAACTCATTTTGAATACTGCCTGTTTTCATGTGACTGAACTATCCAAAAAGATTTTTAAAATTTCTTGTGTGTGTATACACATGTAGATATGTGTGTGTGTTCCATGAGTGTGTTTGTCTCATTTATAAGAAACTAGCAGAAGGAAAGACTTTTCCTTTAGGATCCATCTGAGTTTATAAGTTCCTTAGCAAACAGACACAGCACCATTTTACACTGAGTCATAATCGCAGGAAAGCCAACCCAGTACAAATGAAAAACATGGAGACTGGTTAAATATAGGAGGTCGAGTATGTGCATATAATTCTTCTCCTACCCCAGATGCTATGAAAATGACTTTCAAAAACCTATGTAACTATAAGAACAAAGAGAAGGTGAAAGCAAACAACAAAATTTAGAAAGCACAGAACTAAGTGGGAACAGGCTCAGCATTCCAGGAAGGTGACCCTAAGCCAACAGTAGGGAATGCCAATAAATAATATGATTTACACTGTGGAAACTCCAAAAAGGTTGGGGGTAATGGGTACCTCTGGATGTGGTAAAGGTGGAACCTGTTTAAAAAGTGTTGGAAGATAAAACAAAGGATTCTGGACTCAGAAGAGTTATGCAGAGAGATTGGGCCTTCTATTTAAAAGGGAACGATTTACATAGATTCAGCTGAAGGCCTCAGCCTTCTTTACCTACTCATCTCAAGAACACTGGAATCTAGAAAAATGTCCTTTAGGCAGGAGGTTAGAAGCATCTTCTCAGGAGAATCTGACCAGGAAAGGGAAAATATTTTAAGTTTCAGACTTGGGGTTTCCCCAGGAACCTCTCAGCTTATCTCCCTCCAGATGCTCACAAAACTTCAGGTAACTTCTAATTCTTACTTACTCTTAAATCTCATCAAACAGCCAAGATTTCCAGACGAGATTACCTTAAAATAAAACAAATATTTTCTACTGAAAGTAAAATATGCCAGTGGGAGGTGGGAGGTGCTATCCCCAGAGACATAGGAAATATACTGCAGCCATTGAGAAAGGAACATTAAAAGCAAGCAAGCATGTGCACATGTGCACCCATGCATGAGCACTTCCCCAATACAACAGAAATGAAAACTGAAAAAGGAAAATGAAAAAGAGATGCCAAAGATGAGTAAAAGTTAAGAAAATCAGATGATGGGTCCAGGAGATCCAATTCAAAATAAAACAATAGTAGGTTCTAGGAAGGCAAATAAAGGAAAAAGAAAATTGAGGCTAGGAAATAATCTTTAATTTGAGATTATTTTTCAAGAAATGAAGGTCAGCTAGGAGTAGTAGGATACATCTATAATCTCAGTAGCTCAGGAGACTGAGGCAGGAGGATTACAAGTTCAAGGCCAGCCTCAGAAACTTAGCGAGGCCCTGAACAATTTAGCAAGACCCTGTCTCAAAATAAAAAATTAAAATGGCAGGGGTTGTTGCTCAGTTAAGGTCATGAGTTTGCAGAATTAAAAGGTGCAAGGTTAAAAAATAGGCTCACACCCAGAGCACATGTGAAATTTCAGAATACTTGAGACAAAGCAAAGAACTTCCAGAGAAGAGGAAAAACAAAAAGTTTTCATACAAAAAGATAAAGATCAGAGTAGCAATAGATTTCTCATCATTAAATCTAGAAGCTAGAATACAATGAGGTGATGCTTTCAAAAACTGGAAAGAAAATAATGTCCAATCTAGAATTCTGTATCTAACCCAACTATCCATTAAGTATAAAGGTAGAGAGATTTTTTTCGATAAGTAGACCTCAGAAAACATACTCCTCATATTCTCAGTATGGAGATGTAGTGTACACTACTTAGTAAAAGATTAAGAAAGGCACTGGATTAAGGAAATGAGATCCAACACTGGAGAGCTGAAGGAATTCCACAGGATGATGCCAAAGGAAGATGTTGAGATGACTACAATACAGCAGGACCCAGAAGTGACCACGTGAGACTCTTGGAGAAGATTCTGCAAGAAAAGCACACTACTATGCTATCAATGTTTTCTAAAGTAATTAAGAGACTTCCTCATTGGAAGAGAGTACATGGGGGAAACTCAGTGCTAGGGTTTGAAAGTCACCCTCTGAAACTGAAACTTAATGTTGATTAATTGCCATTGGCACTATAACAGTATAGTCATGCATGGATTAAAGCTGCTTTAAGCTCAGGAGTGAGAACCTAATAAAACAATGACAGTAGCTCTGTTTTTCTATTGTGCATGCTTGCTTGCCCTTCTTCCATGTTATGACATAGTAAGAAGAACTTCAGCAGAAGCAGCCGCTATCTTGAACTTCCCAGTCTCCAGAACCAGGAGCCATATAACTTACATTGTTTAAGATGTAAGCATCTATAGTAATCTGGCATAGCAGCAGAAAATGGACTAAGATTTAAGCAAAAAATAAAGCAGTGCTAAGAGATTGAACCTGGGTTCTTGTGCATGCCAGACAAGAGCTCTATTACTGAGCTCCATACTCAACCCTTTTTTAAAATTTTATTTTGAGATAGTCTCATTAAGTTGCTAAGGCTGGCCTTGAACTTGTAATTCTCCTACCTCACTCTCCTGAGTAGAGATGGGATTACAGGCTTGTGCTACCACACTCAGCAGCAAATTTTCAAAAAAAGAATTATACACAGAGGTTAAAAAAAGTTTTGTCAAAAGGAAAAGTGGTCATGGTATAGAATATAGCTCACCTGTGAAGTGTGTGTGTGTGTGTGTTTTGTGTGTGTGTGCGTGCTGAATAATTATCTTAACTAAATTTCAATATAATCAATTTCACAGGCAGAGAAAGGACAAAATGGAGGGATCCAAAAGCATATTTATGTGGTGTTGATGATGTGTAAGAGAGTTAAATCTTCAACATGCATAGTGGGAGATTAATAGATTATGTATAAAATGTTTAAAAAATTTAAATAACAATTTCAGCCTAATATATGAAGTTAATATCAACAGAACCAAGTAAATATGTTGAAAGTGTTTAAGAAGAAGGAAAAAGTAGCTGGAATGGCTTGTCAAAGAACTGTTGTCTTTCTTTAAGAAACTTATAAAACAATTTATTATATGAATGTAAAATTGATTTTTAAATAAGGACCTAGTGATGATAAAAAGTAAAATAACACTGTATTCTGTTAAATTTTGCCAAATCTAATTGGTGTACAGGTGCTGTCTCTGGCTAAGCCCAATAAATGGGTTAAGTACCAGATGGTGGGGGGCAAGAGGGTAGCCTTTACACCACCACTCACACAGGACACAGGTTTTGACTTATAATTCAGTTACAACTTAAGTTTTTTTTGTGGTGCTGGGGATTGAACCCATGGCCTGTACATGCAATGCAAGCACTCTACCAACTGAGCTATATCCCAGCCCCAAGCTTTCTTAATTTAAAAAAATATATATATTTATTTTTTAGTTGTAGTGGTTGGACACAATAACTTTATTTATTTATTTTTATGTGGTGCTGAGGATTGAACCCAGCACCCCCCACGTGCTAGGTGACTGCTCTACCACTGAGCCACAACCCCAGCCCCTCTTAATTTTTTAAGGCATTTTTTAACCTTTATTTTATTTACTTATTTTTATGTGGTGCTGAGGATCAAACCCAGTGTCTCACATATGCTAGGCAAGCGCTCTACCACTGTGCCATAACCCCAGCCCCAACATTCTTAAATTTTTTACCTCGAGCTGACTTTTCATGGCCACCTCTTAATTTTCCAGGGCTACATTTCCTATAGAATTTCCTGCTTCTTATTGGCTATCAGAGTATATTTAGAAACACACAGATTACATGAAATATTAATCTTGGCAAAACTGTAGACAAATCTACTGTTCACTTTCCCCATAAATCACCTAAAAAATTTTCAGAGTAAGTTTTAGGGTATGTACATTTAGAACAACTATTTCCTATGATTAATGAAAATGCTTGAAAATTGACTTACTTCAGAAAAGGACATGTTATATCTTGCACACGTGTTTTTATCATATCTGTGTATACTGTGTGAAAATCAAGCCAGGTTGTTCATGTGTCAGTGATTTTGTTCCTTGGTTTTAGACCTACCTTATCTAGGAAGAAATCATCCTATGCCCACATAGAGAACATTATTCTCAGCAGCTAGTTACTGACTTGTCAGTTGTTAAATATTGAGAGAAAGATGGTTACAAAGCAGAAATTGAGAGTTATTGAGAAAGAGACCTTTACAGGGTGCTCATGTGGGGCATAAGGACTTCATCTCAAAGGCAAGCCTGACTCATTACCTACAATCTGAAGAAATAAATTCCTCTAGGCATCTGGGTAGAAAGCTATGACTTTTTTGAAAGCAGGTAATATATATTTCATATGAAAGATCATTATTTATACCTAGCAAGTTCCTAAGTTTATACTTCCACTAATAAGGCCAATCATATTGGTTTAAAGATGAATTGCTTATTAAACTTGACTTTTTGGAATGGTATATAAAACTTGAAAAATAAAAATATGCCTTTAAAATACAAACACACTGATTACTCATTGCTGTTAAAGGTCTCATTCACAGAACATATTCTTTTAAAACTCAACTATAATAATAAAAAGAATGCTTTTATTTGTACTACTTACTATGTTTTTGGATTTACTGAAAATAAAGGATGAATATATTTCCTCATAAGAAGACAATGGAGGTAGTACGTTCCTAGACATTAACTCTGAACTTTTCTGAATAGTAGTGTGTCGGGTCAAAACCTAGATGCCTCCATGCCCTTTTCACCTTTGAAAAGAGTTGATCACCAAATAAGACACTGGACAAATATTGACATGCCTTTCAGGTTATTTTTTCTATCTGGGAAAAAAACTTATATTTAACATTTAAGAAGAGATCTCCTTATAGTTAAAATTCTAAACTGTTTCAACTGCAAAATACTTTCTTTTTTTCCTAAAGGAGGATTGAACCTAGGACCTCTCAACATGCTAGGCAACTGTTCTACCACTGAGCTACATCCCCAGCTCTGGAAAGTGTTTCTTAAAGTGCTGCAGTATAAGATTAAGCCAGGCATGGTGATGTATTCCTATAATCCCAAAGACTTAGGAGGCTGAGCAAGGGGAATCAAAAGTTCAAGGCCAGCCAGGGCAACTTAGCCAGATCCTGTCTCAAAATAAAAAATTTTAAAAAAAGGCTGGGGATGGAGCCCAGTAGTAAAGTGCCGCTGGGTTCCATCCCCAGTACCACAAAGGCAAAACAAAACAAAAAAGCAACATATAATGTTTGAGAGAATTAATTATGCCATAGTATATTATGATTAAATATTCCAGTCACAAGAACTCTAAAACTATAACCTCCCCTGCATCTTACACTATATACTTTGTATTGTAAAAAGTATATTTATAAACAGAACTTAACTGACTTAAAAATGCTTAAGACACATAAATGTACCCCTGAAACTAGTCTAAATGATTTTGTTTACAACAGCATTGTTGTAGCTATTTCCATATAAAAAAAGTTCATTGGATATTTTTAAAAGTGTATGCATCCAGAGGAGGAGGTACCATTTTTCAATTCATTCTATGAAATCAATATTAACCGAGAGCAAAACTAGACAAAGATATCTCAAAAAAACTATGAATTATCATCCCTTATATATAGAAATAAAAGTCCTCAACAATATATTAGCAAACTGAATCCAGCAACATATAAAAAGGATTATATATTATATGACAAAGTGGGAATACAAAGTTGGTTTAACTGAAAATCAATTAATATGATATACTATAGTAATAAAGGTTTTTCTAAAACCATATGATCAACTCCATATACACACAAAAAGCATTTGAAAAAATCCAAACCCCTTTCATGATAAAATTACAACAAACTAGAAACAGAAAGGAACTTCTCAACTGATAAAGGCATCTATGAAATACCCATAGCGAACATGAAATTTAATGGTAAAAGATTGCAAGCTTGGAGTTGAGGTGTAGCTCAGTGGTAGAGTATTTGCTGAGCATGCAACAGGCCCTGGGTTCAATCCCCAGTACCACTCTTCCACCAAAACACACACACACTGAAAGTTTTTCCCTGAGGGTTAGGAACAAAACAAGGATGCTACATTTCTAGTTAATACTACATTACAAGTTCTAGCCAGGGCAGTTCAGGCAGAAAAAGAAATAAAATGCATTCAGATTAGAAATGAAGAAGCAAAACTATCTCTATATACTAATGATACAGTCTGATTCTGTAATAAAAAAAAATCCTGAGGACTCCACTAAAAAATTAGCACTTAATAAATGACTTTAGTAAGGCTATAGGACATAAAATCTACATACAAAAATTGTTTGTTGTATTTCTATGTAATGCTAATGAGAAAGCCAAAAAATAAGAAAACTATTCCATTTACAATAACATCAAAAAGACTAAAATATTTGGGAATAAATTTTGCAAAAAAAAAAAAAAAGGCAGGATGTATTGAAAAGTACAAAACAGGACTTGCCTAGCATGTGTAAGGCCCTAGATTCAATCACCAGCACTGCAAAAACAAACAACTCCCCCAAAACAAACAAAACTCAAAACCAAAAATCCCTGAACTATTAAAAGTACAAAACATTATTGGAAGAAATTAAAGAAGATAAAAATAAATGGAAAAGCATCCCATGCTCATGAGTCAGGATATTGTAAAATGATAATACAGCCCAAACTGTATCTATAGATGCAATGTAAACCCTAAAAAAAAATCCCAATTGACTGTTTTTCCCCCCAGAAATCATTCAGGTGATTTTTTCTTTTTCTTTTTTTTTTGGTACCAGGAATAGGATTCAGGGGCCCTCAACCACTGAAACACTGAGCCACATCCTCAGATCTGTATTTTTATTTTATTTAGAGACAGGGTCTCTAATGAGTGAGTTGCTCATGGACTTGCTATGTTGCTGAGTCTGGCTTTCAACTTGTGATCCTCCTGTCTCAGTCTCTTGAGCCACTGGGATTACAGGCGTGTGCCACCATACCTGGCTTATCCAGGTGATTTTAAAACTCAAATGGAGGGGCTGGGGTTGTGGCTTAGCAGTAGAGTGCTCACCTAGCACACATGATGCACTGAGTTCGCTTCTCAGCACCACATAAAAATATATAAAATAAAGGTTATTTAAAAAAACTCAAGTAGAATAGCAAGTAACCAAGAACAATAGCCAAAACAATCTTTAAAAAGGGCAAAGTTGGAAAACTCATATTACTGACTCCAAAACTTACTATAAAGCTCTCATAATCAAGACTGTGTGCCTGCATAAGGACATATAGATCAATGAAACAGAACCAAGAGCATAATGAAATTAGCCTTCTATATCACTCCATACACAATAATGAATTCAGAATGTACCACAGACTTGTAAAACTAAAACAATAAAAATTTCAGAACACAGAGTAAAGTGATACTGGGTTAGACAATGATTTCTGAGATACCATACTAAAAGCATATATGACAAGATTAAAAGAGAGAAATCACATCAATATAATTTTTTTTTCTTGCACTGCAAATAATATCATCAAGAAAGTGAAGGGTTGAGAATTTAGTACAGTGGTAGAATATTTGCCTAGCATGAGCTGAGTTCAATCCTCAGTAGCTCAGTAACATGAAGGAAAAAAAAATGGAAAGGGAAAAGGGAAGGATAAAAACAACACACAGAATGAGAGAAAATATTTGTAAATAATACTTTTAATAAATAACTAGTCTATTTGAATAGCTATTTCTCCTAAGAAAATTAAAACATGAAAAGATTCTCACTAGGGAATTAGAAATCAAAACTACAATGAGATGCCAATTCACATCTACTGAGATGGCTAAAATAAAAATGGTAGACAGGTAATGATATGGATGTGAAGAAAGTGGAATATACATATACTGCTGGTGGTAATACACAGTAGTATAGCCTCTTTGGAAATTATTTGGTAGTTCCTCAAATATTAAACAGACTAGTAATTCCATTTCCTAGGTATACACCACAGAGAATTAAAAACATATGTCCAAGCAAACACTTATATCCATGTGTTCATAGAAGCATTCTTAATCAGTAAATGTTCATCAAGTGATAAATGGAAAAATGTCACATATCCAATGTAGAATATTATTCAGCAGTGTTATGGTTTGGATGTGAGGTGTCTCCCAAAAGCTCACGTGTGAGACAATGCAAGAAGGTTAAGAGGAGAAATGATTGGGTTATGAGGGCCTTAACCCAATCAGAGAATTAATACCCTGATGGGGGATCAACTGAGTGGTAACTGAAGGTGGATAGGGTGTAGCTGGAGGAGGTGGGCATTGAGGTGTTGCTTTAGGGTATATATTTTGTATCTGACAAGTACAGACTCTCTCCCTGGTTCCTGATAATCATATGAGCCTCATCTTTACCACACTCTTACACCATGCCTTATCTGGAGCCCTAAGGAATGGAGCTGGTCTTCTATAGACTGAGATCTCTGAAACCATGAACCCCTAAATAAATTTTTCCTCTTCTAAAATTGTTCTTGTCAGGTCTTCTATTCACAATGGTGAAAAAGCTAACTAAAACAAGCAACAGTAAGGAATTAAGTACTGATATATGGTACATTGTATATGAACCTCAAAAATACTATGCTAACTGGGCATGATATTGCACACCTCTAATCCCAGCTACTCAGGAGCCAAGGCAGGAGGATAACCCTGTCTGGGCAATTTAGCAAGACTCTTTCTCCAAAAATAAATAAACAAACAAACAAATAAATAATAATTGGGGGCTGGGATATAGTGCATAGCATATGTGAGACATGTGAGGCTCTGAATCAACCCCCAGTATTAGGAAAAAAAATCACTATGATAGGTCAAAGAAGCCAGTCATAAGAGATCACAAAAGATCACACATTTTGTAATTCCATTTATATGAAATGCTCAGAATTGGAAAATGTATAGAGACAGAAAGCAGATTACTGGGAGGCAAGGGTAGTATAGACACGCTAATGGGATTTGGATTTCTTGTATGGTATGAGGGAAAAAATGTTCTAAAATTATATTGTGGCAATGATTGCACAACCCTAAAACCAAGTATTGCACAATATTCTGAAAACATTGAAATGTAAATTTTAAATGGAAGAACTGTGAGGTATCTCAGTTATATTTTAATAAAGCTGTTAAAAACAGTATATGCACATTTCACATCAAGCCATCTCATACCTTTCTTTGGCTTCTTTGAGCACAATTTCAAGTCTCTCCACCTTCTGGTTTCCTTCCCTTAGGCAAAGCAGGAGCTGGCTCACAGTTAATTCTTCAAATTCCAAATAATTCTTGGCACCTTTGGCATATTTGCTCCTTTATTGATACCACCACCACATTCAGTATAAAGGTTAAAAGGTTTTTTTTATGAAAAAATGAAAACCAACACTTAGAGTAACCCAATATAACTGAGATCAGCTTAAACAAATTGTTTTCCAGAACATTCTCCAATTAATTCTCATCTACTGACATATGGATGGTCCCAAGACCCATAGTGCTATGCTCCTTCCTACTTTCTGGGGAAGGTGTAGGGACTGACAGTGAGACTCCAGAGAAGCTAGCCTTAAAGTGTAACTTGCTGTTTCTGAATGGTCACTGTGTAAGTAAGACCCCAAAACTCGCTTTCCAGAGATCTAGTCTCAAAGAGGACTCAGCCAAATAAACTACATTGGTCTTTCTCCAAACCTGAGAAAGTCACTTTTACTTAAGAAAACATTTTTTTTCTTTTTGTTTCAAGTAATCAAAGAGAAATATAGCCAATGTTGTCAAATATTTTTCTGGCCTTCAAAATATGATTGAATAGAGACATTCTAATGACAAACAAAACCATGGCTACCACTCTAAAAACATTCAGGGACTATGATGACTATGGCAGGCACTATTTCAGTAAACTACTGGAGCTCACAAATCTAATAAAGAACCAACATTGAATTCCATTACTAGGACTCCAAAGCTCAAACTCTAAATCTAAATCAATCTCAAACTCCTTCTGATTATCATAAATAATATAGGGTTGTTATTGTTTTTTTTTTAAAATAGCACAGTGGCTTAAAAGAAGAACTGATCTTTGCATGTGGTATGAATGAGGAGGAAGTGGCTTGAAATTGTCAAACAATTTTCTTCCTTCCCTATACTTCCAGGAAAGTCTTCTGATACCAAAAGCAGAACTTGGGAAAAAAGTTTTAAGAATTTTTAACCTAAAAAAGGGAATAATATTCACTTATGCCAACAGCCATTTTTGATGAAAGAATATTGTCTAATATTTTCTCTCTGATATAAGGGCTTAGAAACATGATTGGAAATTTTTTTTCACCTTTTATAAGTCATTATCTATGTACATTCATCAAGTTATAGAAAAAATATTTTAAAAGTCTATGAGGCAATCTTGGGATGTAGCTCAGTGGTACAGTGCTTGCCTAACATATGTGAGACCTTTGGTTTAATTTCCAGTACCACAAAAAACCCCAAAACAAACAAACAACAAAAAAAAACAATCTATGTAGTGCTGGACACAGTGGCTGTAGTAATCCCAACTACTTAGAACGCTAAGGAGAACTGCAAGTTTGAGGCCATCCTCAATCTAGCAAGAACCTGTATTGCCCTTTCATTATTTAAGTTGTCTGTTTCTCAGTATCTACTTGGTTCAGGTAAACTTGAGACTATGCAGATATGATACCTGGGCACTTTCAAGAAACTCCTACAGTGATTGCTAGCATTAACAATAATTGTTAGAGAGGATCACCAGCACTGATCACTCTGGCTTATAACTAGGGATGAACAAGGAAGATAAAAGTGATACATCTCATTTATGGGAGCTGGGCAGCCTGCTCCAAGTCAGACAGCACTGGTAAACAAATTAGCAAACATGGGTCCACTGGTAAACAAATTAGAAAACATGGGTCTTTGGGAAGCAATATCTTCTTTTGATGCAGGGCAGGACTGTTTTCACTTCTTACCTGATGGAGATGAAACACCTACAACAGAGTAGTCTGCATTAGTCAGCCTAAAAAAGGCACCAAACATTGTTTTTATTCTCCACCAGTTTGGACTATAACATTAAATAGCATTCAAACTGAATATTAATGAAAGGTCCTACTATAAATCAATAAAAAGTTACTTCTCCAGCCCATCATGTTTGACCTCCAGTGACAGATTCAAAGGGACAAGACTGCCCTATATTTCTGCCTGACAGCTCTAGTCTTTCATCACATACATGTCAATGGAGACTGTTCTTGTAGGCTCAAGACTATTCTTGATTTCTTTTAATGTTCCATCTGCTTCTCCTTCCTGTAAAAGCAGAAATGAAAGGGATTAAAACAATATCTCTACAAGACAAATTGTTTGTCAAAAGAAAAGAAAAAGGGAAAAGATCAAGAATTTTGATGATACAACCCAGGAAACTACGCAATATTTGAATGTGAAATGATTAAATTGGGTCACTCAAGTGGAATGGAAATTTACTCTTCCCTCAGTCTGCACACCCTGTCAGGATTATAAATATCTAGGCCAAGGCGTAAAGGTCAGACTCTTCTCATTGAACACACTCACCCTGACTCCATAAACATGAAAGCTTATCTCGTATCTCTCCTTTTCCCCTAGGTTAAGGTCACACAGCTAACAATCCCACATATCTTTCTTATACAGCTCTCTAAAATGTAAAATACTAGAACTCTATGAATTAAAGTTGACAAAGAGGCAATTTTCTTTGGATGAGACTTACCTACATTTTTTTTTTTTTTGCCAAATTACGTGCTGTTAGAAATTTGCATGCACCATAGGCCATTTAGGGATGGAGAAGGTTAAGTAAGACTAAAGCAGTATTTGCAAGGCAGTTATATTCAAATAAACTAATAGGGAAATCTTCAAAAATTATAATAGATACTGTAGATATACTTCCTAAATCTTTTTTTTTATACCACACTGAGCCTCATCCAAGCCCTTTTAATTTTTCTATTTTGAGACAAGTTCTCATGAAGTTGCTTAAAGCCTCACTAAGTTGCTGAGGCTGGCTTCAAACCTGCAATCCTCCTGCCTCAGCCTCCTGAGCTGCACTTTCTAAATCTTGTGCAGTATTTTCAAGTTCACAGCAGTGAGGCAAGCACAACTGTCCCTTATCTGTGAGGCAGAAGATGATGTTAACTATAAGAGAACAAGCCTAATTTGAAGAAGTCTGATATACTCTTTTGGTTTCCTGAATTTTATCAGTTATTTGCAGAAGATTAAAGCTATTTGATCAAATTTCTGCTTCAGTCATCTTCCAGGAAGGACACTCTGGTAAAGGAGCCTTTTCAAACCTAAATTTCTCCTGATTTTGGCATGGATAGTAAGGTCACTAAGAACCATTTTCCAACTCTATTAATCTTTAGTGTGGTAAGTGAATAAGGAAGACCCACAGTATTATTCCAGAATACCTAGTAGATCAGCTGTTTTTCAAGTTGCTTCCCACTACCCCTGACTGATCTATAAAGTCCATTTCCTTTTTCAGGGCACAATTTATCTCTTTTCCCGTATCAGATCTGCACTTTGACAAAGCTCAAATGACCTTCTGTATTACAGAGGATTTTATCCTTGTGTGTTTTTTCTCCTTCAGTGTCCAATCTTTTGTAGTGTCATGGAAAGAGAGGCCCCTGCATGATCTACGTACTCACTCTGCTCTTTAACAGGACTATGTGTATATCCAGAAACAGTCATAATAGACACTTAACAAGAGTTTAGGGATCAATACACACCACCTTGCTTAGCTCACTTCATTTTGGGTTGACAGGAATTTGACTTTGACAGCACTGGGTTCAAACTCAGTTCTCATATACTCCACAACCTGTAACAGTGGTCATGTTATGCTTTGAATATAATTCTTACTGCTCTGCCACTGCAATTTATTTTTTAAATGGACATGTTTCTTTCTCCTCCTCTCTCCTGGGTTCTCCCTAATCTCAGGGGAAACAGGATTACCTTTCTTCCCCATCCTAAGCAGAGTACACACTCACCATAGGAATGAAGTAATCCAGACTTTGGGGATGGTACCAGAAGTTCTCAGAAAGGTCTTATCTCCCAAATGAACAAGTGAATTACAACTCCAGAGAACACACAGAATGTAGCCTTTGAGTCACCTCTTTAAAAGCCCCCTGTTCTTGCTGATGGGCAGAGTCATGGCTGTTGGGACAGGAGTCCCCTGTGTTTCTCCTCTGCTAGCAAAGCAATAAATCTTCTTTTTCCTTTTTCTCAAAATTCTGACCTTGTTATTGGATTGGCTTTGCAGACAATGACAGAGATTTTTGGCAACAAATCCACCACCAGAACAGCTCTTCCCTCTCTTCTCATTTTTAATTTCCCTAGTTCCTCATAAGACTTTGAAAAGAGAAACCCACAACTAAAAAGTATTTAAAAACCATTGGTTTACTACTTGATCACAATTCCGCTCATCTAAGTGAACTGTTCTCACGGCTTTGAGACCTGATTTTAAAAATGACCAGAAAGTTCATGCTTTATGTTTTTTTTTTGTTTTGTTTTTGAGTTGTTTTTAGGTCAGTCACAAAAACATCCAATTTGCCAAGACAAGTTGGGGAAAATAATTATATCTTTTGTCATAAAAGGTAATTTATATATTTTCATTTTTGCTAGGGAAACCCTTGCTAGCATTGTACTTAAAAAAATATGGGAGCTAATTTATCATTGCTACACTAAAATTTCCTCATTATTTCACTTCCATTGTTGGCAAAAAACAGTAGTAATTGTTTCCTCTGTCTAGATGAGGCGTTGTAGTTTGCTTAAAACAAGACCAAAAACAAACCTCTTACAGCCATCTTGATTTCAACAAAGGAGTCTTCTGAGGAGCCGCTGGCAGTCAGCTTGAGCTGTAATTCAGACACGATGACCAGCAGGTCTGCCTTTTCAGCCTGAAGGCTTGCCACCTGGGTCTTCAGCTGTTTCCACTTCCTGCTCTGCTATCACCTTGGGAAGCCTAGAGTCACCAGTGGGGTCCTGGAAATGACAAGGAGTAAAGCACATAAACAAATCAACTAAGGGCCTATGCATCAAAATTGATTGTCCTCACACTCATGTAAAAGGCTGTTTTCAATATCTTTGTACCCTGGTTTAAATAGAAAACCCAGCTCTTACTTACATTTATTTTAAAAGAACATTTAAGGTGGAAATTTTTACTGTGTGTGCGCTTCTGGGTATTGAACCCAGTGGCTCTCTTCCACTGTGTTACATCCCCAGTACTTTTTATTTCTTATTTTGAGACAGGTAAGTTACATAGGCTGCCCTCAAACTTGAGATCCTCATGCCTCAGTCTCTGCAGTAGCTAGGATTCATATGACACAATGCCGAGCATTTTACATTATTTTTGTTGTACTCAAATAACAGAAATTTAAAATGACTTCATGAAAGAAAGAAAGTCTTCCATAGCACATTGAAATATGGATATTATGAAAAGAACCAGCCAGATTTTGGCAATGGTGAATTAGACCAAAACTCTAGAAAACAAAAAGAAAAAGAAAAAAATCCCACCTTTTTTCCTCTCCAGAAATGTCCACTTATCCCCATTCTCCCTATACTCATGATATCTAATTAGAAGCCAAAGCACCAAGGATATTACTTGGTCCCATGACAGCAAAACGCAGTGAAATGACCCAAATCCTCCCAATATGTAAGTTGGTGGGTACAATATTCTATGTTGGTGTTTGAAAGTTGGTAAAAATAAATCTGGTGAGAAATAGGAAATTTAAAATTCAGAGATTGGTACCAAAAGCAAATGAATAAATAAACAAATTTAGCCTATAAAAACAATAATTAGCACTAATATCCCACTAGTGCCTACTATGCATTGTGTTCACCCTGTTGCAATGACTGCATATGTCAACGTCACAGGAGAAAGACCCTTTTTAGGTATGGCATTTTCACTTGGGAATAGGGAGAACAGATCTTGTCTATACACTGTCCAACACTGGGGGTATGACCTTGAACAGAATCCCTGAAATTCCTGGTCTCAGTTCTCTTAGGTTAGAAGGGAAGATGTGACACCACATACTTGGTTCTCTCCCTAAGAAACCTCCAAGGCTCTTATGTGCATGACAACATGCTTCATTTAGTTCCCTTTCCAAATTGGAAGTATAGATGCTTGAGAGCACCAAAAAAATTCAGCATTCCCTGCATCTTAATAGTTCAGTGAAAAATAACAAATTCTTCAGACCAGCCTTTAAAGAAAAATCTTAATTCTCAGAAACTGATAGCATAATTAACTATTATCAACATGATCTCTAAACAAATAATTTAAATTAGTAATCCATAACTTGTAGTCAGCATTATCTGAGTTTTATCCTTTTCCTCTCCCAACCTCTCTAAAAGATTTCCCAAGAAACAAAGAATAGGCCCAAAGGTTCAGAGTGGAACTTTAGCAGTATAAGAAAGACACGTGGCTGGACCACAAACCAGCTAGTCCATGAGGTACTGACTTGTTACCCGATGGGCCTCCCGCTGCCCAGGTGATACTCTGCCTTCAGGTGGAGCAGTGACATGCTGGGAACTACCACAAATTCAAAGGAAAGCAGCTCAAAGAACCCCAAGAAGCAAGGAAAAGTTAGAAGCTGTGCAAATTCTCTCAGCAGTGACTCACACAAAAGAAACAAAGGTGAAGAATGAAACAGAAAAAGCATAGGTATACCTCACCTAGAACGAATCTAAGCAAAACTAGCCTTTTAAGGAATCATTATGTGTGCCCTCTTGACCTCTCTAAGGACATTTTGTAGAAAGCATTTTTATGCACCTTAGGAGAGAAAATAGAGTTTTAAACAGTGTTTGAGGATCAAGGATAAAAAACTGACATTAGAATCTCAGATTATTTGTCTAAATTTTCTTTTTTCACAATTCCCTTAATTGTCCTCAGGAAATAATAAATCCAATTATTTTTCCATGAAACTCCTTATAAGATAACCCTTCAAATTTCCCTTCATTTACTACTGAAATCCTTTCATTTGCTTCCTGGATTAGCACTTCTATGGTTTATCTCTGATCTCTACTCCAACTCCATTCTTTGTTACTCTGTTTCATCACTTCTGAGCCCTTACCACTGACCTTCATGTGACACAATTTGTCTTTTCATGTATTTGTACAATCTTTCCTCCCACTGTCCTGAAAATATGCCTAAGTTAATATGCCATCTTAGAATCCTAGAAGGATTCTATCTATTGACCCTGCATAGCCATTTATACAAATAAGGTAGAAAACACTCCCTGGAGATAATTTTAATGCATAATTCAGTGAAATCAGACAGAACCTCTAGTGCCTGGCCTCATGAGGATCAGAAGGTAGACCTCCAAGGGAGATCTCTGTTCATCCTCATGTGGAGTTTGTGTCCTATGATCACTTGCCTTGAAAGCAGCTGTCCAAAGCTTCAGCTTCTGATTTAACTTCTTCCAATTCTGGAGCCTTCTAGGAAAGCCCATAGGCAGATAGCTTAAAAAGACAAACTGCTTCTGAAAGCTGCTATCTTGGCTTCAGTGTGATAGGCCCCAGCTGGCTAAAGCCAATAATCAGCTCACATTCCAAAATCCAAGGAAGCAACATAATTTAAGATATTTTCTTCCAGAGATTAGAAAATCATTCATATATCTTAAGTGATCATTTCTTCAGAGAATTTTACCTCAACAATATTTAGCTAATGAGAAATTCCTGCCCCCCCCAAAGAAACAACTTCATGCTCTTTGAACAGTAAGACAAGTTGATGGTTCAGGCATGATAAATCTTACCAACAATACAAATATAAATTTATCCAAGCAGAATATTCATCATTCCATGAGCAGGATGATGAGTAAGATCATTGATATGAACTGTAGTATTTTTGTAATGAACTTCTCATGTTTTGAATTATTCACTCCCCTTTTCCATTATTTTTAATTTTCTTTCTATTCCTTACCCATTCAAGAAAATAGAGATCAACAAAGTTCAAAGTAAAAAGCCTCAAGAAAAAAATCACTGATAGCTAGAATACATCCTCCCTAATACAACTAAGTACTTCATCTTCCAAAGGATTAAGCTTGGAAGAAAATGAATAGCAGATGTCCACCCAAGTGAACAATAACTAGTGACCCTTGGTATATTGTCAGGGACTTCAAATGTGTCCTGGTTTGTTTTTCACTAACATCTTTGACATCTACTCTCTAGTATGAATACATTTCCCAAGTTACTTGGGTGATATGTCTCTTTCTCTTTAACCATGGCAACTCTATAGCCAGCCCCTCATCACAACGTGGCATTTGACAAGTCATTTTTCAAAAGAAAATGTAAAGTGAATTATCTCCATTTTAGATTAGAGAAAGGACAAATTCAATAAGTAAAAATAGTGAATAGTAGATGTTTTAAATGTGATTTTTATCAGAGACATAATCTAAAAGACAACAATTGGATGGTTCAAACCAGAGGTCCACCTGCATCGCTGTAATGAATATGAAACACTGATTTATCGCCTCAGTATTCTTTGGACTACAACCAACATGGTTAAAGCCTTATAGATTTCTTTTCCCCAGCAGAGATTATACAGGCTTAAGCTGCAATCAAGGGCTGGGGTTGTGGCTCAGTGGTAGAGCGCTTACCTAGCTAGCATGTGTAAGGCACCGAGTTTGATTCTCAGCACCACATATAAATAAATAAATAAATGTCCATCAAAAACTAAAAACATATTTTAAGAAAACTGCAATCAATTTTTTTTCACCAGAAACACTTTATACAACACTAGTTCAGCCTGAATCATGAAAGGTTTTCATCTAGGAGTCTAGACAAATAAGATTCTATTGAAAATACTAAGAAACAACATCATAATTTATCAGTCTTCTCACCTCAAATGGTCTTTCTGATTTCCCTTTTAGTTTTCCAAGATCTTCCTTCAATTTTTCATTTTCATGACTCAAGGCCATCAGGCGCTCTTTGGCTTCTTTGCTCTGTATCTCAAAAAACTGGTGTTCTTCCTTCTGTTTCTCTGTCCAGGCTGAGAGCTCCTCAAATCGCCCTTTCATAGCTTGATTATTTAGCTTCATGGCTTCTGTATGGGGGTCAGAATGAGGAAGTCACACACACCAGGAGAATGGACCAAATGCGCCCACAGCCCACTTCATCACTTGGCTCTGGATCCAAACAGGCCAGCCTTGGCCTGGGCCCAAGGGTCAGCAGGAGAAAGATTATATCAAAGTGAGTGGTTTTTGCTTTCAGACAGGACTAGTGAACATTTCTAGTCCTCAAAGTATCAAGAAAAAAAATTGATTTGGATACCTCCACTATAGCCCAAATTCCCATTTCTAACTAGGAGACTAAGGCAGGTCCTATCACTCTGTGATAAGAACACCCTTTCTGCCAAAAGCCATAGTTTGACATATCAGAATGCTTCCTACGAATAGGTAATATTTAGGACTAAGTCTGTATTCAAAGAAGCTTTATTTCTTTCCCCCCTTAATAGACTAAATGTCACTAAACTATTTCCCTGAGATAGAATATTTTTTTTTTCTTTTTCTTTTTTTGCAGTGCTGAGGATCCATCCCAGGGCCTTGCACATGCTAGGCAAGCATTCTGCTACTGAACAACATCACCAGTCCCTGACAGAATATGTTTTATTCTTACATTATCAAGAGGTAAATAACAGAAAGCATTTTAGCCCTACCAAAAGCCATCTGGGCTCATGTAGGAGACTTGTTACAAAGGAATTATGTTTCATAAAGGCCCCAGGTGAGTGGAGAATACAGGTTGAGTGGCTGCTCACCTTTCAGCTGGTGGTTCTCAACCAAGAGCTCCTTCATCTGCTGCAGCAGCTCCTCTGGGGTGAATGTATCCAGGCTGGGGTGAGCCAGAATGGGGGGTCCATTTCCTGTGGTCTCAATGGGACTGTCCCCTTTTTCAGTCAGGCAGCTGAGAGGTTGGTGGGACATGACAGAAGTTCCTATGGAAAAGCCACAAACTGAAAATCTAGCCATGCCCCTTCTACCAAGGGTGTCCTTGAGTCTCACAGACCCATTAATAATTACTAATATTTATTTACAAAGTTGCCAACTTTCTCCACTTGCATTTTGAACTTTTTAAATTATTTTTTTGTTTTAAACAAAAAGGCATATCCCAGTTTCAGAAAAACATGCATGCATGTATACATGAGTGTACAAAGGGATACAATAAGAGACTGGAAAATGAGAAGGAAGGGTATGTGTAGACATGGGCAAAGCATCATTAAATTTTCCCATGCAGATCTTTAAGTTCAAATATCCTTACTTTGAGTGAATTATATGGTATGTGAATTATATCTCAATAAAACTGTTAATTTTCATATATTTATTTTTTGTAGTTTTGGTTAAAAGAGAAGGGGAGATTTAACATTTTTTTCAATGCTTAATTTGTGTTAAAACACCACCCAAACATGTCATTGCCTCTACATTCTTCATTAAAAGTCACCCAGGTAGCTATTTTACCATGAAGAAACTGAGTTCACAGAGGTATACAGCTTGTTCATGGCAAAGAAGTGGCACAAACAAGTATCAAAAGATGATTTCCACACCCACCCTATCATACAATAAAGGTGCTACTAAATACATGGCCTTCAATATCATATTTTGTAAAACATATACCAAAAAATTTTAAGACATCTTTCTATTTTGTATTCTGAAAATATTTCTACTCATATGACTTTATTTTGTAAATGGGTCAGTGTGGACTTAAAAATACAAGATACCAGTACATACCAACTCTATTTCTTTATTATGTACCACCCAGACAAACAGGGACATCATTCCATGACTGGATATATACTATGTGAAAAAACTTTCATCTTCACACTTTTTTTTTCCATCAAGAACTGATGTGGATGGATTATAAAGCTAAACAAAAGCCACTGACACCAAAGAAGGCCCTAGGATGAAGAAGTAAGCAAGCCCATTTTTAATGGGAGAAAGACATTGCTCTCAGACCCATCAGCTCCTCATGATTACAGAGCCTGTGTGGCCCCTTTGAATTGTGCATGAAATCAGTCACTGCAAGACAAGAGGCAAGAGAACTGCCTCCTAAAATATAACAAGAGGCAAGGGTTTCAACTCTCTGCCTGTGCTTTGGAAATAAGAGGATAGCACACTGATTTTGGTAGGGAAGAACTTGTAGGCAATCAGAGACAATGCTACGACCAATAGAGCCAGCATGTCCTGCAGTGCCACTAGCCATGTGACTTCTACCTAAAGCAGTCAGCACAAAGAAATGCATACTCATGAACTAGTCCCGAGAATGGCAACTTTATGAATGGAAAACACTGATAAAGCATTTTACTCAATTCTGAACCTCTTGCATTTATGTCTTACACAACTAAATTGATCTAGAAAAAAGATATCATGCTAAAATGTTCCATCATTTAGCATTAAGGAACTAAAGCAGACTGCTCTTCTAGAAGGAAGGAAGAGAAGGAAGGGAAGGAAGGGAAGGAAGGGAAGGAAGGGAAGGAAGGGAAGGAAGGAAGGAAGGAAGGAAGGAAGGAAGGAAGGAAGGAAGAAAAGAAACTGCCAATGTCTATGACTTTCCATGAATTTATTTCTGTACAGAATGATCTTGGTATCAACATTTCATTAAAATGAGGTTTTTCCTTTTTTTAATGGGGTTTTCTGATAACAGTGTTCATACCTATTTTGCAGAGGAATAATAAACTTCCAGGTAATAGGCCTAAATGTGTAATTCATCAGCCAATATAAAATTTCCTTAGTTATTCCTCAATTACATTATAGTTTGCAAGGGTGCATCTCTCTCTCTCTCTCTCTCTCTCTCTCTCTCTCTCTCTCTCTCTCTTTCTCTCTCTCTCTCTCTCTCTCTCATACACACACACACACACACACACACACACACACACATTTTTTTTTCCTCTTAGTACTAGGGATCAACTCCAAGGCCTTGTGCATGCTAGGCAAGTGCTTTACTACTGAGCTACACCTGCAGCCCAAAATATTTTTTAAAATATCTAAACACTTATCTAGAGATGTTCTCAGTCTTTTCATATGAATAAATTTTCCCTTAATTGTTTTTCCAAGGGAGAAGGAATAGAAAGGGAAAGGAAAAGGGGAAGGGAAGGGAAAGGGATGTTCCCTTGAAAAGTATTCAGATGTTTTCCTCCTTGACCTTCCTTGACACCTTTACCAAGTCTACAGATAAACCATAATAAAGGTAAAACCAGATCTAGTTGTTATATCAGTGCTTCCAGCTTTTTCAGATTGTCCAGGTTTTATAAAGATATTGTAAAAAGCCGGGTTGTGCTAAAAGAGGCAGTAGAAAAGCACTTATACCACTAGCCAAATGTGTGGCCTTGGGAAGTCACCTGACCTGTTGTGATAACTCACTGACTGGTATAGCAGATGATATGCTTCATTGTTGCTCTCAGCTCAGCAACCCTGTGAAAGGTATTCTTTGGTTTCTAAGATTATAGTCCTACTTTACCCTTCAACATAGACACACCCTCATGAGCATGTCTCTCACCAATTCATACACCTGTCCTAGTTACAGCAAACTATTTTTATCCAATATTGTTAGGAAAAATTAGTTTTTAATTCAAATGTTATAGTAGATAAGAAGTTAGCATGCACGATAACCATAGCATATAGATTCTATCAAAATTTTACTAACAGTAATTTAATATAAAATAATTTTGGATGACTCAAAGGGCACTTTATGATTTTAGAATGTTCTGGAGGAATTATTATGAGTGATCACTGTAGAGTGCACATGTGAAATATCTATTGGTAGAAATGCCAGTTAGGGAAAACTTAAAATTAAGTTTTAACATCACCTTGAGAAACCTTCAAGTGGGCAAACACAGAGGTATATTATAAATCTTTGCACATATATTCAGAGATTACAGAAATTGGAACAATGTCATTTAGTCCAAGAGTCTATCTAATAACAGATTTTCTCATAATAATCTAAATGACCTCAATCTGAAGTGTGTCAGTTCTCAGAAAAAGTGATATTTAATAATGGAAGGATTGAGCACAGAATTTGTCAAGATTTCACCAGTAAGGAAGACTGAAAACTACCCGGTAGGTAGAAGGTCAAAAAAAAAAAAAAATCTAGATTTTATTCTTAGATCTGCTACCTGAATTCCTAACATCATATTCTTATTTTTAATTCCAGAATATCAAGTAATTATAGAAATGACTTGACCTTGGAGACATGGACATAACTCACATTCCTGAGTTGGCCTTAGAGATAATTTAGTCCAACTTCTTATTCAAAGCAAGAATGTCTTGTCTAGTTTCCACGATGCATGCTCACAAAACAGGTTTGAATATTTCAATGACAGAAAACATGAGCAATAATTCAAGTTGTGGGCACTGTCTCTTCTATTACAGGATGGCTGATGGCCAGAAAATTGTAATGTGTTAAGTAGAATTTACACTGGCTTCTACCCACTAGACATTAGACACAAAATAAGATTAGGCCCTTACCCTGATGCAGTTGTGCCTTCAAATTTGCTACTGAAGTATTCATAGGTTCAATTCCTACATGGATAAATCACATTTTGTTGTTGTTGTTGTGTTTGTTTGTTTTTGGTACCAGTGATTGAACCCTGGGGTGCTTAACCACTGAGCTACATCTCCAGTCCTTTTTTATATTTTATTTTGAGACAGGGTCTCACTAAGTTGCTTAGGGCTTCGATAAATTGCTGAGGCTGGCTCTGAACCAATAGCTACCTAATCCTCCTGCCTCAGTCTCCTGAGCCTGGGATAAATTAGTCTTAAAGTAAAAACTTGTTTCTTGATCAGAGATAATAGTTGGCTCTTGGAAGTATAGTTGGCTCTACCAGTATGTATTCACAGAGGGGCTAAGATTCCAAGGTTGCATCAGCTAAACCCATCACCACACTGGAAAAAGAACTTAAGAGTATTTATAAAAGAAGGCTTACCATTATATACTAGAAATTCTAGTTTGATATAGTATCTTCCTATTACACAGAAAACAGAAACAGCTTTAACCTAGTCACCAAGATAGGAACCTGAGAGTGATGCTTGATACTTTGAATTCCCTCTTCTGTCAAGTATAATGGATCCTCAAATAGTAGTCTCTCCCACCCACTAAATGCTTCTCAACCTCCTCTCCATCCCCATAAGCTTAGCTCAGGCCCTTCTTAGTTTGCCTGGACTCTGACCTGACCACCATTGAGAACAGGATTTTTTATTTGTTTTGTTTAGTTTTTGGTCTACTGCTGTACCCCCAGCCCTGAGGACATTACGTAAAACATATAATGAAAGGTTCAATATATCCTTATTGAATGGATTTTAATAGCTGCCTTTAAATGGTCTGACTTTTATCTCTTTCCATTTCAGTTCCATTGTCTCTTCTATAACATGAGGTCATTACCTGAGTACAACTAATCTTATAAGACAGAATTCTGGCAAGACAATATGGCCTTTCAGGTCCAGGCTCAACATACCTATCTATGGTGTCATCTGTCACCAAACTACTCATACTCAAGTACACAGAAAGGCTCACAATTCTCTGTGTTCTTAGCCTCTGCACCCTTGTCTCTCTTTTGTCATTTGCCTTAGATCTCTGACTCCATCTCAAATATGATGTCCTGTATCAAATGAACTCTTTCTTCTCTTAAGCACCCAAGAGCAATTTGTGTCTCTACTTCCTTGGCCTTCCTTCCCCAAACTTACTGTTGTCATCTTATGCCCATCTATTTTCTCTCTGTGTTATTCTGACTAAAGACTGTACACAGCAGGCTTCCAAACAATGTTTGCTGAAATGAAAAGAAAATACAGCATAATGAAGTATTTTTAAGTCTAATACCTGTAAAGTGTTTTCTGCTGTATAAATGACAAACCCCACATGCTGGTATTGTTATGTTTTCCTAGAGTTCTATGGCATTCACTTCCAGATTTTTTTTAAATCAACCTTAAAACCAATTTTAAAAATCAAACTTGCTTTTTATATCACTGTAAAGGCATCGAAATACTATCTCATAACATATTCTCATGCTCCATTGCAATACACATGTTGAAGTGGAAACAATGAAAACTTTTAAAATGGATTTTATTTTTAAGATTTTAATTTTTTCCCTTTGCTTTTTGTTTACCAGTCTATAAATTCTAAAGAATTTATTAAATAGGCCAACTCTATAAAATTCAGATAAGCAGGTTTGAGGATCACTGGGTATTTTTCATGGTGAGAACACCTACGTGCTACTATTTGAGAATCAAATAAAAAAAAAGAAAGTAATACACTGATCAATTCCTTTCAAGTTTATTTGGAGGGAAACCTCAATTCTGTATCATAATATGCAGGTTAAAGTTTTGTTGTAAAACAAAGACGGTGTTACTTTTATAGTGTTGTACACACTATATAAAGATGTCCTAAAACAGATTCAGTGAAAAAACAGATCAAATACCCTTCAGACTCAAATCAGTCCTTGTCCACTACAAACCACACTCAAACTGCACTTGTCTTGTCCATTCCAGGGCAGTCCCTGGCCTTGGCTTCTGCTCTGGGTCCTCTCTAGTACAATACAAATAGGCCGGTCCTGGGAGGCAGCCTTGGCTCCCCACCTCTTCTTTCCCTAAGTCAAAAGAGCCAGGTGGCTGGCTGCTCTTGTTACAGTGCTGCTCTGCTAGTCAATTCTTAAGCTTCTGGGCATCCTGACACTGTCTTCTGTGTTTTTCTAAGTCTTTCCCTAAGGCTTTAATTGTCCATTTCATCCTTAAACACCTCTGTGGCACACATTTCCATAAACAGTACTCTTGGTAGCAAGGCCTGGCCAGAAGCTAGGTTTCATTTCTTCTGAGCCTGTTTATTGCCTCATCTTACACATTTCTGACTCTAAAAGCAATTCCTTTGAGATTCTCAGCTCATCAAATATTCATCCTCTCTCCCTCTGCTGTATATCTATCTGTATAGCTACATAAAGTAAAATCTACATATATATGTAGATTTCAGAGAGAGAGAGATCACACACCTTCCTAGACACAACGGTTTACGTTGACTCCTCTGAGCTGACCACCTCGGAGAGCCCACCACCTTGGAGAGAGGTCAGTACTCTTTACTGTTCCTGGAACACCTCGTTGATAGTGTTTTCATGTCTTCCAAGAGTGCACCTTTAACCACTTCCTCCTACAAGAGGACATTACCCCCAAAACACCTCTGTGACCTGCAGAAGAAGTCACCTGCAGCTAACCAAGCCACTGTTTTTACTATTCCGGGGCTCAGGGACCCTCTGGGGTGGCCGCACCGGTCGCCCTTTCACAACAGGTCATGATCCGGGGCCTGAAAACCCCAAAACCCTCGCAGGGCAGTTGTCCCACAGGAGGTGTGCCCCATGGCCGCCCCAACCCTCGTCATCCTCACGGCAAGCTCAGGCCTAGAGGGGGGAACCGCTTCCAGGGCGAGAAGCACTCCCCAAGGAAGGAGCCACCCCCCGCCCAATCCCTGTCGCTCCCTACCCCAGCTCACCGGCCGCCAGCGATCGGCTTCTCTCGATGTCACTGACCCCTAGGCATCGTGCCCCAGGAGGAGAGCTCCCGGCCCGGATGTGGACGCCGGCTGGGAGACCGGCCAAGGGCGGGGACCGGAGCGGCGGGGCCCGGGGACTTAGGATCGGCCTCGCAACCAGCCCGGCGCCGCTCAGCTGACCACAGCGCCAGCTCCCCGCCTCTGCCGGGGAATTTCTCAGGCTCCGCCCAAGGCACGCCTGTGGCCACGCCCCTCGTGGCCTCGCCCAACGTCCCGCCCCTCTCTCTCCTGCTGGTGCCCAGCGTTCCACCCTCACTGCTTTGGTGCAGTGCCAAGCTCCCCACCCAGGGGGTAAGAAAACGCTGAGGTGACAGACAGATGTCCTTAATTAAGATAAAGTACGAATTAGAAGAAGCGTGTGGAATCGGTCTTCCCTGATTTGCTTCTTGCTCTGCAAGACCAGAGCAGCAGGAGGTCTTGGAAAGAGGAAGAGGGTCCCAGGCAATGTATATATGTATGTATGTATATATCATATATATATATATATATTGGACACAATACTTTTATTTTTTTTTTTATTTTAATGTGGTGCTAAGGGTCGAACCCTTAGCAAGTGCTAGGCGAGCGCTCTATGGCTGAGTCACAACCCCAGCACACCCCCCACCCCAGGCAGTTTCAAAATGAAGCCTTTATCTGTTTTAAATCAACCTTAAATCTAGGCATAGTTAATAGCATAACAGCTTTCCATCCCAAAGACACCTCCCCTTTTGCCTTAATTGAAACGAAAGTGTTCAGGATGCTGATTGGGCTCTTAGTCTTCCAGATCTATTAACACCTGGATGCTTCAGATGCCCCAGGCAGGTGGGATTAATGTATTGATCAGGATCATATTTGTGAAGCCGTCTTTGCTGTTGTGGGAAGTATTGATCTATTATGCCAAAGAAGGGAAGATGCTTCTGCATTCGACAGTAGAATTAAAGGGTTGAAAACAATAGGAGAGAAGATCTTTCCTGGTGCAATCCAAACACCGGAGAAAGCATCAGTGAGGCATTGTCATAGGACCCAGACTTCATGTGATCACAAGGGCAAGGACTTGGTCAAAGTGTTGAGACCAAAAAGGGGATCCCAGAGCAAGACACATAAACAAATTAGGGTGGGATCCCAGGTGGTCTGGGAAAGCGTTTGTGAGCAGGTTTGTATTTAAGGTAGAAAAGAATGTCATAACAGGGAAGAACTTTATCTAGGCATATAAGTGTTGACTGTGTTAGAGTTAAAGCTTCATCCTAGGGTTTCATAAACTGACTTCCAGACCACTCACATATAATTGAATCAAGCCTTTATTGAAGCACACCGATGGCGGCTGACCAGAACATAAAGTTGTTCCCCTGATCAGCCCCGAACAATTGCAAGGGTACTCCTTATAACCCTGAAAACCGAAAAAGGGATGTTGGGGGGGGGGGTCTAGACAATGCAAGCAAGCCAGGTTACAAAAGCGGGACAGTGCAGTCAAGTGGAGGGAAACCTAACCAATCACAGTTAGCCCAGTCACCCCAGTTATAGAAATAGAGCCCCATTACCCTAGTTACAGAAACAATACCTCATTAGGTAGTTTTGTGTTCTTAAAGGTTCCTATAGCAAAAGGAAAAGAACACCTTGCCCCAGTCATGACTCTTCTATTTGTAATGGTTGTTTTACAGGATGAAGTCATAAAACAAAATGGAGTCACATTTGCTCCTACTATCACAACTTTTACTCACATCAGTGGGAGTAAGCAGCGCATGTTACTAATCTATGGCTGCTCACAAATGGGAAATAAACAAAATCCTAATCATTGCCTGGAGCCATTGTGCATGCCTATAAACACAGATACTGCAGAGGCTAAGGCAGGCAGGAGGATCACAGATTCTGCTGGCCTAGGCAGAATTAGTGAGTTCCTGTCTCAACTAAAACAAAAAGGGATGGGAATGTGGCTCAATGGTAGAGCACTTGCCCAGTATGTGGAAGATCCTGGATCCCATTAGCAGCAACACACACTCACAAGCCCTCCTAACCCAAAAAAGAAAAAAGGCAGAAACACCCTCTCCTCATGTACTGCAAAGGTATAGCTTTGCTGTGTAGATCTCCTGCTGCCTGGCTCTCAACAAGCCCCTGGTGTTAATTAACCAAAAGTGGGTTGGGGTCTGAGAATATAGGACAAAAACAAAAACAAACAAACAAACAAAAAAACAGTTTCTCCCATCCTCTTACTCCACAATCAATACAGAAGAGTTCTATGACCTCTGATCACCAAGAAGTGTGTGTATGTGTTGAAATGCCCCCCCCCACCAACAACCAGCTCTGTGGGAGACATTGGCTGGGTGTCCATTAATTCAATTATAACTCTATCTACCTGGATGTGGTGGCACATACCACAGGATAAGGATTCAGTCCCATGGGACTGACCCCCACTTCCAATGCCATTTGCAATATCTAGGTTGTTTGACAAGAGTTTTTGACCAACTGACAAACTAACAATAAATTGGGGTTTCCAGGAACCCTTTGAGTTTAACTCCAGGGCTGCAAATGCCACAAACATACTGTTTACTAATCACAAAGAAAGAAATCAAAGGATTCAATGGAGGGGGTTTGGATATTACAATGGAGGGCTGCATTGCATTTAGAAGCAGGGGAAATATACACGAAAGGGGGCATATCCACTGCCCAGGACAATCTAACATTTCCTTAGATGTTTTATGAGTACATTTTTCTACTTTACAACCAAAGTCACTGCTTTGATCCTTATATAAAGATTGGTGACAAGGCAAGTGTCCAGTTTCCCCTATTTCCATTATCACATTCTTGAGAGTCCTTCATAACTACTTTTTGGAACAATAAACTTTCTTAGGTACTAACTAGTTTACCCAAACATTCCACTCCTTCAGTGCCTCAGAGGCCCTTAAATGTACTGCCCATGTCTTTTGGAAAGTCCTTGGGACAGAGCTCTGGAGCCCTGCATCCATATCTTACTAGGGCAGTACAAAGAGCAAGAACCTATCAACAAGGATGTTAAAGTAATGAAGATTGCAAGTCCATTTCATACCCAGGGAAGTTCTTCTGCTGCAGGTACACAGAATTCTGAGTAGATCCAACAGTGGGTCTGGTTGGCATGATGTGCAACTTCTGTTGCCCAGTCCAGGAAAATGTTACTTGTTGCTAACCTATGGAGAATATGACAAATGTTTAATGGGCACCAGTAATGGCAAATCAGCTCCATGAGGCAGTATACGGGTTACTGTGTGATCTTGATGTTAGTAGAGGACCTTGCACAATAGCCCTGCCTAAGCAAGTACACCATGCCAAACTATCTGTTTGCACTCTGGGGGCATAGAAAGAATAAGACACTCTGAAATGTAACTGCCATAAACTCATACAAAGTGTTCCTCAGATGTACAAGGGTGACATCGCTGGTACTTGTGAGGGCCAGGTTCCCCACACAGTGGGCTTTACTTGTAAGTTTAGGCTTGCAAGTAAACTTCAGACCCACAAGGGATCACAGTAAGGCAAATCACCAGAGGCTTCCATGATCAACTAATACTCCTTGTCTCTGATATGTTTTCAGATGCCAGCAACAGTAAATTGTTACTTGTGTCCCCAAGCCAATTTAAGAAAATGTCCAGTAGATTTTTTTTTTAGAGTTATAGATGGACAGCATGACTTTACTTGTTTATTTTTATATGGTGCTATGGATTTAACCCAGTGCTCACACAGGCTAGGCAAGTGCTCTGCCTCTGAGTTCAGCCCCAGCCCATGAGTGGACATGAGTGAGTTAACATAGAAAAGTCTGCATGCTGCTGATGTCTGGGTTTCTCATTTAATGCCCTCAGTGCTTCAGGCAGATGAGCATTTCACCCCTGCATAGAGTTGCCCTCAGTCCTTAAGACTTTTTTCAGCAGGCCATTCATTCCAGTTAACCCAGCTCCTTTTAAATAGTGTGGCAGATGGAAAATCCACAATATGTCTTGGTTTTGAGCCCATGGTTATATGTCATGGCCTGTGAAACAGTCTCCTGGTAACTCAATTACCTGTGGTGTGCCATACATGGAACTCAGCAGGATCAGTCCCTTAATAAAGAGCCTTTGAATTGACTCTTACTGGGGAAGGCTTGCATTGAGCTTGTAACTGTGTCCACACAAGTCAATGCATAGCAGGTCCCTTCTGATAATGGGAGAGGGCCAATGTACTCTATCTGCCACTGCTGAAGAGTGACAGCACCTTGTTTGGTATGCCCTTTGGTGGCATCCAGTCATTGTGAGTAGTGCTGACAGCAAGCAAGACATTGCTGGAATGCAGTGACAATATCAGATATCTTCATGTGCAGTCCCCAGCGTATTATAGCTGGAAACATAGTCTTGTCCTGTATGATTAATCTATGATGTAACCAAGTGGCAATTTTCTCCTCTGTGTCTTTCTCCAGCCATCTTATGTTTGCTAGTTGTATGACCTTGACTGGTTCTACTCTGATGGTTATGGGCTTTGTGGCAAGAAGGGTTGCATAAGTAGCATACAATTATTTTTCCAACAAGCAATAATGTTCCCTCACCCCTTTCTATAACTGTGAAAAAATCCACAAGAAGTCTCATGTCCCTTAATCCAATGCCAGAAGCCCCAACCAAAATCATTTTGGCTGACATGGACAGTAAGCTCAGTAGGTATCAATCAATGTGTCTATTGTCCCAAAGGCATGCACCTGTTTTGTTGTTCATTTGGCTTGATTAAATAACTCAGTACTCCAGTCAGTCCAGTCCTATAATGTACCCCTCCTGCACAAATTACATAGGGATCATTATAACTGATGAGGGAATGGAGGCCCTCCAATGGCCCAGTAGCCCCACAAATTCTTGTATTTGCTTACTATGTTGGGAGGTAGACATATTTGAGCTTCATCTATAACAACTTGAGTTATAACCTCTGTTTTACTTGACCAGACAACACCAATAAGCCAGGCCCCTGCACTTTTTCAGGATTTACAGCTATTTTCCTCTCCTTTGCAAGTCAGTCAAAAGCATGGGGGTAGCCTTGGTGTGCACTGAAAGAAAATCAGATATGATCATTATGTAAACATTTTTACCAGTGGAGGTTGGGACCAGGTTTATTACCATATTATGAAACAAGGTGGGGATATCCTTGAGGTAATATGGTGAAAGTCCATAGTCTGCTTTCCCACATGAAGGCAAATGGGTCTCAACCCTCAGAAGTTGTATCTGTGCTAAAAGGGGCATTATCAAAGTCTAGCACAGAGACTTTGCTGTGCTCTTCTCATGTGGCTATGATGAGAATGACTGCATAGGGGTATCACCCTATTTAATTTTCTATAGTCTACTGCCATGTGCCGAGTTCCATCCGGCTTTCTTACCAGACAGCTATGTAAGGGTTCAAAGTACTGTGGAGCTGGGTGTGGTGGCATATGACTATAATCCCAGCACCTCTGTTCAGGAGGCTGAGATAGGATGATGTCGAGTTCAAAGCTAGCCTCAGCAACAGCAAGGCACTAAGCAACTCAGTAAGACCCTGTCTCTAAATAAAGTACAAAAAGAGGGCTGAGGATGTGGCTCGGTGGTTGAGTGCCCCTGAGTGCAATCCCTGGTACCCCCCTCACACCAAAAAAAATAAAAAAAGAACTGTGGATTGTGTGAATTATATTTACTTTAGCTAATGCATTTATGGTCTCTGTCATCTCTTACTGGCCTCCAGGGAGCTGATCTTGTTTGGTAGCAAAAATTCAGCAGGGAGCCAGCAAAACAATAGGGAGATGTTTAGCACTCTCTCTTAATATTTCTTAATATTTACTTTACAGATAACACATTCTTAACAGCTGACACATCTCCTGGCAAAAGGGTTCCCCTATTGTGGTTTGCAAACGTTTACCCCATAAGTTATCAACACCTATACTGTATACAGGATGGAAGCTATGAATTCCAGGTATGGAGTGGGTAGCAGGTGTTCAAGCTGCAACATCAGTGTTACAACTCTGACTCTCACTGTTTCCCCATATCCATCAATAGCAGTTAATCTGTTTGAAAATTTGTCAGGATTACCATTTATCAATGTACCTTCAGTTCTCATGTCCAGTGCTGTTATCTTCCGCATATTTTTTGAAGATTAATGTGTTACTGATTCTATGTATGGTCTCTGATCCAGAGACATAGCTCAGACCCCTGAATTTTGACCTCCTCCTAGTTGTCCCACAATAAAAGGGTTCTAGTGTGTGTTGGGGGTGACGGTGTTGTGGGAGATGCTTATCTTTGTCTCCTTTTGAAGTAGGAGTTCGGTTTACCTTTCTGACTGTCTCCCTTTTCTTTTCCTTATTGAGAGTTAATGGCTGAAACCATTTGTCCTTTTTAATAAATGCTTTCATAACTACCAGGGTGGCATTAGGCTATTTATCCATTTTCCTTTCATCTAATACTGCTGCTATTAAGTCCACCCAGATCCATTTATGGGAGACATAGAGAGGTCCTTCCAGTTTGGGTTGAGTTTACAGACTCCCATTTTCTCTCTCAATCTGTCTCCCCTAGATCTGCTATCAATTGTGCTGCTTGCTGGAAAAGCTGCTCTACTAATGGGGCACCATAAATGGATGAAGGGACTATGTGTAACACTGTATCCCTCATCCTGGCAGTGAAAGTCATGTCCAGCCCTGGAAAGAGCTGTACCTAGATAGCATGTTTCATCCCCAGGTCCTGCAAACAGACCTGTAATTCTTCCTTAGAAGCCCAGGTGCTTCTGGGCATAGGAGTATATCCTAAATTTGACCAAGAAGCAGTCAAATTAATATTATCCCCACAAATGAAGCAGCCATGCTGGTGTACTTTTTTTTTTAACTTTCTGCCTGAACTTGGACCCCTGTCCCACCAGCTCCACAGGGGCAGTGGGGGGTATGTGGTCTCTTGGCAGTATATAAATATGGATTTGGAGCTGGAAATAGATGTAGATCTGCATCCTCAGGCCATTCTGGGTGAGTCTTTATCTTTTGGACAACTATCACTCTAGCTTCCATTATATCTACATTCTTCACAATAATTTCTGAGTCACTGGAACTAGCAGAGTCTCTGAGTGGGTCCTATGTCTGAGGGCCCAAGTATTTGCTAGTCACCAATGCCCAAATACAGACTCTGGATCCATGGTGTCTACTCATTTTATCATAAGGGCACTCCATGACTTGCAGGTGTTTGTCTGCAAGTTCTAAATGCCATGACAACCCATCCTTGCTGTCAACCTGTGCTAAATGGACTTCTCTTTCTAGTTTTAATTCTTTCTGTACTCTAATGTGAGTAGCTAACTCCCAGATTGTGACTGACTTTAATGTGCACATCAGAGGCTTTGTCAACAATGCCTGACATTTTTAAATTCTCTTTCCCTGACTACTTTGGATGCTCTTCCAAAATTTGCAGCACCTCTATTTGCATTTTCAGAATGTCCCTGAATGTATGCAGTGGTCCCCACCCATCCAAGAGGGAAGCCACTTCTAACCACATCAAGACTTATGGCCAGCCTGGATTTTCCCCACCGACCCCATGTCCCTTGGCAACTTTTGAGTCAACATGTTCCTCTTTGAGTTCCTGCCAGTTACACCAATTTTCAACTCTAAGGATGTAAATGCCACAAGCATTGTGTTTCCTGATGCCAAAGAAAGAATTTGGAGGATTCAATGGAGAGGTTTTGGACATTTTATAACTCTTATGCTCCTTGGGGAGAGGAGAATTAGAGAGGGAGAGGGAGAAGGAGAGAGAGAGGGGGAAATGGAGAAGAAGAAGAAGAAAAAGGAGAGAGAGAATGATAATATGAAGTTCTTGAGGTTTTTGTTGTTGTCTAACCACTGGGATAATTCAAGCATCAGAAACTTGGTTACACCTGTCTCCTGGGAACTGTGGAAGAGAATCCCTCTTGGACCTGCTAAGTGTACCTGGTATGAGGCATATTCCACTTGTTAAATAAAAATTACAGAAGGATGCTTATTTGGACTAATTTTTTGCATTAGGCTCCAAAAGACCAGACTAAAAGTCAAAATAGAGTCACTGAAGCTAAAGTTCCATTCACCAAGTTTAAACAAGCTGTGGGACACTGGATCTGATAGCATAACTTATTTATCCCACCTGAGATGTCAGTGTTGCAGAGCAAGGCTGTCTACAGAGCCAACATGGCCATAGATGTCTTCAGTCATTGGTTCTTATGCTAGAAAAATTTCAGATGAGTCACTCAATGGCAATCATGAGTTTATTAGAAGGAATAGGAAAAAGGAAACACTTTCAAAGGAGAAAGGGAGAGAGTGGTTCCTTTCAGAGAGAAGAGGAACAGTGTGCTCTTCTTTCACTCCTATTTCATTAGGGGCTCCAGGGAAGTTTCCATGGAATCCTGGCCAGGTCCACCTCTTCACTTTTGACTAATAGAGGATCCACTGTGTATCATCTTACCCCATGTAGAGGAGATTTTACTATTACAATGACATGCTAAAGAGCCGAGTCAATTCTGTGTCACCTTGACCTGTGCTGACTTGTTCTAATTTTATCTTATTCTTATAGATTTTATGTTTGGAGGCTTCATTTCTAATTATCCTGTCTCCCTAAGTCCTGGAATCTGGTCTCTGTAAAGGTCAAAAATCCCCCTTCAAGGAAACCCATGCACTTCTTAATGGCAGGTAGGAGTCCTTGGGCCTGCATTTCTCCTGCAGATAACAGGTTATTTTCTGAGGAATGTAGAGTATCCCAGTAACTCAAGCCAGGCAAGGCCAGAGTGGCCTCAGGCAAATGTCCTTCAAAAGAAAGCATGTGGGTGTCAACACAGTTCACCCAGTCCACAGAACCATCTTCCCAACCTCACATTGCAACACTTAATGTATGTCTGCCATCTATTTATCAGGATTAGAGAAAGAAGAGACAAATTTCCCAGTCTAGATTCAATTGATATGATAATGAAGTGTCCTAATTTTTATACAGGAAAGTAAACTTTTGTTGACCAATTATTTATTTAATGTTTGTCTCTCTATCCCTACTTTATACTGAAAGTAAGTTTGAAATGGCCAATTCACTTTTTGGTTTTGTTAGTTTATTTCTGTTTTTCAGTCTTTTTTTTCTTTCTTTCTTTTTTTTTTTTTTTTGTCTAGAAAACTAATCTCTTCTACTTGGCTCATCAGACCACTTACTCTATTTTTGGTATGAAGTGTTGCTGATTCTAAAGTCAAAAATAAAGCCAAGCTGGGTGCCATGTCACACACCTGTAATCCCAGCAGCTCAGGAGGCTGAGACAGAAGGGTTGCAAGTTCAAAGCCAGCCTCAGCCAAAGCAAGGCACTAAGCAATTCAATAAGACCTTGTTTCTAAATAAATTGCCCAGCTGTCCTTTAACTTGAAATCCTTCTGCTTAGCCACCCAAGTCACTAGGATTATAGATTTGTACCACCACACCGGCTGATTATTTGTTTTATTGAAGGAGCATTAATTAGTTTGTATGAGTGCTTCAGACCCTCCTGGAGTGTTATGTGATATAAATTAGATTCATTATACCTTTCTAAAACTCTGACAGTTCTGAATTATGAAATGGAGCTTGCTCCAAAGGTTGCAGATAAGGGATTTGTATCTGGAGCACCTGCTACCCGAGGACATCGTGCATGTTAAAGGCATAGTGTACATAAGGCACTAGCAGGAGACCTGGCACCTAGTGTTTGCTGCTATGATCTTTGCTAAGCTCAGAGCCAGTAGTCTCTCAGCCTGAGTAGTTGGCTAGGGGCCTCCATCCTCCTCACACTTCATAAGTAGCTGGAATCCCAGTGCAACTCAGAGGATTAAAAGTCCTACATGATTTACTGCCTCACTGCTGTGGATTTGTGGTAGGTAATACACAGCAGAATATGGGTATTAGTGAGATGTTAATGTGTGTGTCAAAGTTTTTTTGTTTCTCCCCACCCTGGTCTCCTATATCGCGTTAGTAGCTAGTCGCCTTATGTTTCCTACCTCAAGGGCATTTGTAGGATTCTGAGCAACAGCTATTAGAAGAAACACTTTTCTTATTTTCCTTTCGAGAAAACCCAATCTCAGTAGGTACATTATCTATCCCAGGTGTCCTGGGGGGAGAAGGGAGAGAGCCAGGGTAGAGTGGGGGATTTCACAGCAGCTGGAGGGAGAAAGGACTTCTTCAGCTTGGGAATGGGGAGAGGCTGGTGGTCTTATGCCCATCCAGGACTCACACTGTTATCCCTGCTTTACCAGGACAGATGGTGATCTCTTGGAGGTGGCACAGCTATATATTGCATCCATTAGATGTCTGCAATCTTTGGCAGATTCTGGTGACTAGGCTTGTCATGGGAAACTGCAGGGCAGCCTTCTCTTTCCCTAGAAGAATGCCCTGTTGGATATTGAGGGCATTAGCAGTGAGTTTGATGGGCTGACAAATAAATGACACTTACTCCAATCGGTCCCAAAGCCCTATTTTTTAAAAAAATTCTCATATCTTTATAGGCCACAGCTTAAGCTACCCCTGATACAGTATTTTTAACCTTTTCCTATCAGAATAAAAAAAATGAGCATCACAAAAGCAAAGAAGTTTAAGGAAAAAGCAAAACAGTTCAAGTTTTTTGGGACTGAGAGTTTTTCTAGAATGTAAGATTTTCAGCACTAAAACCAGGATGACTCTTGGTCACTGTGTTAGGCCAAAAAAAGTGTCCTTCCCCCAGTATCTACAGCCTAATCTCTGGAACCTATAAATGTTACCTTATTTGGAAAAAAGACTGTGTGGATGTGATTTAGTTAAGAATCTAATCTATCTCTAAGGAGATAATCTTAGGATTATCTAGATGGACTCACAATAACATTAGAAGAGACAGGCAGGGAAATTCTGCACAGAAGAGAAGGAAAGATGATCATGAAGGCAGAGAAGAGGTTGCTGTGGCCAAAAATGAAGTCATACTTGTAAGCATCAGAAGGAAGAGGCAAGAAGATTCTCCCCTGAAGTCTCCAAAGGAGTGTGGCCCTGCTGAACATTGAATGTTGACCCAGTGATGTTGGTTTTGGGTTACTAGCCTGCAGAACTGTGAGAGAATAAATTTCTGTCCCTTTAAACTACTAAGTTTGGGGTCACTTATCACAGCAGCTATACAAAACTAATACGGTCATCTTACCAAGATTCCCTCACTCTCTTGTTGGAGTTTTTGGTTGGAAACAGAAAAACTCTGACCACCTTAAGGAATAAGTGAAGTGGAAATCCAAGTGCTGGGGACTGAATTAGACCAAATTATATTTTGTGCTTTTGTGATTATGTCCATATCCCATATCCTAATAGTATATATAACTAAAAAGAATCAACAGAAATACTTAGGGGAAAAAAGTGAAGGAAAAAAATAAAGAAAATTCAGAATAAGAAATCTAGCTAGGCTGCTGCAGCTGAGGGAAGGTGAGACTCTGACTGTCAGGTGATCCATGACTATATTCAGTGGTGGGAAAGGAGATCATCGGAGCCATAATCAGAGATGCAACACTTTATGCCTGATTCTTAAGTATGGCTCCCATGATTAGCAACCTGAATGCCACCTAGGAACTTATCATATGTGTGGATTCATGGGCCCCACCTCAAACCTACAGAGTTAGGAACTCTAGGTAGGCTCAGAAACTCAAAAATTCCAGGTAAAGTTAGATAGCCCCTCACCTTTCAGGTGGTTCTGAAGGAAGCCAAACTTTGAGAACAGTTGATTAGATTAATCAAGGCTTGCTTATCTTGACCTAAATACCTTTATCTTCCTCACTGCTTTTCTTCTACATCCTAATTTAAGGTAAGCCTTTAGTGCCTCTTGCCTGGATGATTTCCATAGTGTTCTAATTCATCTCTATGTTCTGCTCTTAAATTTCTCAAACATTGTTCAGAGTAAACTATATAAAATACATGCATGATCATTTATCCCCTGATGAAAATAATTTAGTAGCTTCCCTGTATTTCCAGTTTTGGCAGTTCATCAGGATGACTGGGGAACTTTCTATGATACAACTTCTGTGTGGTTTTTTGGAGCAGGGGTATTGGGCATTGAATCTGAGGTACCATCTCCAGCCCTTTTTATTTTTTATTTTGAGATAGAGTTTCCCTAAATGACCTAGGCTGGCCTCAAACTTATGATCCTCATGCCTCAGCTTCCTGAGTCACCGGGATTACAGTGCCAACATGCCCTGCTCTATGAAACAAACTTTTGAACATTATTTGAAACCTAGCTAGGTTACTGCAGATGAGAGAAGGTGGGACTCTGACAACAGGTCCTCCATGACTGTATTCAATGGTGGAAAAGGAGTTCATTGGGCCAAAATCAGAGATGCAACACATTATGCCTGGTTCTGAAGTGTGGTTCCCATGATTAGCAACATGAATGCCACCTAGGAACAGTGAACACTGGCAAAGCCTAAGAGTCTAACAATTATAAAACAGACAATTTGTAATTGGTCCATAGACCAGTATTTGGAAACCAGTTCCTACAGATTAAGTCTAAAACTCTCAAGAGCTGCCCCTTTTCCTACTTCAGCCATTTGTCTCCTAGTAATTTCTGCCTTACATCATATGTTTCAGATACTGAATGACTTCTCTTTCTTTTACCTACTTAGTGTAGAGTAAGTAACTATGAGCACTTCTGAAATTTTATGACTAGCATAATACATGACATATTTGTGGAATAAAATGGTGTCGTGTCTGTGTGTGTGTGTGTGTGTGTGTGTGTGTGTGTGTATGATTATAATACATTATATATGGTGTGATTAGCACAGTTTCTGAGACATCATTTAAGCCAGACAGGCATATAAACAAACAGTAGTATTTAAAAAGCAGTGAAAGAATTATATTCAGAGTAACTAAAATTAGGGTTCTAACCAAAACTGTCAGACTCTAAATTCTTTTGCCTTTACCACTTGATTTTTTTTTTCTTTTCTGTTTATTAGCAGTTGGTTCTTACAGGAGAGGAGATGCCTGGCAGATAGAGAATAATGTATTACCTGGCACACAATAATAGTAAATTGAATTGAAACAATAGCAAAATCTAAAGATAATGTTTTTGGGAATTTATGAGGCAAAAAAAAATGAGTAATGCCTCCATTAAATCAATTTTTTATTAAAAAGATTCTGCAAATTCATTTAAATTACCATAGATCAGTCTACAATTATAGTACTGATTTATTGAAATAAATAAATCAAACTCCCTATTTGGGGTATTTAGAAAAAAATAGTTTAAAATAACTATTTTGGGGGCTGGGGAAGTGGCTCATCCAGGGTGTTTGCCTAGCATGCACAAAGCCTTGGGTTTAATCCCTAGCCCAGCAGAAAAACAAAAAAGACCATTTTATTTTACTTTTCCAAAGGATTTAAACAGCTGGTTTCTGATGTAGGGTGCAATGCTAAGAAGTGAAGAATGTCTTTTAAAACATACTAAATGTGGCTTTTGATAGCAACTTCTGCTGAGATTGGGAGTGCAGAGGGGACAAAGGCAGAAAACATCAAAACTCCTTGTCAGGCACTGCCATCTTCTGGTCAGTTCTCAAAATGCAGCCTTAAACTCATTTCTCATTAAAAATATAACTCAAAGCCAGGTGCCCTGATGCAGGCCTGTAATCCCTGCAGTTCAGGAGGCTGAAGAAGGAGGATCTTAAGTTTCAAAGCCAGTCTCAGCAACTTGGTGAGGACCTAAGCAACTTAGAGATACAATGTCTGAAAACAAAAACAAAAACAAAGGGTTGGAGCTGTAGCTCAGTGGCAGAGTGCTTGCCTAGCATGTGTGAAGCGTGGTTTCAATTTTTAGCATCACATAAAAATAAAATAAATAAATAAATAATATAATAATTATTAAAAAAAAACAGAGAATGTGGCTCAGTGGTTAATAACCCCTGATTCACTCCCTGGTACTAAAATATATAATACATATATATTTTATCTCTCTGTCTATCTGAAACCCATACCTTGGCTACTGTGAATTGTGCTGCTATAAACATTGATGTGGCTGTATCATTGTACTATGTTGATTTTAAATTTTTTCGATATGTATTGAGGTGTGGGTATAGCTGAATCATGTGTTGGCTTCATTGTTAGTTTTTTGAGGAATCTCCATTTTGCTTTCTAGAGTGATGGCACTAATTTGCAATCCCACCATCAAGGTAAGAGTGTTTACCTTTTCCCTCACATCCTTGCCAACATTTATTATTATTTTCAGTCTAGATAATTGCCACCTACTCTGACTGGAATGAGATAAAATCACAATGTATCTTTTTTTGCGGGGGGGTGGTGGTGGTGGTGTGTGTACTGGGGATTGAACTCAGGGATACTCAACCACTGAGCCACATCCCCAACCCTAATTTGTATTTTATTTAGAGACAGAGTCTCACTGAGTTGCTTAGCACCTCGATGTTGCTGAGGCTGGCTTTGAACTCATGATCCTCTTGCTTCAGCCTCCTGAACCACTAGGATTTTAGGTGTACACCACCACGCCCAGCTCAGTGTATCTCTGATTTGCATTTCACTGATTCCTAGAGATACTGAGCATTTTTTCCATATATTTGTTGGTCATCTATTCTATTCTTTTGAAAAGTTGTTTAGTTCTTTTGCCCATTTATTTATTGGGTTATTTGTTTTTTTTAGTTCTTTGTATATTCTGAATATTAATGCCTATCTGAGGAGCAGGTGGCAAAAATCTTCTCCCATTCTGTTGGCTCTTTACACTCTTAATTGTTTCCTTTGCTGTGAAGAAGCTTTTTGATTTGATGCCATCCCACTTATTGGTTTTTAATTTTATTTCTGCTGCTTTAGGAGTCTTGTTGAGGAAGTCTGTTCCTGAGTTGACACTTTGAAGTCTTGGGCCTACATTTTCTTCTAGTGGTTGCAGGTTTCTGGTCTAATTCTTAGGTCTTTGATCCACTTTGAGTTGATTTTAGTGCAGGATGAGAGATAGGGGTCAAATTTCATTATTGTACATGTGGATTTCCAGTTTTACCAGAATAATTTGTTAGAAAGGCTATCTTTACCTGCATATGCAGGTAAATGGATGGAGTTTGAGAGGATAATTCTAAGTGAAGTTAGCCAATCTCAAAAAAACAGATGCCGGGTCTTACAGGAAAAAAAAACTGTGATATATATGGAATTTGGTACTATTCACAGTTTTACAAATCTACTAGAGTTTTGGAATGCTTCCTCTGCAGATAAGGGGGAACTATTATATACTAAAAGTTACTGCATTGTATATTTAGATGTATAAATTATGAATTATATCTCAATAAAACTGTTACCAAACAAACAAACAAAAAAAAAAACAGATGCCGAATGTTTTCTTTGACATAAGGAGGCTGATTCATAGTGGGATAGGGAGAGGAAGCATAGGAGCAATAGACAAACCCAGATAGGGCAGAGTTGTTGCAGGGGAAAGGAGAGGGCATGGGGTTATAAATGATGGTGGAATATGACGATTATTATTATCCGAAGTACATGTATAAAGACATGAATTGGTGTGAATATACTTTGTATACAACCAGAGACAAGAAAAATTGTGCTCTGTATGTATAATAAGAATTGTAATGCATTCTGCTGTCATATATAAATAATAAATAAATAAAACCAAAGAGAGACTAAATATAGATTATGGAGTTAAAAAAGGCTATCTTTCTCCCAAATGTATATTTTTGTCATCTTTGTCTAGTATGAGGTAATTGTATTTATGTGGGTTTGTCTTCTAACTCTTTCATTTGTTTTCATGCCTGTTTTTAGTACAAGTACCATGCTTCTTTTTTTTTTTTTTAATTTGAGGTCTGATATTGTGACGCTTCCTACATCACTTTCTTGCTAAAGATTGCTTTGGCTACTATGGGTCTCTTATTTTTCCAAATGACAGCACAATTCACAGTAGCCCAGGCATGGAACCAACCTAGATGCCCTTCAACTGATACATGGATGAAACAAATGTGGTTTATATACACTATGGAGAATTACTCAGTCATAAAAAAGAATGACATTATGGTATTTGCCAATAAATATATGGATGAAACTGGAGAGTGTCATGCTAAATGAAATAAACCAGTCCCAAAACATCAAAGATCAAATGTTTTCTCTGATGTGGAAGCTAATCCAAAATAATCAGCAGTGATAAAAAAGAAAGAGAGAGAGAGAAAGGGAAATAAAGGGAGAGGGAATTTCATCAAAATAGAGAACATATCAGGAAAGCCAATGAAGGTGAATGAGAGAAAGAAGGGACAGTAAAAGGGAAAAAACTGTGGAATGAATCTGACCAACTTTGACATGAGCACACACAGATGTGGCCCTGTGGGTCTCAGCATCAGGTGTATCCATGGACACCGATGAAAAAAATAAAACAAAATGAAGTATAAATGGATTGAAGACGGATGGCTGGAGTGGAGAGAGGCGAGTGGGGGTAGCACGGGGCAAGTGCTGGGGACTGATTTGAAGCAGGCTGTGTTTCATGCTTCTGTGATTATTTCAGGGTGTATCATTGTGTTTTATATAGCTAAAAAGAATAAAATGAATATATCTGTATATGTATATGTAGAACTCAGTGTTCCAATTTCCTGTTATTCAAATGTATGTAAAAACTGGGAATCATAAAACAACTATGTTTGAATATTAATTAGGTATAAATAAAATTTCAAGCTATTGAAACAATGGAAAGAATATTTTCCTTATAGTGTAAAAGATATGCTAATTCCATAGTTTTTTAAAAAAAATCCCTGTTAAAAATGGTGATTGCTATCATTTAACCACCTGCATGCGGTGAAACCAACAAATTAAAGAGCCCAGAGGCCTACCCTCTCCAAAGTTCACTAGATTACAGATAAATTCATTTAATTTTCTCAGTCAAGGGCTCATCACAGTGCTCTCTCTGCTCTTCAGATGAACACATCATAAAAACTGACGAGTCTTGCCTTTGCTTGGCACAGTCTGGAGCCCCTTGCTATTCATGTTCTACATCTAATTCTGACATGGTCATCAGCAGCTCAGGGCTTAGTTCCTGCTCAGCCTGGAAGGAGCCATGGAGGTCAATGGCAGAGGGAATTGGCTTTGTTGTGCTGGGTGTGCAGACCAAGGAGGCCAAGACAGGACGGTGCAGGGCCATACCAAGGACCATGTAGACTGCATTTCCATGGGACATGCCCCAGCCAATGGTTAGTGTGAGTTTTCTGGACTGGACTTCTCCTGCCTTCAGATTTTTCCTGTGTTGCAAAGCAAATGTCCTTTCCCCAAGGTTAAAGAAGTTTTGCTGACAGTTGTGATGATTTTCTTTCGTGTTGTGCAGTAGTCTTTTCGTGATCGTGCTTTCTAGCTCTGTCTTGGTGTTCTTGGGTTTGTATTGACAGTTACCACTTGAGAGACGCCAGGATGTTTGAAGCAGTCTTGAGGCTAAGCAGATGTGTTTCATCAACCTAGCCCCTTAAGTGACTGATCCTGGTGACTCTCTGAGTCTCTTTCTAACTCAAAATTTCTTATCTTCAAGTCCATATATGACTTCACCTATGGACTTACAGGGTTCCTGAAACTATATAGATTGTGTGTGTATCATGGCATTATATATATTTTTTGTTCCTAAAGTATCCCTAGGCTTTCACGGAGTTTTCTAAGTGATTTATAGCTTCTCCCCATCCCCCAAACACTTAAGACCATCTGTGATTATGCTATTAGATGAATATTCTAGTGGTACACAATTCCCAGGTCGGTTATGGTGATAAATTAGAATGTACAAAGTCTCAGGAAGAATATCTGGTGCATGTACATGTTAGTTTCAATGAGGGGTCAAAATTATTCTGAAAACAAGAGATACAGTGTATGCAATTAAGATGAACTCTGAATGGATGTACTGCCAATCACACAGTAACTGGCAGCATCCTGTGTCACTTGAAACAACCAAAATTAACAACAAAACCGAGCAAACTTGAACAATGCTGGAGAAAAATGTGACCCTACTAAATTATATTTATGTTATTTGATGCAGCAAAGGAATTTCCAAAACCAATATTCCTACATACCATTTTGTATATACATAATTTTTTTTTACCTTCTACAATGACTTTTGAACCAAACTACCACAAAAAGATGTCTGCTGCTGCACTTTTCTGCACACAGAACTATTCTAGAAACATCTCATAGAATTAACATTCCTCAAAATACACTTTGGAAAACTGATTTTGTTGTATAAAGTCAACACTCAAATTGAATGTTCATTATCAATTTTGAGTGATACCATACTGAAATTATAATACAATTAAATTTCATATAATTGCATTTTAATTTAAAAGAGTTGAAGCTGTAAACTGTAAGGATGTATTTACTAGGATTCAAAATATTATCTCAAATTAGAAGATTCGTTACACTCAAAGGAAAGTAAGCACAGATTCAAAAGACAAGATAAAATTGTCAAAATATATGATATACATTCAAGACATTCCTATAACAAAAAGGTTAATTCTATAAAATATATAAAATTCTATAAAATATATAAAAATGCTTTTTTAATTCAATCAATGAAATTAAGTAAACAATAGTGTGATAGTAGGAGCAAATGTGACTCCATTTTGTTTTATGACTTCATCCTGTAAAACAACCATGACAAGTAGAAGAGTCATGACTGGGGCAAGATGTTCTTTGAACATGGAACTACCTAATGGGGTATTGTTTCTGTAAATAGGGTAACAGGGCTCTATTTCTGTAACTGGGGTGACTGGGCTAACTGTGATTGGTTAGGCTTCCCTCTGCTTGATTGCACTGTCCCTCTTCTATAACCTGGCTTGCTTGCATTGGCTAGACCCCCTGAACATCCCTTTTGCGGGTTTCAGGCTTATAAGGAGTGCCCTTGCAATTGTTCGGGGATGATCAGGGGAACAGCTTTATGTTCTGGTCAGCCGCCATCGGTGTGCTTCAATAAAGGCTTGATTCAATTATACATGGGTGGTCTGGAAGGCAGTTTATGAAACCCCGGGACGAAGCTTTAACTATAACATTAGTACCCATAAGAGTTCACTTTATTTTTTTCTATAGCCATAACCTAAATTTTCAATTCAATTTTCTCTCCTACAATGCCTATTCCTAAATGCTATTATAACACTCTCTCTAAATCACAGATCTTCTCATATTGTCCTCATAATCAAACACTTGCAGTAGCTTCCCATTGTACATTCAGTTAAGTCTGACCCCTTCAAAATACCATTTAATATAATCCATAACCAGACATCAACCAATATCCAAATTGGTATCCCTCAGCTCACTTTGACACACTCTGATTTCCAACAAAAATTTCTGAGATTCTAACATGATTTAGGCACGATGGTAAGTTGTAAAATATTCTGTTTCAAGCCAGGTATAGTGGAGCACGCCCATAATTCCTGGGTATTCAGGAGGCTGAGGCAGTAAGTTTTAATATCTTAAAAATTCAAATAATCAGAAAATGATGCCAAAAAATAAAATCATGTCAAAAGTTTTATTCATAATTCAGATCAACAACATTTTCAAACATCTATTCTGCTTCAGGATATTCCCAAAGTAATTTTGGACAAAATTGAAAATATAAATTGCAAGAAAATTCCCGTTACTTTTCATTTTAAAATGAAATTTACCCTTTTACATTTGGAAAGTCCAGATGTAGCAAAAGTTTTCTTTTAAAAGGTCCGGGGAAAAGTTGAGAGCAGCCTTTCCATGTTACATGCACAGGCCTTAGGCTAAGGGCCAGTAAATCTTCCCAAAGGGTCCAGGGCTTGGAATTGGCCAGTTAGGGTTTGTCTGCCGCCTTTTCTCTCTGGTCGCGGAGTGTCTGCTCCCACTCCAGGACCTCTCAGGCTTCTGTCCATTGTGGGAAGGTCTCAACGACCCGCAGAGCAGTCGCCCAGGGCGCTACTGGCGGCCGCTGTTAGGGCGTCCTCTGCCCTCCCTGGGCTGGAAGGGGCTGACAGCATCCGCTGCGCTCCCGCGCCGCCCTTCCCACCACCGTGCCAGTCCTCTGCGGTGGCCTTGCCTGAGCGGAACAGTCTGGGCTAGGAGATCTGGCAGCGCAGGGTCCCGGCCCGCAGGGCTCCACCAGACTCAGCTGCAGGGTCCTGGAGAGCGTGAGGCTGCCGTGCTTTACAGTCTGGCCTCGCCACGTGCAGCCACAGGGGGGCTCCCGGGAGTGGCTGCGCTTTTCCCATCAGGATTACTGCCGGACCTCAAAACAGACACTCGAAATTTCCGTTACTTAATTTTAATTTTCTTATGTCAGATTCAGATTGTGGCCTCAATGCCTTTCCAGAAAGTACAGTGGGTAGTCTTCTGGCGCTGGGTTCAGAGCGCTTTCCCAGTATGCACAAGGCCCCTGGTTCCATTCCCAGCACCAAACAAGCCAAAGTTCTTGGGTGCCTAGTAGGTCATTTTACATTATTTCACAGTGCAACCTGGAATGTTCTTTATGTTTTTCATATTGACAGTCAAAACCTAGTTTAACCAGTTACTCTAATATTCAACAGATTTTCTTTTTCCTGTGATCTGTTTAATTAGTGGGCTCTGTGTTCAAGTCTCCAACTGAAAGTGTGTTTTATTCAAATTCCAAACGCAACCTTCTGCACATGTTGAAGGATGAACTGGATTAGCAGGAAACCTTGATCCAGCATAGATGGTCTGTTCATGACGCATAAACTGCCCAGAGTTACTTCCATAGAAAATCCTCTTTCACAGCTGGGCTGGCTGTCCTTCGCCACCCGGAAGGACCTAATGAAGATGGTGCGGCCACCCTACTCATACTTGGCGCTCATCGCCATAGCCATCCACAGCGCGTCGGAGGACAACCTCACGTTTGCCACATCTACTAATTCCTGGCCATTAGCTTCCCTTTGTACCAGTGCAGCAAGGCTGGCTGGCAGAACTCCATTCGCCACAACTTGTAGCTCAACGAATGCTTCAAGAAGGTGCCCCGCCATGAGGACGACCCAGGGAAAGGTAATTACTGGACTCTGGATCCAAACTGCAACATGATGTTTGACAATAGAAACTTCCGTCGGAAGCGAAAGAAGCGTTCTGAGTCCAGCGGCAGCTCTGTGTTAACTGCAGGGACTTCCAAGTCAGAACACCTGTCTTCAGGATTGCGGACCTGAGTGGGTGGCACACCGGAGGGATACACACCTCCTCAGTGCTGTGGCCAGTCGCCGGAGACTGAGGGCGCCAAGAATCCTGTGTCCCCTCAGGGGGCCGGGTGCTGGCCTCTGGCTCCTGCCTCAGCACCTTCTTCAGCAGCCTTGGCATCGTTAGCATCTGCAGCAGCGGGAACACCAAACGCGCAGGCCCAGCAACTGCTACCTGGGGGTCCAAGGAGCTCAGCTGCCCTCAAGCAGTGCCTTCCCCCGCCACCTCCACCTCTGAGGCCTCTTTAGATACCGTAGCTGAGCACCAGCAATGGCAGCAGTCAGTGATCTTCCTACAGCCCCTTCTCTACCAGCACACATGGGCGCCAGAGCAGCCCCTTCAGTAGACCCCTGTACAACTTCGGCATGGTCAACATCTATCCCTGGGAGGCCTCTGAGGTGTAGGGCCATGCTTCTCAGGTTTTCACAGCACATTTGAGGTCGCTGCAGTGCGGATTCCCAGTGCTGGGTCTGGGGTGGGGCTGAGATTCTGTGTTTCTCTGTTACTACAGTGGAGGAACCAGGTGGAACAGGGAACTCCTAGAACCCAGCAAGCTTTTACAGGTTTCCTGGAGATGAACCTCTGGGGAGAAATCCATCTGCATTCCGACCCAGGTAGCCTGTGAGCCCTGTGAGGGCAGGGACTGGGTCTGTTCAGCTTGTGGCTGTATGCCAGATGGTGGGCTCAGAGGTACTTAGGCAGTTGGAACAAGCCCCGAAGTCGCTAGGTGGGAAACAAGCATCTGGCACTTGGAGCAGGTTGTTGGACCAACCAGCCAAAGGCTTGCAGAGCAGCTGTTTGGCTGTCTCCTGTCTAGAAGCTTTCTGATTGTTCTAAAAAAGACAGGTAGTTGGCTCTTTATTATGAGACCTCCAACTTTATGTCTTTGGCCCCCAGTTATGGTTTGTATCAGTGTGCCCACGGGAAGCACTACAAATCCTTGAGGTGTACCCAGCTCACAGGTCAACTCTGGTACTTGCGAAGTACTAATTGCAATAAAACCATGCAGTCAGGCAGCCTAGGTACCAATCTTTAGCCAGCGGAATCCTCACCTTGCAGGAGTGGCGGGGGAGAGCCCTGTCCCACGCTTGCTTTCCATGCAATGGATGTGGAATTCTGAGATGAGAAGTGACTTGCCCAAGGTCCCAGAGAGGAAATGGTGGAGCTGGGCCCTGGTCCAGAGCTGGTGCTGGTAACCTGTATCCTAGCTGCTAAAACAAACTGCATCATTGGCAGACATGAGTAAGTAGGCATAGCAGGAGCTGGATCTCGCTCTACCAAAGACTCTGGTTGAAATAGCAATCCTTGGTGATATTCCCCTGAGCAGGAAAGGGGGACACCCACCAGCTCTGCCTCACTCCTGCTGCCTAAGTTCAAGGTCTGTGGTGACTGCTTAATCAGTTGATGACTCTTAGTTCCTGTCCTGGGTATTTCATTTCTTAACAAAGTATTGTTAGAATTTTATTAAAAATAGTTTTAAAATGGAATTTCATAGTTTTTAATATGGTTTGTATCAGTGTGCTGCCATTTGTGGTCAAAAATTTTAAAAATAATAAATGCTTTTATTATCTTAGCACTCCCTTTCACTTATTAGAGGCATTTTTCCTGAATAACTCTCATGGTCACCCTCCCAGTGCCCAGCAGAGACCTGTACATTACATGGCAAACACTGGGCCATTATTTGTTGAATAGCAAGTTATTTAAAAAGTGTTAATTAAAAATGAATGGTTAGAGGCTGGGGTTGTGGCTCAGCGGTAGAGCACTTACCTAGCATGTGTGAGGCCCTGGGTTGGATCCTCTGCACCACATAAAAATAAATAAATAAATAAATAAATAAATAAATAAATAAATAAATATTAAAAAAATAAGTGGTTGTTGGATTTATTTATGAGCATTCCACTCAGATGGAGATAGCATCCAATGAGTTACCTTTGTATCATGTTTTTAGACTTTGATTTGAGCATTTTTAGACTGGGGTTTGGAATTTTTTAGAAACAGGAAAACATGCATATTATAAAAAATACCCCAAACAAACAAACAAAAAGCCTTTTCCCTGTGTAATAGGGAAAAGCAGAATATTATCTTTAAGATAAAATATTTTAAAAATCTTTATTTTGAAATAGGATGTGGAAAAAATCATTATGATTATGTCAACATTACTTTTTAACCATTATGCAGAAAGACAACCAAAAAGACTAGCTACTCTCCTACTTTGTGTACAGAAAACTGTTTCTAAGGATATTTTGAATGTGAACAAGCATATGAACTTTTATAAATATTGTTTCTAGCACAACTCTATATTTATAAATTTTTAGTGTAAACCAGAGCAGCAAAGAAAAAAGAATTCTCAGGAAAGTAAACTGCATGCTGAGAAGGATCACATGAAACAAACTCTAAGAGGGATTAAAAAAAGAAAGAAAGAAAGAAAACCCTCTGTCATGCTGTGCAATGCCAATGATCAGGTCTTCTCAATTTATAAAATACATGAAAATATATTAAGAATGTAATATAGATATATATGTCTATAAAATGTAATATATACATTCTTATATGTAAGAATATAATATATGTGTATTACATTCTTAATATATTTTCATGCATATAGTATATATAGTATATATTTATGAAAATATATAAAGTGTTATTTTCTTTTTGCAGTATTAGAGATCCAACCCAGGGCCTTGTGCATGCTAGGCTCCACCACTAAACTACATTGGTAGCCCATTTTAAAATTTTAAGAAGGGTCTCCTAAATTGTCCAGGCTGGCCTTGAACTTGTGATGCTTCTGCCTTAGCCTCTCCAGTAGCTGGTATTAGAGGTGTACACCACTGTACCTAGCTCAATTATATATTTTTTGATAGTTTAATCTATTTTATGGAAAAGAGAAATAGATTGCTTGAGATCAATGTAAATGTAATTGAAATCATGAAAGAAAACTCTCTTGCCCAGCAAAATGAAATATGGCTTGGGATCTTTGAGCCATGGAAGCCGTTCCTTACCTCCTTTCTACCCTAACACACACCCAGAGTCACTACATAGCTGGGTAGGGAAGACTCAAAACTTTTCTCCAGATTTTTTAAAAATTTGGAATTCAAAAAAGTATTTTGAATTTCTTTTCCATTTTTTTTCATAGTAAAATACAAAACATAAAATTTACCATCTTAACAGTTTAAGTGTATAGATCAGTGTCATTAAATACATCCATAATATTGTGCAGCAATCACAACCATCCCATTCATGATTTCCCCACATGATTTACTGAAGAAGTTATCCTTTCCTATGGTGTATTATGAAGACCTTGTCAAAGATGACTTGACCATATTTGCATTGCTTTCTTTTGGGGCTTTCTACTCTGTTACATTGTTCTATTTGTATATATTTATGCCAGTGCCATACTTTTGTTATAATTATTGCTCACTTTGTAATATACAGTTGACCCTTTGTATCTTTGAGTTCTGCATCTGCATTTTCAACCACTCACAAATTGAAAGTGTTAAAAATCTTGAATCTTTTTGGGACTGGCTTATTTCTCCAATTCCATCCATTTACCAGCAAATGCCATAATTTTGTTCTTATTTATGGCTGAGTAGTATTATTCCATTATGTGTGTGTGTGTGTGTGTGTGTGTGTGTGTATATCTCTCATATATATGTATATATATATATATATATATATATATATCTCACATTATCTTTATTCATTCATCTGTTGTAGGCTAGTATATGCAATACCTTAGAAAAGATGCCTACTTGATATTCATTTTTGACAAATGAAATCAATCCAAAATATTTCAAGTTAAAAAATTTTAAAAATAAAATTAAAAAATTGTTTTTATTCATGCTAAAAAAATTACATCTTTACAAGATATACACAGACTTTTTTCTTGTCATTATTCTCTAAACAGCATAACAAATACATAACATTTACATTGTATTGGGTATAGTTAGTAATCTAGATATTGCTAGGAGCCACAGCAAAGTAATATGATGCATGGCACTTTTGGTTGTAAGGTGTTGCCAGCTAGCCATTGAGATGATATGATTATGTTAAGATTTACATTCATATGGAAATTGGACTCCTGCTGTTCACCTTGGCCTGCTATGGGACTCATGTTACAGGACTCCTAGAGAGTTCCCATTGGTTGGGGAAGGATAGTAGGAGGGAATTCCGGGGGAGGTCCTGGGCCCCGGTTCCGGTAGACGCGACTGTGTGGGTGGACCGGCTTGCTTGCCAGACGTGTAAGGGGTATTGGCGGCATTTTCAAAAATAAAGTTTTGTTCCTGCTTGAGCGGCTCGTGATTCTGTGCCCAGCCAGACTGCGGCAGATATGATTCATATATATAGGAGGATGTGCATAAGCTGCATGCAAATACTATGCCTGTAAGGGGCAGGAGCATCTCATGGATTGTGGTATCCAGGGGAGGTCCAGGAGCCAGTCCCCATGGATACCAAGGGATGATTGTAGTTTGAAATCAGGAAGTTGATGCCTCCACATCTATTCTCTCTTCTTAAGATTGCTTTATTTATTTGTGGTCCCATATAGATTTCAAGATTTTCTATTTCTGTTAAAAATCCTGTTGGAATTTTGATTAGGATTGCATTCAATCCCAAAATGGCCATTATGATGATATTAATTTTTCTAAGTTGTCAACATGAGATATCTTTCCATTTATTTATGTCTTCTTCAACTTATTTAGTCAACATCTTGAAGTTTTCAGTATACATACCTTTCATCTCATTGGTCAAATTTTTTTCCAGGTCTGCAAATTAGTATGGCCTTCTCTAGGTCCCTGTGAGAGCTACTGCTGGTTCCCTGGATGGGTCCCTGCCCTGGCAGACTGGCTCCAGACTTCAGCAGAGAGGAGATAGAACTGAGTTACAGTGGTTACAGCATTGCTTCAGCTGAGATGAAGGCCTGTTTCTGAGAGCACAGGTGGGCATACTACCTGCTGGTTTCCTGGGCAGGCAAGGGCTACCTCTGGACTACAGCTGAGCAAGTCTGGAACTGGGACATGGTGGTCTAGTCTGACCACAGTTGGCTGGCCTGCCTCCAGGAGCATGTATATGTGTGTGTCCCTGTCAATCCTTGGTGAGCAAAACAACTTGTTCCTGGTCTGTGCCTGGGGTGGGGGTGGTTGGAGCCAACTTGTAGGGATGGAGCTATTTGAGGCCCTGTTAAGGGACAGAGCTGCCTAGTGTCTGCCTCTGTGGACACAGACATGACTTCCAGTGGGTCCCTTGTTGGCCAGGGTTGCTCTCAGACTGCAGCTAAGGCAGACAGGGGTTGGGGCTAAATTACAGGACTGCTTCAGGATACGCAGTTGAAACTGAGGTTGGCAGGCTAGTCACTCAAGAGTGGGCATGACCCCTCCTAGAACCCTTGGCAATGGTGCTGGTAGTAGAACTGAGGCCAAGAGGGCCTGTTGTTCAAAGTGCCGGGATTCAGGCTGTTACTGGGTCCATAGCCAGAACAACATTTGGCAGGCCTGCCACTTGGATGTGAACCTGTCCTTTCTAAAGGTGTCCCTCTGTCTTGGATTCCATAACCTACAACATGCAGTTCCATAAGCATACTTTCATTTGTAGATGCCTGCCAAATTCTAGCTGCTATGGGTGGGACATGAATAGGTCACTTGTGGTCCACCATCTTGCTGATATTACTCTTCTTTTATTCCAGAACTGGGGATTTAACTCTGGTGCTCTATGACTGAGCTACAATCTCATCCAATTTTACTTTTTAAAAAATATTTATTTATATTTTAGTTGTAGTTGGACACAATACCTTTGTTTTTATTTATTTTTATGTGATGCTGAGGATCGACCCTAGGGCCTCGCACACACTAGGCAAGTGCTCTACCACTGAGCCACAACCCCAGCTCTCAATTTTACTTTTTATTTTGAGATTAGGGTATCTTGAAGTTGCTCAGTTGGCCTCAGACTTGCAATCCTGTTGTGACAGTTTCCTGAGTAGCTGGGATTATAGGCTTATGCCACTGTGCCTGGCTTCATATTACTCTTCTTGAACTACTACTTATTAGTGGAAAAATTTCATTTAGCTTTTATGCATATATGAATGGCTAAATTAAATGGTTAAATTATATTTTGCATGTATTTCTCTGATGGAGATGGAGATAAAATTTTCTATACATTTTATTTTTTAATTTGTGTATAGTTTAAAAAACACCCTAATTGAACAAACTTAAACTTATTCTTCCAATCAACACTTCTCTCTCTCTCTCTCTCTCTCTCTCTCTCTCTCTCTCTCTCTCTCTCTCACACACACACACACACACACACACACACACATCTGCTGTGAGGCTTTGAGTGCACTCACCTGAAAATGATCAGTAGGTTCAATATTTTTGGTTTGTTAGAGATGCTATTTAAAAAATACCACAAACTAGGCAGCTTAAACAGCAGAAAATGATTTTCTCATCATTCTGGAAGCTGAAAGCACAAGATCAGGCATTGGCAGCTTTCATTTCTAAGGTCTCTCTCATAGGTTCACAGAAGGCCACCTTTCTTACTCTGCACTCACATAGCTTTTTCTCTCTGTGGGTCTCCCTGGTGTGTCTGTCAAAATTTCCTCTTTTTGTAAGGACATCAGTCAGATTGGGTTAGGACCCTCCCTAACATCCTCATTCTAACTATACTCCTCTTTAAAAGTGTTCAAATATAGTCCCTGTCTGAAGTACTGGGGTCCAGAACTTTATAACATTTGAGGGCACATAATTTGAATCTAGCAAATATATATTTTCTAGTTTTAGCTATTCTGGCATTTATTCTTCTTAGTGTTCTGAGTTTCCTGGACCTACAGTCTGGTGTCTGACATTAATTTAGGGAAATTTTTAGTCATTTTGCTTTAACTTATCATTATTATTGTTCTTATTTCTGGTGTTACTAGTGATTGAACCCAGGACACTCTACTGCTGAGTTACATCCACTGTCCTTTTATTAGTTTATTTTTCATTTTAAGATAGTATCTCCCTCAGTTGTCCAGGCTGTCCTATGATGCTTCTGCCTCATTTTCCTGAGTAGCAGGGATCATGAGTGTGTGCCACCACCCCAAGCAATTTTTATTATCAGGCTTTTTTCCCTTTTTCAGTTTTGAAATTTTCTGCTGATATATTCTCAAGCTTTCTGGTCTTTCCCTTCATCAAGCCTGGTCTACCGTCAATCCAATGAAAGGCGGTTCTTAATTCCGACAGAGTATTTTGACATCTAGTGTATCTTTTTGCTTTTTCTTTGACTACTCATATCACTGTTCATATTATTCGTCTGTTCTTGCATGTTGTATATTTTTTTCTTTAGTGTCTTTAGCACATATATCACAGTTATCTGAAATTCCTCGTTTGATATTTCTAACATCCCTGCCTATCTTGGTGTGGCTCTGACACTTGTTCTGTCTCTTCAATCTCTGCTTTTAGTATTCACCATAAAGATGGTTGTGACTTATAGGGTAAGGAACTAAGGTAGAGAAACAGTCAGTGATGTGTTTGTGAGAGGTGGGTGAGGGGAGTGGCAATACACTTCTGGGATGAAGTCTCAGGCTTTTAGTGAACCTCTGTCACTGGGTTTGTTTTTGTAAGAGCTTCCCAGGTTTGTCTTCCTCTCAAGTGTTATAGGAAGGATCAGGTGGGCTGGAGTTGGGCATTTTCTTCTCTCGGATAGTTGTTTACTTGAATAAAACCAGTTTTTTAATTCATGCATGCTGAGGTAGAACATTTACAAAATCAGACATATTAGTTTGCCTCAAATGAAATGACTCGTTTTGGGCCATTTTGCAAACAGAAGGCTCTGCTCATTGATGCTAAGGCTGGTGCTTCTGCTTTTGATTCTGTTCAGAAGGAGGCTCTGGAGTTCCCAAATTGGCATCCTCTAATGATGTATTTCTGAGAGGATCAAAGGTGGAGAAGACTTTTGTAGAGTTTGGATTCTGAGAAGAATAGAGAGAAGTGGGGAGGCTAGAAAGAGCACTGAGACTATACTTAAAATGCAAGCAAATTCTGCAGTAAAAATAGGCAACTTCCCCCATCTCCCCCATCAAATCCTTGAAATGAACACAGCTATGTTAAGTATTAGGAAAAATTAATAAATAATATAATTAACATTTACTGAATATTATCTCTGGGTGGGGGCCATCTCATCTCCAATACCAACCCTACTCTTCAAGAGAGTAATTCTTGCTTCATTTCTTCAGCTCTGGGAAGTTGAGGCCAAGAAATAGAAAATGAGCTGGCCAAAGATAACAGCTTCCCAGCTCTGAGCTGGGATGTCCACAAGAAAGCCTTTGCAAGGCAGAATGGTCTGTGGTGCTTGTTGAAAACTCAGGTCCCTGGCCCCCATGCCTCTCATGTCTGACTCAGTAGTTCCCAGATGGGACCCAGTAACACTTATTTGTAACAAGTTTTTGTGTGATTCTAATGGGAATCCTGAACATAGCACCTCTCAAGGCAACAGAAACTCTTTAAGCAAGCCAATGTTCAGGATTGGACAGGCCCACTTTATAAGTGCGAGCAGATAGACATGTAGGAGTTTTGCTTGAGAAGCTTAGAGAAATTGAAGGAAGCAGTCCTGCAGCTCATCCCCCTGAGACTGTGATTAGTGGCTGACATTTTCTAAAGGAATCAGGAAGTAGTGTGGGAATGGGAGCAGGGTTTAGGGCATGAGAAATGCAGGTTCATGGGGTACATGGGGTTGCTCCCAGGGAAAGGGATACTTGGTTACCAATATTGCCCTAGTTGGGACTCAGATGTATAAGAAAAAAAAATGGACAGAATGGATCTATTTTTCTGTGGACATTTCCCTGACTCCACACACTGAGACAAGATAGCCTTTCTAATTAACTCTGCCTTTTTGGGCCTAAACCCAACTGAGAATGTACATTTCATTTTGTTTGCAAGGAGATATGAAAACTGCTAAAGTTAGAAGTCAAAGATGGGAATATTTGCTGATCTGGGTAAACAGCTAGACAAAAGAGGTAGACTCAGGATTCAGAGGTGGCCTTGGGTGGTATGTGAGTTAGCTTTCCATCACTGGGACAAAGTACCTGAGAAAAGTTACTTAAAGGGAGAAAAAATTTATTTTGATTCATAATTTTAAGAGGTTAAAGTCTGTGGTTACTTGGCCCTATTGCTTTGGGCCTCTGACAAGTTAGAGCAACATGGCAGGGAGCATGTGATGGGTCAAAACTGCTTACTTCATGGTGGCCAGAAATCAGAGTAGGAGGGTTGAAAAAGGGGATTTGGGACAAAAGTCAAAATGTACCCTTCAAGGGCATTCCCCCAATGACATATATCCTCCAAATAGGGCCCCCCTCCTGAAGTTTCCACCACCTCCCAATAGCCCACTAAGTTACAAATCCATCATGAATCCTCATAATTCATTTATGACATCATAACCCTTATGATTGAGTCACCTGCCCAAGGCCCTAGATCTTATCATTATTGCACTGAGGAACGTCAACACATGGACCTTGGGGAGACATTTAAGATTGATACCAGAGCATTCCGCTTCCAATCTCCAAAATCTGATGTCCACCTTATTTTGTGACAATGCAAATTGTATTCAGTCCATTTCCAAGAGTTCCTATGAATCAATAGTTCCAACATTGTTCACACATCCAAGTTCAAAGTATTCTTTCAAACTCAAGGCAAACTCTCTGATGTGAACCACAAAGCAAGTTAAATACTCCCAAGATACAATGCACAGGCTAAATACCCCCATATCCACAGGAAGGACTAGGAAAGTGATAAGGAGGAACTAGTCCAAAGTAAGACCAGAACCCCAGCAGGGCAAACATCAATTACTGTAGCTCTATGTTTGGCATCTGGGTCACATGGTTGCATAATGTGAGCTCTAAAGGACTTCAGCAGCCCTAATCCCTATCACCTTGCAAGATAATCTCTTGGGCTGGTTATGCAGTCTACCTACAGCTTTTATTGGTTTTATGTTCCTGGCATTTCTAACATCCTCAGGTCTCTATTGTGGATCACTCTTCACTCTTACAGCTTCTCTCATCACTCTTTTATTGGCTGTTCTTAAGGATTCTGACCATGCCATGCACTGCCTGGCCTCCAAGGCTTTCCTTTGCTATCTTGGTGGAAGCCTCCAGGACCCTGTCACTTGTGCTTTCTTCATGCCTATAAAATGAGCACCCTGCAGAAGATGCCAGGGCATGCCACTGGCAGGAGTAATAGCCAGGACCAGTTTGAAAGTGGCTGCAGCAGCTACTGAGTTGCCTGGACAGCTGGACCATGAGGAATGAATCCCCAGGAAACAATTCTCTACACAACCCTGAGCCAAAAGAGTGCCCTAGGGATTTCTTCCTAAAACAAAGTCTTTGAAATGGGTTTATACTTTTATACACTTGACTAGGATGGAGGAGTATGGCCAGTTCCTGAGAGATCCTCAAAAGTTCTTTTCTATAGTTGCAATAAAAAATATTTGGTTTCTCTTTAATGGCACTAATCTCTTAAGCAACCACACCTTCCTTGGGCTCAATCTGAAACCTTTTACTTTCTCTTGCCAAACTGCAAGTTTTAAAAGTCTTTCTGCTCTGTGAACCTGGCTAAAATCAGCTAGCACTACCCACATTACTACTGTGCCTGATCTTGTTATCTATTTGTTGTTCCAGATTACTAGTCCTGGGCATAAAAATCTAGCTAACATGTCTGATTATTGTACCTGGTCTGGTTAGTATCTTTGGTTCCTGCTCATTGTATCTGCATATTGTTTCTATGTCTTGTAGCTGAGCTGTCTGGAAATTTTCTTCACCAGATTATTCTGTGACATTGCAACTCAGCCTCACAGAGTTTTCCAACACACAGTTCCTTGCGGGAATGTAACATGAATGAAAATGCCTCTATTCCTATTCCTAAGTCCTTGTTTCCATTCAGAACCCCATTGGCACAGTCTTTACTCTTGCATCCCTACCAGCGTTCTGTTCTTTTGAGCCACCACCAGTCACCTATTAAGCTTCACTCACAGAGTTCTAAGATTTTTCTAGCCTGCTTCTCCAAACTTTTCTAAATTCTTCCTGCAACCCAGTTCCAAAGCTTTCTGACATACATGGTCAGATAAAGTTAGAGTAGTGATCTTATTTCTTTGCCAATGGCTTAGGTTACTGAATCTGGTCACAGTATCAGGCGAATGTCTCTGTTTACTCTACCTGTCACTGTATATGGCTAATGTCTGTGGTTTTTCTATCTGGTTCCAGTATCTCCTTAATGTCTCTAGTACTGTTCCTAGTCCCAATAGCTTGCTAATATCTCTGTTGACTGTACCTGGTTATGCTATCTGATTATTGTTTCTGTTTACTGTATATGGTCCCTGTAAGTGACTAATGTCTCTGGTATTAGCAAGACTAATGTTTTGCAAATGTCTTTGTTTACTGTACCTGGCCACAATAACTGACTAATGTCTCTAGTTACTCTAAAGTGGCCATGGTACCAGGACAATATCTCTGGTTACCATATCTGGGTATTGTCTCTGTTTTCTCTACCTAATCTTAGTACTTGGCTAATATCTCTTGTTCCTGGTCCTGGTTGTCCTCTCTGACTAATATCTGTGGTTACTCTACTTGTTCAAGTATCTAACTAATGCATCTGGTTACTCTACCTTGTCCCAGCATCTGTATAGTGTCTCATCTTATTTTCCTAGTATTATTTCCCAATATCTATGGATTATCTCTACCATACCTGATCAAGGTATCTGGCTAATGACTGTAGTCAGTGTACCTTGTCACACAGAACCTGTGTTTTGTCTCTGATTACTTTAGTATCTGATTATTTCCTCTGGTTACTGTGCCTGATCTCACAATCTATTTGTTGTTTCAGATTACTAGTCCTAGGCATGAAAATCTAGCTAACATGTCTGATTACTGTACCTGGTCTGGCTAGTGTCTTTGGTTCCTGCTCATTGTATCTGCATATTGTCTCTGTGTCCTGTAGCTGATCATAGTATCTAGGTATTGTCTCTGATTGTACCTAGGCACAGTATCTGGACAATGCCACAGTATCTGGGTGTTGTTAGTGTTTTCTTTACCTGGTACCAGTGTCTCTGTAATGTCTCTGTTTACTTTTCATGGTCAGAGTATCTGGGTAGTGTCTCTTGTCACTGTGCTGAATAATGGTACCTTTGTACTGTTTCTGTTTATTGTCCATGAGTACTTTGACCGTATTGGTTTGGGCCTCTGACTCGTTAGGACATTATGGCAGGGGGCATGTGCTGGAGCAAAGATGTTTACCTCATGGTAGCCAGGAAGCAGAAACTAGGAGGGGTGAGAAATGGAGCCTGGGATAAAATGGCAAAATGCACCCGCTAGGGTATTTCTCCAATGACCTATGTCCTCCAACTATACTCCCAGCTTCTGAGGTTTTCACCCTTCCAATAGCCCATCAAGTTATGAATCCATTGTTAATCTCATAAGCCATCTATAAGATCAGAGTTCTTATAATTCTGTCACCTGCCCAAGGCCACAAATGTGAGCATTGCTGCACTGGGGACCAAGTCTTCAATACATGGGCTTTGGCGGGGGGGCATTGCAGATTCAAAACATAGCTTGGCTATTGTAAGTTGAGCTACTTTAGATTTTGATGTGGCTGTGTCACTGTAGTATGCTGTTTTCAAGTCCTTTGGATATAGACTGAGGAGTGGGATAACTGGGTCATATGGTGGTTCCATTCCAAGTTTTCTAAGGTATCTCCATACTGCTTTCCATAGTGTTTGCACCAATTTGCGGTCTTACCAACAATGTATGAGAGTACTTTCCTCCCCACATCCTTGCCAACATTTATTGTTATATTCTTGATAATTGTCATTCTAACTAGAGTGAGATGGAATCTCATTGTGGCTTTAATTTGCACTTCTCTAATTACTGGAGATGTAACTCTGCATCATATACAACCACAGGAATGGCATCCTAGATGGAATAAGTTATACTCTATGTATGTATAATTTGCCAAAATACATTCTACTGTCATGTATAACTAAAAAGAACAAATAAAAAGGGATTCAAAACATAACATTCTGCCCATAGCTTCTGAAGTCTTGATGTCCACATGATAATACAAACTGTATTTGGTTATTCTCCAAGATTTCTGTAGTGAATAGTTTCAACAGAGCTAAAACATCCAAGTTCAAAGTCTCCTCTGAAATTCAAGGCCAACTCTTTGATGTAAGCCACTGTAAAATTTAAAGCACAAGGTCTGGGGCTGTAGCTCAGTGGCAAAGTGTTTGCCTAGCAGGCATTTGGTTTGATCCTCAGCACCATATAACAATTAACAAATAAAAACAAGGCATTCTGTCCATCTATAACTACAAGAAAAAAAGAAAGTTAAAGCGCAAGTAATATACTCCTCAGACACAAGGCACAGGGCAAAGATCCCTTTCCCAAAGGAAAGATTAGGAAAATGGTAAGGAGGAATAGTCCAAAGCATGACCAGAACCAAGTGGGTCAAACATCAATTCCTGTAAGTCCAGTTCAGCATTCGTGTCACACAATGGCATGCTTTGAGCTCCAAAGAGCTTTTACAGTGTCACATCGCAATTACCTTGCAACACCACTGTCCTGGGCTGTCTCTGCTCATTGCCTTCAGCTTTCCTTGGCACACATTCCACATTCCTGGCATCTCTAACTTCCTGGGATCTCCATGGCTGCTCACCCTTCATTTCACAGCTTCTCACATCTCCCACTTGTAGGTTGTACACAAGGGTTCTCACTATGTCATGCACTGAGTCTCCTCTTTGGCTTTCCTTTGACATCTTTGGTGTAAATTTGTGGGATTCTATAACTTTTGCTTTGCATTTACATATAAAAAAAAGCACCATGGAGAGGACATCATGGTCTGCCACCATGGAAGCAATACGCACCCACAACTTGAATGTGCCAACAGCTGTCTCAAGTGTCTAGATACCTGGAGAATGGGAAGAAAATTCTGGGGCAACAATTCTCTACAGAGCCCTGTGCCGACAGGGTACCCTTGGGTGCTTTCCTGGAATTATCTTTCAAATGAGCTTATACTTTTATGTTTGAGTGGGATATAGGGTATGGCTAGTTATTGAGAGGTACTCAACAGAGTTTCCTATTGTCCCAGTGCAAAGTATAAGCTATCAGGGGACCTTTAAGATTCAAACCATAGCAGGAAGCATGCATACTTTGCTAAGAATGTGGATTCATTGCAGGCATAGGATCAAATGGTTCTCAATTCAGATCCATTTCTTCCACATACTCTAAAAGTTGTTGTGCAAACTAGATATGACACTAAACTCCACAAGCCTCACAGTTCATTATCTTTCAAGAGTCTTTATTGAGCAATTGCTGTGTTTATTTCTATGTCCTAACCCCCAAGGGCACACCAACCCATGAGATAAAGTGAATTCCTGCCTCATGACAAAATGGAAGCCAAGATTTTAGCCTCACAGCCAATGGACTATGTAAATGAGACAGATCATTAGACAGCATGTGACATGTGGCAACATTCAATTAGCATTCATTTCCTCCTGCTCTTCTTTGTTCTCCATCACCTTAGTCTCAGGAGACTGAGGTCTATAAATGTCGACAGAGGGTCTGAGGTACACCATGGTATCTAGAACAGGATGTGCTAATTCAGCTTGGAGAGTGCTCCCATGCATGCTTTCTACTCACTCAGGTTCAGACTGTGTCTGGGCATTCTGGAGGGCCTTGTTTCTTTCCTGACACAGGAGCTAGAAACAGGAATCAGACTCAAGTCAAATTAAAGATGACCCAAACAACCATCTGACTAGATGCTTTAGAGATGCCCTCTGGTGATTCTTTAGAAAATAGGCCAGGGATATTTGGTGGAGTAGGCAGCCTACTGATGTACTTGAGGAGGGTGTACTGAACTGAATTACTAGTTATATTGAATCAGCCTGTCTGAATATTTATGTGTATTGCAATCATCATCTTCAATAAATAAATAGGAGGCAGGTAGCTCTGTGTATGTGTCAGTTTGACCTACTACCATGTACTGGGGAGTGAGGCCTCTGAACTCAGGGTGTGAAAGAAGGACTGAACAAGATGGCTCACCTTTTCTAAGCCTCAGTTTCCTCCCCTACAATAGGGAAATAGAACTACCCAGGTTTCAATTTGACCTTGATCTGACCTGTACTTGGCTTCCCATGTGTTCCTGAACTTTTGTGGGTACACACACTTAGGCCTTCTTGTACCTCCTCCCTCTAAGCCCATTTATGTCCACAACCTTTGTCCCAGATAAGCACTTTGTCTAAAGCATGCTCATAGATCCATCCAGGGCATGCTTATCTTCTTTCCTGCATAGCTGATTTTTTAATTACCATCTGTCTCATTCTCATCATGTACATTAAGTATTTCTTTGTGGTTCCCATGGAGTTCCATTGACATGCAAAAGTGATCTTATTTATGTGGATCAAGAGAAGTGTGAGTTCCATAAGATTCTACGTGCTGTAGTAAGCAGCTCCACCCTGTTCCCACTAAGTTATGAATGTCACAATGTTCCATGTGCATGCACCATGTGCTCAGTAACATAGAATAATAATTGGAGTTTTTTGTTCATTAGTCTCTTTAGTCATGTAGAAAACCAAAGTAGCACTAATTTTTATAGTGGTCATGAATTTGCCTTTACCAGAGTACTTTCTGTCTTTATTGAGCTGTAAAATCCTATTGAATGTCTTTCAGTTCAACTCAAAGAAATCTCCACATGTCCACTGGTGACCAAGTCCCTTAGCCCTTGTTTATCCATTGTTGTAGTTCAATTTTATGTGTGTCCCTCCAAAGTTCCTGTTGAAAGATCAAGCCAAATGTAACAGTATTTGGAGACATGGGCCTGACGAGGTGGTCAGGCCATGAGGCTCAGACATTATGAGCAGATGTGTACCTTTAGAAAAGAATCCTTGTGTAGCATTCACGAGGCTGTGAATTGGTTCCCAGCTAAACACACACATGCCCACACACACACACACACACACACACATACATACATACACACACACACACACACACACACACACACGCACACACACAAGCTTGTATAGATATGAGCACACTTATTAAGCCAGGAATGGTGATGCACATCTGTAATACTGATACTGGTGATGAGAATCAGGGCCAAGTCTTGTTCCCCTGATATAAATATTGAACACCTGAGAAATGCTGAGACTGTGTAGAAGGCAAGTTTTATTTAAAGGATAAAATAGAGATAGACTTCTACAAAGAGAAGGGGACCCAGAGCTGGGTGTCTGAGGAAGTGGGGGTGTCCTGCTCCTTTTGTACATTTTAAATTTTCTCTCTCATTCTCTCTCCTCCCTGCATCCTGCCCGTGTGACCCAAAATGTGGAGTGATCCAAGGGTAGAAATTAAGCCACCCAGGGGTATAGACATGAAGGGAGTGGTTGGGGAAGCATTCATTAACACCTGTTTGTAGAAAGAAACAATTCTCTGAAAGCAGGTAACATTGGCAACAGGTTGAGGAGGAGGGGAAGGGATTCAGAGGTATTAGCATTTTATTCCTTTAGTTTTGAACCAGCCCCCATAGTCCCAAACTGACTCAATTATTTGTAACCTACATGGACTACAGTGTGCGCCCCAGACTCAGTCCCAGCTACTCTGGAGGGTAAGGCAATAGAATACAATCTCAAGGCCAGTCTGGTAACTTAGTGAGACCCAGTCTCAAAATTTAATAAAAAGAGCTGGGAGGGAGCTCAGTGGTTGTAGTGGTTAATTTGAATTGTCAATTTGATCAATAAAGAGATGTCAAAGATTAAGAGGCTTCTGGATGTTTCTAGGATGATTGGCAAGTGGGGTAGTGAACTGAAGTGGATATACTCCTTTAGTGTGTGCAGCACCATCCAATAAATTGGAAGATAGGATGGAATAAAGGTTGGAAGAACAAGAAAGCAACAGCAGATGCAAACTCAATTCTTCTGGAATGGGTTCTTGATTACTTCTTTGATTGCCTGAGGACCTCAGACCTCTTCTCTTCACTCTTACAAAGCAGACTAATGATTCTTCAGGGAGTTTCCAGAAACCTTCAGTCTTGAACTAGGATAACATCATTGATCCCTCTTGTTCTGAGGCTTCAGCATTTTGGATTGTGTAGCTACTGGTTCTTCCATCTCTCCAGCCTGCAGACAGCTTTGTGGACTATCCAGCTTTTGGTTGTGTAAGTCTATCTAATAAATACTCTTTTTATAATCATACCTCCTGTTGGTTCCATTTTCTAGAGCAACCTGACTAATACAATTCTCTATAAACTTGCCAGCAAGTCTTAAGCCCCAGTACCATTAATAATTTAAAGGCATTCCCTCTAAAATCTGGAACAAGACAGGGATGCCCTCTATCACCACTTCTATTCAATATAGTTCTCGAAACACTGGCCAGAGCAATTAGACAGATGAAAGAAATTAAAGGCATGAAAATAGGAAAAGAAGAACTTAAATTATCACTATTTGCGGATGACATGATTCTATACCTAGAAGAACCAAAAGGGTCTACAAAGCAACTACTAGAACTAAAAAATGGATTCAGAAAAGTGGCAGGATATAAAATCAACCCGCATAAATCAAACGCATTTCTGTATATCAGCGACAAATCTTCTGGAACAGAAATGAGGAAAAACACTACTTTCACAATATCCTCAAAAAAATAAAATAAAATACTTGGGAATCAACCTAACAAAAGAGGTAAAAGATTTATACAATGAAAACGACAGAACCCTAAAGAGAGAAGTAGAAGAAGATCTTAGAAGATGGAAAAATATACCCTGTTCATGGATAGGCAGAACTAATATTATCAAAATGGTGATATTACCAAAAGTTCTCTATAGGTTTAATGCAATGCCAATCAAAATCCCAACAGCATTTCTTGTAGAAATAGATAAATCAATCATGAAATTCATATGGAAAATAAAAGACCCAGAATAACAAAAGCAATTCTAAGCAGGAAGTGTGAATCAGGCGGTATAGCGATACCAGATTTCAAACTATATTACAGAGCAATAGTGACAAAAACAGCATGGTACTCGTACCAAAACAGGCGGGTGGACCAATGGTATAGAATAGAGGACTCAGAGACTAATCCACAAAGTTACAACTATATTATATTTGATAAAGGGGCTAAAAGCATGCAATGGAGGAAGGATAGCATCTTAAACAAAACTGGAAATCCATATGCAACAAAATGAAACTAAATCCCTTTCTCTCACCATGCACCAAAGTTAACTTAAAATGGATCAAAGAGCTTGATATCAAATCAGAGACTCTGCGTCTGATAGAAGAAAACAGTTGGCTCCGATCTACATATTGTGGGGTCAGGCTCCAAATTCCTTAATAGGACACCCATAGCACAAGAGTTAATAACAAGAATAAACAAATGGGAATTACTTAAACTAAAAAGTTTTTTTCTCAGCAAGAGAAACAATAAGAGAGGTAAATAGGGAGCCTACATCATGGGAACAATTTTTTACTCCTCACACATCAGATAGAGCCCTAATATCCAGAGTATACAAAAAAAACTCAAAAAGTTAGACAATAAGATAACAAATAACCCAATGAACAAATGGGCCAAGGACCTGAACAGACACTTCTCGGAGAAGGACATACAATCAATCAACAAGTACATGAAAAAATGCTCACCATCTCTATCAGTCAGAGAAATGCAAATCAAAACCACCCTAAGATACCATCTCACTCCAGTAAGATTGATAGCCATTATGAAGTCAAACAACAATAAGTGCTGGCGAGGATGTGGGGAAAAGGGTACACTTGTACATTGCTGGTGGGACTGCAAATTGGTGCGGCCAATTTGGAAAGCAGTTTGGAGATTCCTGGGAAAGCTTGGAATGGAACCACCATTTGACCCAGCTATTGCCCTTCTCGGACTATTCCCTGAAGACCTTAAAAGAGCATACTACAGGGATACTGCCACATCGATGTTCATAGCAGCACAATTCACAATAGCTAGACTGTGGAACCCACCTAGATGCCCTTCAGTAGATGAATGGATAAAAAAAAATGTGGCATCAGTACACAATGGAGTACTACACAGCAATAAAAAAATGACTAAATCATAGAATTTGCAGGGTAATGGATGGCACTAGAGCAGATTATGCTTAGTGAAGCTAGCCAATCCCTAAAAAACAAATACCAAATGTCTTCTTTGATATAATGAGAGCAACTATGAACTGATCAGGGAGGAAGAGCAGGAAAAAAGGTTAACATTAAACAGACATGAGATGGGAGGGAAAGGGAGAGAAAAGGGAAATTGCATGCAAATGAAGGGAGACCCTCATTGCTATACAAAATTACATATAAGAGGTTGTGAGAGGAATGGGAAAATAAACAAGGAGAGAAATGAATTACAGTAGATGGGGTAGAGAGAGAAGATGTGAGGGAAGGGGAGGGGGGATAGTAGGGGATAGGAAAGGTAGCAGAATACAACAGTTACTAATAGGGCATTATGTAAAATTGTGGATGTGCAACCGACGTGATTCTGCAATCTGCATTTGGGGTAAAAATTGGGAGTTCATAACCCACTTCAATCTAATATATGAAATATGATATGTCAAGAGCTTTGTAATGTTGTGAACAAAAATAAAAAAAAAAAGGAAAAGGGGAAGGAACAAAGAAAGGGGTAGGCTTGAGGGAGTGGATTCAGTCTTTCTGTCTCCTTTGCTACATGAAGGCACAGCAACAAGGCCCCATATCAGAGAAAGCGAGCCCTCTCCACATACCTCATCTCCTGGTACCTTGACTTTGGACTTGTCAGACTCCTTAGAACCCACCACTTTGAGAAATCAATTTCTATTATTAAAAATCACCCTGACTGGGGCTGGGTTTGTGGCTCAGTGGTAGAGTGCTTGCTAGCATGTGTGAGGCACTGGGTTCAATTATGAGCACCACATATAAATAAATAAAATAAAGGTCCACTGACAAGTAAAAAAAAAACATATATAAAGCACTTGTCAACACTTCTGTTTCTCTCTACTATGGGAAGGACACTTTGCTTGACAATAGGATTCTGGACTGACAGGTTGTCCATCACTTTGAATGTTTCAACACACTACCTTCTGGTTTGTAGTTTTTTTGAGGAGAAATGTGATGAAGACATTATGGTAAAAAAATGATGAAGGTGACATTCCTCTCACCCCACTAGATGTGAATTACTTGGCCTATGGTGTCTTAGAGAACAGAGCATTATGTGACAGTGTCAGGATGTGAGATAAGTGCTACTGTCCTCTGGGCACTGATCATTTTGATTTGGAAGAAAAAGGAATTGAATACCCTGAGTGTAGATAGGATACAGTCTTTAAAAGGCAATCATGAATACAGACTTACAGACTTGGAATGAAACTTTCTACAAATCTGGGTTGAGAATGTAAATACTCCCAGTAGGAGAATACTCAAAGTCATCCCCAAGAGAGAAGAAATCTTACAGACTAGATTCTGGGGGAGGCCATGGGAGTGTCAGGAGAGGAAAGAGGAAGAGAAGGAAGAAAGTGAGGGGAGGTGAAGGGAGAGAGGCAGTAGAGTGAGAAGTGGGAAATGAAGAGAGAGAAAGCAGAAACATGAGGGAAAGTGGAAGTGAAGCCCTTTAGGAGAGGGAAAGAGCAGAGTATAAAGGGAGCCAATGGGTGGGTGGGGGTAAAGGAGGGAGATCATCAGGAAGAGGAGGAGGAGGACAAAGAAAGGGAGTAGTAGAGGGAAAAGGGGTTGCATAGAAATAAGGGGTTATATACATGGGAGGAGAGAGGCAAGGATGGGGAACAAATAGGGTGGGGTGGCCCAGAGGTAATGGTTCGAAGACAGTCCCTGCAGGACTCACAGAGGGAACTCACAGAGGGAACGGCTGTCACAGGAGATCGGATTAGAAGGCTTGGGCACTCCTATTCCTTATGAATTATTGCCTTGAAGAATTGGAGTGACAGCCCTTCTATTGTCTCCCTAAGGAGGGGAGGCTAGAAAGAGGTTGCTGTTGAATCTGGAGGTTTGGGATGAAACTGAATTCATTACTTCTGCTTGCAAGTTGGGTCTGCACATGCTGCAGGCCTCTCATCTAGTAGGCTGGCTGCATGGTTTCACAGCTTGGGAACCATGTCACTCTCCTCTCAGAAGTACCCCTAACTGGCATTAAGGAAAAAGGGCAATGACTACTCTGGCTACTCAAGGCTGTAAAGTAGCATTGACAGGGGAACAGTAATCAGGGTCTTCCTATTATCCAAAGTTTCCTTTAACTCCCGTGATCCTTTGGGCTGGTTGGATTAGTTGCCCTTACCAACGCGTGATCCCAAATTTGTTTGCTTTGTGTGATTTCCATCTCAAAAGGAGAAACTCTATTTTTTTCTTTACTATTTACCCTTAATTATGGAAACACTATAGACAGGGTTGCCTGTAATGGAGAAACTCAATTATTATGCTAAGAGAGAGGACATTACTCAAGGATCATGTGCTCCAGAAATGTTCTTAGAATTTTCTGAAATATTTGCCATGATACTCATTCTTAGTTGCCACTCAAATGCTGTTTTATTTGTTGTAAATATTTGAACTTAAATTGCTCAAGGGTCTTTGTTTCAACTGTATTTGTTTTCTCTTTGATGGGTTTATAATTATCCAAAGGAAAACTGCAGGATTTGGAATTCTAGGGAATGGGATCTTCCATTCTTGTGGGTCAGCACTCACCAGAGACAACATGATGTTTGGGTCCCAAAAGGTGCTCAAGGACTTAAACATTTTCTGTAACCTTATATGGGTCCTATAGAAGCAATTGTGGTTCAGAGGGGTAAAAGAAAGCTGTGTCTACATGGTTTTGCAGTATGTATGAGAAGAGAGTGTAGAAAGATACAGAGAATGCTTGGCTCATGTTCAGGAGATTAGTGGGTCACCTCTTTCCCAAAGTCCTTGGATCAGACTAACACTTTGTCTTAAGATCCAAGATACATTGGGTGAGGATACCCTCCATCATTGGGCCACATCAATCTGAAAGTGAAAGGAAGAAGCAAACACTTGAACTAATCAGTTGACCTGGTTTGTGTTCTACAGTGAGAAGCTGAAGAAGAGCTTGACCAGGGATGAAAGGGATTGAGCAAACCTTCTCCAATAAGCCTGTCACCTGTGCCTTCAAACGGATGGCTGCTTTCTCTGTTTTTCATGGGTCAACAGGTGCCTGATATTTTTCATAGAGATGCTTCTAAAAAACACGTAGAACTCTGGGAAAAAAGAGGAAATTTTCTTTGGTCAATTTCACTCACCCTTTCAAAAATGCCCAATGCTGGGCACCAAAAAATAAAAGTTTTGAAATTTTTTTTTTTTTTTTGGCGTGGTAGACACACCACCCCAATCAGAGGAGGGGAAGAGCCACTGCCTGGGCCTGCAAGGTAGGCAGACCTGTGACATACTTGGAGAACAGGCCCAGTGGCCCACAGGCGTGGTAGACACATCACCCCAATTGGAGGAAGGGCCCAGCTGCCACCCGCAAGGTAGGCAGACTGCAAGTCCCAGAGAAGGGACCCAGTGGCCCACCGGCCTAGTTAAAAGATCACCCCAATTGGAGGAGGGGCACAGCTGCCACCCACGCCTGCAAGGTAGGCAAACCTGCAACCTGGAGAACAGGCCCAGCGGCCCGCCAGCATGGTAGACAGATCACCCCAATTGGAGGAGGAGCACAGCCGCCACCCGCACCTGCAAGGGAGACTTTGCAACTATACAAGAGCAATATAAATATATAGGGGGAAAATTCAATAACACAACAATTTCACCAAGCAGAAAGAAATGCGAGCAATATGAAAAGACAAGAAAAGAAAGGACCACATGCAATGCAGATCAACTCAACTTTAGAAGACATAATAGCTGTAGCAGACAGAATGTCAGATAAAGAATTCAGGATTTACATGCTTCAGATGATCTGGAGTCTCAAGGAAGACATTAGACAGCAAAATCAGACAATGAAAGATTACTTCAACAATGAATTACATAAACAAATCCAAGAAGCAAAAGATCAACTAAACAGGGAGACAGAGGTTATAAAAAACAAACAAACAGAAATCCTAGAAATTCAGGAAATAATAAACCAACTTAAAAACTCAAATGAGATTACTACCAGCAGAGTACAACTCTTAGAAGATAGAACATCAGACAATGAAGACAAAGTATTTGAACTTGAAAAGAACATAGGCAGCTCAGCGAGACTCTTAAGAAACCATGAGCAGAACATCCAAGAAATATGGGATAACATAAAGAGACCAAACTTAAGAGTCATTGGGATACAGGAAAGTATAGAGGTCCAAACCAAAGGAATGAGCAATCTGTTCAATGAAATAATATGAGAAAACTTCCCAGACTTGAAGAATGAGACAGAATCCCAAATCCTAGAAGCCTACAGGACGCCGAATGTGCAAAAGCATAAGAGACCCACACCTAGACACATTATAATGAAGATACCCAACATACAGAATAAGGAGAGAATTTTAAAAGCTTCAAGAGAAAGGAAGCAGATTACATTTAGGGGTAAACCAATCAGGATAACAGCTGATCTTTCAACCCAGACTCTGAAAGCTAGAAGATCCTGGAACAACATATTTCAAACGCTGAAAGAAAATGGGTTCCAACAAATAATTGTGTATCCAGTGAAATTAAGCTTCAGGATGGAAGATGAAATTAAAACCTTCTACGATAAACAAAAGTTAAAAGAATTTGCAGTTAGAAAACCATCTCTTCAAAACATCCCCAGGAAAACATTACAGGAAGAGGAAATGGAAAATAACAATGAAAACCAACAGTGGGAGGTAGTACAGTAAAGGGGAAAAAATAATCAAAGAGGAAAAACAAACCATGTTAAGTAACATAAATAAACAAATATGGCTGGAAGAACAATCCATATCTCAAAAATAACCCTAAATGTTAATGGCTTAAACTCACCAATTAAGAGACACAGGCTAGTAGAATGGATACAAAAAAAAAAAAAAAAGATCCAACAATATGCTGCCTACATGAGACACATTTGATAGGAAAAGACATACATAGACTGAAGGTGAAAGGTTGGGAAAAATCATATCACTCATATGGACTTTGGAAACAAGCAGGAGTGTCCATACTCATATCAAATAAAATAGATTTCCAGCCAAAGTTAATCAAAAGGGATAAAGAGGGACACTACATACTGCTCAAGGGAACCATACACCAACAAGACATAACAATCATAAATATATATGCTCCAAAAAATGGTGCAGCTATGTTCATCAAACAAACTCTTCTCAAGTTCAAGAGTCCAATAGACCACCATACAATAATAATGGGAGACTTCAACACACCTCTCTCACCACTGGACAGATCTTCCAAACAAAAGTTGAATAAGGAAACTATAGAACTCAATAACACAATTAACAACCTAGACTTAATTGACATATTTAGAATATACTACCCAACATAAAGCAGTTACACTTTTTTCTCAGCAGCACATGGATCCTTCTCAAAAATAGATCATATATTATGTCACAGGGCAACTCTTAGACATTATAAAGGAGTAGAGATAATACCACGCATCCTATCTGATCATAATAGAATGAAACTGGAAATCAACAATAAAAGAAGGAAGGAAAAATCATGCATCACTTGGAGAATGAACAATAGGTTACTGAATGATCAATGCATTATAGAAGACATCAAGGAGGAAATTAAAAAAATTCTTAGAGATAAATGAAAACACAGACACAACATATCGGAATCTATGGGACACAATAAAAGCAGTGCTAAGAGGAAAATTCATTGCCTGGTGTTCATTCTTTGAAAAAAGAAAAAACCAACAAATAAATGATCTCACATGTCATCTCAAAATCCTAGAAAAAGAAGAGCAAAACAACAGCAAAAGAAGTAGAAGGCAAGAAATAATTAAAATTAGAGCTGAAATTAATGAAATCGAAACAAAGTTTTGAAATTTTGAATTGAAACTGAATTCACTGTTTCTGCTGGCATGTGGGTTTTGCACAAGCTGCAAGGCCTCTGTAGCCAAGAAGGGCTGCAGCTCTTAATGTAGGCCATGTTCTTCAGTATTGCAACAGACCCAAACAGCTCACTATCAATTTCTTTTTTCTGGATTCTTTCTGGGATCTTGTCCTGTGAATTTGAAGAATGAAATCCACAGACCAAGATGAGTGAGTTTAAGAGTACGATTTATCGAAGAACAGGAACAGAACACTTGCAGTGCAAGAGGGGACATGATAGCAGATTTTTTTTCCTTCTGAGTGTGCTTATATAGCGGTTTAGATAGCACTTGGATCACTACTATTGGTCTACTTATGCTACTTATGATTTGGAAATGTACTAAACTGCTGGATGAAATTTATGCGACTTAGGGCTTGGAAACATACTAATGTTATTAGTCCATTGTTGAGTCCCAAATTTCATTCAAGTCTTCTCCACTTTCATTTTTTTTCATGGCAGGGCATAAAGTAGGAGGTTTGAGGTTGTGGGGTGGCTGCAGTGCGGTGCAGAGTGTGATTCCGCAGTGGACATGCCACTGTGTGCAAGCCGTGTTTCTGTGTGGTGATGGGTTGTATTGCTCTGACTTGGCACTTGCACACTATACTTCAGGCCTGCCACACCTTTATGGTAGGCTCAATGTGTCCATGGACCATGCTTGCCCCAAACTCCAACCCACCTTCCACTCCACCATTCCACCCCTCTGCTATCACTTCTTGGCAGGACCAGTAGGCTGGCTGTGCGGATGGGCAGGTGAGGAACCATGTCACTGAGAGTATGAAAACCAGGAGAGTCCTTGGAGTCTACAAAGCCTGCTAGGCCTCAGCAGAAAGCTTCAGTTTTTCAGGCAGCCAAACGCCTTTCAGCAGATGAAATTTAATGTCATAGGAGATGTCTTGGGTAGCACCTCTGCTTTTTTTCCCTGTTGATTGGGCACTTAAGCTTTTTTCTACTTGGGGCCAGTGTAAGTCATGCTGGAGTGAATATATAAGTCTTTGTCAACATCTCTGGCTATTATCCTGGCAATATGCCAGAGGCAGACTTACTGGGTAAATACTATGTACATTTTTCAGTTTCTTCACATCTATTGTAAAATGATACATAGTAGTGGTGTCATATAGAAATATTTATCCAAGAGCAGTGTAGAGGATTGCTGGGCTCACAGCAATTGCACCATCTGGACTTTCATACTTTGTGTGAATCCTTGCTAGGTGGATATGCAAGAGGTATTCATTTCTGCTCAAATGGGGTGCAATGTCCCTGGCATTGTGACTAGTGGAAAGCCAAAATGGAGACCTCTTTCTTTGGGTTTCAATGTGGTTTTACTGAACCATAGATGCACCACCCCCCAAAACACACACACACACACACACACACACACACACACACACACACAAACACAGTATTACCTTAGGATGCACATATACTGGAGGTCACTGAGCTTGTACTTTTGTGGCCTTTGCATGCTGCTCTTAGTTCAATATATATAGTACCTTTTCTCTAGAGCATCATTTCACAATAGATATGAAGAAACTAAAATGGATGTAGCTTCCTGGGACTCCTCCCGTGTCAACTGGGAACCTTGCTTTGTTCCTCCAAGTCTCTGACATGTCAGCTTCTCCTGCCTAAGAGACTCATTGCTGGGGCTGAATTTCTACTGGAGTTTTGCCACCACATCTCATGAACAGCACTCTCTGGGGTGTTATTTTTAGCTGGTCTCACCATGATAAACTTCTCAGTGGAATTTATCCTATGTATCCTCTCATATAATGTGGCCTCTGGTGAGTGGGAGGGGATGTTAAAGGGGTGAGGTGCAGGTATCTTTTTTCTCCTGGTAGCATCATCCTTTCCTCCTTGGGAGCACTGTGTTCTTCAGCTTTCCCTCACTGTGCCCATGACCTTAGGGAACCAATTTACAAGGGGTACAGGCTGATTTGGGCTTATGGTCTCATAGTGGCTTAGCCCTGTGGTTTTGGGCTGGTGATGGAACAGCCAGTGTGGCAGAAGCACTTTTTGGAGTAAACTGCTCACTTCATGGTGAATGTAGGAAAAGTACAGACTGAAAAGGACCAAAGTCCCATATCCCCTTCAGGGCTATGCCCCCAGTGATATTCCTTCTTTCCACTAGGCCTAAATGTTACACCTCCCAATAGCACCACAGACTGAGGATGCCTTGAACACCAGGGACTTGTGGTTTATTTCAGACTCAAATTGCAGCAAACACCCACCAACTGACTTGTATCTGGTAGGCGGCCATCCCAGACTACAGACATGAGGAAATAAACCCTGATGTTTCCCAACTAAGGAGAATTCCCTCTAGATCCTTCCAACAAGGAACAGATTACATTATCTCTTCTGTTTACTTCAAAGCCCTCTAGGGACAGCATGTGCAAATTTTACTATCCCACTTAGGCTGGGAAGTATGTATGGCAGAGCAGGGACCACCTGACTTCTGAATTCAGAAAAGCACCCCTCCTCCACTGATGCACCATCTGAAAAAGGTGTAAACATTTTGCATTCCAATATCAAGTGCAGGTTGGTAGGTACACAACCTGTGAGTTCATGCACCTATGTTCTCTGGTGGCGTTACCCTAGGAAAACCAAGTCCAGTGGTGGGGACAGAGACTATGTGTCCCTCAAAGCCTGACATATTCTGACTCTTTACAGCAAAAGTGTGGGATCCCTAATCTAGAATTAGTGATGGTAACAGGAGCAATAAGTTGTCCAGTGTGGGGCTCACATATCTGGCCAGGCATCTCCAGGGCTTTCCTGGTGTCACCTTTTTTATTCTAATTCTTTGCCCCCAACCTTCTGAGGGAGGATGTAATACTCCAATTTGCAGATTAGAAAATTGAAGCTCATTTTGCTTTTGTTTATTTGCCACATGGTTGAGCCAGGTTTGATCCCAATGCTCAGATTTCAGTGGTTACTCTGATTGCTGCTCCCTGCATCTCTAGGCCTCTACTTCCACACTTGGGTTCCTTTATGTAGACAAGGCTCCAGGCAACAACAAATCAGAGGTGCCCTGATGTGTCCTACTGAGGTACTCACCTTTGGCTGCAGTTGTTCTTGCTGCCTGACATTTCAGCAGACTGAAGTTTTGTGGCTGAGGCATTCCTGTCACCTTGCTCATTGGATGTCTCCTCAGAACCTGTCTCTTCTATGTGTTTTACCCTCAGAACTGTAGTAAAGAGCCCTGATCACCTGCTGGGAAGTATCAAGCAACAGGAAGGGGTGGGCTCATCTAATGATGTTGACTCCTGGAGGAACAGTATTTATGCCCATGAAGGCATCTTCCTGTGATTCTAACAACTGGGTCCCAGAGAGAAAAGAAAGCTCAGAAGATGAGGGCTGGGGAGGGACTCAACTATTAGATGTGTCATTTAATAAAGGAAGGCACCTTTGAGGCCAGAGTTAGCCAAACATGAGCTTGGGCATCCCTGAATTCCAGGAGGCCATTGTTTGGGTCTGGTGGTTACTGACCCAGGTACTGGCCAGGCCTGGACTGTAAGGCCCTTGCCCACAGAAGCCCAGATCATGTGTTCACCCTATGGCATGTAGTCCTGATGGACATAGGGTGCTACACTTGATCTACTAGAGGGAGGAGGAGGTTCCAAGGTCATGACTAGGGGTGTGTGTGGGGGTTCACACGCTTTCCCCGTTGTCTACGTAAGCATCACCCTGGGAGGAGACCCTCTCTCATCCCACTCAGGTGGCAGAATCCTGCACTGTTAGCACACATCCTGCCCGTGGAGTGTAGGGGTGGCCCTCTAAAGTCACAAAGGGCAATGATACTTTCACAGCACCCTTCATGGGTTTAAAGTGTGTTGTGCTACATTGCGAGCCCTGCAGAATGGAAACCAGGGCTTGGAGTTTGGTGAATATCCACAGACCTGCCCTGCCCTACTGGCTATGTGTCCTTCCTCAAGCCTGGCCCTTCCCTCACTAGGAGCTTGGTTCCTCCTGAGCTGATGGAGTCCACACAACTTCCTGGGCAGAATAAGCTCACCTGAAGAGTCCCCCACCACCTCCTTATCCTCCTTAATCCTGGACTAGGGGCAGGTAGATTAGGGAGAGAGAGTGGCCCTGGGTTCAAACTCTGTGCCACACCCCAGTTCTCGCTCTCCCCTCCAGCCTCAGTTTCTCCTCCATAAGCTTGAGCACAGGTACCTTCAGAGTTCCTCCCTCTAGTGGGGCACCATGTGCAAAGCACAAAGTAATTGGCTGTATCAGACACCCAGGCTGTGAGGTCTGGAGACAGGGCCAAGGCCAGGGGGACCTGTGAGGCCCCAGCATCATAGAGATGACACTGGAGTCATCTGGCACACTGGCTGAGAGAGGGAGAAATAGAGGTAGAGACAGAAATATATATATATATATATATATATATATATATATATATATATATATATATATGTATATATATATATATATATATATATATAGAGAGAGAGAGAGAGAGAGAGAGAGAGAGAGAGAAAGAGAGAGAGAGAGTGTGTTTGTTCTTATATTCAGAGACAGGAGGAGACTACAGCAAATTACCAGGAAAGTCCAGTTAACCCTCTTCTCAGTGGGCTCAGGTGTTTGTGCCAAGTCCTCTGGAGTATACTAGAGACATTTGCTTGCCACAGATCAGGTCTGCTCAGCCTCTAAAGGATAGGAACCCCCCCCCCCCAGTCTGGCAATGTCCCTTCACTTTGTGTCCTTACATTATTGCTCAACATCTGCATTAGCTCCACTCCAGGACAGAATGCCATGGGAACCCTGCTCTCTACTCCCAGTGCTCTAGCCCCAGTTAGGAGTGAACTGTAATCCCTGGGCACCAGGAGCTCCCTGCATCTCTGCATGTTCATACACAGCATCCCTCCATTGGTCTCCATTTGAATCTTTTGAACACCAGCAATTTGTCCAGGAATGCTGCAGTCTGGATGGGCACAATTCAGGAGCCACTTGTCTAAAGAAACAAACTTTATTTTTAGAACACACACACCACAACCACACAGCTCCTCAGGAAGAGCCCTCAGAGCCCAACTGTGACCACCAGCTTCCCACAAGCCTCTCAACCTCCCCCACTCCTCCTGCTCTTGAGGCCGATTGGCTGGGTTGCGTGGGCAGAGCCAAAAAAAGTTCCCCAATGAGCAGCTCCATGGTCTGAAAGGGTGGGGAAACAGCCCAATGAGCATCACCACAGAGGAGCCAATCAGTTGGCAGCTAGAAGTTTGTTGGGGTCACTGTGAGCCAAACATTAGCTGGTAGCTGGAAGTTTGCTGGCAGCTGGAAGTTTTCTGGGGCCCCTTCGGCTGTTTAAACAACAAGCATGTGGCTTAGGGACTGTGCCTGCATTAGGTTGTCCAATAGTACATATGGTCCTTACCCATCATCAAATGAGCTGACCTCAAAGCGTCAGCCTCATGTCTTAGGTTGGTACCATTGCAATTGGATCTTACCCGTCATTCACTACTGGTCTAGCATAAAGCCACACCTGTGGATAGGTCTTTTTACCAGAGGGAGGGGGGGGAGGTGAGGTTCTTTGTCTCACCTCTGTTGGCCCCCAAATTTTAGCTGAACGACCATGACAAGCAGAAGGGAGGAAGATACACCAAGCCAACTGAGAGCTCCTTTTGGAAAAATTGTACTACCGATGACACCATCAGCAAAAATACCCCAACACTACCACAAGTCTCTGTACCAACAGATAGTTCACAATGCATACAAGTGAGTTCACAATGCATACAAGTGATACATAGTCCAGGCAAGTTCTGCAAGCAGTTCAGTGATGGCTATTGCAGAAGCTGTAGATTGGTTTTATCTTTGTCTTCACTGGCACTGGGATGAAGATAGGAATTCTGGAAATAATGGCTAAAGAAAAAATTATGTAACATTCCAGAAGGCACTAAAAGAAAACAATTTTCTGAACAATTTACATGATCTCAAACATAATTATGAAATATAATGAAAAGGAAAGGTGAAAGTAAACAAACAGATCTGTTAACCTCCTTTTTTGTTCATAGTAAAACAATCCTCAACAGCTGTTTACCTAATTTAAATTAAACCATTTAAATCACATGAATAAAAAAAATTGGATCCATTTTTTTCATGAGCGCTCATAATATATGATATACGGACATATGTACATACAAACATACAACATAAAGCACAAGTGTGCACACATAATATAATACATACAACACATAACATAATAGTAAAGGCCTTATAACTTTTTGCAGGTGAAATTTCCAATACAATGTTTAAAAACTATATAGTCAAAAAATAGAACTGATCAGCAAAACATTTACCTAAGTCTGTATGAGCTCAGAAAACAAAATAGAACTTCATGATGTGGGGAAGGGTAATAATAAAATAGATATGAAAAAAGCATCCTGGTTCTGTCGTAGATGTAAGGATAGTCAAACTGGAGTTTTGGATATCAGCTGTTATGGATTTGAGCCAAATCATCTTCCTTTTGGTCTGTAGAAATCGCTTTAGTTAATCTCCCTGGAATTCAAATCAGCTGCTGTTCTCCCTGTGGAAACATACAAACAGACCCCCGACTCCAGACAATCACTGGGTCAGGACCTTAGCTAATCTCTCTGGAATCCAAATCAGCTGCTATTCTCCCTGTGGAAACACACAAACAGACCCCCAATTCCAGATAATTACTGGGTCAGAACCCTTCCATTGTCCTGTTAGAATATCCTTCCAAAGTACCTTGGGCTTATGTACATCTTTTGGACACATGTGCCTTTCCACTGCACTAAGCCCTGATGAATCCAAATTTTAAAAGTTTAGAGTAAAAAGGGTTATTTTAAGTTTATCTTTGGGGGATATATACCCCTTCCCAATTCCCTCTTTTTGCTTTAATAAGTACATTTTAATAGTTTGATGAGCTCTTTCAACTATGCCTTATTCCAGTGGATTGTATGGGATTCCTGTTATATGAGTAATGCCAAATGATGAGCAAAATAGTTTAAAAGAGGTAGAAGTATAGCCAGGGCCATTATCTGTTTTTAACTGTTTTGGAACGCCCACAGTGGCAAAATTTTTTAAGCAATGAGCTATAATATCTCTATTTTTTTCTCCAGCATGAAGGGAGCCCATCAAAAATCTGGAAGAAGTATCAACTGTAACATGCAAAGATTTTAATTTTCCAAATTCTGGCAAGTGTGTGACATCCATCTGCCAAATATGGTTAGGTATCAGTCCTCTAGGATTGACTCCAAGATTAACTTGTGGTAAAAAGGTCACACAATTTTGACATTGTTTTATTATTTGTCTAGCTTGTTCCTTAGTTATTTTAAAATGCTTTTAAAAGTATTTGCATTGACATGGAAGGATTTATGAAAATTTGTAGCTTCTTCTAGTGTAGAAAAAATATGTATGTCATTTGTAGTTTTATCTGCTAAATCATTGCCCAAACTAAGGGCTCCAGGCAATCCTGTATGTGGCCTGATATGTCCTATAAAAAATGGATCTTTTATGTCCCAGATTAGACTTTGTATAGTGGAAAGCAAAGAGAAAACAGTAGAGGAATGGGAAATCCTACCAGCATCTTCAAGGGAGACTATAGCATTAACTATATACTGACTATCGGAAAATAAATTAAATACAGAATCTTTAAACATTACAAAGCTTGTAATACTGCATTAAGCTCTACCTTTTGAGCTGATTGTTTGGGTACTAAAAATGTAAAAGTTTGATCAGGGGTAACTACTGCTGCTGTACCATTATTTGACCCATCAGTGAATATATTTGGAGCATTCATGATAAGTGGTTTTCTTATCATTTTTGGAAAAATTACAGGATGTGAAGACCAAAAAGACAACAAAGGATTAGATGGTAAGTGGTTATCAAATGAAACATTAGATTTGCAGATGATTATTGCCCAAGTATTTAACTCATTATCTAACTCATCAATTTGATCCATAGTATATGGAGTAATAATTTTATTGGGAGAAATTCCAATCACTCCCTTTGCTACTTTTATTCCTTTGAGTATTAATTGTCTACAGCCTCAGGATACCTAGTAAGAATAGTGTTAGGAGAATACGATAAATGTATCCATAATAATGGACCTTCTTGCCAAAATACTTCTGTAGGAACATTTTTTGTTGGTATTACAATAAATAATAAAGGAAAACATATCAATACTATCCAAATGCATATTTTCCATATATATTTCAATGATTTTTAATGTCTTTCTTGCTTCAGGTGTTAACATGTTGGGTGAATTTGGATCTGATGGACCTTTTAGGATATCAAATAAAGGTCCCAACTCTCCTGTTGGTATACCTAGATAAGGCTTTATCCAATTTATTTCTCCTAATGTCTTTTGAAAGTCTTTAAGTGATTTGAGTTTATCTACTCATATTTGAACTTTTGGTGGACAGACCATGGTCGAGGATAATAGAACTCCTAAATAATTAATTGGAAAATTTAATTGTACTTTATCTATTGCTATCTTTAGGTTATAATTTTTAAATAAATTTGTAAGTGTGGCATAACATTCTAACAACGTGCTTTTATCTTTGTGTGCTAATAATACATCATCCATATAGTGAAATATTTGTAGTTCAAGGTTTTGATTTCTAAGTGGCTGGATTGCTTTGTTATCATAAATTTGACATATAGTTGGGCTGTTAGCCATCCCTTGAGGGAGTTCTTTTCATTCATATCTCTGATCAGGACCTTCATGATTCAGTGCAGGGAAAGTAAATGCAAAACGTCAACTATCCTCAGGATGAATTGGAATTGAAAAAAACCCACAATCTTTAATATCTATAACTAAAACATACCAGGTTTTTGGCAAAGTAGACATTTGAGGAATCCCCAATTGAGCAGGTCCCATAATAACCATCTTGTTATTAATAGCTCTTAAATCTTGCATTAATCTTCATTTACCAGATTTCTTTTTGATGACAAAAATGGAGTATCATAGGGATATACAGAATGTTGTATATGTCCCTCCACTAATTGTAGTTTGACCAGGTCATGGGCTGCTTGTATCTTTTCTTTATTGTCTCAGTGACCCCTTCTAAAAACCAAATCCATGTCTATTTATTCCTTGATCTATTTGAATTGGTGCTGCTATATCTTGTTCTTGGTCTCCTAATCTTTTTTCTTTCCTAAAACCTTGTCTAGCCCTAATAGTGGGCACATTTGGATTGATGTTATTTGTTAATGTCAAACCTAATTGATCTAGGACATCTCATCCCCATAAATTTATAGGAAGATGATCCAATACATATGGCTGTATAGTTCCTTCACATCCTTCAGGATCCTTCCAATCCAATACCATTGCACTTCTATGGGGATTAGTTGCCACTCCTAGGCCTCAAAGCATTTGAGTGCCTGTTGTAATGGCCAATGTTTCAGCCATTCCTGATGAGATATGATGCTAAGGTCTGCACCTGTATCCAGTAGCCCATTAAATTCATGTCCTTGAATACTTATACAATGAAACCTACAGAACCCCAAAAAGAGAAATAGAAGAAGATTTTAGAAGATGGAAAAATATACCCCGTTCATGGATAGGCAGAACTAACATCATCAAAATGGCGATATTACCAAAAGTTCTCTATAGGTTCAATGCAATGCCAATCAAAATCCCAATGGCATTTCTTGTAGAAATAGATAAAGCAATCACAAAATTCATATGGAAAAATAAAAGACTCTGAATAGCAAAAAGCAATTCTAAGCAGGAAGTGTGAATCAGGAGGTATAGCAATACCAGATTTCAAACTGTACTACAGAACAATAGTAACAAAAATAGCATGGTACTGGTACCAAAACAGGCTGGTGGACCAATGGTACAGAATAGAGGATACAAAGACCAATCCACAAAATTACAACTATTTTATATTTGATAAAGGGGCTAAAAGCATGCCATGGAGAAAGGATAGCATCTTTAACAAATTGTGCTGGGAAAACTGGAAATCCATAAGCAACAAAATGAAACTGAATACCTTTCTCTCACCATGCACAAAAGTTAACTCGAAATGGATCAAAGAGCTTGATATAAAATCAGAGACTCTGAGTCTGATAGAAGAAAACAGTTGGCTCTGATCAACATATTGTGGGTTCGGGCTCCAAATTCCTTAATAGGACACCCATAGCACAAGAGTTAATAACAAGAATCAACAAATGGGACTTACTCAAACTAAAAAGTTTTTTTCTCAGCAAGAGAAACAATAAGAGAGGTAAATAGGAAGCCTACATCCGGGGAACAAATATTTACTCCTCACACTTCAGATAGAGCCCTAATATCCAGAGTATACAAAGAACTCAAAAAATTAAACAATAAGAAAACAAATAACTCAATTAACAAATGGGCCAAGGACCTGAACAGACACCTCTCAGAGGAGGACATACAATCAATCAACAAGTACATGAAAAAATGCTCACCATCTCTAGCAGTCAGAGAAATGCAAATCAAAACCACCCTAAGATACCATCTCACTCCAGTAAAATTGGCAGCCATTATGAAGTCAAACAACAATAAGTGCTGGCGAGGATGTGGGGAAAAAGGTACACTTGTATATTGCTGGTGGGACTGCAAATTGGTGTGGCCAATTTGAAAAGCAGTATGAAGATTCCTGGGAAAGCTGGGAATGAAACCATCATTTGACCCAGCTATTGCCCTTCTCAGACTATTATCTGAAGACCTTAAAAGAGCATACTACAGGGATACTGCTACATCGATGTTCATAGCAGCACAATTCACAATAGCTAGACTGTGGAACCAACCTAGTTACCCTTCAATAGATGAAAGGATAAAAAAATGTGGCATTTATACACAATGGATTATTACTCAGCACTAAAAAAATGACAAAATCATGGCATTTTCAGGGAAATGGATGGAATTAGAGCAGATTATGCTAAGTAAAGCTATCCAATCCCTAAAAAACAAATACCAAATATCTTCTTTAATATAAGGAGAGCAACTAAGAACAGAGCAGGGAGGAAGAGCATGAGAAAAAGATTAACATTAAACAAGGACAAGAGGTGGGAGGGAAAGGGAGAGAAAAGGGAAATTGCATGGAAATAGAAGGAGGCCCTCATTGTTATACAAAATTACATATAAGAGGATGTGAGGGGAAAGGGAAAAAAATTAAAAAATAAAAAACAAGGGCGGGCTGGGGATGTGGTTCAAGCGGTAGCGCGCTTGCCTGGCATGCATGCGGCCCGGGTTTGATCCTCAGCACCACATACCAACAAAGATGTTGTGTCCGCCAAGAACTAAAAATAATAAATATTAAAAATTCTCTCTCTCTCTCTCTCTCTCTCTCTCTCTCTCCCTCTCTCCTCTCTCACTCTATCTTAAAAAAAAATACAAGGGAGAGAAATGAATTACAGAAGATGGAGTAGAGAGAGAAGATGGGAGGGGAGGGGAGGTTGGATAGTAGAGGATAGGAAAGGTAGCAGAATACAACAGTCACTAGTATGGCAATATGTAAAAACGTGGATGTGTAACTGATGTGATTCTGCAATTTGTATACCGGGTAAAAATGGGAGTTCATAACCCACTTGAATCAAATGTATGAAATATGATATGTCAAAAGCTTTGTAATGTTTTGAACAACCAATAAAAAAAAAAAGTCTTCACTGGCCATTAATTGTGATAAAGCTGCTTCTTATATTTAAGAAGAAAGTTATATTACTGTATTTATTTTAGTCTAAAATGTATACTCTTCACAAAAAAACTGAAAAAACCTTAACCACTAATTTTTAATTATGGTATTTTTAATAAATGTTCTTTCTTGGTCTCTATCAGGGAAACATTGTTCAAAGTGTCATCTCTGGATTCGTGCAGTTTTGCAAATTGCTCCTTATTTGCAATGATATAGAAATTGAGAGTAGGAACTTCAAGCATTTCATAGTAGTTTAGCAGAGTCATTTTATGACTACCTCCTATTTCCATCACATGTTTAATTGTGTTTTCTGGTTTACTCTTAATATGCTCTAGTTATTATTTTTTAATGGAAAAACTAGCTGATTTTTTGGCATTATCAATGCCAAAAAGACTTTAAATCAAGATTTTTCATTTATCATAAAGTTACTTTCACATTTGCAACAATCACAGGAAATATGTTTCTTTGTATAAAGGGACACCCTTTGATTGGAGTTTAAAATATTCTCCACTGCAGGATTACATATATAAAACTCTGTTTGTTGCTCATATAATAGTGGATTAATCAAATTAAAAGTTATACTCTCTAGAATAAGATAAAATGGAAAAAAAATTACTCATCAGATTCATATATAAGCAAAATATTATCTTAAGAATTATAAATCCATTAAGCTTCAATTGGAGCAAAAGTATAATCACTTAAGTAAAAACAGTTACTTAAACTAAAAATGAGAGATAGATTACTTTTGAAGGCAGATGGAAAATATTTTCAGGTTTCTTGTTGTGCTTCTGGAGTTTCAGTAGCAGGCTTATTTGAAGGTGGAATCAACCCTGAAGGGAACTCACTTCTACTTTCAGAATGTGGGGGTGGGAGGTGGGGGAAGAAATCCAGCTCTTGGGAGGAGATAATGAGGAAAACACCAAGGTACCATTGGGAATGGAGAGAGTGGTGGGCCCGGTGGAAAATATTCTCTAGATGCTCCATACATGTTTTTTGGAGGATGTGGAGGGAAAAAAGGTCCTCTTCTCATGAACTGACTCCTTGAATCCACTGGAAACAATGAACCTTTGATTGGAGGGAAAGGTGAGAAAGCAAAGGCAGAGCCAGTTGCTTGGTTTTCAGAAGGGAGAGATGAATCTGGCACATTGGAATCACCAAGATTGACTTTGGTATCATTTCTGGATTCCCTATCATTACTGGATTCCATTTCTGAAGATGTAGGCCCATCCATTTTATCCAAAGGGGGAATAGTGGAACTTCTGAGTTCTGCTGATCCAGATGGTTTACCAGAATTAAAGTAAAATCCATCTTACCTTGGTAGAGGAAGCTGTGGATCAGAATATGGTTAGCCTGTTGGAGGGATAATTGTTCTATGGGCCTGTTCCCATGGAGGTGCCAGGGGCACGGTGTCAGAAGATTCTCCCTAGGATCAGTTAACCTATAACAGTTTGATTCTCTTCTTTTATTGCTAGTCAGATGGTCCAGAGGATTCTCTGGACCCCTTTAGCCTCTTCCTCCTCCCACTGGCACCACAGGTTAGAGTATGAGTAAACCCTCCTTTTATGAATGAGAAGGTCTTGTTTCACATGAAGGTGGACCCAATGATGAGGGACCATTTGGAGAATTTGCTCTGCCAAAGGCTGTATTTGAAACATCAAGTGCAGAATGATCTTTTTCTACAAGTTTAAATTTTAATTCCATTTTAGTTAATTTTTGTCTGTGGTGAGCATTTTGTTTCCTTAAATCATTGAGGTATCTTTCAGCATTCTGAGCTGCCAACTCATTACCATGTGCTTTTTTCTCATAGTACATAACATGACCCTGATAAAAATGAATGGTTCTCTCCAATTCTTCTTCAAGATCTTTGGCTTGCTTTTTATAGGTCTCCAGCAGTTTAGTTGTATGGCTGATCTTTTCTTCCACTTTGGAAAGTTTCTCCTCTTGCTCTACCTGGTAATTTTCCTCTCCTATTAATTTCCTTTAGAGTTCCATTACATTTTCTTGATATAGTTCCATCATGACTTTAAGTTTCTGCTGAAGATTCTTGTTCTGACTTACAAACTGTGTATTTTCTGCTTGCAAAGATGCTTGTTCTGTCTTAAGATTTTTAATGTGTTCTGTAAGTTCTTTCTTTGGTTTACCTACTTCCGATAATAAAGTAAAAAAATTGAGTACTTTCTCTTTCTGTGGTTTTAAAAGAGGCCTTTAACTTAGCAACATAAACCAGTTTCTTCAAAGCCCCTTTTGTCTGATCTTCTAAGTGAGCACAAATTTCTGATTCACTCTTCATTTACAACTCCAAGTTACCTTCATCTATTAGGACTTCTCCAAGCACAGGAACCCATTTTTTATGCAGCAAGTGTTCAGTCAGAAACTTAATGTAATTTTCTTCATGTCTTAGAACTTGTTCTGCATGTACTTTAGAGTGTACCAATGTCATTTTCTGTTTATTGAGGCTATTCACTTTTTCTTTTCATACTTCAATGTCTTCTAAGAGCTGTTTCTGACTTTCCTGAAGTTGAGAATTTTCATTGAAAGCCTCTTTTATTGCTACTGTAACCCCTTCTTCATTCATTTGAAATATTCTCAAAGTTGTTTTAGCTTTAGGTATTTGTGATCTGAGGGATTTTGATTCATCTTCTAGGGACTTAATCTTTTCTGATATATCTGCCATCAATTCATCCTGTTGAGAATGTTTACTTTTCTCTTCTTTTAGCTCTTTTTCTAGAAAGAGTATTTCATCCTTAAGTTTAGATACAGACCTATTCAGGTTTTCATATATTGCCTCCAAATTTTCTGCTTCTATTGACTCATTTTCCAAACTGGCATCCTTTAAAGATGACTCTAAGCCTTCATACTCTTTTTGAACAAGTCTAACTTTTTCAAGTATTTCTCATTTTCCTTTAAGTAGTCCAGAAACTTTTAGAGCAAGCTCCTTTTCTCTTCTCATGTAACGCCTGCTTCTCACAGACTGATAACTTCTCCACAGAAACAAGAGAACAACAAACAATCCAATAGCTGTACATATCACCAACTCCCACGGACAGCCATAAGGACTAGGGTGTGTTTCCATGTCTTCAGACAAGGCAGACTAAAACCCTGCTTACTTCTTCCAGGACCACCTTCAAGTAGGGCTGAGGGGTAGCTCTTTCCCCCTCATCATGCTAAGGCTACATTGGCTATTCCCTCTACAACCACACCATGCACAGCCACACCAAAAACAGGACACTCAGGCCTTTGGTCAGGAACAAACCTGCACCAGGCAACAGAGCAGACCATTATGAACTAGCATGTGGGGGGGCTGTGGGCATGGGCATGGGGAGTCCTGGTAATGGGCTCCCAGGGGCCTAGCACACTCATGCTGCCTGTCAGGGAAGTCATGGCCCCTTCACTATGCTGTGTAACCTGAAGCAGCACAGGTTGAAGCCTGTCCCAATAAAACCAGAGAGGAGTCTTTTCCAGGTCAACTACCTGTTGATTTGGTTTAGGCCAGGCCAAGGCAGAACTTCTATACAGTCATAATATCACCCAGCTTGATGTAACTAAAATTCTAAAGCTCTAAAAATTTTAAAGAGCTAGTACATCATATATTTATATTTGTACAACTTGCTTTTTTGTTTTAATGATTCATTCCTTTTCTGCCCCTGTTATCCCCTCTTTTTCCTTCCTTCCTTCCTTCCTTCCTTCCTTCCTTCCTTCCTTCCTTCCTTCCTTCTTTCTCCCTTTCCTTTTCTTGCAGTGTTGGGGGTTAAACTCTAAGGGGTTAAACTCCTTGTACATGTGGCAAGCTCTGTACCTCTGTTCTACCTTCCAGCTATGTTGACATTTTCTGCAGAAGTAATCTGAATTTTTCCATAGAAAAACTCTGTTAGACTATTTTAAAAATAATTTTAGAAGAGTTGTAAGCATGGGCACAAATCAGTTTGATAAGTTATTTTTAAATAGTATAACATATCTAATGTTTCTAAAAAGAAGGATCTTAAAACTTGAGTTGGTTTTCATGTCAGTTTTTGTAGACTACTATTTATTGAAGAGTCTTCAAAATCTGTTTTCAGATGTTCTTTTCACTTCTCATAGGATGTAAACACTTCTAAGCAAGTGGTCATTATAAATATATGGCAAACAAAAGGATAAAATCAGTGAGATTCTGCCTCAAACAAAACAGAATACAATGTTGCATGGGATACTCACACAGAGACAGGGAACCCCAGGGTATTCAATAGGAAGCAGTGTTTATTTGGGTGCTTCCAGCCTCAGTGGATTCTTATCCAAAGGCTGAACATTTAGTATAGGGAGTGATGCCTTATATATTCTGGTTAGTTTCCTTTTAGATACTAGCCTTTGTCTTCATCTGAGGTAATACACATTCCTATTTGGGCATTGTATTTCTATATTACAAAGTAGCAAGAAGATTCAAAACTGATTTCAAAAAGGCTCACAATGATACACATGGCATCATATTCTCTTTCATTTGTTCTGATAAATCTGTACCACAAAATGTAGCTCAGTGGTAAGACACCCCTGACTTCTATTCCTAGTACCAAACTAAATACATGGCAGATGCACTTAATTTAGGGCAGAGAATTTAGCGTTATAATGAGTTTTAGTGAGCAAAGTTTACCCTAGGTCACTTAGAAGAGGAGCTATGAATCTTTGGCTGGTTTAAATTGGTTCTTCCAGGCCTTTTCTAAAGAGCTGCTTCTGAAATAATGAAACAACTTCAAGAGCTGTTAGCTGAGCAGCTCTCTGCCTGCGATCACAGGTGTTCCTAAGTTCCTTCTTTGCAGCTCATCACTTTTTTCCTGGTGGGGAGAAAAGTCTGAAGGCTGGCAGAGCTTGACTTCTTGGGGGATCTCCTTCCTTTTAGGCTATTCTAAGAAACTTCCTCCAGCACCTCCAGTATCTGAGATGCAGAGAGTTTGAATAGCCTCCAAATCTAGATCTTTGAGACCTGATCCTGGCCCTTACCTCACTCCACATTTCTTGGTTGTTACCTGGGGCATCTCAAGGCCCTGATTTTGGACGGTTCCACTTTCATCTCGCCTGTATACCCCCCCCCCCCAGTGCACCCAGAGCTTCAGTTGCAGCACCTAACTGGGAACAAGGTTCTCCAGGCAGGTGTTGCAGCCTTCCTGGCAGCTATCTTGACCTTGACCCTCAAAGAGGGCAGTGCCTCTGGGGCTACTTAGTGGACCACCTTTGTTTTACTTATGGGGTTGAGTCTTAGCCTTTGTTGCCAGAGAGTTGTTTCTCCCTTGGATCTCCCTCCCTGAGATATTTAGTCTTTGATTGAGGCTGAAGGCTATCTAGGTGGCAGCCAGTTGCTTTTCTCACTTTCTTTACCCACTGGTACCAGAATCAACTTTCTCTCTTACAGCCCATTGCCCAAGGCACAGGTGACCCGGGAGGCTTTGAAGGTCTGTGTTGTGGGAATGGGTGGAGCCACTGTGCATTCAGCAATGTGGGACACTTGTTTTGAGAGGCTGAGTAATGAGAGTCATCTGCAGATTTTCTTCTACATCTCCTAGACAATGAGGTTGTGATGGATGCAGTCAGGAATTCCTTTATATCAGCTGTCATTTATGGCTAGAGACTGACCTAGAAGCCTGTAGTCCTGGGACCAGAGAGGAGGAAGCAGATTTGGGCATATTGTTGAATAAAGAAATTGATGGTTAGGGGTACAAAGGGTGTGGGAAAGGTTGAAAACACCTCTAAAGACCTTCCTGGGATACTTGGTAAGAAATGCCAAGAGGACAGGCAGGGCTCCTGACCCACCAGCTCATGAGCCATCGCTGCTCAATAGCCACAGAGTCAAAGCCACAACCTCATGCAGTGCTGGCCTCTGAAGGGGTGACTGGAGCTTAGAAGGCCAGAGCTGTCCAGGTACTAGTGGGATGGTTTCAGGGTCCAGCAGTGATTTCAGGCTTGGTGGCCACTCATTGGCATGTTTCCTGTTTTGCTGTGCTTATGAAGTAAACTGCTATAGACATTTGTGTTCAGTTGTGTTTTTTTCCTTCATTTTTATTACAAGATTTTCTCAATTAAAATGTTTATATGTTTGAGAAATGTTAAAATTTTATTAAGATAAAATTATATAGTTTAAAACTCTTTAAGCAAGTGTAAAGAAATGGATACTTTTTTTTTTATTTGGGACATTTTTCTGAGTAATGAAACCAAGCATTGACAGGATGGTGTGAGAATTAGCACAGGAAGAAAAGGAAAAAAAGAAGAGTAAGAACCCAAGAACTTCTTGGCACATAGATCAACCTTATATCTATTTCTTGGGGCTGCTGTGACTTTGTACTAAGCTGGACAACTTAAAGAAATAGGATTTTTTGACTCACAAGTCAGGAGACTGGAAGTTGGAAATTAAGAGGCTGGCAGAGTGGGCTCCTTCTGGAAGCTCTGAAAGAGAAACTGACTCATGCTTCTCTCTTAACTCCCAATGGCTGCCAGCAAGCCTTGGCTTTCCTTGTCCTGCAACAGGGTGACTTGGTCTCCATTGCAACTTGGCTGTATCCATGTGTGTGTGTGTGTGTGTGTGTGTGTGTGTGTGTGTGTGTGTGTTTATCCTTTTCTTGTAAGGTCACCAACCATATTGGATTAGAGTCATTATTTATTTCTTCTACAAAGTTCACATGCAGACTTAAAATGAAATTTGGACTTTATCTTTTTGGAGAACACAGTTCAAACCACAAGTAATTTTTCTTTGGGAGAAAGAATTAAAATTTACTCCAGAGTATTACTATAGTTTTAGTTGTGTAGTTTGTTGGTTACTGAGTTAATTAAAAACATTTCAACTTTCCTTCATAGAATATGTACTCCTCTCAATTTTGTTGCCTTTGAAATAACTCAGAGCTCCAATAGCCTCATGATATGCAAGGACTCCATCCCAAAACTAAAAATATATCATCGAGAGATAATAAGGTAAAACTAAACAAATCAAGGTGTATACCATACCCATGGAATATAAGGCATAACCTTATAAATGTATACTTCTCCCATTAGGAATTTCTGGATTTAATGTATTCTCACTAAAAATCCCCAAAACTTTTTCTTTAAATATTGACACAATGTTCCTAAAATTCTTATGGATGTCCAAAAGCTAAGAAGTGTAAAGATGCTCTTAAAGACTAGATGTCAAGACCTATTATAAAAGTAATGCCAATGTAAGAATGAAATAAACTCAATGATGGATAAACTGAACAATGTAGTTGAAAACCCAAAACCTCAAGCATCCATCCAGATGGGATCATCAACATGGCTCTGGAGTAGTCAAACGTTTCTTAAACAGTACACAAAATTATGGAATTTAAACAAAAATTAATTAATTAGACTATCTTAAAATTAAAAAGCTCTGTTCATAAAAATTCCTCAAGCTAGAGAGTTAAAAAGACAATTCACAGAATGGAATAAGTTATTTTTACAAATATATCTGATGAGTGACACACCACAAGTATATCAAGAATTCCTTCTATCAGCAATAAAAGGACAAATAACCCAATAAAAATACTGGAAAATGTGAAAACAATTCTCCCAAAGAGGATTTTCAATGGCAGCAATCATATTGAAAGTGATTATCACTGATTGTCAGGGAAATGAAACATTAAAAACCACAATGTGGGGCTGGAGTTGTGGCTCAGTGGTGGAGTGATTGCCTAGCACACGTGAGACCCTGGGTTCCATCCTTAGCACCACTTAAAAATGAAATAGAGATATTGTGTCCACCTACAACTAAAAAAAATAATTAAAAACTACAATGCAACATGACTACACACCCACTAGAATGCCTAAAGCAAAATGGGTAGACAATTATCAAATGTTGGTGAGAATTTGGAGCAAGCCAAATGATTACATGCTTCTTAAGAGAATGAGAATTGGTACAAGAACTCTGGAAAACATTTCCATAGTATCTTCCACAGCTGGACAAATGCAAATGCTTCTGGGATGTTAGTAATGTTTTGTACCTTAATTGAGGTATTCACTTCCTGACAGTTCTTGAGCTGTCTTTTCAGTGAGTATTTTTCTGTATGAATATTACTTCCAAAGCATTTGATTTATTATTTTTAGTAACAATCCTTTTGGATATTGTTAAGCAAAAATACTTTACCTTGGAGGAGGACCTACTTGAATGGTTATGAGAACTTTGAAGCCTATAGTGTTAGTTTGGGCCTAACAGGACTTCAAACAGGGAGATTTAGGAAGTGAAGCAAGAAAATATGGACATGAAACTAGAAATATGAGGTGGTAAAAGTAAAGAAGCCAAAAAAGGATTCATGAACCAGGCAATTACAATTGAAGGCAGCTGATGCTGACAGTCATTAGGGAGACAATTAAGGTCTAAAAAGGTAGTTTTCTCACAAGTCCCCATGTATCATGAGTTCAGAACTACTTGCCAGGGCCATAAAACCTCACAACAATTTTAGCTTTCCCAGAAAGCAGATTGTGTTCCTCAAACCAGAGAAAAGTCTTAAGGTTAACCCTAAAATGTCCCTGGTATGTAGAGGAATGCCAAAAGAGTCAGGTGTGGGACCAACTCAATTCCATTCTCCTATTTGTTGAGTTTACTGTGTCCTTCAAAGTAATGACCACTTATTTATGATAAAAACAATTTGAAAACATGATTAAAATGGAAGTGTTAGTGGGAACATTAACTAGAAGATCCTCTAGTAATTAGAAGATTCTCACTTCCAAATAGTAGAGTATTGTTACAATTTCAGTGCTATAGTTGGTTTCAAAGCCAATTGATATTCATTTTCTTCCTCCACCACTCATTCTAGATTTCTTTCATCCATGGTTATTAGAATTTCAGTTGCTCCTGATAGGGAATTCAGATCTTCTTTAAGGGATCTGAGCCTTGGGAATAAGGTCATTGTCAGGCTGTGGTATTTATCATTTCATTTTCTGTAATCAGTGGTATGGAATCACCAAGAGGTTTCAGATGAATATCTTCTAGGTTCCAGACATATCCCTCTGCTGTGGTTTGCACAATGGTGTCTCCTGTGAATTCATGTTGAAACTTAATCTTCCTTGTGGTGGTATTAAGAGGTGAGGTCTTTTTATTAAGGTCATGAGCGCTGATTAATAGATTAGGGCTTTTATAAAAAGGGCTTGTAAAAACTCAGCTCTAAGTGGATCAAAGTCCTAGGTTTTAGACCTGAAACTCTGCACTTGCTAGAAGAAAAGGTACATCCAACACTCCAATATATTGACTCAGGCATTGACTTCCTTAATAAGACCCTTAGAGCACAAGTAGTAAAAATCAAGAATAAGCAAATGGGTTAACATCAAACTAAAAAGTTTCCTCACAGCAAAGGAAAGAAAATTGTGAAGAGAAAGTCTACCAAATGGGATAAAATCTTTGCCACCTGCATCTCAGATAGAGCATTAATTTCCAGACTATATAAAGAATTCAAAAAACTTAACACCAAAATACAAAACAAAGCAAAAACCAAATAACACCCAGTTGATAAATAGGTAAAGAAACTGAAAAGACACATCACAGAAGAAATATGAATAGTCAACAAATCTATGAAAATATGTTCAACAACTTTAGCCATTAGAGAAATGAAAATTAAAACCACACTGAGATTCCATTTCACTGAAGTCAGAATGGTGATTATTAAGAATACAAGTAACAATAAATGTTGGTGAAGATTTGGGGGGAAAAGTACACTCATCATTGCTGGTGGGAATGCAGATTTATGCAACTGGAAAGCAGAATGGAGATTCCTATGAAAACTTGGAATGGAACAACTATTTAACTCAGCTCTTCCACTCCTCATTATATACCCACTCCTCAGCCTCCTATAGTGACATAACCACTTCAATGTTTATAGCAACTCATTTTATAATTGCTAAGATATAGAGCCAACCTAGGTATCCTTCAATCCATAAATGAATAAAGAAAATGTGGTATATATACACAATGGAGTATGTATGAATGAAGAATGACTATGAAAATAAATAATGGCTATGATATTTGCAAGAAAATGCATGGATCTTGAATCTATCATGTTAAGTAAGACAGTCCCCAAAAAACCAATGGTCAAATGCTTTCTCTGATATATGGAAGCTAACACATAATAATGAGAAATGAGGGAAAGATTATAAGCACAGTAGATTAGACAATGAGGAATGGAGGGAGAGAAGGAGAGAAAAAGGAAAGAGAGTGGAATGAATCTGAAATAGTTTTCCTATCTACTTATATGAAAACAACATAGCGACTCCCATCATCATGTACATCCATAAGAATGGGATTCTAAATAATAAATAAAATAAAAAGTATTCAATGTTATATAATTATAGCTAAATGGATTCTTCTATCATGTATAACTAAAAATAACAAGTAAAAGAAAAGAAAAGAAACAAAACAAAAAACCCCCACACACCTCACTCCTGGTTTTATAGAACTGAAATAAAATTTAATAAATGAAATGAAAGCATTTATGGGTTTGTTCTGTTCCACTTTTCTGCCAAATGAGGACACAGCTTCTGGGACAAAAATATTTCCCACTCTGACCTCCAGAACTGTGGGAAACAATTTTCCATTCTTTATTAATCACCCAATCTTAGGTATTTAGTTATGGTACCAAGAAGGGACTAGGACGTCTTCCCTACCCCATTATGTCACAATAACTTTAACTTTCTGTGATGATTAGGGCCAATTATCAACACCAGCAGAGTAAAACCTCTGCCTACTGGAGGAGCCCACATTTACTAGGAGGCAGCCATAGCTTTAAATTGAAGTGTATCCTTTTTCAGATGCCTCATGATTAATAGAAGAGCTTCACTCCCAAAAGAATACGAAAGTTGTAAAAACAGCAAGGAAAAAATACCAGTTCTACATTTATCCCTGTTTTCCAGGCCCATTTAGTTTATTTTTCATGGACAGAGCATCATAAAATAGCCATTGATTCAAAATACATACTGCATCTTGAAGGACAGTAGCCCTAACACCCAGCTGCCATCTCAAAGCCAGTACCTTGTTGCTCCTTTAAGGGACCATTCCAACATTCAAGTTGGCAATTTCTAGCAGATTCAGCATCGTGGGAATCATAGGTCCTGGTTTATCTCCCTAGTGAAAAATTTGGTCTATTGATTTGAGGTGATGATCCAGATCCCATGACCATAAGCAGACACTGACTAAGTCCTTACAAATATGTACTCTCTGAGTGATGTGGAGGAAGAGAGGTCAGACCCATATCCAGAATATATATCTATGGTGATAGAGAAGAGTAGTGACTATATTCATAAAAAAAATCAATGTCATAGGGGCTGAGGTTTTGACTCAGCAATAGAATACTCGCCTAGCATGTGCGAGGCCCTGGGTTCAATCCTCAGAACCACACAAAAATAAATAAATAAATAAAATAAAGGTATTATGTTCAACTACAACTAAAAAATAAATATTAAAAAAGAATCAATGTCATAAAAGACAAAGGATCCAGGTGGAAGGAGACTAAAGAGATGTGACAAATAAATGTAGTGTCTGATCCTGGACTGGGTACTGTACTGGAGGAAGAGAATAAGCTATAATGAGTATGTGAAGATTGGGCCTAGGGTTGTGGCTCAGTGGCAGAGAACTTGCCTTGCATATGTGTGGCATTGGGTTTGATCCTCAGCACCACATAAAAATAAATAAACAAAATAAAGATATTGTATCTATGTATAAATTTAAAAAAATGTAAAAAAAACCCCAATATTTTGGGATAATTGAGACAGTGGAAATATACGTAGTAGAGTAGATAAAGTTCTGTGTTGGTGTTAAAATAATGGGGGTTAATGACACAGGTTTGTAGAGAATATCTTTAATCTAAGCAATCACACAGAAGAACTTAAGGATAAACAGCAATGATATATGCAACCTACTCTTAAGTGATTCAGGAAGAAACAATAATACTATCAATAAAGAAAGAGGGGCAAAAACAACAAATTTAGAAACTGATGTTAACAAAACAATAGTAAACTTGGATAAAGTATGTATAAGTGTCCTTTGTACATATCCTTCCATCTATTCTGTAAACTTAAAATTATTTCCAAAAGAAAGTTTGTTTGTTTTTAAATCCTGCTATAGTTCATTAAACAGATGCTCATATAAAATTTACTGTGTGCCAATCCTTGAGGACACATAAATGACAATGACTTGGTCTCTCTTTCACAAATCTTGGTCTAAAGTAGAGGACCCAACAGCCTCTTAGTTGGAACAGTTTGGCTCAATTAATCTTGCATGCATTTTGTGGTTTGACACAATCTCTTTTTAACCCATTGGAGTGGATACTTTGCCTCTCTCATTTTTCAACAACATCTGCTCACTGACCTAAACTGCCTTTGAAAAATACCTACAGCAACATATTCTTTGTATGCAACATAATCTCACATGGTCAGAATCCCATCAACAACAAATGGAGAGGACCCTGCAGAGAGTGGCCCAGCTTAGAGATCTGGTTTGAGATCCGCAGTTGCCATTGCCCATCTTCCTTCCAGGATATCTGAAAACTAGAGTTGCAAGCAAGGTGGGGACTGACTTGCCTGAGAATACCAGAGGACACTGGAGGCTGAGCAGTCCACAGGAGGGCTGACCACTTCATTTGGATCCCTGGGCTGGTGTGTTGGCGGAGCTTCCTTTACCTTTCCTACCCCAACTGCAAGAGAAAGAAATGCTCTGTGTGCTCACTCAGCTTGTCTGCATCCACCAAGGGGAACCACCTTCCAGGCCAGACTAACTGGATTTTTCTTTATTGTACTTGGTATCAATAGGTTTTTAGAAATTGAATAAATCAACATTTCCCAATTTGTTGCTTCAGTCTCCAGCTTATAGCAAGTGTTTTAAAAACCAGCTTCCTGAAATTATGTGCAATGAATCAAAGAAAACTTTCTTTCTACAATGCAATTTCTGTGGACTATGGCAGTGAGAGATGGGACTGGATTTAAAATCTGAAGTATGCAGCTTTCCACAAGTGTTCTTTTAAAATGGATTGGGTTCACCACAATCATGGAATTGGCATTCAGTTTCCCTCTTGGATTTATGTTGTCATCTGCTTTTCAGACAGTGTGCTTATTCTGAAGGGACAGTCAGCCCTGTGTGAGGAGAGAAATGGGCGACCTCTCCTGTAGGGTGGGTCCAAAACCACCTAGATCTCACAGGGTCTCATCAGTGCCAGTTGAGCTTGAACTCTGCCAGATGTCAGTGTGACCAGTTCCATTTTCCTGAAGAAGCCCACTTTCTGTCCCACTCCCATTTGGTGCAACACATCATGACTCCAGTTCTACAGAAATATTTCAGATTCAATTTTCCCACCTCCCACTCACATCTTGCCTCTTGGACGTCAAGGTACATGGGTGAAGGAAATGTAAACACACCTATTGTGTGAGTACATTAAAGAGGTCCCTATTTCTAATCTGAGACCTAATGAAATTCCAACTGGTCAAAGAAAATCTTGTCATTCTCCTCCCATGATCCACCAAGACATAAGTGAAATAAAAACCTACACAGTTTCTAATAAAAGCCCACAGACTACCCTTCTTCAGTGATGGCTGGGTTCTCTCCTGGTCTTCCTCTGGGTCCCACCCATGCTAGGTCAGGTCACCAGCATTGTGGTATGGCAGCAGTCCCCTCCCAGTCACCATCCCATTGCTTCTGCTTCCATCACCACAGCTGCCATTTGCAGATCTGTCAATTCTCAGAAAAGGGAGAGCACTCCACAAACACTCCAGTTAACAATTACGGCATAAGACCAATTTATCAAACATTTTCAACTCAGTAGAAAATCTCAGAATTTTTACTAACAAGAACTAAAACTGAGAAATTTAAAAAGAGTTATTTGCTAACTCTCTAACATGAAACTCCATTCACTGTTTCTGCTGGCAGGTGGGGGTCTCCATAGCTGCAGTTCTCTGCAGGGGAGAAGTGCTGAAGCTCTGCAGTCTAAGAAAGGACTCTCCTTAACTCTGCTGTAACAACATTTATAGAGGAACAAGAATAGAACTCTCCTTCTGCAATATGGATGGCCATAGCAGGTTTTCTTTATCAGGGTGTTCAGCTGAAGTTTATATACCATTTGGTTCACTGCTATCTGTCCAAACTTAAGCTAATTAGGGTTTGGAAATGTATTAATACTGTTGGTCCAAACTTAAAGCTAACTTGGTTTTGAAATTGTACTAACATTATTGATCACTTCCTTTTCTTTTTTTTCAATATTTATAGATTTATTCATAGCAGCCTCAAACAGAAAATAACCCTCCTCCCAAAGAAGAAGAAGAAGACAGCTTCCAACCAAAAGAAACTGATTGGTTAGTCCTGGGCTCCCTTCTCTCTCAACCCCACTTGTGTAGCTTTTATGAGAATATGGTTTCTCCAGGGAATTCCAAATGAAGTTTTCCATAAGGAGTTGATCATACTCTCTTGACCTCATGCTAGGAAACCAGTGAAAAAATATGAAGATGAGGAGGCGTTGGTTTATGATGCTAAACATGGTAAAAGACAATCTCCATCCAGATGGTTAATTATAGTCTTTGCCAATGCTAATGATTTTAAGGTAAGGCAATCTAATCTGAATCCATTGTCTGTGATATTAATGCACACTAATTGTCTCACCCTTGTCCCTTGGCACAGTAAACCCACATTGCCTCCCTGTGTATCTGCAGTTGTTAGGCCCTCTTGAGAGCACAGGCCTACAGGCAGGGTCCTCCAGCAGAGCTGTGGGATGGTGTGATGTCCTCAGTGACAGCAGACATCTTTCATTCAAGAACACTCCTGCTTGGCTTCTTTGACCCCGCATGGTTTCCTTGTCCTATGTGCATGTCACTGTCCACTTTCTAGATGAACAAGGTTTTCCTTGCTACTCAGAACACAACCCATAGGATTTCACTGGAAATTCTTCATTTAAAAAAATTGTAATGTGAGATAACTCAGACTACTGAAGAGTGTGTACAACATCTATCAACATCGTAAAAGTTAATAAAAGATAATAAAACAAACCATGACCCAGGTTGAGAGAACATTAGAGTGACTTGGAAGTCTCTTGTGTCCCTCTCCCTGATGCACCTTCCTTCCTAACCCCAGAGCAGTGACTGCATCAGACCAGTAGGAACCAATCTCTCCCCTTTGTAAGGGCCACAGGAAGTGACTTTATCAGTCTTCCCTGTTCCAAAGTCATGGAAATATGCATTTTTAGATGCTTTTTTTTTTTGCTTTCGTATTTAGGTCCTTTAACCCACCTGGAAATGATTTCTGTGCATAATACAAGGTAGGATTCTTGTTTTATTTTTCCTATCTGGATAAGGATTATTTTAGCATCATTTGTTAAAATGTTAGTTCTCCCCCTATTAATCAGCAATATTGCGTATCTTCTGTATTAGATGGCAACATTTGTACATTTGGACCCTGGTCTGTACCATTGTTTTAATTTTTAAATTTCTGGGTCCATGCCACACAATCTTAATTATAATTTTGTTTTTTACCTTGGAGATTTTTCCTTTTTAGTTATACATGGCAATAGATATCATGTTGATATACATACATAGCTAATTATAATTTTATACCATATCTAGATATCTGGTGAAACTAACCTTCCTGGGCATCTCCTTGGCTGAATTTGGCCATTTATCCTTGCATATAAATTTAAACTCTGCTTATCAAGTTACACACACACACACACACACACACACACACACACACACAATCACATGCCCTATTGGGATTCCTTTGAATAAGTAAGTCAATTTGGAGATGTTTCCTATCCCATGAGCATAGTATATTTCTCCATTTACTTAGGGATTGCTTCATATTTTTCAATAAAGGTAGAAAAAACCCAGAATGTTTAGAATGCTTGTTTCATGCTCTCTTTGACTTTTTATTATACTTTATTGACTGAAAAATTTTCAAAATAAAATTAATTAAAATATTTTGAAATGCAGTGAGAGCAGAATGCAGAATCTTAGAATTTATACAAACTTTTCCTTATGTCTTAATAAGACAACTTCATTTAGCATTGTTACCCATTCAATATTTTATTTATTTGAATTGTATATATTCAAGGTGTACAAAATGACATTTTGATATACACAAGCATAGAAAAATAATTATTACAAACAAATTAACAAACCTATCACCTTCTTTAGTTGCACTGTGGTTATAATAAGAACACCTAAATTCTACTCTCTTAGCAAATATTTGGTATATAACACACTATTATTAATTCCAGTCTTCACTCTGTACATTAGGTGTCTGTATTTGATTCTGCCTACCTTTAAATCTGTATACCTTGACCTACTTCTCTCATTTCCTCCTCCTCACCACTTCTGGAAACCATCACAAAACCATTTATTCAACACTGCTAATTCTTTTAAACAAATTTTATGCTATTTTAAATGGCATCTTTTAAAAACTATGAACTTTAGTTGTAGAGAAGTTTTAGTTCACAACAAAAAGGCATCTCAATTTTATTATCTAAATCTTCATAACAGTATATAAAAAAGACAAAAAGGTTTTATATGTTGATATTATATATATACTCTTGATAAGCTTTTTTTCAATCTAATAAATTTTCTACAGATTCTTTTGGATTTCTCCTATATACATTCATGGCATCTGCAAATAATAGCAATCTTGTTTCTTCCTTTTCCCAACATGGGGGCTGGGGCTGTAGCTCAGTGGCCAAGCACTTTCCTAGCATGGCTGAGGCATTGGGTTCAATCCTTAGCACCACATATAAGTGAACAAATACAATAAAGGTATTAAAAAAATTTTCAGCATGTAAATATGATAATGTTTGAAGAGACGGAAGTGCTTATTACTCTAATTTGTTTATCTTACATTATATACACATTCAAAATTATCATAATGTGCCCCATAAAGATGTATAAATATTATATCAAATAAAAATAAAATTAACCTATATATTGGTTAATAATATATAATTTAAATTAATAATATATAATTTTAAAATTCTTATATTTTTATTTATTTTTCCTGCCTTACTGTACTAAGACCTTTAGTTCAATGATGAATAAAAATTGTGATAGCCCTTACATTGTTATTTATTGCAAAAGAAACATTTTCACTTTTTTTTAACCACTGAGAATGTCTGTGGCAGGATTTTTATTTTGTTTACTCTATCATGTTAAAAATGTATAGAATTTTTTAAAGAAGAATTTTTTAAATCATAAATGATATTCAATTTCATTATTTTCTATATTTATTAAAATAATCATACATTTTCTCTTAATCTGATAAGTGAGAACATTACATTAGTTAATGTTTAAAATTTACATTAATTAATGCTCAAGCCAGGTTTGCATTCCTGGAAGAAATAAACTTGATTCTGATATACTATCCTTCAGCTGTGCTGCTGGATTTGGCCTGTCCATATATTGTAGAGAATTTTTGTGTCTATAACTATAGAATTATTGGCCAAAATTTTTCTGTCTCCTACTGTCTTCGATAGGTTCTGGAATCAAGATGTTGACAAGCTCCTAACTTAAGTTTGGAAAACATTCCCTTTTGTGTTATTCTCAGGAATACTATGTGTGAAATTGGAATTGTTTTCTCTTGACTACCTTGGTAGAATTTGCAATTGAAACTATTTCTGAACACTTAAGTATTTTTCACCACTCTTCCATTTATTTGAAGTATATAGCATTCTTTTTGAAAATTTTGGTTTTTATAATATTATTTTTACAATTTCACTACAAATAATTTTATATAAAGCATCCTTTTATTAGTAATAAAAAAGAAGCTACAGGAAGGCCTTAAGCTTGCTAATTTCAGAGTCTAGAGCTGGTTCTAGAAGGTCAGAGGGGTGATGACATTGATCTACCCAGAAAAAGGAGCAGATGAGCATCACTGAAATGGAGGCAGCCTTCCTTAGAGAACAAGAAAAGCAGTTTCTAAGGTTGTAGACTGCATAAGTGTCAGTTTACCACCCCCCTCCCAAAAAAAGGTGGTTTCAGATCTCACCTACCTAACTCATTTTCCAAAAAGAGAGCCTGGCCACCACTATGCTAGGGAGCCATCCTGTTTAACTGGGCAACACTAGCCTTCTTTATTCTTCTCTGCATTTGTTTAGATTTTAAATTCCATGAACAATTGACATGAATATTTCTCTGCCATATCCATAAAAATTTCCCCATAGATCAGACCAGTTCCAATTTATAGGCATGGAAATTAATCTCAAAAAGCAACTCCAAATAAAGAGGCTATAGAGCCAAGTCTGAATGTAAGAACCCTGGGATTGGAAGGGACTTCAGAAATCCTTTTGTGGCCTCTATGTTCTGCTGAGAAGGTCAAAGACACACAGCTGGAAAGGGCCAGAGTCACAGCCCAAACTAAGAACCTGGCTCCTAGGCCAGGTTCCATTACCTGGAAAGATTGTCCCTCAACTGGAGTCACTTAATGCTTTTCAAACCCTTTATGGTATGACAAACTTGCCTTCGTGCAATTTGTGTGAAATTGGAATTATTTTCTCTTGACCATCTGGTAGAATTTGCCATTGAAGCTATTTATAGACACTTAAGAGTTCTGATCACTGTTTTATTTATCTCAGGTAATAACATTATTCAATAAAATTTTGGTTTTTATAATATTATTCTTACAGTCTCACTACAAATGATTTCATATAAAGCAATATTTTATTACTGACCAAAAGAGCAGCCACAGGAAGGTCTTAAGCTTGTTAATTTCTCTCTGGAAGTAATGGGAACTTTTCCCTGTGAAATAATCCCTGGTTGAAAGGCAGAAATGTACATTTCCTCATGTAGTGAGTTCATGTGGAAAGTGGCGTAAAATCAACAAGAAGAAATTGCTTGGTCACAAATGAATACTTCATATTCTAAATCTATTTTCATTTAAAAAGAACATTTTAAAGCATCTTTTTATTAGTAAAATAATTCTGATTCTCTGATGCCTTGCAGTTTCAGAGCATTTTCTCCAACACTGTTGATTTACTCCCATTCAGCAGACCCTTATTTAGTTCAGACTACTTTGGATGTTTACCAGCCCCTCGCTGTGTGTCAACGGGAGCACACGTATGAGACCTCTGTGGGCCATGACCCGCATGACACACATGGGAGGGTCTTCTAGGGTGAGGAACAGGAGAGCAGCATATTGGGAGCAGCAGTGTGGAGGATGTTTGAGCTGCCTATGGGCAACTGGCAAGATCCCCATTAGGAGGAAAGCTGTAGATCCCAGGGGTAGAGCAGCATGGAGGTAGGCACTGTGAAGAAGGGGTGGGTGCTATGGACAGTGGACCACAGTGCGAGGTCTAGGGCCACCATTTACTAGCCATGTGACCTTTGTTGATAAGTTCCTTTACTTTTCTCTGCCTTGGTTTTCCCATAAAGTAATAACAGGACACAGTTCATAAGGTGGTTGTGAAAATTAACAGATAAGGCACTTAGTATAATAGTGCCTGCATGGCAAAGCTTACCAGCTGCTTCTTCAGAAGACTCTCAGCAGCTGGAGGAAGCTGGCAAGTTTGGGATCACAGCTTCCATGATAGGTAAATTGTGTTTTATTATAGGGATGTGGGAGGTTTCTGAGAAAGGTGGTGATATGCTCAGATCTGTAATTCAGAAAAGAACTATCATGTGATGAAATGAGAAAGTCAGGAAAGGAGCATTCCATTAGTCAATGCTTTGCCCCACTGACATGAGTAAGAGACTGCGGCGAGGTCCCTCGACCGCTCCTGGGTGGTCCTGAAGTCAAGATCGGCCCTGCCCCAGGTAACCTCTCCCGGCTGACGATCCGTGTCTTGAAGAAAGAAGCCGCTGCACACGAGATGCCTTTTTGAATGCTCGGTTTATTCACTCCAGGGGCATCACATCACACGAGGCACAGGAACAGAGGCTGGCGGGACGCAGTTCTCTCGATGTTGACCCACCGACATAGCGGGTCTGAACTGGCCAAAGAGCTCAGCCTTCCTGGCCTTTAAATACTATAGTTGTTTACAACACTTCAAACCAAAAACATGTTTATTTCATAATTTCTATTTCTTATCCTATCTTAACAGATCGTGTCTACATTGCATCACCTCTTGTTTACATCTTGCTTATCTAAACTCTCACCTTTTGTTTGTGCTAAAATACATCAAAATATATTTACCTTATACCCTTATCTGTTTCACACATTTTTCTAGCTTAGGCACCTTTCTTCATCAAAACATGTTTACTTCAAACTCTCCTGTCCTTTGTTTATTCCAAACTCTCCTGTAACTCTCCTGTCACCCACACTGTGTGTGTTTGAGTGAGTGTGTGTGTGTGTGTGTGTGTGTGTGTGAGAGAGAGAGAGAGAGAGAGAGAGAGAGAGAGAGAGAGAGAGAGAGAGGATTTTATCTACAGAATGCCCTCTGATGCTAGTAGCCTTGAATTCCTCACTTGCTGGAACTCATGGCCTGCTTATTTGCTGGAAGGATGGATGGATGGATGGATGGATGGATGGATGGATGGATGGATGGATGGATGAATGAATGATGGCACTGGAATTCTCAGAACAGTACCCGGATATGGGCAGGAAGAAGATAGTAGGCTGTTTTACAGATGAGGAAACCTGGAATTCAGGAGACTCAGTGACTTCCCCACTGCCCCACAGTGAGAAGCAGCACTGGGACTGGAAAAGGGGACTTTCTACTCTGGGTGCAGAAATCTTTCATGCCAAACCTACAGGTTTAAACATGGTATTTACTACTGATGACTTAAATTAACATAAGAAGTCTAAGGTTATGGTGGGAAGGCCTAAGAACAATAGAGCCAATAATAATAACAGCATAAACAATAATAAATCATTAAATGAATGTAATTCTAATTTAAAAATTTAAATGGTCCATGATGCACACTAGAAGGCAGCACTGGGCATCATTTTAAGGTCTTTGCTGGGAGCACCTCTCACATCCCTTAACTGAGGTTCTGTCTAGGCCAAGACAGGGCTGGATTGCATTACTTAAGTGCTGAGGGCCATTGCCAAGTAAGAATAACGCATTGAAATTTCCTTGCCAGCGTACCCCATGTTGCTTAGAGGAAGGACTCATGGAAATGGACTTGCCTTGGACATTCGCTGTGACATTGCATGTATGTTTGAGAAAGGTGACCCTGCTCAAGGACCAGGGTGGATCCAGGTTTAGGGTGTATCCTGCAGGTTTTAGGAAGTATCCCGGTTTAGGACAATTTGGGTTTAGGGCATTCCCAATTTAGGACAATCTGGGTTTAGGGCGGTTCCAGGTTTAAGGTTATTCCTGCTGGGAATAGGATGTATCCTGCTGCCTGAGTTCCCGTTGAGTTCTCGTGGAATTCAGAAAGTATTTGGGATACTGGTGGAGTACAAGAATTTTGTGCGCAGAACCTGAATTTTCCCCAGAACATGTTTGTAGAGGGCTGGTGTGAGTTCGGGAATAAAGAATTGCTGTTTGAATCTACAAAGCTGTGAGTGAATCATGATCTTGTGCCCAGCCAGACTGCGGCACTTAAGCATCAAAATTACTTAACACTTAAATCATTTAGGATTTAAACATCCTAGTAGAAACATCAAATCCCAATTTTTCCTGTGTCACCAACTTTCCTCCTGGCAGAGCAGGCAGGGAAACAGGAAAGGGAAATGTGCTCCCTTGTCCTCTCAGAGGCTGGCTTTGGTTGCCTCTCTGTGTCACGGAAGAAGTCCCTCTGGGGAAACTTTGATTTCTAGAAGCCTCTGAGTTAGGGGTTGGTTCTTCCCAGTTAAGATGTGACAGAGACACTGGCTTCTTCTGGGCCTCTGGATGGGCCGAATACATCTTCTAGCACATCTACTAGGCTATCCTTCCTGGCCTTCTGACTCCCTGTCCTAGGCACTCTGGTGACAGGCCACACATTCTAGTGCCCAGGATCCCTCTTTCCAGGACCTTGCTGAATAGTTAATGCTTATTGAGGACCCAGTATGGACCTGGTGTTCTTCTCCAAACATCAATATCTAGCACCAACATCCAGCACACACATGCTTCACTTCCAAACTAGCCATCAGCATCCATGCTCCTGTTCCAGGCTCCTCGATGGCTCCATATTGACTTCCTGGCCTGGTCTCCTCCCTTCTCACACCAAAAGGGCTTGTTCTGGCTGTACCCACTGCTTGGGAATGCATCAAGGTGTCTCTGTCATGTGGTGACAGGGACATGTGTTCTCTCTCCCCAGGCAATGGCATGATGGAGCTTTAACATAGAGAAATGGTGTTTGGGATTTAAAAATGAATGTTAGAGGATTTCAGAAGAGGAACTTGGGGATAGGTAGATGTTATGGCTTCAGATCACACCAAGTAGCAGTGTCCATGCCTAGCATCTCCCTTACTCTGTGTGTTGCTCCCCTGAACAGCATAGCTCTGTGGTCGTTCTGCCCACAGAAAGTTCCAGTGACTGGAGCTTTGACTGGCTTGAGCATGATAGAAACAACATACAGATGAGTATAAAAACAATGATAACCACTACTCTTCATTAAGTGTTTTATGTGGATTAACTCCTTTAACTCTTACCAACACAGTGAGACAGATATAACCATTATGCCCATTTCATAGATGAAGAAACTGAGGTCAAACATTTCACTTTTCCATCATCACAAAGCAGACCCTGGTGGTACTAAGATCAAATCCAAGTTCTCTGATTCTAGAGCCTGAGCTCCTAAACTCACTCCACAGTCCACTCAATTTTCCACTAAAATCCAAAGTGAATTCCATTGACCTTTGCTATAGAAAGTAGACCTTTCCGTTACACACACACACACACACACACACACACACACACACACACACACACAGTCATTCATTATTGAAGGAGAACAGAAACAAATACCTCCCAAGGCAGTGACTGGAGAAAGGAAGCCACAGACAACCTGGAGCTGAGTGTTATCTTTGCCTTATTGTGTTTTGCTCTTGAACAAAATAATTCACTGTGTGTTTCTGTGTGTGTGTGTGTGTGTGTGTGTGTGTGTGTGTGCATGCATCCCAAGAGCAGTGTCCATATTTTTCCATATGGAGCTGTGACAGACAGCATTATGGTAATTTCTCACAATTGGACTTGAATGTCCCTCACACTCTCTTAGAAAATATCAGTCACACTTGTGTGGACTTAACAACACTTTTTCAAACTCAAAGTCACAAGTGAGGTCATTAAACTGTCAGAGAAAAGATTATATTTTTGAGAACCAAATAGAACAATTCACTCTAATATCTGTACAGCTGTTGTGGTTAGAATTACTGTGTTCACTAATGTCCAGTTTATTCTTTGCTGAGAGATTGACAGTGTTTTACTTTCCTGCCACTTTGAAGTAGGCATGGCTCTATGACTTACTTTACCCAGTGATGGGGATCACTTCCAGTGGTTGACTCCCCAGCCCTCTCTATACCTGTTGCCTCATGTTGTCAGAGTGTATACAGAGGGCAGCCCCCAGGACGTTTCCTGGGCCTTTGGTGGACTTAGCAGAGAACATAAAAATTTGTTATGTTAATCCACTTGGATTTTGTACTTGTTACTGTAGCACAACCTGGCATATCCTCACTGGTAGATAAACTTTTGAAGTCACATTTGCATTCATTTATTCATCATATCTTTTCTGCACATCTACTAAATGACTAGCGATGTTCCAGGACTGGGAATATGGTTGTGAGCAAAGACAAACCTCCCCAACCTCATTAAACTGGCATTGTGTGTTTTTCTCACCTAAGTCGACACCACAGTAAATCATCTTTCATATTTTCCTTCTAGTCTATCTCATACTTGATGATGGATCTCATGTTCTGGCTGAATGATTGCTGAACAGTTGCACAAAATGCTTTCTGTTCTTTCCATGTCAAATAAAGGAAAACTCAGGAAGCTACTCTATTCCAGTTTAATCTTACCGTTTTGTTCTCACTAAAAATAATTTTTTTGAACCCCTTGATTTTTATCACCAGTGCTTTTTCTAACTAAGTTCAGAAGAAGCACATGTGAGGATACATGGACACACAGCTGTTGCAAAATGTTTTATGAATTTAAGGCAGAGGCCCCCTGTACACATTCACTCTGAAGCATGCTTCAGTTCTGATGTCTTAAGACATTAACACAGTGGTGGCATAGATGGCAATAGTAAAATGCAGAGACAAGCTTGATAATAGTAAAAAATGTGTTCAGGTCCTGATTCTGCCAGATGTTCAGTATGCGAGCTCTGAAAAGTTCACCTCTTAGTTCAATGAATACTCATTGAGTGCCTGCTGTGTGTGAAACCCTAAATTGAGAATCGTGCAACAAACATGACAGACAATAGGCTCAACTTTACAGCATATATGTGACACATTATTTATGAAATGACTGATTTACCTAATGTTGGAAAGAAGAGTGAAACTATCACAAGAGCAATTTGATTCAGTTTTCAGTTAAGAAACCTTCCCTAAATAAAATAAGAGCAAGGCTGAAGTTGTGGCTCAATGGCAGAGCACTTGGCTCGCACAGGTAGGCAATGAATTCGATCCTCAGCACCACATTAAAAAAATAAATAAAGATATTGTACAAGAGTACAGAACCTAGAATTTGGGGTTTTACTCTCAATTCAATAGGAAATTTTCAAACAAGTAAGAGACACAGTCAGATTCTTTGCCAAAGATCACATTGGGTTCTTTTAGAGCTTAGAGCTTAAGGAGGCAAAAGTGAGCAGATGGCCATGAGGAGGCTTATGCTAAGATGTTAGTGAGATCAAAGACAGGACAGAGAAATTCAGTAAATATTTAAAGGTAAAGTGAATAGGGCAGGGTGATTGGCTGAGGGGGGGATGCTTTTCAACTTATAGATTGATACAGATTGAAACCATCTATAAAGAATGGAAGCAAACAAGCATGAGATTCTGGCTAAGAATATATGTTTTTAGATAATTTGAATAAAAATTCAAAATATCATCTAGACTAGAGTGCTTTCCACTAATGTATAAGTTTAAAAATAAAATAAATGTCATTGTACCTTCTTTAGCACCACAACTCATGGACCCATGACATAGCTTTACATTGTGGAAACCATTGAAGCTCTTGAAGCCACTATATCAGCTACTACTTAGATGAATGGCAGGCACTTCTGTAGCCTTTTAGCTGTGAAGTTTTTAATTTAATTTAATTTTATTTTATTTGGTAAAGGTGTTCATATGTTGCTAAGTGTTTGCTCTTTAATCGCAAGAAAGCCTGTCTTTGATCTTTGAGAAAAGTATGTAGTGGGGGAAAACAGTCAAGTTGAATTCAACTTCTACATTATAAAAACATCATTCCAGGGTTTACCATTATTTATGTATAAGATAATTTAAGTTAAAGATGTGCATCTTCAATCAGAAATAAACTGTCAATATGCTGAAAGATTTCTACTGTGTTTATATCTCAATGACAATGTTTAACTAGAGTTGATATCTCCGATATGTGTATTTTTATAGTCTTATATGTTTCTGATAACACGGTCTATACATATCACTTGTTGAATCTGTAGAGTCTCTGAATAAATGATGGTTTTCTGAAATATTTTAGCCTTTGAATACCTGGGTCTTATAGAGGCTCTTTTCAGTGATAGTTTTCTGTATAGTTGTACAGTCCTTTTTTTTTTTCCTCTGCCTCTTTCTATTCCTTCACCCATTCCATTAGTCCCCAACTTGGTGCTATGTTTTATGAAATCTTTCAAATAATCATATAATTCCTGCTCTTTAAAAATATGGAAATCCTAATTTGGATGTATTATAAGACAAAATATAATCAATTGGTAGACTGCTGTGTGCAATTGTAAACACTAGGCTTGTTTGTGCTGTGTTCTAGCATTGCCCACTTTTTCAAAATGCACTTCCTGTTGAAGATGTTGTTGATCCTCCCCGACATATCAAGTTGTGAACTGATCTTTTCACTTGCTGACTTTCCCACTTTCCTGAAAGCAGAGGATTTCTGAATTCTATTGATTTACAGTGTTATGGTTTAGATGTTTGGAGTCCCCCAAAAGCTCATTGTGAGAGAATGCAAGAAAGTTTAGAGATAAAATGATTTGTATAAGAGGTTTAATCTATTAAGTACACTAATTCCCTGATAGGGATGAACTTGGGTGGTCACTATAGGGAGGAATGTTATGGCTGGAGGAGGTGGGTTCTTGGGGGCATGCCTTTGATGTTTATGTTTTGTTCTAGTGAAGGAAGCTCTAGCTGGCTGGTTTTCCTGCTTCAGCTGGTGGGCTTGCTCTAGCTCTCCCTCTCCCCTGACCCCTATTCTCACTCTCACTCCCCCAATTCCTTTTGTGATATCTTGAGCCACTTACCTCTACCATTCTCTCCTGCCATGATATTCAGCCTCACTTCTAGCCTCAAGGAATGGAGTCAGGCTTCTATGAAAAATTGTTAGCCCCCAAATAAACTTTTCATCCTCTAATTGTTCTTGTCAGGTCTTTTGGTCACAGTGATGATAAAAGCTGACTAAAAAAGGGAGTACATCTTTACTACAAAATCCTGCCTCAAGAAATAATGAAAATTCTTTTATAGTTTGCATGTTGTGTTTATTTCTGTTCAAATTTGCCTCTTTTGGTGGAGATATACTTTAGGGTGGCAGGTGGACAGGGAACTCTTTAGTACTTCTTGAACATGGTATTACTTATTAGCAAGTTAATTAAGAAAAATATAAATTTTTCATAAATATGTAGTTCCTGAATAATTAAAAAAGATGGAAGTAATTTAGAAGAATTTTAGAGAGAAAATTATTGATGCTTTTCTAAATTATATAATAAAGTAAATGTTTCTATGTAGAACATACACATTCCCATTGAGATTAAAAAAATAAGTACCCAGTATGGTGATATACTTCTGTAATTCCAGCCACTTTGGAGGCTCAAGCAGGAGAATTGTCAAGTTCAAGCCAGCCTCAGCAACTTAGCAAGACCCTTTTTCAAACAAACTAACAAACAGAAAGGCTGGCAATGTGTCTCAGTGGTGATGAAGTGCATCTGAGGTCAATTCCTGGAACCAAAACAAACAAGGAAACAACTCTTTCACAGTTAAATATTATCTAAGGGTTGGTTTGATATATAGAATGTGAAAACTACCTGGGGAATGAATTGCCCTACCCCATGTCGCTTTGGGAAAAAAATGACTAGTTTTCTTGACATTTTTCAAAGAATTTTTCTTTCCTAAAGAGACAAATGGCCTATTATAAATCCTCATTATCCAGAGAGAAAAGTGGAGAGTGAAAATGATGTAATGATCACATGTAAGATCACAGTTAGAATATAAAACTCTAACGTAAATATTCTATTGGGCATATTGGAATGCTTTCGTTTGATGGAGAAAAAATTATAGTAATTGACTATTGGCTCCTGGGTATAGGCACTTTAAGTCTCTTGCTCTGGGAATCAGTTCTAAATGGAAGTACAAAATTGACTCCCATAATTAGAGAATTCAGAAGACATATAGAGATGTCTGTACCTTTTGAGCCACACATATCTTTGCTTGGGTTTTCCTACTTTGGGATATTATTTTTCTTTCAGAAATTTAATAATCTATAGTTTTGTTTCTATACATATATACAATCTTCTAGAACAGAATGTGGTAATGATTTTTTTCTAAAAATTAAGCTTTGTAAATTAATTAGATGACTCATATTGTAGGTTTTAGCTAAATAGTGCTTACTTGGAATGTTTTTTCTGTTCACTTTTTTTTTAAGTTTGGTAGTTTTCTTTTTTAAAAAATTTCTAAGATAAAGCCTTGAATTTTGTCTGGTATTTAAGTACTAGGATTCTGTTTTTATGATCATGTGACTATTTCAAGGGAGTAGGAGTCTGGTAGTGTGGTGAACATCCACTCTATTTTCTACCTCCCTCCAAAAAACCCCCAACATGCCCCCAACTGATTCAAGGAAGCAGATGTGGGGTTGTATCTGCTTCTTTCTTCCCTTGCTCACCATTGGCCCTTTGCCTCTTTACTGATGCTGATTGTATTGACCAGTTACTCTTGCAATGGTTGTGCACATGTTCTTATGGGAAAAAAGAAAATTAGGAGATCTTAAAGACTAAGAGAAAGGCTGAACTTGTAATGCTTGTCTTCTCCAATTTTATCATGGCCATTGAAGTCAAAAGAGCATCTGTCTCATGACCAAGGCAGAATTCTCCAGTTCTTTTGCTTTTTGTTACCCGGTAGGAAGCACCAAGAAAAATCAGGGCAGGAAAACATCCTTTGCTTTCTAGTCTTTTCAGAGTGCTGTTGATCTTTGTTGGGTTAAGAAATATAGTGTATTATTCCTTCTTAGCCCTCCTCAATAGAACCTGCTGGTGACTTCCCATTGTTTGAGTAGCACTTAGGAAAGTAATTACTAATAGTGTTCAGTGATAAATAATATGGCCAGGAGGAAAATCTGACATGGCACTTCAGCTGATGGTGGGATGATGTTGAGACCTTTGTGGTGTGGATAGGGAGGAAGAGACAGTGCTAGGACTGATGAATAAATGTTTATGAGAATTGCCTTCCTTTGCAACTAGACAATTACATGCTTTTGTTATTTACCTTACTTCATAGAAGTGAGACTTTCACATATGTCAACACTGCACAACATGTTTTTACCAAACATTTGTACATCTAGTTGGTGTTTTACAGATAATGTTGAGGAGCAACACAAAACACTTGAAATAGCATTCAATTTGTAGTTTATAATAAAAAAACACATATGGCTTATAAACCAAATAGAAAAGAAGGTATTCAGAACACTAAATAAAATGGTTGTACTTTGTGGAATTGGCAGAATTCACCGATACATGCAACAATAATTTATCACTGCATTTGGTCCTAACACATATCAATGTAGATCAACAGAGGCACAGTAAGAAACATAGCTAATATAAAACACCAAGGAGAAGGGGTTAATTGGCCTTACTGGGTTCAGTTTGCCTTCCTGGTGGCACTTTCTGTTGTCTGTGTAAACAGAGTTGCAAAGTACTTTCCCACTAAGCTTGCCACTCTGTTATTGATACAGTTGAACCACCAGAGGGGGATGGATCAGTTTACCAGCTATGAGGCCTTTTCTTCCTCCTTTTCTGCCCACTTCATGCTTTCTTATCCAGCTGTTCCTACACACCTCCCTAATCCTAATCTCTCCTTAGTCCTGATTATTCTTTTTTAAAGTTTCCTCTTTTCTCTTATTCCTGGATTTATGTGTATGAATTTTATAACTGGTTCTATTGTACTCTACTTAATTCCTTGTCAATTCTGTGCTCATTTTACCAAGTCATACCTCAAAAATTACTGAAATCTTTTGAAATTTTTATCAATTAACATTTTAAAAACTCTTTAAAAATTAAAACATTGAACATGTAGCTACAGTCCTCTTTATCTGCTAGTACCCTCACCTACTGAGATTTTAATATATTAAAATATATATTTCCAGACAATTTTCATTTTTATATCTATTTATATATTTACAAACATAATATGGGATTCTGAAAGTATTGTTCTGCTTTTATGGCTCTACATTGTATTTTTCAGAAGGATGCCTATTACATAGAGATGTATCCATGTTACCTAGATCAAGTTTAAACTGGTAACTGCATTGTAATTCACATTATAGTTGTTTTCTACCTACTGATGGACATTTAAATGATAATCAGATCCCCCCTCCCCAATTAAGCAATACCATAATGAAGATATATAGAGGTGCTGCTATGAACATATGACTAATTTTTCAGGGCAGTATTTTTCAAACACCAGTTAATAAAATCAATGTAGTAGTTTAAAATGTACATTTTTAAAACAGAAGAGAATGCAATAAAAATTGTCAGAATAAATGGTATTTATTTTTTCATGAAAAAATATATAAAATTGGGTTCTGAGCAGTGAAAATTAACGATATCTGCTACTATAGGACTCAGTGAAAAAAGTTTTATGGTGTATAATACAAAATATATTTTATACTGTACATCTTAGTCTGCTCTGGGTTATGTGCCCAGTGTGGATTTTTCTGGATCATAGGCTATGTCATATTTTGTTAGACACAGCCAACTTTTACAACTAACTTATACTCCCCACATGCTAATCATTATTTTATATTCTAGTCAGAATTTTACATTTTGTATATTCTGTAGGGTGAAAAGTTCTATCCTATTTTAATTTTAACTAGTGATGTTAAATATAACTTCTTTATCATAGAGAAGTATTAAAACCTATCCTGTTGAAAGATTACTATTCTTGAAAATCATATGAAAGCTAGAGAAACTTTCATCTCCACAATCTTTTCTCAAATTTTTCTATTTTTTAAATTAATAAGCACAAAACCATGTGGTCTTGGTAATTACTAAAAACAATTATAGTAATAGTTTCACATTCTATTAATTTGTAAAGTGTAAACAAAATCCTTTTACCCAATATCAATACTCTCAGGTTCATAGCATAGTTGAGGAATATTGATATCCCTCAATATATGAATCCACTTTGTTTCAGTAAAATTCTATTCTTCTCATGTCCTCTATTGTAAAAGAGCAGATGCTAGCCAAGCATATAAGTGCTAGAATATATTTCAGGACTTTGTTAAGACCACTGTAGAATGAAAGAATACCCATAATGAATAGAACATACAGAAATAATCTAGGTCTAATTGTTGTCAGTTGTCAATGTTTGGCTTGTATTTTTTTTTATAATGGAGACATGCTCATTTCCTTTTTTGGTTATTGTTATTTAAATTTACTCATATACCTATTTGTTTCACTCATTGGTGCTCTATGTGTCCTCATATCCATGAAGGAAAGAGTATTCTTTAATTATGACAGCTCAAACATCAGAAGAAAGAATGTTCTTTGGTTGTGGGAGTTTTCATTTTTACACTAAATTGCAGCTGTGTATTATTTAAGTATTGTACATAAGTACATACTGTACATACTGTTTTCCTTTTTGGACTTGATATTTTCTTAAGGTTTATTCTATAAATTGCCAATTTTTAATATTTTTTTAATTTTACTTAACTGTCATTCATAGAGTTGTAAACAGAATTGGAAGCTGATTCAATAAGTGATATCTTATTTAGAAGGTCCTTTCACATTTTTCTTTTTCTTTTCTTTTTTAAATACAACCAAAGCTTTATTTTCTCAGGCACACTAGCCACGTTTCAAGTACACAACAGTCACATGTGGCTAGCCATAATGACAGCACAGATACAGAACATTTCTGTTATTTCTGGAAGTTTTTAAGACAGCACTGGCCTAAAGAGCTGGTTTGGATATTTTCATCTTTTCATGATACAAGCAAATTGCCAGAATTTCTCACTTCTCAGATTCTTACAAGCACTATGTCGTTTACTTAAAGCAGGTGAGATGTTGTTAAGATTGTTGCAATATAAATTCTGGAAAAGGTTTTGAAACAAATTATAAAAGGTTGATTTCTGAGTACTTTCAAATGGAAGTTGTGATAAATAGAAGCTACCAAGAGTTCACTGAGATTAAGATATGACAAATTTACCTCATTTCCTTCTGTGATTGGCCATAACAATGTAAGCATCAATAAAAGAAGGATTTTTTCCCCATGTTTTCTTCATTGCTGAGTCCTTATTATTTGCAGGGCAGGCATGCATTAGATCCTTTTTTTAAAAAATTTTTATTTTTTTATTGGTTGTTTACAACATTACAAAGCTCTTGACATATCATATTTCATACATTAGATTGAAGTGGGTTATGAACTCCCAATTTTACCCCAAATGCAGATTGCAGAATCACGTCAGTTACACATCCACAATTTTACATAATGCCCAATTAGTAATTGTTGTATTCTGCTACCTTTCCTATCCCCTACTATCCCCCCTCCCCTCCCCTCCCATCTTCTCTCTCTACCCCATCTACTGTAATTCATTACTCTCCTTGTTTATTTTCCCATTCCCCTCACAACCTCTTATATGTAATTTTGTATAGCAATGAGGGTCTCCCTTCATTTCCATGCAATTTCCCTTTACTCTTCCTTTCCCTCCCATCTCATGACTCTGTTTAATGTTAGTCTTTTCTTCCTGCTCTTCCTCCTTGCTCTGTTCATAGTTGCTCTCATTATATCAAAGAAGACATTTGGTATTTGTATTTTAGGGATTGACTAGCTTCACTAAGCATAATCTGCTCTAGTGCCATCCATTTCCCTGCAAATTCTATGATTTTGTCATTTTTTATTGCTGCATAGTACTCCATTGTGTATAGATGCCACATTTTTTTTATCCATTCATCTATTGAAGGGCATCTGGGTTGGTTCCACAGTCTAGATATTGTGAATTGTGCTGCTATGAACATCGATATGGCAGCATCCCTGTAGCATGCTCTTTTAAGGTCTTCAGGGAATAGTCCGAGAAGGGCAATAGCAGGGTCAAATGGTGGTTCCATTCCCAGCTTTCCCAGGAATCTCCAAACTGCTTTCCAAATTGGCCACACCAATTTGCAGTCCCAAGAGCAATGTACAAGAGTACCCTTTTCTCCACATCCTCGCCAGCACTTGTTGTTGTTTGACTTCATAGTGGCTGCCAATCTTACTGGAGTGAGATGGTATCTTAGGGTGGTTTTGATTTGCATTTCTCTGACTGCTAGAGATGGTGAGCATTTTTTCATATACTTGTTGATTGATTGTATGTCCTCCTCTGAGAAGTGTCTGTTCAGATCCTTGGCCCATTTGTTGATTGGGTTATTTGTTATCTTATTGTCTAATTTTTTGAGTTCTTTGTATACTCTGGATATTAGGGCTCTATCTGAAGTGTGAGGAGTAAAAATTTGTTCCCAGGATGTAGGCTCCCTATTTACCTCTCTTATTGTTCCTCTTGCTGAGAAAAAACTTTTTAGTTTAAGTAAGTCCCATTTGTTGATTCTTGTTATTAACTCTTGTGCTATGGGTGTCCTATTAAGGAATTTGGAGCCCGACCCCACAATATGTAGATCGGAGCCAACTTTTTCTTCTATCAGACGCAGAGTCTCTGATTTGATATCAAGCTCCTTGATCCATTTAGAGTTAACTTTTGTGCATGGCGAGAGGAAGGGATTCAGTTTCATTTTGTTGCATCACATTTTCTTTCGAAGCAAAAACTTTTTAGAGGACTGTAGCATGGTATTTAGGTATTTCAGTTCAGTTTTTAACCTCAAATTAGTTTATTTCCAGTTTACTGGTATAACACATGAACTCCATCAGCAACTATTCTCCAAGAGTAGTTAGGGCAGAAGTAGTTCTTGATAACAATCAGTGGGTGAATGGGCAATCAGTCCATTTGATACAGACTGCAGACTTCTGTCCACTCGTTTAGAGCAAGTAATGTTTTATACTGGCAAGTAAGGATTATTTATGGAACTGATTTGACAACCTTTGTGACTCTTGAGGAAAAACATACTCATTAGATTTATTAAATGTGTAGACTTTCTTTTTCAAGGCCCAACTTTTTTCTCATTTCAATTAATTATGGGCTCAAGTATCATGCAGATTCTTCACTGACCTTCACATGTGATAAAGCTGCTTCTTATTTTTAAGATGAAGCTTATACTACTGCATTTATTTTAGACTTAAGTGTATACTTTACACACACACACACACACACACACATGTTCACATTTAGAGCATATTTATACTTGAATAAAGCTTTGGATATTTTTAATATATGTTCTTTCTTTGTCTCTCATGAAGAAGCATTATTCAAAGTGTGGTTTCAGGATTGGTGCAGGTCGGCAAATTGTCACTTCTTTGCAATGATAGAGAAATTGAGAGTGAGAGTTTGAAAAATTGTACAGTAGTTTGGCAGAGTCATTTTATTAGTATCAAATTTAACAATAACAAAATTGGGAATTATGTCTTTGTTTCTTTATTTCAGTGTCCTAATAATTCATGTATATTTTACAAAAATCTCCCTGAAGACAAAACAAAGATTAGGTCACTCCCCATATCAGTGAACCACAGCAGAATGCAATTCTGAATTTTATGAAAATGGGCATAAAATAAAGAAGAAAGTGGTAGAGTGCTCATTTAGCACACCCAAGGCCCTGAGTTTGATCCTCAGCACCACATAAAAATGAATAAATTAATTAAATAAAGGTATAAAGAAGAAGAAGAAGAAGAAGAGGAGGAGGAGGCAGAGGAGGAGGAGGAGGAAAAGGAGGAGGAGGAGGAGGAGGAGGAGGAGGAGGAGGAGGAGGAGGAGGAGACAAAAGGGAAAACGGGAACAGAGTGAACTTAAATTGTGGTTTCCAATTCTGAAAAGTTTCTGAGAACTGCAATTTTCTTTGTATTTGAGATCTCCTATTTCCAGGAAACATTTAATTGTGTTTTCTGGTTTTACTCTTAATATTCTCTAGTTATTCTTTTATGGAAAAACTAGATGATATGCCAAAAAGACTTTAAATCAATTAAAATCTTTCATTAAACATAAAGACACTTTCACATTTGCTACAATCATAGTAAATTCACTTCTTTGTATAAAGGGACAGCCTTTGTTGGGAGTTTAAAATATCCCCAATGGCAAGATTATGTACCTAAATCTCCCATTGCTGTTTATGTAATAGTGGATTAATCAAATTAAATGCTGTACTCTCTAGAATAAAATAGAATGGAAATATTTTAATCATAAGATTTATATTTAAACCATCTTTATTTACAAAATACTATCCTAAGAATTATAATTCCATTTAGCTTCAATTGGAGCAAAAGTATAATCACTTAAGTAAAAGCAGTTACTTAAAAACTGAAAGTGAGAGATGAGTCAAATTACTTTTGAAGAGAGATCAAAAACATCAGGTTTCTTGTTGTGGTTTTGGATGTTCAGTAGCAGGCTTATTTGGAGGTGGAATCAACCCTGAAGGGAACACACTTCTACTTTCAGAATGCACGGGGAAGATGGGGGTGGGGTGAAAATCCAGCTCTTTCAGGAAGATAATGAGGAAAATACCTCTGTGAATAGACATTTCACATTGGAAATGGAGGGCTTAATTGGCACCATGGAAAATAATCTCAAGGTGCTCCATACCTGTTTCCTGGAGGAGGTGGAGGAAAAAAAGGTCTTCTACTCATGAACTGACTCCTTGGGTCCACTGGAAATATTGCATCTCTGATTGGAGGGAAAGGTGCAAAAACAAAGCCAGAGCCAGTTGCTTGGTTTTCAGCAAGGAGAGGTGAATTAGGCACATTTGAATCACCAAGATTGACTTTGGTATCCTTTCTACTGGATTGCGTTTCTCAAGACATAGGCCCATCCACTATATCCAAAGAAGGCATATTAGAACTTCTGAGTTCTGCTGCTCCAGATGGTCTACCACAATTAGAATAACATCAATTTTGCCTTTGTAGAGGAAGCTGTGGGTCAGAATATGGTTGGCCTGGCAGAGGGATCATCATCCTACTCCTGCGTGCCTGTTTCCTTGGAGGTGACAGGGGTCTGGTGTAAGAAGCTGCTCTCTGAGGGCCAAGTAACCTCTCGTAGCTTGATTCTCTTCATTGGATGGTCCAGAGGATTCTCTAGGCCCCTTGAGCCTCTTCCTCCTCCTACTGGAACCAAAAGTGAGAGTGTGAGTGGACCCTTCTTTTCCAAATGAGGAGGTCTCACTTCAGATGAAGGCTGACCCAATGGGGAGAAACTATTTGGGAAATGCTTTTGCCAAATGCTGCATCTGAAACATCAAGTGTATATGGATCTTTTTCTGCAAGTTTAAATTTAAGCTCATTTTCCACGTTAATTTTTGTCCATTGCAAGCATTCTGTTTCATGAAATATTTGAGGTTTCTTTCAGCAATCTGAGCTGCCCACTCACTATCATGTGCTTTGTTCTCAGAGGAAATAATGGTTCTCTCCAATTCTTCTTCCAGATATTTGGCTAGCTTTCTGTAGGTCTCCAGCTCTTCAGTTGTATGGCTGATCATTTCTTCTACTTTGGAAAGTTTCTCCTCTTGCTCCACCCAGTGGTTTTCCTCTACTCTCAATTTCCCATGGAGTTTCCTTATGTTTTCTTGATGTCATTCCATCATGACTTTAAGTTTCTGCTGAAGGTACTCATTCTCACTTTCAAGCTGTGTATTTTCTGACTGCAAAGATGCCTTTTCAGTCTTAAGATTTTTAATATGTTCTGTAAGGTCTTCCTTTGTTTTCTCCACTTCAGATAACAAAGTACAATTTTGATTTCTTTCTCCTTCTAAGGTTTCTAAGGAGGTCTTTATCTTAGAACCATAAACCAGTTTCTTCAAAGTTCCTTTTGACTGATTATCCAAGTAAACACCAATTTATGATTTACTCTTCATTCCCAACTCCAAGTTACCATCATCTATTTGGGCTTCCATGTTTGTAGAAGGCCTATCTTTCATCTTCAGCAAGCATTCGGTCAGAGACTCCACGTGATTTTCTTTATCACTCAGAACTTGTTCTGCATGTACTCTAGAGTCTTCAAATGTTAGCTTCTTTTTATCATGGAAACATACTTCTTCCCTCCATGCTTCAGTTTCCCATTGTAAGATCACTTTCTGAATTTGCTGAAGTTGGGAATTTTCATTCAAAGCCTCTTTTATTGCCAGCTTAAGTCCTTCATCATTCATTTGAAATAGTCTCAAGTTTGTTTTAGCTTCAGCTATTTGTGACTTGAGGGATTCTGATTCACCTTCTAGGGACTTTATGCTTCTTGATATATCCACCATCATTTCATCCTGTTTAAAATGCTTAGACTTCTGTTAGCTTTTTTTCTAGAAAGACTATTTCATTCCCACAGCTAGGTTTGGGCCTATGCCACTTTTCGTATGTTGCCTCCAATTTTTGTGCTTCTTTTGAACCCTTCTCAAAACTGCCATCCTTTAAAGATGACTCTAAGCCTTCATGCTCTTTCTGAACAAGGCTATTTTCAAATGTTCACAATTTTCTTCAATTAGTCCAGAAAGTTTTAGAGCCAACTCTTTTTCTCTTTCCATATAAAGCCTGCTTCTAACAGACTGAAAACTTCTCCACACAAACAAGAGAACAGCAAAAAGTCCAATAGCTGTACCTGTTACCAACTCCCAAGGAACCCCATAAGAATTAGGGCCTGGATTCATGTCTTCAGACAATGCTGCCACAACCCTGCATATTTCTTCCAAGACCACCCCCTAGTATGGCTGAGGGGCAGCCCTTGGCCCCTCCATCAAGCCAAAACTGGTTTGGCTCTTGCCACCACAACCACAGCCTGCCCAGGCAGGCCAAAACAGGCTGTGGACACTCAAGTATTTGGTCAGGAATTCAAACCTGCACCAGGCAACAGAGCAGACCACTGTGAACCCTTGGGGAGGGTGGGGGGGGTGGGGAGCTGGGTCAAAGGCTCCCAGTAGCCTTGTAGCACTAAACTGCTCATCTGGGGAGTATTGGCCCCTGCCCTACCCAGTGCATTCTGAAGGGCCATGGGTTCTGGTGCCTCCCACTCCAGCAGAGAGGAGTCCTCTCCATGCCATCCACCCCTCAGTTTGGTTTAGGCCAGGTCAGGGCGGAGCTTATTATGAAGATTCTATACATTCATAATATCACTGTTTGATGTCACTCAAATTCTAATGCACTCTAAACTGTTTAAACAGATTTTATGCCATATATTTATATTTGTACCACTTGCTCTTTTGTCTTAATGACTCATTTCTTTCCCTGCCCTTGTCCTCTCCCTTTTTGCTTCCCTCCTTCCTTCCTTCCTCCCTACCTCCCTCTGGATGATATCAAAAAGATTACCATGAGCCTAGAAAGTTGACACTCAGAAACCACTGGGCTTTCAATGTGGAAAAATAGAAAAACAGTTCATGAGTGGACAGATAAGGGGGACCACTGGCAAAGCTAAGTGAATAGCACAGTGAGTCAACCAAAACTGCTCAATTATAAACTTCATACAACCTTGACAATGTCCAATTCAGAAGAAATTAAGTTGCAAAATCTGGTCACTGCACTCAAACCCTCTAGTATGCCATCATCCATGTTGATATCCAGCACCTCGGCTCCCATTTCCACTTCAATTTGGCAACACACAGGGCTTCCTGAGGGAGGAACAAAAAATGAAGCATCACTAGGAGACAGTGACTAAGAGAATGCTAATAAAATTGATCCCTCACCATTCCCCAAGTGTCTTTTCCAACTACTCTAGATCCTAACCAGCCTAGTGCCCTGCCCTCCTTCCCCAGCACTCTCCACAGATTAACCTTTCTCAGGGGCCTCATTCCTCATATTACATCACTAAGAATCAACCAAAGCTGTTTTCCCACCATAAAGATTGTAAAATCCTCAGGTTGTGGTCACAGCCCTCAGAGTTAGACCTCCCTTTTTACTCTGCCAACAGGATCCTCTTCTCTTCCACACTGGTTTAGAACCAGCTAGAGCCAATTTCTTTCAAGAAAAATCCCAAGAGAAATCATCCAAAACTCATCTGACTCTTCAGTATTTGCCAAAACATGAAAAGTATTAATAGGAAACTGCTGATAGAAATTGCATGAAAAGAACTGTGAGATAATTATTTCTGAATGTTTTTAGACTGAAATGCTTTTCAGATCCTATCATATAGTAGTAAATATTACCATCCTCCAAGAATAAAATATGATATGCAGAATTTTCCACTAATCATCATTTAAGGAATATCTTTCAGGATCAATGTTCCAAAGAACACATTTTGGGAAACTTGGCTCAATCCACAATGACCTGTGGTCTCTGAAGATTATCATCATATGGTTTATTACATTATCATTTCCTAATGCTTTCACAAATTTAATCTTCAAATAGATGTGAAGTGTCTGGAAAGCAAGAAAGGCCTTATATATCTCCTCTGAAATGCTGGGAAAAATATACATTTAGTAATACTGAGACTTTTTTGTTGTTGTTTAATTATTCATTGTTAATGTCACACAATGTGATAAAAAAAGTAAAAAAAATATCAATAGGAGATACTGATATTGTCCTGATTTTCCTTAGTTCAAGAAAATAAAATAGAATTTTTTTATAAGTTTTTTTTAAAGAGAGAGCGAGAGAGGAGAGAGAGAGAGAATTTTTAATATTTATTTTTAGTTCTTGGCAGACACAACATCTTTGTTGGTATGTGGTGCTGAGGATCGAACCCGGGCTGCACGCACGCCAGGCAAGTGCGCTACCGCTTGAGCCACATCCCCAGCTCTTATCAGTTTTTGTGCACAACGGGCATGAGACTCTCTGGCACATGCCACAAAAAATGCCATTCACAGTGAACCAAAGCCACATAGAGAGAAAGGATCACTAATTCATTTAGCAAATTCAAACAAGTTTTTCAGTATAAGTAATGACTTAAATAATATAAAGAATAACAAGAAGCATAACTGGCAATCCCTATTCATGAAGGGGTTAAATCTAGTTGCGAATACATAACACAGTCAAATAAAAACTACTGATCACTACCATAGGAAAGTACAAGTTCCCTATAAACTGAACTGAGGAAGTCATCTGAGAGGGAAGTCCTTGGCTGGCTAGTAGGGAATAGTTTGGAGGAGACACAACATAACTGACAGAGGTAAAAAACCTCAGAAGTGGAGATGCTAATACCTCACTTGGCTATTTCACCAGTCACAGAATGACAACTTGAAGGTCTAATCTTCCTAAGTGGGCTCAGAGAGCTTGTTTAGAGAGCTGGTTTGTTTATAAAGAAGCATGAGTTGAGCAAGAAGCTAGGATGGAAACTCTTCTCATGTCAGCAGTCTCTCCTAAGCCAAAGAACCTGGAGAGATTACTGAGTCATGGAAAACTAGACTCTAACAGTCACTCATCTTCTGCCTTTTCTACCTCCCCCTTCTCTTTCCACTAGGCAGAGGTAGCAGGATGAATAAGGGCCTTGGATAGACAGTATGGATTTTATTACTTACTTGCTGTGAAACAATAGACAAGTAATATAGCCTCTCTCAAAGCCTCCATTTTCACATCTTCAAGATGGGGATAACAGCACTACTCGTTCATGGGGCTATAAAGAGTAAATAAGTCATGATATGAAGCATTTATTATAGAGACAACACAAAGAAAGACCTTATTAAATAATGTATTAATACTTTGGCCAATTTGCTTCTTCCTAAAGTGCTCCCTGCGATCACTGATAAATTCATCAACTGCAAGAGTTGAGGGCAACACCACAGAAAGGGCAGGAGAATACAAATGTAGTCAAAACACTGAGAAATGCAGCAAAATACATGAGTAGGAAGATACATCAGCACTTCAGAAGGGGCAAATGACAGCCAAGGTCTGGCAGCAGAAGCAAGCAGAAGATCAGGAAGGGAAGCACCGTGCACAGGTGAAAGATGGGAGGATGACCTCAAGAGTTTGAACTTTAATACATGTGGGAAGTTGCCATACAGAAGTTTTGAACTGGAGAGGACAATCATGACAGAAGCATATGGCAGCACTAAGCAGTGACAAGAAAGAAGGGAAGGAAACCAATCAGTCAGGAACCAGGTAACCAGTCCCTGTACTGAGGAAGAAGACACAACTCTGGGGACTGCCATGAAGTAGACTGTTGGGAAAAGATATGGCGTGGCCATACCCCCCAAACCCCAGCATGGCATCTGAGGTGCTTCTTTTTCTCTCCATCTCCTGCTAGTAGAAAAAGTTCCTGCAGGCGCCAACTCTCCCATGGGCGCCAATATTTCAAATCTCACTGGCGGGGAACTTTAGCCACAATAAGAACTATTTTGTGGGCTCCAAAACTGACATCTGGAAGAACTTACTAATAAACGGGTGACCCATCATTTATCTAAGCCCTTCCATCTCTCCTTAGATCTATATAAGCCCACAGCCTTTTGCAATAAAGTGGAACTTTCTCCCGTGAATTGTCTCGAGTGGCTGCTTCTTTCAAGGACCATAAAGGAAGACTAATGGGCCATTCAGATGTGATGAAAACTAAATCTACTCTGACACTGGTTTCTCAAAGATCTATTTCCTAAAGGTTGCAAAATCTTAAAGTGAGAATATGAATAATAAAATTAACCAACATGAAAGCTTAGAACAAATTTCTCAATTTTTTCCCTTCATATTTGCAAAAGAAAAAGAAAACCTATTTAATATCTTAATGCTCCATGAAGATTAAATTTTGCTCATTCACAATATGACTCAGCTTCATGTGGCTAAAACCATCACATAAACTTTCTAAGGCAAGGGACGGAATCTTTTCTTTATTGTTTTAATCTACAACTAAAATGTTCAACAATATCCTCATTATCAGTGTTTTATGTAGTCAAGGAAATTAAATAGGCACTTTCTTGGCTTTCCTTTTTCCTAGAAGAATTTGTGAGAGGACAAAACAAAAAGCATTCTCAAACACCTGAAAATGACTTCCTGATTAAAGGAAAAAGTTAAAACCTGAATTTCTTCCATCTAATCCCTCTTCATGCTCAAATGCAGTACTTTTTGGCAAATACTGGTAACAGTTGCATGATTTTTCAAAGTTTCTATCTCCCAATAGCCCTTTCCTGCTGTGAACTCATATTACCATCTTCTCACACTTCCTATCAATTCTGCTAACAGCACTATCAAGGGCAGAACAATGTTCACTGACAAGCTGATTAAACAGATGCCTCTAGGGTCTCATGAGGATGCTCACTTCATAGTTTCCTGCCAGGCAGTGTTTAGCAAACTTTCTGGATCCTGCAACATTGCAGCACTCTCCAAGGTTAACAAAGTTGGTGTATGATCTAATCCTTAAGGCCTCTAGACCTTAAAAGGAAAACCATTTGTTTTCAGTAAGAAAAAAGTCACTGTGCCAAAATCATCTGAGAACATGGACAAGCGAGCCAATGTAGAAACAGAAAAAAAAACCTTCTAAGGAGACTCAAATGCAAAAAACGGTTATTTGTCACAGCTACAGGTACAAGTGGAATTCTCAAAAGAAATATTTCAAGGTTGTATGCAATAAATATCACTAATGACCTGAATCATTCTGTTTCTGAAAAAGAAGGAAAAGTTTTATCATCATATCCATATTTAATCAAGAGTCCAGGGCAAAAGCCAAGCAAAAATTTAGAATCAAGGATTTGTGAGAGGAAAATGAAGAGAATTTTTAAACATTTACACTTACTTTACAATTAAAAGAAAGAACTAGGACCTGAATTAGTCCCACCCCATCCCTTTTGTTGCCCTAAAAGCAGTAGCTTCAATTTTTCAAAAACTCAAACATGTTACCAGTTAGCATCTTCTCACACTTCCTAGCAATTCTGCTAATAGCACTACCAAAGTCTATTATCACAGCTACTCAAGAAGTTAAGGCAGGAAGATCACAAATTCCAACCCAGCCTGGGCAACTTAGCAAGACCCTATCTGAAAATTTAAAAAGGGCCAAGGATGTAGCTCAGAAGTGTTCCTGGGTTTAATATCCAGTACCACACATACACAAAATGATTAAGCCATAGGTTTATACTAGGAAACCTTGAAGCTGGACAGAACAAACTTTCTTATCCCCAACACAGTTTATAGATGCTTAACCTGAAAGGCTAAACCAGGCTGTGAGGAAAGACTCAGCTGGAGGCCTGAGAGACAAGAAGCCACTGGGGTAGGACCACCACTACTGAGCTGACCCAATGTAGGCCAACTGGACTCTGAAACCTGTTTCCTTATCTGCCAACAGGTAATAACATTTCCCTTAACACAGGCCAACTGAAGGACAAATATCAGACAATACATGTAGACACAATACACTGAGATAAGGTGTCCCTACAGAAAAATTTATGGACTCTTTGTGTTCTGCTCATCACTTTTAAAATATAAAAAATAAAGTCTCAATGGGGGGTTTTAGGCAGGCTCTGGGGACAGAGAACCCTAAGTTTAATGGTAATTGAATCCACTGACCTGATTGAACATCTCAGGCAACTTCCCACACAGTTAAGAAGCTTATAAAATAGACAGTGAAGTACTTGCCTTACACAATTGAAACGGGGTAACAGTAATGAGCTCAAAATTAGCACCAGCAATAAGAGCTATTATTAAAAAATGGCTTCTAAGTTCTGTGTCAAAGCATCAGTTGAGGAAGAAGTGGATATGATGAAGATGAAAATAATGAATTAGATGATTACAAGGGAGCTGGGTAAGTATAAAACCTTTCTAGGCTGTTTGTTCATATTCTCAGATGATAATCACATGATAAACCCATCTGTAATAATCGCCAGCCTAGTGTCAGGGGCCATCATCCTTAGGTTGACCAGAGATTTGCAGGACAGGCAAACATGGCTTCCAACTTTTACATGCTGAAGACTTCTCACATGATGTTCCCAACTGATTTCACACAAAACTATGCTTCTCTCTGAATGTGAAGGCTCTAATACAAAAAAAAGGCTTTCTCTCAATTTTGTAATTTATAAAAGTCTTGAGTTACAAAACATATTTGATGTTATTCTTAAAACCTACCTGAAGGTTACTGTTAAAAATTTTAGAAATAGTGCATGGAGTTCAAATTGGAAAAAAATAATTATTATTACACATAAATTCTAAAAATAACCACATGTAAACGGATTTCTCCTTCTGACTCTGGCAGAACTTGGGCTCTTTTGTTATGAGAGCTCAGCTGAAGTGATACCATCTTCACTTGGGGGAAAACACACTCTCCTGCCATATTGCCCTCTGTCAAAGCCACCATCAGAAACCATTAACCTCACTTCTATCCTCATCCTCTGTCATCTGATGCATATGAACAAAAAAGGGCTGAACTGTAGAGGTATGCTTATTGATCACCTTCATGCTCACTCACTGGGGCTACTTCTGTGCACATGTTCTGACTGAAAACAGTCAATATTACTCCTGTTGTCACTGGTATTTTTCATCACCTTTCTCAGAATAACATAAGCAACAAAATACAGAGATACTAAATTATAAGCTACCTTAAAGTACAATTCTCCTCTGTGTTATGTGTAGTTTCTCTAAAAAAACATAAATTCATAAAACATGCTCTCTTTGGTTAAACTTACCATCTAATAGTCCATAAAAGGATTGAGGCATAAATGCATAAATATGAAATTCAAACTTATTTTAACCATTGGCAAGATAATTATTTTTACTAATATTCCTGATTGAATATTAAAACACATGCTGAAAAAGAGGTTGCATACCTCACAGGATTTCTTGGAACAAAACTAAATGAATATACAACTCTTCCAAACCATGTGGCAAATATAAGATTACAACAATAAAATTTTCCAGGTAGATGCTGCTGCTATTATCAAACACTAGCCTTGGCAGTGTAGAATTTTGAGTTACCTAGTATGAACCTGACAATTGAAATTTTTAGGCTGTGGCCAAGAATATGTTTTAGAACACTGTACAATAGAGACAGGTCCAGAGTTTTCACAGTGAACAAGGAAACTATCCGGGCCATCATTCACTTTAACCCTGCAGGGATGTTCACCCATCTCCACCCCAGAAATATAAAGCATTCCTCACTAGAATTCATGTAATTACCAAGAAAAAAATGGCACTCTTCTTTGACCTAATATAAAGTTTCTTGGTAATACAATTCTGTTATTCTACCACTCAGAGTAAACATACTAAACACATCCTACCAATACTTCTAAAATCATAATCACAACAACTTCCTGTTTTACCAGACAGTAACATGAATCCTTCAAAAACAGTGGCAGGTGCAACTCTTAGCTTGCAATTCTTCACGACTTCAGCAATTTCCCTACATTAAAAAAGAGAAAACACCAAATTCATTATTTCAGAACAAAATAAATTTAAAACTTTGAAATCAAGTCTATTAACACACCTATACACATAATTATATACTTCCAAATGTACAGAAGTAATATGCTTCTAGTTTTCTCAGTCAACTGAAAATTAATCTGTAACCCTTCACTTCTATGTGCCTGCCCAGCTGGCTATGTACTGTCTGTGCTGTTCTGTTCTCAGGGTATGAACCTGGAGCTGCATAACAGTTTGTACAAGACAAATTACTAACCTCCTCCCCTATCCTCGAACTCACAATTGTCCTTTACTCCAGTAAACCCGCATAGGAAACATAACCTTGCTGTCTATTCAAGAGTTTAACAACAGAAAGAAGTCTTCAACTTTGAGGAGAAGGTGTAGACAGGAATGGAGAGAATCAGATCCTGTGGATCCATTCTTATGCTATCACACACACACAGTAGGGAGCATACTTACCATTAACACTTCAATTAATTACTCCTCAAAATTTGTTTTTAGCTATATTCACTCTTTATTTGCTTTTAATGAATTGTGACTTTTGTTTTGATATTTGGGATTAAACGAAAGAGCTGCTTTACAACTGGGCTACATTCCTCTCCTTTATATTTTTGTTTTATTTTGTTTTGAGACAGGGTCTACTAAGTTCCTTAGGGCTTTGCTAAGTTTATGAGGGTGGTCTTAAACTTGCAATCTTTCTGCCTCAGTCTCTTGAATCACTAAGATTATAGGTATATGCCACCTCACCCAGCATAAATCACATTTTTGATTAACCAGAAAAAAAAAATGTGGCAATTCCACCGAATTTTTCAGGATCAGTAACAACTCCTCAATTTACTGCCTCCCAAATTATTATGTAGATTCTCAGTAAACACAAAGAACATATACATATATTAATATGCAGATGTATATATACACAAATACAGAGAGACATTTAAAACAACTCTTTTTAAAGAGGAAAATTATTGAAAAAAAAAAAGAAATTGTCTGTGATCCAACGATTACCTATATTAAACTACTATGAAGTTTAAAAATTTGGGGTGAATGATATAGCTCATCAAAAGAGCACATGCTTACCATGCAGGATGCCCTGGGTTCAATCACCAACACACACACACACACACACACACACACACACACACACACAAATCATATTTATTATGAGCTTATCATGGAAGACAAACAAAGCACAAGCTACCAGGAACTTCAGTTGAATAAGCATATTATACACATTAATACAGAGTTTGGACAGTGAGCTAACTGGCTCAACAGATGACCATTCACCACTAGAGAGGAAAACAAGTAGTACAAACTATGTTCTATTTCACTGTTGCTATACAGCATAAAATGGGAAGTAATTATACACAGATGTGTCCTTGCTCTCCTTTCATTCCCTTTCTTAACACGCTCATTTGACAGCATCTTTAAAGAAATGATTGTACATGGAGCCAGGTGGAGACACTTCTCTTGACCAAGACACTTGTTGCCTTTTCTTTCTTTGAAAGGAATCTAATGGAGGTGTGCACTCCCTACAAGAAATAAAAGCTGCCTCTCTTTTTTGAGTATTCAAATACTGTTTAAGGGTATGTGTTATGACACCTGGTATTTACTCTACAGTGTTCCCAGGTTACATATGGGAATTAGGTAAAATAGGAATGACAAAACTTTGAAAAATCTGGCACTACATGATAGGCACATGGAACCTATTTTCTTAATTTTTTTTTACTTTTATTATTAAAATTTTTTCACAATAATAAGATCTAGTAATTTTCTAGTGTCTTAAAAATGTACCATAGACCAGATGACTTAAACAACAGACATTTTATTTCCCAACCATTTGAAGGACAGAAGTCTCTGATCAGGATTTTTCCTGAGGCCCCTTTCCATAGCTTGTTTTACTTGTGTCTTCTTCACATGGGCTTCCCTTAGTGTATACATCTGTGTCCTCTTATTATAAAGTCACCAACCAAACTGGATTATGCACAGACCTATTCCTTTCACCTTAAGTGACTATCTAAAGGCCCCCTCTTCAAATACAGTCTTCTTCTGAGCTTCTCAGGACAGGACTTCAATATATAAATTTTGGATATATAAATTCAGTTGATAAAAGGTAAAATATTTAATGATGATCATTATTTGATGTAATCTGGTGATGAATGAGACACTCTGCCAACAATATTGCCCAAGCCATCCATTATAAATCCTGCATTCAGGAAAAGGTTAAGCAAGTTCATATGAATTCTAAAATCAACAAGACCAACTGAGAAAGAAAGCCTTCACTTTCTACATTTCCTAAATTATTAAGATTATACCAAATTGAGAGCTAAACATATTTAACTCTAGACACAAAAATTTCACAATACCTGGATATAAGAATAAAGTAGAAAATAATTTAGGTACAATGAAATCCTTTATAGCATTTAAACTACAATAGAAAATTTATTTGCTTTTCTACTGAAATTAAAATTTTTTCCTTATGCTGAGATGAGTGAATGTGAGCTAGATAATACATTTTAAATGATACATAAAACAAGTATTAGTTTTTAAATGTAATTTTCAAATTTTTAAATAAAAAAAATCAGGGAAAACTTCCATACTGGCCTCAATTCAAGTACTCCAATAAGCACATGTGGTGCTGCCTGCATATTGGACAGCATGGGGCTGGAGTTGAACCAGAGGCTGCTGAGTGAAGAACTCAGTAACTAAAATAAGAAGTCAAGGACCCAAGAAATCAGAATACTAGAAAGAGCATTCACACACTAAAATCATAAGAATTAAGTCAGAAATAATTTAGTAGAAAATGTCAGTGAACCAAGAGCTAAAATCTCAATAAGTGATGGAAAAAAGAGTCCAGCATTAGTCAAAAACTACACTAAGGAGCAACAGTTTGTAGTGCAGTCTTATCATTCAAAGTTGGCAGGTGTAAAAGAGATGAGAAGGGTGCTGGAGATGATAATGGAGCCAGGAGGTCACCTAATCCACCCAGCAGTTTTAGGGAACTAAGGAGAGAAATTCATTACTTAGGTTGTAGAGGAAGCAACACCTCAGAGAAGAGCTAAGCATCCATTAGTTTGGAGTGGTCTGCACTGGGACTTGTGAAACAGTCACCAGTGCCAATCAACAATAAGAATGCCTGTGGCTGGTCCCAGCCCCATACTTTCACCACCTTTATTCAGAGTAGTTATATTTTTGTTATTGATGCACTGGGATTTCTACAGAGGGAAAATCAGCTTCTCAATATTCTAAAACTGAAATTCTATCTCTTTTTTTAAAAACCCAAGTGAAAAGGACCCCTGATCTTCAGGTACATGGCCATCATGGAAGGTCTTTCATCATAGTCACCAAAAGTGTTGGAAAGATCTGAGAAATGATATTTCCACTGTTATTGAAAACTACCTTTAAAAAAGTTATAAACTTTCACTTTGATATAAATATGTCTTATGTAAAAATTAAATTTTTAACTTTTTTATTTTATTTATCTATCATTATGTGGTGCTGAGGATTAAACCCAGTGCCTCACATATGCAAGGCAAGCGCTCTGCTACTGAGCCACAACCCCAACCCATGTAAAAACCAATTTAATAAATATTAGAGACATAAGAAAAACCATAAACATAATGGAAGAAAATGTTGATGTTCTTATAATTATGGTATAGGAAAAACATTTCTCAGGGCAGAAGTATATAAGAATAATCTACAGATTTTACTAAACACATTTTTCAATTTTCAGTACAAAAAAAACACTAACCAAAGCAATATGTTACAAAGGAGGTTGGAAATCTATAACTACCCATGATGGTGTATGTACATGAATATGTGCATAAATGACAGTTACATAACAAGACAGACAAATGATTCAATAAGAAAATGGGAGAGGAATCTGAACAGGGAATTCACTGCAACACAGTAAGTGTGAGAAGTGGCCAGGCTCATTCCTCAAATAGAGACCTTTACTTTGCATATTAGCAGCTTGTTCTTGGCATAAAACCAAATGCAGATAAAGGTGTGTAAAACTGAATGCCCAGACGGACTACACAGGCTCATGAGCTGCCCTGGAAGGCAATGTGCAGAAAATGCCAAAATCCATGCAGGTGCATGCTTTTACCTAGGAATTCCATCTGTGAGGATATAAGGATATTCTGAGGGGTGTCCAGAGATAATCAAACATACAAGTTCACGGTAATATTGCTTCATGATAATGGAAAAGAAAAATAGATGCAAAAAGGATTTTACGGGCTGGGGATGTGGCTCAAGCGGTAGCACGCTCCCCTGGCATGCATGCAGCCCTGGTTCAAGCCTCAGCACCACATACAAACAAAGATATTGTATCTGCCAAAAACTGAAAAATAAATATTGAAATTTATTCTCTCCCTCCCCCTCTCTCTCTCTCTCTCTCTCTCTCATATATATATATATATATATATATATATATATATATATATGTGTGTGTGTGTGTGTGTGTGTGTGTCTTTAGGAAAAAAAAGGATTTCAAATAAGGCACTATGGCTTCAGGTTGCAGGAGGAACCAGTGTAAAAACAGCAGGGCTCTTAACCCTGTTCCTAGGTTCTCTTACTATGGCTGCAATTTTTTTTTTTTGGTATCAGGAATTGAACTTGGGGGCACTCAACCACTGAGTCACACACCCAGCCCTATTTTTGTATTTTCTTTAGAGATAAGCCTCACTGAGTTCCTTAAGGCCTCACCATTGCAAGGCTGACTTTGAACTCGCAATCCTCCTGTCTCAGCCTCTTGAGGTGCTGGGATAACAGGCATGGCCACCTCACCCAGCTGGGCTACATTTTTGATCCAAATTTCCAGAGTTCTTAAGTTAAAAAAAAAACAAAACTTTTTCTTTTTTTAAAGTTGTATATGAACACGATGTCTTTGTGTTTTTTTTTAATTTATGAGCAAAATTAACTTTTAAAAATTTTTTTAGTTTGTTATACATGACAGCAGAATGCACTACAATTCATATTACACATTTAGAGCACAATTTTTCATATCTCTGGTTGTATGCCACAAAGTAACTCTTAGCAAATATAGCAAAGTACAGATACTACCCTGCATTCTCTCAGATAATAATGGAATTAAATTATAAATCTTTGTTTTTATGTGGTGCTGAAGATCAAACCCAGTGCCTCACACTTACTAGGCAGTGCTCAACCACTCAGATACAATTCCAGCCCCTTTTTGTACTATTTTTGTTATAAAAGTAAGTCATACTGGTATGTTTCCTATCATATTAAGAAGTTATGTTGAGTTGTTAAGTTGGTGGCAAAGGGAAGTCAAATATATAAAAGTTTCTTTTTTTAAATTTATTGGTACTGGTGATTGAACCCAGAAGTACTTATCAGTAAACCACATTCTCATCCCTTTTTTCATTTTGAGACAGTCTCTAACTTGCTTAGGCTCTTGGTATGTTGCTGAGGCTGGCCCTGTACTTGTTATCCTCATGCCTCAGCTTCTCACAAGTCACTTGGATTACAGACATGAGCCACTGTGCCCAGCTAAAAGTTTCTAATTTATAACTCAGTGTTTACTCATGTGATAGCAGATTAATTTATAAATCAATAAAACAATAGAATAGCTTTTGGGTAGAAGTTTAATGCTGGTTATTTTTAAAGATATGTTACCAATTATCATATCAATTAATTTAATAAATTAAATGAAATCCTACTATGCAAAAATATACTTATAATATTTACATGTCAATCAAATTATGCCTTAATCAAACTGCATGAGAAAGAGTTTGCAATTCATAGAACACAACTTCAAATATGTTGATGACATTAGCAGATCATAGCAAAGCTTTTTTCTTCAGGGTGGCTGACCTGAGAAGATGAGGCTAGTGTATTCTGTCTCTCAACAGAACTTGTAATCATTAGACTGTGGCTGTTGTCTATGATCAAAAAGACATGAAAGTCAAAAAATTGGCCTGTTTTAAACAACTTCACTATCAAGCAATTGCTGTTGCTTAAAAGGAACAGGAGAAAAGTCCTAAGAAAAGGAAATGACTTGCTGTAACAAGTGGCTCTGTGCTTGGAAAACAGAGCTACCTAACTGAACACATATCAACTATATGAAAGCTCTGTGATTATACAGATTGCAAATTGTTCTATATTGTGAATGATAATAATTTCTACCACCCATACTAAGGGAGTTCCTGACATATGCTCAACACAGCTTTGTTTTCAATTACTTGAAAATAATGTGCTACAAATAATATTTAAAACCTTCATGAAAACATAAGTAACTTCATATTATAAAACATTTTTGACCTTGAGTTTGACAAATCTGGAAGGTCTGCATTCAATCCAGGAGGGTGATGCATCAAGAAGAGAAGGGCAAGGGTGTTTTCTGTTCTCCAAGAATAATATTGAGATTATGTGTGCTCTAGGCTGATAATGATTAAATGTGTCAGTAATTAACAGCACCTGACACTTCATAGGACACTGAGTCCAGCACTGACTCAAGGCTCTGTGTTCACAGTTACCACAACTGTTTATGGCTAACCTGCTTCTTTACCCAGAGAAGCGAAAGAGCATTCCCAGTGAACTCCAGCAGCAACAGGGCTATCCCCTACATGTGTCAGGAACTCTGCTTTTCCACTGAATTCGCTTCTGTATTACAAAATTGCTATGTGTGGCTCTGGCTGGCAATACGCTGGACCGATTTGCCCAATGTCACCAAGACACACCAGGAAAGGGCCTGCAACCTTTCCTGGTCTGTCTGTGTACCTGCTGTGCCACAACTCACCGCATCAAATGGCCAATCCCAAGCCATGGACATTTCTCTCTCTACCTGAGGTTTTCCCTCTCTGCTATTGTGGCTGCTGTTGGAGCCTCTCCCACAGCATTAGATGCCTCTGAACCTGACCACTGAGTCAACTTCCCTAGAACAGAAGCCAGCACCTCACCACCCCTTGTGAGCCCAGAGAGCCAGACCAAAGCATATGCTCAGGGAGAAGAACCAAGGGCAAACCTCCACACCTGGAGCAGCAGGTAAAGGGGCCTTGTGCAACCACAATGGTTACTGTGTAAGGCAGTGGTGGGGCCATAAAAACTTTGCCTGCAGCCCTATTGAGGAGCCATCCTGGAAACCTGTCACACTGTTTCTCTGTTCTCAAGCAGAGACCAACAAGGCCTCCTCAGGTCTGTAATGCCTGCCTCTTCAAATTCCTACTGCAGACGGTGCAGAAGAGCCTTCACTGACGTTATCATCACTGCATTGTCAGTGTTTTTATTCTGGCCTCAAATCTACGTTTCCTAAAGTCATGTTCAGCATTTTCATGTTCTCTATGGTTCCAGAATGAAACATGAGACTCAAGAATGACTCAAACATAGGGGGACATAGGAGATGAACTCTAGATAGGGCAAAGGGGAAAAGGGGAAGGAGGGGAATGGAGGGGAAATGGGTAGGGTAGGAAAGACAATGAAATAAAATAGACAAAATTACTCTTACTACATACATGAAGACATGAATGGTGTGAATCTACTTTGTGTACAACTATAAATATGAAAAATTATACTCTATATGTGTAATAAGAATTGTAATATATTCTGCTGTCATAGATAACAAATTGAAATTTAAAAAAAATGAATAAAAAAAGTGATTCAATCATAGGCTTCAGTTGAGAAATTAAGATGATGGGTGACATCATAGCAAGAAAAAAAATTTCTGAACATTATTTCAGGTACATCCTTCAGTGGAGATTTTCCATCCTAGCAATTTACAATGAATTCTGAATTTATCAGAAGCTGTGTTCTCCACCACCATTGGAGCCACTCAAATCCACTCATTTGCTTCAGCACATGACCACACCAGGTATGCTCTCAAAGTTTCCTTTGAAAAGCCCCTGGGTGGGCACTACACACCCACAACCTACAACAAAATGTCAGCAGAAGATTCTAAGATTCAAAAGCTTGAAACTGAACTCCCAGGGACACTGTCCCTAGACCTAGACCCTGCTCTTTCTTGACTCTGAACTAGTGAAGGTGAGAGAAGCATCATAGATCCTTTAGAAAACCCTCCTGCCCCAGAAACCCAGCACTGCAAAAAGTTTAAGGAAGCACTCATAATCCAATGTGGTAGAGTTTTGTGAACAGTTTACTTTTGAAAGACCTCATCTTCAATCTTGGTGTGCATCATTCCTTCCTCTTATCATTGATATCCCCTTGAACTTTTGCTCTGTATTCAGGAGGGATCAGATTCATGCCTAGCTCTTTCCTTCCCCTCTAAAGACAACATCAGTAGCCACAACAGAGTGAAGAAATTCCTGATAATGTAACTCTTCATCTATAAGAGGAATAAAGAGGGAGGAAAAGAAAAGTCTAAGCATTTTAAGAACTTAGACTAAGATCAACTCAATTTATCATTTAGACCAAAACCTATGAAGAACTACAAAGTGAAAATCCCTAAAAATCACTATAGCATCATAATATTGACCAACAGAAGAACTACTGAGCATGTTCACACATGTGAACAGCTTCACAGAGGCAGACAAGACACAAAAAGATCAAGATCAACTTTTAAAATATTTTTCTTTTTAAATAGGAAAAATTAATTCTGTTTTGTTATGTCGGTGCAGTTGTACCAAGCTCTCAGAGTAATACCAGCCCAGAGGGAAAAAATAAATAAAGTCAATGGAGCAAAGGTAAGGGACTGTGATCCTGAGAGGAGAAGCTGGAGAATTTGCAAATAAAAGCAAAACTATGTATTTCAGTTACATCATACATGTAAAACGTATACCAATGATTCCTTGTCTTAGATGTTTTTGTTTTTCCTAGCCCCAACCTCACTGTTAATCTGAGGAAATACACACACACACACACACACACAGAGAGAGAGAGAGAGAGAGAGAGAGAGAGAGAGAGAGACTTTTGTAAACAACCACAAACAATAATAATAAAAAAAAACCTTTGCAGACAGTCAGCAAATGGTCAGAGCTCCTGCATGACCTACTCTAGAGCTCAGACATTGCAACTCTGCACTTCTCTGTGGCAACACCAAGCACAATACCTGCCTTCAAGTGGTGGGAGGGCTGATGAATGTATGTCTGTGGTCAAGTGACAGATGACTGATTATCACAACTAATAATCTGATCAGCTCAGGGAATGGTGCAACTTGCTCCTGAAGAACACATGATCCCTATGTATGTGAAGGACCACAGTCATATGCAGAAACCATAATCTTTTAAAAGGAGCAATCACTTAACTTCCACTTTCAGAGGAAGATTCTTTATATGAGGTCCAGAATACATTTTTAAAACTAAGAACTTCAAAGCCTAAGTTATCACTGGTACATAAGGACAGCTATGTTGCCTCAAATTATTGCTAATCAGTGTAAATCCAATAAAAACACTTTTCAACTTTGTTCCTGAGTTTTAGAGTGTGTGAAGTTAATGTAACACTTACTTTTACTTTACTTTTCTGTAGGTAGTGTCTGGTGAAAGTGGTAGATGATGATTTAAACTTTTGTAGAAGTCATGATTTAGCATTAACACAACAGAGCATGTACCTACCCTGTTTCTGCACTTGGTTGTGTTAGAACATGAAGATTACCTCCTGCCTTCCCTCTAAATACTTAAGTCCAGGGCTCAGCCTCTTTTATTTATTAATGTTTTTATTTATAAACCAACCTTCTCCCTCTCACATATTTTTATGTCTCCAAAGGTGTATCCTGTTAGTTTTAGTTGTTCCTTCTTCTCTCACATAGGAAACAGGACTCCAATTACATATTTGCTTTTATGCTTTTTGACTAATACTTGGTTTCTTCTGCATTCCTGATTTTTTTCCAAATACATTAACCTGCTATCTCCATAAGTGATATTTTATATTTTTTCTGTGTCCACCATGTATGTTTCAACATTTGGAAAAACAAAATACAATCACAAATAAATATAAACTGTTTATATTCTTTATATTTTAACCTCTGATTACCTGTGCCTTATTAAATTTATAGTCCATTATTCCACCTTAGACAATAAGGATTCTCATAAAGATTGTAATAAAGAAAAAGCAAAAAAAAGAAAAAAGAATTAATGCACCCAAGCATAAGCTTTCCTCTGTCCTTCTCCTCAATCCACCTTCACATCATGTGAGTTGAGCCCTTTACTCTCCTGAAAGTGTACATTTCCACCAGTGACTCTCACTCACACCTATAATTGTAGATACCACAATGTAACCTGAGGACTTCCAGTAGGTCGCTACCCCAGGTCTCTCCTTAGCATTCTTGGCAATACCAAGCTGTTTCCTTGACCCTTCCCCTAGATGTCACAAACCTAAGATTTCATAACAGAATTCTCCACATTAGTAAGTCTTTCATACCCTACACTGGCCCCACCTGATTTTCTCATCTCACAACAAGTTTTGATTCTTCATGATCTCAACAACAAGGTTTGATTTTTCATCAACAAAGAATTTCAAATTCTTCTTTTTCCCTCACCTCTCAAATATAATCACAAAAACCCTGAATCCAACTACTTCTATTGTGTCTACCATAGTCCTACTTTGAGTTTCTGCCATCTCCTGTATTTCTAGTCCTCTATATTGCCACAATAGAAAAATCATTTAGAAACATAGATCAGGTCAATTACTCAATAATATTCATTGAACTTAAGCATTGAATCTCTTATTCCAGCATCAAAGCCCTTAATGACCAGCTCCTGTCTCTGTTCTCATACCACTTGTCCTTTCACCCACTGGACTACAACCATTCTGGCCATTCTCGTCCTTAGAACAGTTGGCATTCTATCTCATCTTCCAGTCTCTCCACTCTCCATTCTATGACCCTACAATGTCTATTCTCTGAACAAAAAGTGAAAAGTTTGTTCTGGCTATTCAGCAATCAGAGAGGCCTTCCATCACACCATTCAGCTGGGCTACCTTGCCAATTCCAGGACCTTGCTTGTTTTAGTTTTTTTTATTGCTCTGACAACTCATTGTGAACTAAATTGAGTTTTTTGTCCATCTACTAAAAAGGATTAATCATGAGATGTTAAGTCTATCTTCATCACTGCTCCATCACCCTGATTTTGGACACTGCTGAACACATAGTCTCCACTCAATAGTTGAATGAATATTCATTTAATGGATGAATATAAGGATTTGTTTTAAACACCAGCTTAATGTTGAATTTCATGGCAATGTTTTCCTACTGTTTATAAAAAGTTATTACATACTATACACACACTCACACACACAATATATATATTTTAAATATACATGTAATACATGGGAAACCTCAGTCTATAACCAATCAACAGTATAGGTGAAAACTTACCATTTGCAACAGAATTTGAATTTGGGGGCAATCTTATGGGACAGACCCCTTAACTTGTGAGGGGTTGTGTGAGGCCACCTCTAGGAAGACAGTGTAAACACTGAATTAAATTCCATAACACGTTATTGGAGAAGCCTTCACACATCTGGTGTGAGAAATGTTTTGAATGGTGTATGAGAATAGAAAGAAACAAGTTTTGTGAGTTTTTTACAATCAGATTTCTTGAACCCTGAGTTTGGTCATAGAAATTATGCAAACTAAGACTTTTAACTATAATGCTGGTGGCCAACTTTAGTTGGTGGCAATCAGAATACTGTGTACATTCTGCATCTCAGAAGGATAACAGTTGCAGGGTAGGTCTCTGGTGCACATGACCTAAACTGTTCCCTATCACTGTTCTCTGAGTTGACCATCTTAACTAAATTCTAGACCTTCAATTATGATGAAATTCCAGTAAAGCCCTTTCTGCTACAGGCTTTTAAGAAATAACATGAAAATGTATATCCAACAAGAGGCAAAGTTTCACAGCAATATGAACTTCCTAGATTAATTACTTGAGTTTTACTTCTTATTTTAAAAATATTCTGGTTGCCAATCAAGCATCATTCACCACAGCTCTTTTCTAATGAAGTAACTCAGAAGTAAGAAACATACAAAAATTCTAAAACAACCATGTTCTAAATCCCAGTGAAAAAGTAAATCATTGCATACAGAATTGAAGTCAACTACATATGCAGAACTGATTTCATTCTGCCTGGTCTCTGGAAGGAGAAGTAACCATTCTGCTGAGTATGTAGAATGATGGGAACTTATTCAAAATTGATGGGAACTTATTCAAAATTTTGCTACATGTACATCCTAATGGCTTACATAGAATTATTTTGAATATTTTAATATAAGGTAAATAGTATCATGCTGTGTACATCCATCTGCAATTTGATTTATTTTTCCACACATCAGTTCCTGGAATTGACAGTCAGGGACATTTGTGCTCAAGATTTCACCGAGTGCAGTGCATCACTTGACTTCACTGTGATTTACTTAGCAATTTATCTACTGCTGAACATTTAGGAATCTTTGTTGATTGCCTGTTTTTTGTCATTTTTTATATCAATTGTAAGATCACAGCAAAACTGAACAAAAGGTAAAGAGTTCTCATTGACTTCCTGCCTCCACCATATATAGTGCCCTAGTATCAACATCCCTCAGCAAGTGACACTTGTTATAGCCAATGAACCAATGTTTGAACCTGAGTGGCAGCATCAGTGCATTTTTGAAATATTAGCAAGAATCATTTCTGCATAGTGTATAAGTCATTAGTGAATGAAAAGCTCCATTCTGGCCAAATATAATAATCTGCCCCCCTACACCTAAAAAAACAATAAAACAACAGATATCCTTATAACACTTCTGATTACTCAGAATGCTGTTTAGGTATGAAATTGATTTTTCTTCAGGAATAATTATTACCCATTTTGTTGTTTTCTAAAAATATCAGCAGTAAATAATAAATTGTATAGCTAAATCACAAGGACATTGAGAAACAAATATGCTTGTTGATAATTTATCTTCCTTTTCAACATCATAGATCTTTCTTTTGTCTTCCTTCTGCACAAGCAAAATTCTGTGAAAGCTAAAATTAATAAAGAAAATAACAGAGCTAATACCTTTTTCCTAAAATTGTACTTAGTTTCAGTTAAATTTTATTGGCAACACACCAAGAAACAAGTATCTGATGTTTTGTACACCTTTAAGTAACTCTGTCTTACATCGTCTAGCATTTTATTTATCTTTTGTTTACTTATTTAGGGTGTTGTGGATTTAACTCAGGGGTACTCCACCACTGAGCCACATTCCCAGCCCCATTTTGTACTTTTTATTTAGAGACAGGGTCTCTTAGCTCAACTGAGTTTCCCTCTTTATTTTAGAAGAAAAAGAACAAGGAAAATGTATATTGTGCCCTCCATTCTGTCAAATATAGTTTGTATCATTTTTGTAAGGCTACTTAATATTTTTAGAATATTAATATTTTTACTTACAAAATGGAAAAGATAGAGCCCTACAGGATGTTCAATGGGTTAAATATTACTATTTAAAATATCTAGCTATTAACATAGAAATAATGTTTGTAACACATTTCTGATGATGGCCACACAGAGTGATGAATAATACAATACAGATACTTAACAATGCTTCAGAAACTAAGAAGTGAAAATATTTATTTTAGACTTTTTAAGTCAGTGAGAGTTCAGCAGGCATCTAGAGGAGAGGAATTTGAAGTAGCGGAAGCATGATGCTATTGTACACCCTGCAGGGAAGGCCCAGAATCAGGTAGATGAGAGCAGAGGAGAGGAGATGATCCCAGGAAAGTTCAAATGGAAGTGTCCTGTATTGTTTTTGACAGATTTTACATAAGACAGAGACATAATCCAAACGCATTTGAAACTTTTTTCACCATGGTGCTATTAAGGTATAGATAACAAGTGTCTCCAAAAAACTCATGTGTGAGAAAATACAAGAAATTTTAGAGGTGAAATGATTGGGTTATGAAAGTCTTGACCTAATCATGCATTCATCCTCTTAAATGTATTAACTGGGTGGTACCCATAGGCAGGTAGTGTGGCAGGAGGAAGCAGATCACTGGGGACTTGCCTTTATTTTATGTTTTTTTTTATATTTTTTATTGGTTGTTCAAAACATTACAAAGTTCATGATATATCATCTTTCATATATTTGACTCAATTGGGTTATGAACTCCCATTTTTACCACAAATACAAATTGCAGAATCACATCGGTTACACACTCACATTTTTACATAATGGCATATTAGTGACTGTTGTATTCTGCTACCTTTCCTATCCTTTACTATCCCCCCTCCCCTCCCCTCTCATCATCCCTCTCTACCTCATCTGCTGTTGTTCAATTCTCTCCCTTGTTTCCCCCCCTTTCCCCTCACAACCTCTTCTATGTAATTTTGTGTAACATTGAAGGTCTCCTACCATTTCCATATGCTTTACCTTCTCTCTCCCTTTCTCTCCCCCCATTCATCTTTGTTTAATGTTAATCTTTTCCTCATGCTTTTCCTCCCTGTTCTGTTCTTAGTTGCTCTCCTTATATCAAAAAAGACATTTGGAATTTGTTTTTTAAGGATTGGCTAGCTTTGCTTAGCATAATCTGCTCTAATGCCATCCATTTCCCTGCAAATTCTATGATTTTGTCATTTTTTAGTGCTGCATAGTACTCCATTGTGTCTAGATGCCACATTTTTTTTTTATCCATTCATCTATTGAAGGGCATCTAGGTTGGTTCCACAGTCTAGCTATTGTGAATTGTGCCGCTATGATCATTGATGTAGGAGTATCCCTATAGTCCGCTCTTTTAAGATCCTCAGGGAATAGTCCGAGGAGGGCGATAGCTGGGTTAATGGTGGATCCATTCCCAGCTTTCCCAGGTATCTCCATACTGCTTTCCAAATTGGCCACACCAATTTGCAGTCCCACCAGCAGTGTACAAGTTTACCCTTTTCCCCACATCCTCGCCAGCACTTATTGTTGTTTGACTTCATAATGACTGCTTACTGGAGTTAGATGGTATCTTAGGGTGGTTTTGATTTGCATTTCTCTGAGTGCTAAAGATGGTGAGCATTTTTTCATGTACTTGTTGATTGATTGTATGTCCTCCTCTGTGAAGTGTCTATTCAGGTCCTTTGCCCATTTGTTGATTGGGTTATTTGTTATCTTATTGTTTACTTTTTGAGTTCTTTGTATATTCTGGATATTAGGGCTCTATCTGAAGTGTGAGGGGTAAAAATTTGTTCCCAGGATGTAGGCTCTCTATTTACCTCTCTTATTGTTTCTCTTGCTGAGAAAAAACTTTTTAGTTTGAGTAAGTCCCATTTATTTATTCTTGTTATTAACTCTTGTGCTATGGGCGTCCTATTTAGGAATTTGGAGCCCGACCCCACAGTATGTAGATCGAGCCAACTTTTTCTTCTATCAGATACAGTGTCTCTGATTTGATATCTAGCTCTTTGATCCATTTTGAGTTAACTTTTGTGCATGGCGAGAGAAAGGTATTCAGTTTCATTTTGTTGCATATGGATTTCCAATTTTCCCAGCACCGTTTGTTGAGGATGCTATCCTTCCTCCATTGCATGCTTTTAGCCCCTTTATCAACTATAAAAAAGTTGCAATTTTGTGGATTGGTTTCTGTGTCCTCTATTCTGTACCATTGGTCCACCTGCCTGTTTTTGGTCTCGGTACCACGCTGTTTTTGTTACTATTGCTTTGTATTACAGTTTGAACTCTGGTATCGCTATACCTCCAGATTCACACTTCTTGCTTAGAATTGCTTTTGCTATTCTGGGTCTTTTGTTTTTCCATATGAATTTCATGATTGCTTTTTCTATTTCTACAAGAAATGCCATTGGGATTTTAATTGGCATCGCATTAAACCTGTAGAGAACTTTTGGTAATATTGCCATTTTGATGATGTTAGTTCTGCCTATTCATGAACAGGGTACATTTTTCCATCTTCTAAGATCTTCTTCTATCTCTCTCTTTAGGGTTCTGTAGTTTTCATTGTATAAATCTTTCACCTCTTTTGTTAGGTTGATTCCCAAGTATCTTATTTTCTTTGAGGATATTGTAATGGAGTGGTTTTCCTCATTTCCATTTCAGAAGTTTTGTTGCTGATATACAGGAATGCCTTTGATTAATGCATGTTGATTTTATATCCTGCCACTTTGCTGAATTCATTTATTAACTCTAGCAGTTTCTTTGTAGACCCTTTTGGGTTTGTTAAATATATTATTATGTCATCCGCAAAAAGCGATAATTTAAGTTATTCTTTTCCTATTTTTATGCCTTTAATTTATTTTGTCTGTCTAATTGCTCTGGCTCGTATTTCAAGAACTAAATTGAACAGAAGTGGTGATAGAGTGCATCTCTGTCTTGTTCCAGATTTTAGAAGGAATGCCTTCAGTTTTTCTCCATTTAGGATGATGCTAGCCTGAGGTTTAGCATATATAGCTTTTACAATGTCAAGGTAAGTTCCTGTTATCCCTAGTTTTTCTAGTGTTTTGAACATAAAGGGATGCTGTACTTTGTCAAATGCTTTTTCTGCATCTATTGAGATGATCATATGGTTATTGTCTTTAAGTCTATTGGTGTGGTGAATAGTATTTATTGATTTCCATATAAATAAATGGAAATCATTTATTTATATGGAAATCAATAAATGAACCAGCCTTGCATCCCAGGGATGCATCCTATTTGATCATGTTGCACAATTTTTTTTGATATGCTTTTGTATTCAATTTGCCAGGATTTTATTGAGAATTTTTGCATCCAAGTTCATTAGAGATATTGGTCTGTAGTTTTCTTTCTTTGAAGTGTCTTTGTCTGGTTTCGGGATCAGGGTGATGTTGGCCTCATAGAATGAATTTGGAAGAGCTCCTTCTTTTTCTATTTCTTGAAATAGCTTGAAAAGTATTGGTATTAATTCTTCTTTGAAGGTTTTGTAAAACTCCACTGTATACCCATCTTGTCCAGGGCTTTTTTTGGTTGATAGTCTTTTGATGGCTTCTTCAATTTCTTCCTTTGTTATTGGTCTGTTTAAATTGTGTGTGTCTTCCTGACTCAATCTGAGCAGATCGTATGACTTAAGAAATTTATCAATATCTTCACTATCTTCTATTTTATTGGAATATAGGGTTTCAAAATATTTTCTAATTATCTGCTGTATTTCTGTAGTGTCTGTTGTGATATTGCCCTTTTCATCCCGTATGTTAGTAATTTGAGTTCTCTCTCTTCTTCTCTTCATTAGCATGGCTAAGGGCCTGTCAATCTTATTCATTTTTTCAAACAACCAACTTTTAGTTTTTTCAATTTTTTCAATGTTTTTTTTGTTTCAGTTTCATTGATTTCTGCTCTAATTTTAATTGTTTCTTGTCTTTTACTACATTTGCTGTTGTTTTGCTCTTCCTCTTCTAGGTTTTTGAGGTGTAGTGTGAGTTCATTTATTTGTTGGTTTTTTCTTTTATTTGAGGAAAGAACTCCAAGAAATGAATTTCCCTCTTAAAACTGCTTTCATTGTGTCCCATAGATTCCCATATGTTGTGTCTATATTTTCATTTGTCTCTAAGAATTTTTTTATCTCCTCCTTTATGTCTTCTGTAATCCATTGATCATTCAGTAACATATTGTTCATTTTCCATGTGATGTAGGATTTTTTCTTCCTTCTTTTATCATTGATTTCCAGTTTCAATCCATTATGATCAGATATGGTGCATGGTATTATCTCCACGCCTTTATATTTACTAAGAGTTGCCCTATTGCATAATATATGGTCTATCTTTGAGTAGGATCCATGTGCTGCTGAGAAGAACGTGTATCCACTTGATGATGGTTGATATATTCTATGTATGTCGGTTAAGTCTAGGTTATTGATTGTGCTATTGAGTTCTATAGTTTCTTTATTCAGCTTTTGTCTAGAGAATCTGTCTAATGGTGAGAGAGGTGTGTTAAAGTCACCCATAATTATTGTGTTGTAGTCTATTTTACTCTTGAACTTGAGGAGAGTTTGTTTTATGAACGTTGCAACTCCATTGTTTGGTGCATACAAATTGATAATTATTATGTCTTTTTGGTGGATGGTTCCTTTTAACAGTATATAGTGTTCTTCTTTATCCCTTTTGATTAACTTAGGTTTGAAGTTGATTTTATTTTATATGAGTATGGCCACTCCTGCTTGCTTCTGAGGGCCATGTGAGTGGTATGATTTTTCCCCACCTTTTACCTTCAGCCTGTGTATGTCTTTTCCTATCATATGAGTCTCCTGAAGACAGCATACTGTTGGATTTGTTTTTTTGATCCAGGTTACTAGCCTATGTCTCTTTTTTTAAAATTTATTTATTTATTTATTTTTTATTGTTGGTCGTTCAAAACCTTACACAGTTCTTAATACATCATATTTCACAGTTTGATTCAAGCGGGTTATGAACTCCCAACTTTACCCTGTATACAGATTGCTGTATCACATCAGTTACCCTTCCATTGATTGACATATTGCCTTTCTAGTGTCTGATGTATTCTGCTGTCAGTCCTATTCTCTACTATCCCTCCTCCCCTCCCCTCCCCTCCCCTTTTCTCTCTCTACCCCTTCTACTGTAAATCATTTCTTTCATTTGTATTATCTTGTCTTACCCCTCCATTACATAGTTCTTGATATATCATATTTCACATTTTGATTCAAGTGGGTTATGCACTCCCATTTTACCCCTTATACAGCTTGCAGAATCACATCAGTTACACTTCCATTGCTTTACATATTGCCATCTTAGTGTCTGTTGTATTCTGCTGCCTTTCCTATCCTCTACTATCCCCCCTTCCCTCCCTTCCCCTCCCCTCTTCTCTCTCTAACCCCCCTACTGTAATTCATTCCTCCCCCTTGTATTATTTTTCCCTTTCCACTCACTTCCTCTTGTATGTAATTTTGTATAACCCTGAGGGTCTCGTTCCATTTCCATGCAATTTCCCTTCTCTTTCCCTTTCCCTCCCACCTCTCAACCCTGTTTAATGATGGTCTTCTTCTCGTGCTCTGAGTTTAGGCCATTAACATTTAAGGTTACAATTGAAATATGATTTGTACTTCCAGTCATGTTTATTTATTTATTTGAGTTTGGCTAGTTTTTACTTTTTGGTTATTTTTCTCCCCCTTTACTGTGATACCTCCTGCTGTTAGTTTTGGACTTGCCTTTAGGGTACATATTTTGTCCTTAATAACGGGAGCTCTCTCTGCTTCCCTGTTGTCATGTCCTGAGATGCTGTCCTTCATCTAGCTCTTCACTACTATGCTCTGCCTCACCTTGGGCACCAAGAAATGGAGTTTGTTTTCTATGAACTGAGAGCTCTCAGCCCAAAATAAACTCTTTCTTCTATAAAATTGTTCCTGCCAGGTTTCTTAGTCACAACAGTGAGAAAGCTGACTAAAACATGCTGAGACCAATTTGAAATGCTGAAATAAGCAGAAACTATGATAATACAGGTTAGAAAGGATGCTACCAGAGGGCAGCATTGGGAACACATGGAGCATGGCACAAGCAGATATAGCTGAAACACAGAACAAAAGCAAAGCTTCCCTAGAGTCCCATTTTCAGCATAATCTCCTTTGTTTCCTATTGTAACCACTCTTTTGATGGCACTCTAAACTCCCTTTCCATCTCTTTTCATTGCCATATAAATTCTAGTAGAGTTCAAATTGAATCCCATATGGAGCATGTGCTGTACAAAGGAATATCTGGTTTCGGTGGAATATTTTGTCAAATCACAAAGATTTACAACATTCAATATACAGTTTGAGAGAAAAAAAGAACCTTTGTCTGATGTGCTCAGGTCTTTATGTTCTCATGGAAGCCACTTGTCTGTTGACTGTGTCACAAATAATTTGAACTCAACATGCTTTCAAAGGATCTCAGCAGGGAACTGGAGGTGTATCACAATGGTAGAGCACTTTTCTAGCATCTAGGATGCCCTGGGATCTCCTGGGTTCTATCCCAGCACCACAGGAGAAAAGAAAAAAAAAAACACACCTTTCTTTCCCCAACTCTTGGTTCCTCTTCTTTGAACCTTGTCAATGGTGTATCCATCCACCCAATCCAAATGGAAAGCAATGGAATTTTCTTCAATTTATGTCTTTCATTCATTTGTAGTTTGATGTCACTATTAAGGGAGTGTAAGGGAAAAGAATTAATGACTAAAGTCTTCCATTTAAGAAAACTGCATCAAGAAGTAATAGAAAATATATTGATTTTTTTATAGCTGAGCAGTTAGTTCAGATAGCAAGGTACTTTATAAATACTATCCTTGTTTAGGTATTCCTGTTATTAAGTTTACTACTAAAATTTTGCCTCCATAAGTTCACTCCCACTTTATGTTGGAGTTGTGCCATGTTATATCACATGTATGTGTTGGTTTAGCTTCAAGAACAGTGAATGTGATGGGTTACATATCGTTCTCAAATAGGAATCTTGTCTTCTGACCAAATAAGTAAGTTGAAATTTGATGTGACTCTTTATGATTCATGTTTAACTTAATTACATTCCTTGATGTTAATGTGCTAATTTAACTTTGGGGAAATATGTATATATAATTTCCTTCATTTATTAGTTGTCACATATGCATGATGGGCTTTTGGCATGAATGCAATTACTAATTTCTTTCCCTGGTGTTGTTTACAATTAAAATTCTTTTTGAACAATATTTGTACTACTGCTTGCTGTAGTCCTTCTAGTATATTTATTCTTGTATTATTTACTGGTTATAAGCTCTAAGTTGCATTTAAAATTTTTCTCATTTTATTTACTTTGATAAACGTGGAAACAATATGAAATAATGCATTATAGTGGAATTTGAAAATGTGTGGAGAATATAATTTCAAAAAAACCCTATATACTAAAATTAAAGTAGAAAATTTAGATTATTAGAATAAGCAACATGTAATAATTAAGGTTTTTGTTTTCCATATCTTTCCCAATGTAACTGTAAACTAGCCAGTTATCTCTTTTGAGGAGGACAAATGCAAAAAATATTTTCAAATTAAACTGCATTCCTCTCTAAGATAGAAATTCTCAACATATTGATAGTGTTATTAATATATTTATATTCCTAAATATAGATTATTTATGATCCATTAAAACAGACAAAAAATCTGTAAATAAAAAGAGTTTAATATTTTGATGTCTTAAAAAATTATAGTCATAATCCATATTGAATGTTAGGGTAATTCTGCTTATAGTTATTTTCAACTTAAAATGGCTTCTGTTTCCTGAGTTGCTTTTTATTAATTAATTATTTTAGCAACTTTTGTTTTGTTGTTGTTGTTGTTTCTGAGTTTCGCATACGAATTAAGTTATCAGTGTTATACTAGCACAACATAATTTTGGAGATAGTCCCTCAATTCCTTACTAAAGCTTTTTTCTTTGAATTGTTACCATCAATAATTTGAACAATTATTTAATAAAAATTGAATGAAGAATTTGTAGTTTGAACTATATTGATATAATCAAGTACAGATAGCATGTTCCCTTAGCTATTTACTGTTTGTTTTTGGTACAGGGAATTGAACCCAGAGCATTTTGCCACAAAGTTACATTCCAATTCTTTTTGTTTTCAGACAAGGTCTTGCTAAGTTGCTCTGGCTGACATTGAAATTGTAATACTTCTATCTCAGTCTGATTAAACCTTGGCTTTAACTTGAGAAAATTGTATTTTCACATATAAGCTGAAAAAACTATTTTGAGCTACTACATACTGAAATTATAAAATCAATATAGTTCTTACATAGTTTAGAATATTAGAAAAAAGATATAAAGCAATAATGAGATGTTCTAAAAAAAACCCCACAAATCTTATCTCTCAGAGTCTATGCTTTTATTTCTTCAGGTATCTTAAGAAGATATCTTTCAAAAAATGAGATTTTTAAATTATCCCCAAAGTTCTAAGAAGAGCTTAGAAAAATTTATGAAGGATTTATCTTTGTAACAACACTTTTATCTGTTGTTCATGTTATCAATATTGAAAATAAAATATTTTCTAGAAATTCAATATAATTGTGTTCATGAATTCATTTAATTGTGTTCATGAATTCATTCAGCAAACATTTCCTGGGTAGGTGCTAGGTGCTGGGTACAGGTGCAAGAACTGTACACATCAATGAACATTGTAGACTATATCTCTGCCCTCATGGAGTTCACATTCTAGTATAAGGGGACAGAAAATAAGCAAGAACAATTCTAACATACACACCTAAATGTAAGGAATTGGCATAATATGTTAGAAGGGGATAAATGTCAGAAAATAAATACTCATGGTAAAAATAACATAATGTAGAGGGAGTTATGATTTTAAATTGAATGTTGGGGTCAAACCTCAGTGTGAAGTAGCATATGAGCTGTTTGGTGGAAATCAATAAGAAGCTCCTTTTTTACTTATGCAAAATGAAAAGATTTAGATTAACTTTGAGGCTTTGATTCAGTTTAAGTCCCCTTTCTATTTACCTATTTAGGTTAAGAAGCTAAAATTTTTACAAAAACAGAGGACCTTAAAGATAAATCAGTGTGAATGACTCTGGTGAGCAGCTTCATTTTAGTAACTATACTTCCTCTTTTCTTTTTCCCCCTAAATTCTAAACCATCTCCTTATATCTTACTCTTCTCACAGTCTGAAATGTCTGTCTACAGAGTGTCCACTGAGCAATCATATCAGTTCTTAAATAGAGGCTTGTAAATAAGCCTGGTGAAATCAGGAAATACAGCAGTGAAAACTTATCAATGCACAGGGTGTACCCATGATATTAAAACCTGTACAATATGGTTATCCCATGATTGATTTTGTATGTATTCATGGATTGGGGATGATTCTGTAAGAACAATAATTACCTTTATGAAATAACAGTATAGATAATGATTTTATCAAACTTGAGTAACAGGAAATTAAATATTACATTGCAAAACTTAATTTTATTCATTTCTGTAATTTTCTAGTGACAGTATGGCTGCAAATAAAAATCTCTTGAATTTTGACTTATCTGGAATAAATAAAACAAGCACAGCAGAAAATTCATTTGTTATATATTTTTATTGTATATCTCCAAATAAGAAGTCAGGTTCTGACTCGAATGTATAAAAAATAAAAAGCATTTTTTAAATGAATGCTTCAAATTAAAAAAAAATGTATATATTTTCATTTTTTTGGTTTTTTAAATATTTTATATTTTTACATTGACAGATAAAATTGTACTTACTATAAACAATATCTTGTGAATATATATACATTGTGGAACACTAAATCTAGGTTATCAACATACGCATTACCTTGCACAGTATTATAGTGAGAAGATGATAAATATATTAACACGTTTCAAGAACAAAATACATTAATTGAAGACACCCTGTGGTACAATAGAACTCTTGAATTTATACCTCTTATTTAAGTGAAATTTTGTAATCTAGGACCAAAATCTCCCCAGCTTTCACCCCAAAACATCCTAAACCCTGTTAATTACCATATACTGTCTACATCTATGATACCAACTTTTTAGATGTGGTGTATGAATGAAATGGCACAAAACTGACCTTCTGTATATTACATATTAAATTTAACATGATGTCTTCCTGATTCATTTATGCTGTTGCGACTGACAGGCTTGTTAGTTTTATATCTTAATGCTATTCTCTTGTACATCACATTTTCACTAGAGATTCATTCACTGATGGACAGGAAAGGTGATTCTACATTTTGACTAATGTGAATAAGGCTGCAACAAACATTGGAGTGTCAGAGTCTCTTAGACATATTGATTTTATTGATTTTGAATATATGAACCCAGAAGTAGGACTGATGGGTCAAAATGCAGTTCATTTTTAAAAATCTGAGGACTATATAATTTTTTAAACTATTTTTTAAATTGCCATACTAATATACATTGCCTTCATTGGAGTGGAAAGGGTTTCTCTAAATCCTTGTCAACATCAATTAAGTTTTTCTTCTTCTTACTTATAGCCATATTTACTGGGTTAACAAGGTATTGTGGTGTCCATTTTCATAATCCTGATGACTAATTTGATATTTTTTATATACATGTTGAACATTTATATTTTGAGATGGCATTTCAGGTGGCCATTTTTTCACTTTTTTTACTGAATTATTTGTGTTCCTCATGTATTTTGGATATTAATTCCTTATCATTGGTATACTTTACAAGCATTTTATCCCACTCTATATGTAGGTGATTTCTTCTATGAATTGTTTCTTTTGCTTTGCAGAAGATTCTAGTATGGTATTTAATAGCATTTCCCTGTTTTTACTTTTGTTGCATGTACATTTGAGATCATCTTCAATGAGTTATTGCCCAGAACAATGTCCTACAGCATTCCCCTTATCTAATCATTTCATAGTTTTCAGTCTTTAATCTATTTTGAGATTTTTTTTAATATATGGTATAAGACAAAAGCCTAATTCTATCCTTGAAATGACTGTCATTTCTGTTCTCTTAGCCCCTTTGATCTCATATTTTAACATTCATTCTAAAAGCATAAGTAATTTATGTACCACCATTACAATATCATTACTTTATTCAATATTCTGAATTCCACTTTGCACTTATTTTTCCCTGTGAGTTTTATGCTTTCAATTGTTTTTTTTATATTATTTACTAGCATTCATTTATTTTTGGTTAAGAAATTCTTCGGTATTTCTTTTATTCCAAATAGGTTGTGGATGAATTCAAACAGCTTTTTTTTTTTAATGAGGTAAAGTCCTATCCTCTTCAATAATTTTACCTTATTGTTGCACTACAACCAGGATCTACAGCTCTCATCTGCTTTTCTTAGCCACAATAAAGGTGTTGGAGCTGGAATTCTATTTAAATTGATGTTTCTGTGAGACAGACAGTTAAGGGGAGTGCTACAAACCTTCCTGCTCTGCCTCTACTCCACAAAGTTGTTTTCTAGTAAAGGATTTAGTGTTTGAGTGAAATTAGTCAGCAAGGGGATTCTTTCATTATACTTTTGTATCTCTTTAAAAATTCCTTATTCAGACATAAAAATTTTACACATGAGTTTACTCACATTGCACTAAAATTTGACCTTTTGTCTTGAAAAAGATAGTATAATTTTTTTAAAACCCCAAACATATATTGGCTTATTATACATGTCTAAAATCTCAATAAAATGTGACAAGTAACTTATAAACCAAAGGACCTTTAATGACCACTAAAATTAAAATTATATCTTTATTGATGGTACATGAGATAAAAATACAGACTATGAAAACATCAACTTTTCAATGCTCTTCATTTCATGTAACTACATCATAGCTAAGTTTGATGAGTAACCATTTACTTTAAAAAGTTAGTAAGTATTGGCCATGCAGAATCTCATTTTAGTGGAAATCATATTCTCCTATAATGATTTCTAATCTCATAAAAGAAAATATATAGCATCCCTGGACCTTTTTTTTAGAAAAAGGTATTGTTATATATTGTTTTAGTATTCTGATAATAAAAGGCCAGGCAAAATTTTCCTTTTCTCTGTAATTTCAGAGAAAATGAGGCTTGCAGGTCTGGGGTTGTGGCTCAGCTGTAGAGTATGTGCCTAGCACTGGATTCGAGCCACAGCACCACATAAAACTAAATGAATAAATGAATAAATAAATGATTTAAAATTGAAGAATATTTTTAAAAGGCAGGGGGGAGCTTGTACAAACACATTAGATTTACAATTCCCTAAAGAAGTACCTTGTCTGGAGGCTAGCAATATCCCATCTCTGCTAAATGCAGGAAAGCCCTATGCCTTCATTTAATGATGCTACCCACTTTGCACTGTCACAGTTTTCATTGTAAATTTTCTCATTTTTAAAAGCTGTTTTTTATTATAACATAAATGCCCTCATTTCTTTCACAACACTGCTACATGTTCAAAGTTTCTGTCTTGGTTGTATTCATTTTATGTTGTTCCAACCTTGATCATAGCAATAAATTATCTCCCCAAGTTATGTTCTGGAAAGTAGTTCTCTGGGCCTTGCTAGCCCCAAGTAGTAAAATGTCACTGTGTCTCATGAATTGGTTTTGAAAATTGTATTCAATTGTCGTCCTGATAGTCTACACTTTGCATTCAGATTTTCTCTTATGTTATAATTGTCTATAATGCAAAGATGTGTATACATGTTTGTCTTTGAAAATTATGATTAACCCATTACTAGATATATTTTCTTATTAACGAGTTTGTCATTCTGCATCTTATCATATTTCTTACCCACATATATATCATCCCTCTCAAGCATATCTATCTCTCTCTCTCTATATATATATATGCTTGATTATATATATATATATATATATAAATATATATATATATATATATATATATATATATGCTTGATTTTATATATATATATATGCTTGATTATATATATATCTTAGAAGATCAAAACCCAATATGTTAGAAGATCAAAACCCAATGAACGGGGATCCTTTTATAATAACATAACAAAACTTTTTTCTTGAAGGAAGAGATAATAATATACAATTATATTCTCTATGCCCTTTATTATTTTAATTATAACTATATTTTTCCATTCTATAAAGGCCCTCTGTTTAATAAAAATGTTGTAAACAGTCAGCTTTCCTTCTATAAAGTGGAGATTTTTTGGAAGTAAATTGATCCCTTTTAAAAACATTTAAATAAAAAATGCTGTTAAAATTATTTTTCTTATCTATTCAATGTTTCTGTACATGTTTTCCATCCAATTACTTGGGTATCCATATTTTCAACCTCATTTGTTTACTGAACAAATATTAATTGATATTCTCCTATGTTGAGATTCTCTTCTAGATTCTGGGAATAGATAAGTGAACAACACAGATAAAAGTTTTTAATGACTCTAGTGGTAAGAAAAAAATATTCAATGAAAAAAACCAAAGTGTACAGATATGACATTATGAGAAATAAAAGCAAGATGATAATGGAGGGGAGGGAGTGATGAAGAAGTGCAATATCTCATTTTGATAAGAAAGGACATCCTAGCATAGAAATGACTAAAAGTAAAAGTTGAAAAACAGTAAGGGTAAGGACTATGTGCATATCTAGGGATAAACTGTAACTGGCAAAGGAAATAGCCAACTAAAGATTGGAAAGTTATAAGGCACTTGTCATGCTGGAGGAAAAATAAGAAGATCACCATGGCTAGGGGAGAATAAGGAAAAAATAGTGAGACAGGGGGAGAGAGGTACATTGGGGCAAAGGGGTCATAAAATGGCTCTTTGAATGATTCTGTGGAGTGTGGTAGGAAGCCATAGAATACTTGAATAATGTTTAATCTTCCTGTAATAAACACAAGAAACTAAATATAGAAAACAGAGTCTCATGGGAAAATTGTCACCATCTTCTGGGAAAGAAGCAACAATGGTGTCAGCCAAAGAGACAGTTGTGTCATTGAAAAGGTAAAATTAATGACAGAGAATCCAGTATGTGCTACTGTACTTCATGGCAAGAAAAAGAAAGAGACAAGGAGCTGAGCATGTGGTGCATGGCTAAAATCAAGGAATTTAGTAGGTTGAGGTAGGAGGATGACAAATTTTAGGCCTGCCTGGTCACCTTAACAAACCTGCTTAAAAATAAAATAAAAAGGACTGATAATAAAGCTCACCAGTACATCCCTGGATTTAACCTGAAGTACAAAAAAAGGAGGGATGGGAAAGGGGTACTTGGAGTATCTACAAAACTTTAGGTCTGATAAGATGGAAGGACACTCATTTTGGTTAAGATGGGAAGTTATTTATGCAGGTGTTAACATCTTGTGTGTTGCAGTGTTAATTAGGAGGGTGTTTTTCTAAATGATAACTAAGTTAATTATTGGATATCAAAATAATATAATCAAGACTACTATTTGCATTCATCCTATAAATATTTAGTTGTCAGATTCTTTTGACTTTTTTAGGCTTTTAGTCATTCTGGAACCCATGTGTTCTCCCTATTCTAACTTACTTTACTCAATCTTTTTACCACAATTGCTAAAACTGACTCTGGATTATCTTCTGAGTTTCTCACTGGCTATTCCACACCTCTTGAGAACTGATGTCAGATAAATACTTTTGAAATACAGAAGTAGTTATCTATTCACCCAGATGTTATAAGACTTCACCCTCCCCTCTTCCAATTATCCTCTATAATAACATTGACGTTATTTTTTACTGGACCCAAATTTTTCAAATGATAATATGATTTGACATCATTTTTATCAAAATTAGTATTACTTTTATTAATTTTTTAGAAAATAAAAGATGGCAGAATGCATTACAATTCTTATTACACATACACAGCCCAACTTTTCATATCATATTTACTATTAGCTAAAGCTATTAGCTGATAAAACTGTGATTGAGGCTTTATTTTGAAATATAAAAATAAAACTGTAAAAATAACTTATTTTATAGACAACTAGCCTTAGAGTATAATTGCTACCAAGTCATAAGTCCAATCCTATCTATAGATGGCTCAGCATTGGGGACAGAAAGCAGATGGAAGCAGCAGATTGCCTGGGGCTGGTATCCAACACAAACTCACCCAGGGCAGTACAAGGAGGATTTCCAAGGTTCCCATTCAGCATTCTTTCAAGCAGCAATGCTGACAAGTAAACAGGGAATGGATATGTACTAACCTGATTCGACACCTACTCTGACTCAATTCAAAGGCCAGCAAAAGAGGCAACACTCCAGCAGTTCATAGAAATTCCCTCAAATTCTTTCTCCTATGACCTCAGTCTTCACAGATATCACAAATCTGTCTCCAATTCCTCCTCAGATCTTCCTCTAAGATGGAACTGAGCAGATTGTACAGAGGTCTGCTCCCAGTAACTTCTTAATTCCTTTTCATGTGTTTTTTTCTAATTTTAATGTAATTGGCATTGTAGAAGCATCATCACCAGAGCACCTGGGCTGGGGGGTGCACACCCTAGCCTTGGTTAAACCTTCATCCTTTGTTCAGCCTTCAGTTGTGTTCTTCAAGATCCTGAACTTCGGATGTCAGCCAAGATGGAGTGGAAGAAATTATTGGGGAACTGAAAGTAAAACTTGAATAATAATTTGTAATGGGGTTTTCTTCTTCTTTGTTTTTCCATCCTTTTTATTCCAACTTTGATCTGAGATGCCATCAAAAGACAGAAAGAAACATGCCATAAAACTCAAAGAGAGACCCCTTTATTCTTGCCACAAGTCTGGTAGAGGGGCCCCTGCATGCTAGTAGGCATGGAAGGAATCCTTGAGTTGTTTCTCCTTTCATCTCCTCTCCTCTTCTCTCTCTCAGCCCTGCCTTAGGCCAACACCCATTGGGAAACAGATGTTCTGTGAGAGCAACTGTGATATTTAAAATCCAGAGAAAGAAAGAGAAAAACTAAGTCTCTAGCCAGAGAAGGAGGGATAAAAGGCCTCTGGGAAGTGGAAGCATGTGTATCAGGCAGACTCAAACAGAACAGCAAAGGTAAAAACAGAACTGATATAAGAACCACTGCTCTGAATAGGAGAGACAACTTAAGGTCTGAACCTGACTACACAAGTGCTCATGAGTATGTACACTTAAATTATTATTATGGCCTGCCAACAACATCATTATCATAAGAATTCAAACATGCTACTGAGAAAAATATCTATTTCCCATGGGGGAATTTTTCTGAACATGGTTAAGACTGTGCAACAGGAAAATGGGTACTTTTTAAATATTTGAGATCCACAGAAAGAAATAATTTCCCAAGTTTTAGGCATTAAAAATTATTGTATAATTACAGTTGACAAAGAAAGAGTCTGCTGTGTAAATCAACTTGAGATCAATTATGTCAATAGTTTTACAGAATTCTCTATAGGGAAGCATAAATTATAATATATAATACTTCCAAATAGAAAGATTGCAAAGTCTTTGGGGAGAAACAACGGAGTTTTCAATTGACAATTTGAAAAAGGCATGGACATATCTCCTTCCCAAGGCATATAATTTTGGTGGGGCAATAGTTCTTTTTTAGTTGATTTTTTATTTGTTCTTTTTAGATATATGGAACAGTGAATATAATTTTGGTGTATTATACATACATGGATTATAACTTAATGGGATTTAGTTAGGATCCCATTCTTGTGGTTGAACATGATGTGGAGTTACCCTGATGGTGTGTTCATATGAACACAGAAAAGTTATTTCTGATTTTTCTACTTTTTTCTATAGGGAATATTTTTATTATGCACAATTTAATAAGTCATTTTTTGCAGACAGTTCTTTATTAAAGCAACATATAAAACAAATAAGCATTCATTAGCCCCTGTATTATGACAGATGGGTTGAAACTCATGAAGTTTTCATGAAGCCAAGAGACTGAAATACTATATATTTTTGCTAAAAGTATATAAATTTCCACTTTCTTCTCTCAGGATTTTCATGCTCTTTCAGTTAACAAAACATGATTAATAAAACAATAGCAGTTATGTCTGCCAATGGTAACATACTTAAAAGCTAATGAAGAATAATTGGTAAGTCAGAGACAGATTTTTGACCTAGTTCCTTTTTCTTTAGAGAAAACTTTCACCTGGGCATCAGGCCCAACCTCTACAGTGACAAGACCTTTCTAACTCCTATAAAAGCACTCTAAACAGCCATCTGCATTTTAATGATTAGATGTGGATTTTACCCTTCAATCTGAAAGTTGTTAACTTTGAAGTTGTCAATTTTCTCAACCTTTGGAAGGATTTTGAACTTTGGGAAAGCTCTTGCTTCTCATAGAAGCTGAATTTTCAGTGGCTCAATGTGATTCAGTTAAATACGTGCATCTCCCAAAGAATGCATAAAGTCCCCTGGCTGCAGGTCCCTGATGTGCGCAACCATGTAAGGTAAGCAGGGCATAGCTGTCAATGCTGAAAGGTATGCCCAAGCCCATGACTCCTGACCTATGGTACATCCAGCAGGACAGCTCCCATTCACCTTGTAGAACTGGCAGAGGACATGGCATGGAGGCAGCAGCATCAGAGGAAAATCTTTTGGAGTTCCAAACACACATGATAATTCTTCTGGCTTCAGGGTTGGTTTTGATGGTGTTGATCACTTTTTGCAGATGGTCTACTCCTTGATCAGAATAATCTGAATCCACACCTTTGTGTTTTGCCCAAAAATGTCTCCACTGGAAGCCATAAACTGGGACAAGGTCCCTTTTTTTCTGGTGGATAATCCCAGGCCATCTCAAAAGGCTTGAGATGCATTGGCGTGCCCAATGTTTAATCCCTTGGAAGATAGTTCTTTAGCATTTGTTGATCCCTTGATAAATCACAGCAACTCCTCTAAAACACCATTCCAGAATACATGTTTGGTTGTCAGCAGACGAATTCATCTCTCAGGCTGTAGACAGGGTGCCGGTGTCTATGCAATCTTCCTTCCTGAAGCCACAACACATGATGTACTTTATCGGCCCCAGGTACTGCAGCTTCCTGGGCTGTAGCTGTTGCTCTGTACCCTGTTCCTGCAAGGCAGAAGAAAGACAGCACACAATGCAACTCAAAACTGGTGGCAGTTACGATGAAGACTCTTTTTTTTTGGTAGTCTTTTAAAATTAATAAATTTATTATAATTAGGTATATATGACAGCAGAATGCATTTGACTCATTGTACACAACTGCAGCACAACTTTACATTTCTATGGTTGTACATGATGCAGCATCATACCATATGTGCAGTCATACATGTACCTAGGGTAATGATGTCCATTTCATTACACCATCTTTCCTGCCTCCATGCACCATCTCCACCCTCCTTCCCTTTTTCCCAGTCAAAGTCCTCCATTTTTCCCATGCCTCCCCTCTCCCCATTATGAATCAGCATCCACTTACCAGGGAGAACATTTTGCCTTTGGTTTTCTGGAATTGGCTTACTTTACTTAGCATGATATTCTCCAACTCCAACCATTTACCTGCAAATGCCATAAATTTTTTCTCTTTTTTTAATGCTGAATAATATTCCAGTGTATGTATGTATATATATCTATATCAATCTCACAGTTTCTTTACCCATTCATCTATTGAAGGGCATCTAGTTGCTTCCACAGTTTAGTTATTGTGAATTGAGCTGCTATGAACACTGATGTAGCTGCATTACTATAGTATGCTGATTTTAATTCTTTTGGGTATAGACCAAGAAGTGGGACAGCTGGATCAAATGGTGGTGTTCCATTCAATGTTTTCTAAGCAATCTTCATACTGCTCTCCACATTGTTTGCACAAATTTGCAGTCCCACCAGCAATGTATGAACATGCCTTTGCTCCATATCCTCATCAATATTTATTGTTGTCTATATTCTTAATAACTGTAATTCTGACTGGTGTGAGAGTAATTTTAATTTGCATTTCTCTAATTACTAGAGATGTTGAACATTTTTTTCTATATTTGTTGATTTAATGTATAGATTCATCTGACAAGTATCTGTTCAGCTTCTTAAACCATTTATTGATTGGGTTGTTTGTGGTTTTTTGGTGTTAATTTTTTTTTTGAGTTTTTTATGTATCCTGGAGATTAGTGCTACATGTGTGTGCCATCTGATAAAGACTTTTAGTAAGTCTTAATTAATAAGAAATTCTCAGCAATTATTGTAGGTCAAATTGTTGCACACTCCGCCTGAAAGAAAATCTGAGTGCTCTATAAGCATAACCTAATTATAAACTATTTATATCAATGAAAATTATAGACAATAATTAATGAGGACTTGTATTTTCAGATTAAAACTTTTTTTTTGATAGTTAACAATATACCTCTAAGAGTTCAAGTTACCATTTGGTAAGCTAATATGTGGGATGGGTCCTTATAAAATATCTTGAAAACTTGGTTCTTAGTAAATAGCAGAAGTGAGATATATAACAACTCCTATTACTTGAGAGTAGATGGAAAATTAATCACTTTGGCTATTTTGATGTAAATGTAGACTGATGTAGTAGAATGATAGTTTTAAAATTTTAAAAGTCTCTAAACATGTGTTATTAATTTTATAGCATATTAATATAATTGTAATTATATTTAAAAATGATTTACTTTTTAAATTTCTTTTACCTGGTGATATTTCCTCAACTAAGGCATTAGATAAAGTGTCAGTGCTCTTTCTCATAGAGAAAATGAGGAACCTGGTCAGCCAAGCATGGATAACAGAATTCCCCCATAGCTTTGAGAACTCAGACAAACTTGTACACTTCTCTCCTGGATAGATGGCATCTAGGAAAAACAAGGACTACTTGACAACTGCTTAGAATTCTTCCATGCTCCAGGGAAGCACTGTGAACTCAAGGGAATCATGGGAATTACTTACAAGATAAGAAAGTCCTAAAAATTTAAGATCAGCAATGAGGGATAGCTCAGCAACAGCTGCATGGTGAAGTGGGGAAGTGGGCGCCATTATTAAGCAATGACTGAGGCTGAGTAGCCAAGGCCAGACAAATGGTAAACAGGGCAGCCAGAATTTATATCCAAGTAGATATCACATTGGCACATGGACAAAGAATAAACTAATGGAAAACAATAGCAAGCCCAGAAACAAACCTATACATTTACAAACTTCATTTGTGACTTTTATGTCAGCGAGAAAAGAATGGACTATTTACAAAAGTTGACCTGGGCAAACGAAAATTGAAAAAATGAAATTAGTCACCCTCCCCAAGTCATACATACAAAACAATATTAAATATTAATTATAAAATTATAAAATCTTAGATATACAAAGAATATCCCATAAAAGATTAAAACTAAAACTATTTCCAAATTACAGACTATAAAAAATGGCAGCTGGGGGGGATTCTTTAAATTTTAATTTTATTTCTTGGTTCTAAAGAAAAAATCTTCAGTTTTCCCTGGACAAAAAACAAGAAAATTATTGTGTATAATAATATTTCACATTTATTTAGTGGTTTAGAGACTAGTTTCATAAAAACCATTTTATTGAATTTTCAAAAATATCTTGCAAAACAAGTTAGGGCTATGCTTACTGTTCTTGTTTTATAGATAAAAAAACTAGATTGTTGTGTTATGTTCAAGATAGTGAGTGTAAATGCATAGGAAAAGCTGAGTCTTGAAATTTTATCCATAGACATCATTATCCAAAGTAAATATATGAAGACACAAATTGGTGTCAACATACTTTATATACAACCAGAGATATGAAAAATTGTGCTGTATATTTGTTATAAGAATTGTAATGCATTATGCTGTAATTTATTTAAAAACAACAACAACAACAACAACAACAAATGCTGTACCAAAAAGATTAAAAGATTTGAAATCCAATCAACTGCATTTGAGCCCTGGTTCCACCAGGAATTCTCCACAGGATTGTTAGAAGAAAAAAGATAAGAAACTGTTTTTTAAAAACAGTTATCTATAAGTCACAATAACAGCAGCTATTACATTTTTTTTCCATTGTGCTGTTAAATTTGACAGATATTAAGCACTTAAATGTAGTAATCTCCTATACTTCTTTTCTATTCCTCACAGACCCTAACTTTACCTTCACAACTAGAATCCTGTCTCCATAAGGGCAGGGATTTGGGACCATTTCTTGGGTTGTTGTTGTCTACTACACTTACAACAACTCCTGGAACACGCGAGCTCCTGATCCATATAAAATAAGAAATGAGTTATTTTATTAATTAATTTTCTACATACTGATATTTTACCAATCAGTTTCCATACCATCATCATAAGGATGCTTAACATTCTGGACCTTGTTTTCTAAGGAAACTGAGTTGGGGGTCCATGGATATAAGCTTAAAAAGAAAGACTAGAACAATTTGTATCCATCTGTAAAGTGCCATAGGTAACTTCCTAACTGAGTTCCCAGCAGCCTAAATCTTACCCTAAAATCAAACATGCAGTGAGTAGAAAATCCTAGCAAGAACATGGACACAAAAAAAGACAGACAGTGTTCTATCCCTGGCTGCTACAGACTTGATATATGGCCCCATGCAAGTGAATTAACTCCAGATGTCCTACTCCAAGGAACATGAAGTTGGAGTCAATGATGTTTAAATACCCTTTGATCCTATCACACCTTTCATCCTTTAACCCAATGTGTCCCACTAAGGAAAATGTACAATTATAAATGTAGACTGTGATACAATCCAGGGAAGGCTTTAAAACAAATGAGAGTAAGAAAACCTCACAATACATTTCAAATTTTAAAGAGTCATGTTAGCTGTAAATATTTTGAAGGAAAGGTGTCAAATCCCTTCTTGTACTTTCTAAAGAGGCTTTGCAAACTACTGCATGTTTTCAATTCTCATCCCTTCTCTCTGTTACTAAATCATGTATATTTAAAACTTATCATTATTTATTCGCTCAAATAAATTTCTTAGAAAACATAGCAGTTAAAATGAAACTTTTTGTTATAGTTTTACTTCAAGAAAGATTCCAAACAAAACATTCTTATCCTGATAGTGATTATTTAAACTGCTTTTTTCCAATTATGGGATTTAGTGGAAGTATCTGATTTTAAATGAATTTTAGATCCAGTTAAGAAATAAGTAGTTGGTAACAATCATCATGCAACAAATGAGACATATTTTTCCTTTCTACTCATTCTATTACTTCCTTAAACACAAAGAACAGGAATCCCACAAATGCCTCTATTGCAAGTGCTATATGAAACTGTATATATACACTTTACAGAAAGTGTTTACAAAACCACAGAGCAAATTTAGACAGCTCCTCTTTCCTACACAATATACAGGCAAAAGACAACAGAAGTTCAAAATTCATAGAGAAACATCAAGTGGACAACTCCAATGAGGTTTAAAATGTAGATTATTTTACAAATAACTGTGTAAGTCAACTCTTGGACTTCTTCTGCCTCAATAAGCATAATTTAAAATTAATTTTGGTGTACTTGTACCATAATGTAAATGTTTACAGCTTCGTAGGCCTGGAAAACTGACAATAAGAAAGCAACAGACCAAATTGCACAAAAAGATGATCAAGAAAACATGGGGGCCACCTGTTCTAAGGAGTTAAGATTCCAGACAGTAAGTTAGATGATTTAGAAAGAATTAGTGGTTGGTCTCAAATATTTGAGTATCATTTATATTGATAATTTTCACTCTGGAGTATCAGTGTAATAGGGACAAAGGAGACAAGGCACCAAAGATATCAGGAAACAGTTTTATTTGGCTGCAGCCAGGTTCAGAGAGCACAGCTTTTGCTGTAATCAATTAATCCCCCTGAAACCCAAGTTCAGGGAGTTTCAGAATTTTATACCAACCATGTAAAGGGAGGGGCTCAGAAGTTCACAGTTCACATAAAAGCAGCTTTTTTCCCACTATTTTGGGCAAGTTAACTCTTCAAGAATAACACTTGAGAAGGGGAGAGCCTCTTCTCTCCTTTCTTTCCTCCCCCTGCCACCTGTTACCATGGAGCCCATTTGTAACTTATCTTAAAATGTAGACTTCTCTGTAAAGCCCAGCTCAAGGCCAGAGGCTTTGTTTGCACATTTCTACAAAGTACTATACTGGATGTGTTTGCAAAAATCTAGTAAGGGCGTGTCCAGCACCTGGAGTGCTGGTATCTTCCCAGCCAGTGGCCAAGTAAAACAGGATGACATGAAAATAGGAAGTTTATCTACACTGGACTATTTCACAGAGACTCTTTTGCTGACAGTCCTAAAATCAGCCATGGTGAAGAGGGCTTTTCTGTGGAGAAAGGGAGTGCCACTTCACCAGCTCATATCAAGAAGGCAAATCTACATTTTATAGCTATATATGGCAAAGATGGACCTCAAATTCAATGCAGGGGATGATGGTAAAATTCAATGCAGGGAACACTAAAATACTCTGTAAGTATTTATTACATAATAAATAAGAAATGGAGAGATGGGATTCCATTAAAAGTGACTAATATGTTCAACCATCCTCATTCTAGCAAATGCTTTTCCTAGGAAAGAAACAATCAAGTGTATCACAACAGAGATTATAACAGTTTGGTTAAGTAGAGAAGAGATGTGTATTCACTATGGAAGGAGAAAGAAGAGAAAGGTCCCAAGAAGGTTCTTCCAGCAGAGCAAAGCCTAATCCTATTCTTCCTATTCTTCCTGTGCTTGGGAAACTAGTAAATGGTGTCTAGAATATTTGAAGAAGCAGAATTTCATTCTGATACTTCCATGAGGATCAAACTGTAATCTGAGCATTTACAGAGCTTTATTGGGGTTTATGATCTTAAAGACATTACAAAGATTGTGACATTTGAGAAGTCTTTTTATTTTGCTTCAGTCTCTTTATTAGTAAAGATATCTGAATTATAGATATTTTCATTAGAGAGGAATGGTATGCATATAAAATAGGGTAATGCACTTGAAGTTTGCACATGAAAAATCTTGTGTTCTCATTTAAGTAGCTTATATCTTTCCAATTAGTAAAATCTTATACAAAATTTCTCAACAGTATTGCATTGTTCTTATTTTTCTCTATGTTTCTCCTACATTTTTCATTTTTTATCTTTCTTGGTTATTTCATTGTGAATTGAATCATTTTTTTCTAATTGTATTTTGAACATTGTTTGCCTATGTTAAAAATGCTGTTTTATTGTGTGCATGGACACTACCATGTGTATGGCTGTTTTCTTGTTAATTCTTATTGTTTCTTAGATACATCCCAAACAGTCAGAAAAATTTAAAAATATATTTGTTGTGATCTTTAAAGAAAAACTTGCAATTTTGAAGCTGTTTATACATTAGGCCATTGATTCAATATACTCTGTATTAAAAATCCACTGTTCAGAGACTAAATTTTAAGTTATTTTTACAAGAAAGGTTGTGATGCCAAAGGTCTTTTTGACATCAGGCAAATAATTCCATTTATATCATACACACACATCCATTTGCACATACACATACAGTAAAGTAGCAATTTTAATATAGGCAAACAATACTCAGAATACAATAGAAAAAAAATGATCCCATTCTCAACTGTAAGAAAGAACATGAAATAGCCAGGAATGATTTTAAGAATGAAAAATGTAGCTGAAATGTGAGAAAAATAAGAAAATGCAGGATTATTCAGAAATTTTATATGTATATAAAAATCTATACATAGAAGTTATATATTGATAAATTATATAAACACTAAGAAATTATATATATATTCCCCCACCTCATTTAAGAGTGATGCAAACTCCGACTAGATGATCTCTTTTGGTCTCATTTATAATTCTCCTTTGATATAATCCACAGTCCCATTTAGATTATTAACAGAATCAAAGAACATATTGATTGTTATCTTTGCCTTGTGAAGGGAAAAAAGCATAACCCAAAATGTTCCTTGATAGTTTTCATGGAATTTAGCCAGCTTGTACCTCATCCCTGCACCCCCCTCCTATCCCAGTTTGTCCAGCCCACTGGACTTCAGGCCAGAGAGGGCTGGTGATTAACAGGCCGCCTCTAGCTTCCTTAGCAGGCTATCAAAGTGAACTGATGCCTGGGGTGATCTTATTTGACACTTGCTCTCTCAGGAATGAAACCAAGGTTCTTTTCCAGGCTCAGAGCTTGACTGCCAGAAGATTGCATCCTTGTGGTCCCAGCACTCACGTATTTGGAAGAAGTTCCTTGGGGTTTGGACACCATTCAGAGCAGGAAGAGACTTCCCTTGAGGCACTTGCCTATGGGCGATCCTGCAGGGTGCTCTAGGGTTGACGCTGGCTCCCTTGCTTCCAACACCAAGTCAGAGGGGCCTCAAACCCCTTTTTGTCCAGTTCAGGGTCCTGCGAGTAGCCACCCCTGGTGGCTGTTAACCAGGGGCGGTGGTGTGGGCTGCAGGAGGAAGAACAGAACTCCCACGGGATAGGGCCGTGGTCCAGGGACCTACCAGGCGCCTTTCTTGTAGGTGAGTCCTATCCACTCTTCCCATCCACCTCCACCCTGCCCCTGGCAGGCGGCCAAGTCCCATTTCTACCAAGGCAACCACGCTTTGGGCCACCCAGCCGCCTGCCTCCAAGGAGCGCCTGCCACCAGTGAACACTAGGGACCAAGGAGTGCCCAGCTTCGTGCCCAGCTAAGGGTTGGGGAAGCGCCTGGGACCCGCGGGGGGCAGTGGCAGGAAAGTGGCGCTGAACCTCAGGCGCTGGGGACTTGTGGCAGGAACCCGGGCTCAGAGAGCAGGAGGCCGCCTAGCTGCCCACACAGATGCCAAGAACTTTGAGGATACAGAGGGATATGAGAGCTGACTTTAAGGAGACAATAAGAGGGAGCAATTGAGTGGGACTGGAGGGGTGAACTGGAGAGCTAATGCGCCCCTGGTCTGGTCTGCTTGGTGAGGACCTGTGGCATGAGCAGCCGCCTACAGCTCATCCTGTGTCCCCAAATTGTATTGAAGTGTGATTTCTCTAGGAGCCGAGGTCCCTGTCTCACCAGAGCATCTATAAAGGAATTTTCCTTTTAAGAATAGAGAAAGCAGAGAACTGCGATCCTTATTAAAGAGAGAGAGAGAGAGAGAGAGAGAGAGAGAGAGAGAGAGAGAGAGAGAGAGAGAGAAATCTTGCCTGAAATGGAGTCCATCTAAGCTTGCTCACCAGCTGCCCTATTCTCTTCTCCAGAGCTTTATATTGGCACTTTGCTAAACTCCCCCTTTGAGAATTTTTAAAAGCAGTTGTTATTTTTTGGATGGAAATGGGCTTGTAAACCTTGACATAGCTGTTTTATTGACACTAACTTTAAAAAAGGGCATGTGTGTGTTTGAAAATCCAAAGTATTTTCATGAGTTTTTCTTGTGGTTTCTGTAGTTTGGTGAATTAACTGATTGTCCAGGAGTCCAAACTCTCAAGAATTTTTGTAACTTATATTAGTCCAGTATCTTTAAAGTTATTTTAGGGAAATCAGGAGCTTTGTGTTTCTTGTGTAAAAGTGCTAAACCTGAAGAATGAGTTACAGTCTTGCTGTTCTTGCATAAAGTGTTTAAATTCAGATCCTTATAATGGCTTTGTGTGTGTGTGTGTGTGTGTGGTTGTTGTGTGTTATAGGCCCAGGACTCCAGCTGCAGCCTTAGCCATGTATTCTGTGTTTTTGTATCTGAACATTATATTTTCAAGCTTTGATAAAGGTGGGTTGATAAAGTTGACGCATTTTCTGAAAATGGATTTGGCAGAGCCTAAGTGCTGAGTTTTGACAGATGAATGTGGGTGTATGTTGTTTATGCTGTATTGATTTTTAATACATTATTAAAGATAGTTTTTTATTTTTTTATTTATTTTTATTTTTTAAAGAGAGAGTGAGAGAGGGGAGAGAGAGAGAGAGAGAGAGAGAGAGAGAGAGAGAGAGAGAATTTTTAATATTTATTTTTTAGTTCTCGGCGGACACAACATCTTTGTTGGTATGTGGTGCTGAGGATCGAACCCGGGCCGCACCCACTCCAGGCGAGCGCGCCACCACCTGAGCCACATCCCCAGGCCTAAAGATAGTTTTTTAAAATGAGATGATTTAGTAATGTATAAGCTTTCAATGTATATTCTTTATGAATATATTGATGTGATGTCTAGCTTGTGAAAAATTACTCTCATCTTTATTGGTCCCTTTTTATTATTATTCTTGAGGACAAAAATGCAATGTAAGAGATTCATTTTGATGATCTTTAATATGCCCTTAGTACACGTATCTATTGGAAGAGATTTTGGTCACATTGCAAAATGTAATAGCATCATCCTGCACTTCCTTTTTCAACTGTCTTTTCAGCATAATATTTTGGTGCTTACATTCTTTGAAAAATATTTTTATCTATTAAATCTAAAATATTTGAAGGTCCATAAATTGTTACTAATAGTTTTGTCAAACAAATATTTTAAAGCTTAAATATATTTTAGAATATGTAGTACTTTGTGTAACATATAAAGGTTTGATGTAAAATATTTGTCATTTTAATAATTTCTGCATTGGAGCTGGTGTTGTGACTCAGTGGTTGAGTGCTTACCTAGCACATGTGAGGCTCTGGGTTGGATCTTCAGCACCACATAAAAATAAATAAATAAAATAAAGATATTGTGTCGAACTATAACAAAAAATAAATATTAAAAAATAATTTGCATTGTATTTTCTAACTTTTCTTCTTACAATTACACCTTAATTAGCTTATATGATTTGATAATTTGAAAGATGATTCTAGCAAATTCTCTTTTTCCTGATAATAGGAAATAGTTTTCTATTAGGCTTTTAAACTAAGTCACATAAGACTATTTATCAATTTGGGGACAGATAGGGAATCAGGAACCTCAGAATGGGAAGAATTGCTCTTTTAAACTAAACTGCAATAATCTATTACTAAACACCTAATATTTACTGTGGACTTTGACCTGGTTTGTGTCTTGACTCATTTAGAGTATTAGGACCTTAAGTACTTTTCAGCCCTCTGTCTTGTTTCTGAAATTATGGGTTACAGTAAGAACTTTCCTTAAAAATTTCTTATCAGTATCAACTGGCATAATGAATACAGAAGTATAAGCACACTGGGTACTTGGGTACATACAGTAAGCCAACAGAACAATGCTGGCCATTGTCTTTATCCATTGTTCCTATATTTGAGGGTAATCAAACATAGATGTTTGTTTTTTGGACATTGATAAGAATACAAAGCCTCACGTAAAAATCATAGGTTACTTTAAAAGCTGAATTTGAACTTAAAACATGTTTACATGAGAATCAGTTTACTTATCAACATTTTCAAATTTGTGAAATTTGCATAAATTCCCAGAGTCTGAGCTTTTCTTGAAAAACCTAGGATGGGTTGCCCACTTTTCATGAGGCATACTGTCTCCACTTTGCCACAAGGCTTCCACTTCCTGAATTATTTCATCACGACCTGTTTCACTCATGTGTTTCACCTTGTTCCTTTAGACATCTGCATTTGTATTTTTTTTTATCTCTGAAAATATCCCTTACTAAATTGAACAGTTTATTATGTGGTCCAAACTATAAGCCAAATTTCATCCTTTAAAATGTGGAGGAAAATAATCCTATATTACAATTTACAAAGCACTTCCTCAAAAAACTTAGGGGATACTTATATATCAACTCTAAATATTTGCTTGGTCATCATTTATTATTCCATTTTACAGCTATAACATTTACTCCTACTTTTATACTAACACTTAAAATATTGATCCAATAATTTAAGTTTTTTTTCAATTTTTAAATTTTCTATAATGCTTCTTTTTAAAGATGGGGAAAATTTATCTGGAATGATAATCTGCTGAGACAGGAGGATTGCTAGTTCAAGTCCTGTAGCTCCAAGTCCAGCATCTGGAGCACATTACACCACAATGTTCTCTCCAAATGGCTTACATAGCTTGGCCCCTATGGCTTTGCTGGTTGTAGCCTACATAGCCTCTCACTTGGCTTGTGTCTGCTGGATTTTCTCAGATTTCCTAAGCAGATGTTCCATGTTACTAGTATATCTTAATTTTGGGAGTCTCTACTGCAGATTTGTTTTCCTTCACACATCTTCACACATTGCCCTTGCAGTGGTGACCCATAAAGACTCTGTCTTTGCTGTACTTTGCCTGGCCTCTAATGTCTTCCTTTGAAATCTCAGGGAAAGCCTCCATGACCTCCTAACTTCAGCATCCTACATTCCTGCAGAGCCAGGGCCACATGATTGACACCAAGGTCTACCACCATCTGGAGCAGTAGTGAAGCCTTCTGCGACCGTGGCTGCAACAGCCTTTGAGTGCATGTGTGGCTTAGCAAGGCATAACAACTTCCTAGGTCTCCCCTGTGTAAGCCAGGTTCCCCCATTGTATCTTCTCAAAGAAATTTTTACTTTTACCCTTTAAGCATGAGATTCCCTCAAGCCATCTTTCCAATTCTCTCTGGGTGAAGTAATTAGCATATTTTTAGTTGTATTCTGTTTAACAACCATATTCCCTTTAACAACCACACCTTCTTAGTCCCAGTTTTCCTCCCAATTTTCTGGCCAAACTGCAAGTTTTTCAAATCTTTCTTCCTATTTTATGCTCCTGACTATCACAACAAATTTGGCCTGCAGTATCATGCCACCACCTGAATGACACCAATGAGGAAGTACACTAATCATGTCCAATAAAACTGAATTTCTCCACTTTACCTTTTCTTTCATTTTTAATTTTACATATTTTATATATTTTGCAACAGTTTTGGACTTTTACATTTTTTGGTGGATTTGTCTTAATTACATATAGTTACCCTTTTTACTGCTATTAAATATTTGTCTTAAAACATATCTTGTCCAATATTAATCTAGACACACCACTTTCTTTCATTAGTATTTCTATGGTAGATACTAATATATTAACATCCTGGTATCTCCCTTTCTCCTATCCTCTTATTTTATTTCCAGTATTTCTCTGTCTGTAGGTTTATATGTGTATCTCTCATAAATCACCTATGGTTACTAATTTCTGTTTTTCCCTCCATTGGTGAGTTGGTGTTAAGAGCTCCTCATCATCATGTTTCATTCTGATGTTTTACCGCACCCCCCCTCCTGCCTTAGGGATTTCCTTTTAATAATACTATTTGAACTTCCTAAATTTGAGTGTTTACACCTCGAACTTATTTGGGAAAACTCAGCCATCACTGATGGATTTTTTTTCCATTCTCTAGTCTCTCTCCTCTCAAACTTAGATGAAATATGTTCTTGAGTTACGCAGTCAGGAAAAGAGAGTTAAAGCCAGGCAATTTGACAAAAGGAATTCAATACAGGGAACTAGTTACAAATGTTTTGGTGAATCTAAAAGCCAAATAGGAGATAATGAGACAAGTTAAAATTTAGAAATAGCAAAAAACTATTGGCTTTTCTAGGACTATAGAGAAACAACAAGAAAATAGCCTGACCAGAACTTTGAAGTGGAGGGTATCTAACAACACTATGCTTCTGTCCTATAAGAAGAGGTATGATAGAGAACACACAGTCATTGATGGAGACACTACCACAAAACTCAGAGAAAAGAGAGGAGACACATCCTGGTATCTCCCTTTATCCTATCCTCTAGTTTCTGAAGCCAGTAGGGCAACGAGTATGGAGAATATAGTTTTGAGATGTCAGCCTCAAAGGTTCAGGTCACAAATAATCATGAATTATTCTGTGAGCAAGCTAGTCATTTAATTCTCTCCATATCTTTTAACTTGGGTTTTATATTTTCTATTTTCTTGTCCCCTTATATTGAATTCTGAGTAATTTTTTTTTGTTTTGGTAAAATAAATACTGAATAAAACATATCCTTCTTACCATTTTTTGTGTGCAGTTCACTGATAATTAAGTTCACTGAACCCATACAACAATAATCCCATTTCCCTTCCTCCTATAGTTTTACTTTCTACCTTTGCATTTGACTATTCCAGACACCTCATTTCTCTTTTGTTACTGGATTATTTCACTTAGCATTTTTCATAGACTCATCCATGTTGTAGTATGAAATTTCTTTCCTTTTTAAGGTTGAAGAATATTTCACTATCCAGATACAACACATTTTGTTTATGTCTTTATCCATCAGTGGACACATATGTCATTTCACTGCTGTAAACATGGAGGTACAAATGTCTGTTTGAGTTCATGTTTTTTAAATTTTTTACAGGTATTTTGGAGAAACAGAATGGCTTGGTCATAGGATAGATAGTTCTACTCAATTGTTTAAGAAACTACCATACCATTTTCCACATGTAACACAACTATCCCACTCCTGAGTATTTATGATCAGAAATAAAATCAGCATACTATATTGATACAGCCACAATTTCAGCAACACAACTCATAATAGCCAAGTTATAGAAACACCCCAGATGCCCATTGAGAGAGCAATGGATACAGAAAATGTAGCATATACACAATGGAGTTTTACTCAGCCATTAAGAAGAAAGAAATTATGGCATTTGCTGGTAAATGGATGAAACTTAAAAGCATAGTACTAAATAAAATAATTCCAACTCAGTAAATCAAGGATTAAATATTTTCTGTCATATTCAGAAGCTAGACCAAAATAAGTAAAAAAAAAAAAGGAAGGGGAATCCTTCAGTGGAGTGCAGGGAGGGAGTACAGAAAGTCACTGGAGTGGAGAGAGGGGGGATGGGAAAAGGGAGGAATGGTGGAATGGAGTTGAACAAACTATGCTATGTGCATATGCAAACACACCACATAGAATTTCAGCCTTATGTGTAATCTATAAACCATTAATTTAAAAAAAAATTTAAATAAATTAAAGGCCAGTAAAGGGTAATAAATGGGAATGGTAGGAGGGGAGGGCAAGGGGAAGTATGGGGGATGGAATTGGAGCAAATTATATCCCAGTCCCATATGATTATAACAATATGAATCCCATTTTATGTATAACTATAACTAACTAATAAAATATATTGAGGTTTTGATAGCAATTGCGTTGAATTTGTAGATCACTTTTGGCAATATTGAAATCTTACCAGTATTAAATCCTTCAATTTATGAACATGGCATGTTTTTCCATTTATTTGTGTGTTCTTTAATTTCAATAAATAATCTTTTACAGTTTTCAGTGTATAAGTCTCTCACATCCTCAATTTAGTTTATACCCAAGTATTTTATTTTCTTAGTTGTTACTGTAAACAGAATTGTTTTCTTAATTTCTTGTTTCTTTTTAGATTGCTCATTGTTAATGTATGAAATGCAACTGATTTTTTTAGGATTTATATATTTATATATATTTTTTCCTAGAGAAGACAAAAACAAAACAAATGAAAAGCATGGTGTGAGAAAACACTGGAAGAGGAAAGCCTGTCAAGACTTAGGACAATTAACAAAGGAATTGTCTGCCTACAAGCCAGCAGAAAGTAAGAGTGATGGGTGCTCTTCTTGTCCCTCCAGGGATGCCTGGTTTTAACAGCAGCCCTAGGACCCCAGCCCCTATGGCAGCCAGACACAGGAGCTCCGGGAAGGTGACCCAAGGTGTGGAGGTTCGCAGGACACACCAAGTGCACAGCCAGACAGCCTTCCCAGAAGGTGTCCTTCACGGTGGGGCTTCCAGCATTTAAAAGGGCCATTTTCCTTTTAAGAAAGATGCTGAGTCAAACAAAAAAACAAACAAATCTACAAGAGGGGAAAATGTTCCTGCTGCAGTGAAAATCTTTGGTTCCTGCAGAAGGAAGGTGAGTCCTGTGCGCGGGACAGTGTGGAGTTGGCTTGCAAGGCTCTCCTTGGGCTCCTGGATCACACCTTTGCTAAGGTCTGTAATTTTGGGATATTTTACTTTATTCTGGTCCAGCATGTTCTGAGCCTGGATAACAGTTTCTGTAATTTTGTCATCTTGGGTGTTGACTCGCGATTTTCATAATGTAGAACAGCTTGGTTAACCTCACTCCAAACATTTTGCTTTTGCATCCTGTGAAGGAGATCTCCGAAGCATGACTTCTCAGGGCTATAGAGGGCCAGCAGGGCCAGCAGGGCCAGCGTGTGCACTCCATCTCTTTGAGGCACTCTACCCTCTTAGCCCTGCTCTCCTCCTCTAGCACCGCCTAGATCTGTCGCTGGAGGATCAGCTTAATTAAGTATGTGCTGTTGCTCCAGATGAAAGTAAAGGTATCGGTTTGTGTCCAAGAGCTCCGGACAGGGACTGTTAATCAATGCGGTGGCCTCCAAAATCTAAGCCTTCAGAATCATCTCCTGAATCTTGCCTCTCTCATCAAGAGTATCCGGATCCATGCTGGTTTCAATTCCAGAATCCATGGGACAGTTCTCTGCTGCTTCCTTAAAGCCTTCTACGACCAAATAGTTAACGATGAGGCGATTCACGTCTTTCCACTGGGCGTGTCGGTTGTTGATCCTTTCCATTCACTCATCTTTCCTGATTTTATCAGGCTTTTCTGCATAACTCATTCTGGTTTATTTCTTTGGGATCCAGCCTCCTGAGCAACCAGTTTGGCCACAGCGCCTCAGCGTCTGCTCCCAAGGCCAAGGAGGGGCAGTTGCGGCAATCTCTCAGCAGAGGGAGGTGGAGGCCAAGGAAGAGGCGGAGGCCAGGCAGGGAACCAATGTAACTGATTTTTTGCTTGCTGGTTTTATTTCCTGAAACTTTGCTCAATTCATTCTAACATCCACCGCCCCCGCCCCGTGGCACACATTTTGTAGCTGGGGATGGAATAGCTCGGACATGCATGCGCGCGTAGTGCGCGCTTTAGGGTTTTCTACATATTAAAAAAGTTATACGTAAACAGTGGTAATTTTATTTCTTTCCAGCCTTTTATTTCATTTATTTATTTATTTAGCCTGAATGCTGTAATATGTAATATTACAGTAATATTTTAATATGTTAATATGTTAAGCAGAAGTGAAAGTGGGCATCCTTGTAATCCTCCTCCTATTAGGGAAGAAGTTTTCAGTATTTCCACCCAGTGTGATGAAAGCTATGGGCTTTTCACATATGCCTTTATTATGTTGAGGTAATTTTCATCTGTGTGTAGTCTGTAGAGTGTTTTTTTTTTTTTTGAGACAGCATTGAACTTTTCAAATGCTTTTTCTGTATCAATTTTTAAAGTATTAGTTGTATGTAATAGTGGGTTCATTTTGACACATCCATACATGTATACAATATAATTTACTCCATTTCAATTCCTAACATTTCCCTTTCCTTTCTCTCCTCCCTCCACCAACCTCTTCCTCTATTCTACTGATACTTCTTACATTAATTTATTGTTTTTAAATTGTTGAAGTATAGACATACAAAAATGGAGTTTATTTTTAAATATTCACACATGCCTATAGCATAGTTTGATCAATTTTATTCTACACTTCCTTCCTTTTCCCATCCTTCCTTCCTTCCGCTGGATTCCCAACCTACATTCTAGTGTTCTCTCTTTTATTTTCATGAGATCTCCGCCCTCTCCCTTTTTAGTTCCTTATATCTCTTTAGCTTCTACATATAGGATAAAATACATTTGACCCTTGGCTTTCTGAGTCTGGCTTATTTCACTTAGCATAATGTTCTCTGTTCCATCCATTTATCAGCAAATGATTCAATTTAATTTTTTATGGCTGAGTCAAATACCATTGCATCAATTTAAATGACCTTGTGTTTTTTTTCTTTATTCTGTTAATATAATGTTTTTCATTGGTTGATTTTCATACGTTGAACTATCCTTGTATATCAGAAGCATATCACCTTTGGCATATGGTAATTTTAATATGCTTTAAAAATCAGGTTCCTACTGTTTCATTGAGGATTTTTGCAAGAGTGTCCATTGGGATATTGGTTTGCCGTTTTATTCCTTTTCTTTCTTTCTTTCCTCCTCCTCCTCCTCCTCCTCCTCCTCCTCCTCCTCCTCCTCCTCCTCCTCCTTCTTCTCCTTTTTCTTCTTCTCCTTCTTCTTCTTTTTGTGTGTGTGTATTTGGCTTTGGTGTTATGCTAATGGTAATGCAGGCTTCACCAATGATTTAGTAAATGTTCCTTCCTGTTAAAATTTTTAAGAGTATTTGTGAAGGATTGGCATTAATTCTTTAAATATTTGGTAGTAATTCACCAGTAAAGTGATCTAGTCCAGAAGGTTTTTGTTGTTGTTGTTGAGAGATTTTCAGTTACTGATTCATGTCCTTACTGTTTTAGGTCTACTCAGCTCTTTCTGCTTCTTCATGTTTCAGTCTTGTTAGTTTTTACATTTCTATGTATTTGTCCATATTATCTAGTTTATCCAATTTTTGGTGTATGATTGTTTATAATACTCTCTTGTGATCCTTCTTATTTCTCTGAAATCAGTAATAATTTCTTCTTTGTATTTCCAGGTTTAGTTATTTATGTTTTCTATATTTCTCTCAGTATATTTACCTAAAATTTGTTAATATTTTTTAATTTATCTTTTTCAAGAGTTGACTCTTGGTTATTGATTTCTTTCTATATTTTATTTATTTCCACTTTCATCTTTATTTTTTTTCCCTTTTGATGCCTTTGGGCTTATGTTTCTCTTACAATTCCTTTAGTTGTAAAGCTATGTTACTGATTTGCTATTTTCCCTCCTTTTAAAAATTTACTGTTTATAGCTACAAGTTTCTCTCAAAACTGTTTTTGCCTCATCCTGCAAGTTTTTCTATGTTGTATTTTCATTGTTCCAATACATTTTCTATTTTTTTGTCTATGACTTATTGGTTGTTTTATCATATACTATTTAATTCTTACATTTTTGTCGATTTCCAGTATTTTTTTTAGAGAAAGAGAGAGAGAGAGAGAGAGAGAGAGAGAGAGAGAGAGAGAGAGAGAGAGAGAGAATGTTTTAATATTTATTTTTTTGTTTTTGGTGGACACAATATCTTTATTTTATTTTTATGTAGTGCTGAGGATTGAACCCAGTGCCCAGCACATGCCAGGTGAGCGCACTACCTCTTGAGCCACATCCCCCAGTCCCAATTGCCAGTATTTATAATGTCAACTCCTAGTTGCATTCCATTTTGATCAGAAAAGATACTTTCCATATTTTCAGTCTTTCTAAAAAAAGTTTCAGGGAATGTTTTGCAGCCTCACATATGGTTTGTCCTAAAGAATGTTCCTTGTGCAATTGAGAAAAATGTATATTCTGTTTGTTTGTTTGGGTGTTATTGTACAACAGTCATTTTCTCCTTTTAGTTTAGTTAATGTTCATATATATTGGAGCACTAATGTTTGATGCATATATGTTTATAATTGTCATATCTTTTGGAAAATTCACAATTTAATCATTATATCATGTCCTTTGTATCTTACTAATAGTTTTTGGATTATGGTCTATTTTGTCTGATATTAGTATAGCTACCCCTACTCCATTTTTGTTGCTATTTGTATGGAATATCTTTTTTTGTCCTTTATCTTTCAACCTATTCTTGCCCTTAAATCTAAAATATGTCTCTTGTAGATAGCATATAGTTTCCTCATTCTGCCAATCTCTGTCTTTATTTGGAGAATTTAATCCATTTTCAATTAAAATATTGATAGAGAAGGACTTACTATTGCCTTTAAAAATGTTTTCCGTATCGGTTATAGCTTTTTGATCACTCATTTCTTCCAGTTCCATCATATTTTATGTTTAGTGTTTTTGCAATGACATGTTTGGGTTTCATTCTCCGTGTGTGTGTATGTGTATGTGTGTGCATGCGTATGTGTATTTTTTAATAGATATTTTCTTTGCTGTTATCATGGAGATTAAATATAGCATCCTAAAATTTCAGAAAATTATTTTAAACTGGTACATACTTAATTACACATAACACTTCCATTTTCTAGCTTTATTCCCAAACTTTAAGTTATGGGTATCACAAATTATATCTTTATATATTGTGTAGTTATTAACATAGATTCATAAATATATGTATGCATTTTATGCTTTAAATCCTATGGAAGATTTTAAAAAGTTGAGTTACAAACTAAAATAACAAAAAAGGCTGATTTATATATTTGTCCATATAATTATTACTTTTACTGGACAACTTTGCATTTTTATTTCAAGTTACTGTCTAGCACCTTTTTATATTTCTACCTAACCATCTTCCTTTTATAATTTCTTATAGGAAAGATAAAATGGTAATGAACTTCCCCCATTTTTGTATATCTGACAATGTTTTAATTTCCTCCTCATTTTTTAATTTCCTCCTCATTCTGTACCTGGTACAGAATTCTCAGTTAACAGGTTTTCCTTCCGGTACATCAAATACATTATTCCATTGTCTCTGGCTTGCAAGATTTCTTCTTATTATTGGAGAAATCTACTGATAAAATTATTAGGAGTCCTTTGTATGTAATGAATTTTTTTCTCTTGCTACTTTTGGATTCCCTCTTTGTTTTTTGAAGCTTTGATAATAATGTGTCTTGGTATATGAGTTTCTTCGGGTTTAACACACACTTTACTGAGTCCTTGGATTTACAGGGCCATGCCTTTTCTTAAATTCGTTAAGGTTTTATGCGCACCCAGGGCAGCTTGGGCACAGCATCCTGGTGCTGCTAGTCGCCAGCTTGGTCTGGTGGGTCTCCTTCTCCAGCCTAGGGGCGCTGCCCACAGGCCGCTGCTCTCCTGCGTGGTCAAGGAGTCAGAATCCTGCTGGCCCTGGGTTGGTATCACTTCTTTCACTTAAGGGAAGCCACTCATCATCCTTGGTTGTCCAGTACCTTGAAAGAAAAAGTGCCTGTTATCAGACCCCAGAGGAGGTCCAGCTGTGCATCCCTAGGAGAAATGACAGCGGGTCACTATGGCAGTGGCAAAATGTTCAGGAGACCTTCTTTGCCTTATAATTCCAGTGAATAGATGATTCTTTGGGATTGGGACTTGAAGCAGTGCTGTAAACCTCATTACCAGAATTCCAGAGGTGGAAATGGTTTTGATCTTTCAGTGCTAAATGAAGCTGTTAGTATAGTGTCAGATCTTCTGAGTGACCCAAGCCCTTCCTCCACAAGTCATTTCTTCCCTAGGAAGTATGAGTAGCTTGATGATTGCATTCTCTGGATCTTGTAGGCCAAAGATTAGTCCTCTCACACCATTTCCTGGATTTGACCCCTGCTCTGAAATAGAGAATCCAACTGATAAGGAGAAAACTTTATCAAGGATCAAAGGAGAAAACTTCACAAGGTTAAAATACAATTTTATCCCTATTGATAACATTTAATGACATTTTCAGATTAAAATTTCTTCTCTTTTGGGGGGTGGGGGTTGAACTCAGGGGCACTCAACCACTGAGCCATATCCCCAGACCTATTTTGTGTTTTATTTAGAGACAGGGTCTCACTGAAATACTTAGTGAGTCTCTATTGCTGAGAGAGTAGCTTTGAACTCCTGATCCTCCTGTCTCAGCCTCAGGACCCACCACCTACTGGGATTATAGATGCTTCATTGAACCTGGCTAAAACTGCTTATTTTAAAGTTATATACAATTTTCTTTTGAAGGATCAACCTCTTTTACCTCTTATTGACCTGCTTGGGACTTTATAAGAGGTTTATAAACTCAAATAATTCTAGATAATATTTAGTTTATTAAAAATAATATTGCTATAATTAGGAGTAGAGCTTGTTTGGTAACAACTTTATATTATTATTGTTATTGTTGTTAATAAGTATGAAAAATAATTACATTTAGTTCTAGGCTTGTATAACAAACTAGCATTAATTCGTTGTACTCTTTAGAATCCAGAAATTGTTTTTATTGAACCCCAAACCATAAATGATCATTCCAATATTCATTTGATTAATTACACAGTGTTACTTAAAAATAATTTTTATGAACTATGATTGTTCCCCACACATTTAACACACTGGCACTGATATTTTTGAATATTAGATATGGAATTAATTTATCTTTATCAGTAGTCAAAATAGAATTTCTTTTAGAATATTACTATTCTAAATAGGTATATGTCATGCTTTTACAGAGTGCTTTTATTTGTTTTATCTGATCCTTATTGGTATCTTTACCATTATTTAAAATCATAAAACTAGAAACTTTTAGGGATTTTCTTAGTTCAGGTGATTTACTCTTTAGGTAAGAAAACTCAGAGAGGATAAAATTAAAATTAATTAATTTTGTCAATTCTAATACTGGAATAGAACTTAGAAAAAGGTAAACAGTTTTTGGAGCAATTTTCATAAGATAATTCCACTTTGTACAGATGTCAGCATTATGATTTAGCAATGTTGAAAAGTTCAGTGAGTAGAATTAGAGCAAAATGATTTGAAATTTATTGATCACTGTCTTTATCATGAGTAGTTATGTGATTCTTTTATTTACTTGTTTATTTAGGTACCATAAATTGAATCCAGGAGCTATTATCCTCTGTACCACATACCCAGTCCTTCTTTTTTTAATATTTATTTTTCAGTTGTATATAATGCCTTTATTTATTTTTTTATATGATGCTGAGGATCAAACCCAGGGTCTTGAACATGCTAGGCAAGCACTCTCCCACTGAGCCACAACCCCAGCCCCAACAGCCCTTTTAATTTTTTTTTTTATTTTGAGACAGGGTCTCACTAAGTTGCAGAGGGCTAAGTTTTTTAGGACTTCACAGAGTTACTGAGGCTGGCTTTGAACTTGCAATCCTCTTTCCACAGCCTCTGAAGCTGCTAGGATTGCAGGCGTGCACCACCATTCCCACTGATTTTTTTTGTTTCTAAAGTTTGTATAGTAGTGCCTGCATTAGTCAGAACTCCTTTAATGGTGGCACTTAATTATGTTACTTTATTTATTTATTTATTTGTTTGTTTGTTTGTTTGTTTGTCTGTCTGTTTATTTATTTATTTATTTGTTTATTTATTTATTTATTTATCATTCTACCCCATAAGAAAAACGTAAATCACAATACCTAAAGGAGATATCAATCAATCAATAAAATAATTCATTAATGTATTCTTGAGTTAGTCTTCACATTGTGTGTTGCTCTTTCTTTGCATTTTCTATTGAAATTTGTTGCTCCTAATAGTACTTTTAAAAAATAGTAATTCTTTAAAACCTTAATCATAAAAATCATATTATGAGGCTGAGGGTTGTGACTCAGTGGTAGAGTGACTGTCTAGAATGCTTGAGGCGGGGGTTCGATCCTCAGCAAAATAAATAAATAAATAGAGGTTGTGAACATTTAAAATTAAAAAATCATAGCAGTATTATGATTCTTACTATGTTTTTTTTAACGTAGAAAAGCTTATTGGTATAATGGAAACATTTTAACTGTAATGATTAAACAGGATGTATAAATATAAAACAAAAACCAAAAAACAGAAAGTGGACTGGTTATACTGGTTTAAAATAAATCTCAAAAAGAATGTAGAAACCACATACTATTCCTATTTTTTTTATAAACTTTATAAAAAGTTATAAATATTGCCTACAGAATTCCAGATAGGTGATATTGTTTCTGTGTATTTTGGGGGTTAATGGAATATGTTTCCTTATTATTTTTACTTTTTTAAAGACTTCCTTAAGTAGGTGAGAATTTATTTTCTTCAAATCAGTATGCCAAAATATAGATGCCTTTGCATTAACAATAGTTCAAAGTAAAATGTCATTTAAAAAAGCAGCATACCAAAAGTGGCCTGAAATTTGAGCTGCTACAGATAGTGGGTCATTTTCAAATTTGGCCTGTTGGGAGAAAAAATGGCCATGACATTTAATTTGATTGACAGCTGTCTAGGAGTTAACATTTTTAAGGTAGGCTGTATATATGTGTTGGAATGAATATAAAAGTGTTGTAACTATGTTGTGAAAATTAAGGCTGGAAGCAAAGTTTTAAAAAGTAGGAAAAAAGATTATATTATTTTTTCTTAAATATTTTATGTAATTTATTGTTGGAACTATTTGAAATTTCCATAAATTTACTTTTTTCTATTGATCTATCCAATATCCAACATTTTTTTTGAACATGTATTTTGTGTTAGGCATAGTTTTAAAGTCTTTGATATCTTAGTGAACAAACTTGACAAAATTTCCACCATTCATGGTGCCTACAGTCCAGTAGTGAAAAAAAATAAATAAAGCATAATAAGATGAAGTTATGTTGTGGGTTAAGAGATTACAAGTGCTGTCAAAATAAAGCAGCATAAGGATGCCCAGGAGATGGGAGGCAGGACAGGGTAGAGGAAAAGAGCAGGTTGAGATTATAAATAGGATGGCTAGGGTAAGACTTATTGAGAAGATGATAACTGATATTAGACTTGAAGGAATTGAAACAGTGAACTGTGGCTATCTGGAGAAAAAGCACTCCAAGAAGAGGAGCAAATAACCCAATGGGGGATCAGCTTGGCTTCATTTTAGAACAAGCAAGAAGGAACTTTGGTTCTTCCAAAGATTTAAGTGCAGGTTTATAAATGCAGGCATAATAGTTGTCAATATGAGTGTTAGGATTCTGTAATAAGATACTTTTGTTTGTTTTTTTGTGGTCTTTTTTCTATATTGGGAAAAAATAGCCCACATGTAATAAATTTAAAAAGATGAGTCTTCTTTTGTAAAATGTAGCTTTGTAAGTAGCTTTTCAAAAATATGGCAAATACATATATCAAAATATATCGAATATATATGTTAAAATAATTCTTTAGCCTACATGATCATATAATTAGTAACTTAATTATGTTTTTAATTTTATGGGCCAGATAATTGTTTTTTATTCCATGAATGCTAAATGATTAGACAAAATATATGAACATTCAATTTTTATGTAGAATGTAATTTACTATAGTATTTAAGCAACTCGTTGTTCACTGTGACATTTAGAATTGTGTAAGTTCTAAATTAAAGATTTTTAAATTGAAGAAATTCAGTAGTTAGAATTTCTTTAACAAATGATTTGGAAGAAATAATTTCATTGGCTTCATTTAATCTAATTGTTGTGAGTTTTTTTTTAAATGGTATTTAATTATGTGTATTCTGTTTCCAAAATGCCTGTGTTTTTTTGTCACTGTATGATCATTGTTTTATAATATAGAGATACACTGCTTTGAGTATTTGTGATTGAAAATTGTAGAGAAAATGACATTTAATTTTTAGTGTCTAGATTTGTATATTTTTCTGATAATTTTATAGTCAATAATTTCTTTTTTTGAATACTTTTATTTTATTTTATTTATTTTTTTATGTGGTGCTGAGTATCATACCCAGCTTTTCACATGTGTAAGGCATGAGCTCTACCATTGAGCTACAGACCCAGTGCCAGAACTGATTACTTCTTCACCTTGTCTACCATGGCACATTATGGATATTTATATGATCATTTTTCATTATATGTTTTAGCTGCATGATTTCTAGCCTGTCTGCAAGTTGCTTATCTTTGTATCCATACAAGGTATTGAAATACTGACATGGCTCCTGCAGCCTCAAAGCCAGATCTCTTGGTCCCTCCTAAGAAGCAGCAGTGAAGCAGTGGAGTGACCAAATAGCACTCCTAGTGATTTCCAGCACTGGGGGCAAGCAGGTGGAGCCTGCCATTCAGATGTGGCAGGACTTCGTACCTTGGGCCAGTGTCAAGATGAGCTGGTGCAAGTCAATCTGTCATCCCACAGCAGCCTGGCCTGCACATAATATGATTCTTATTTTATTCTAAATTTTTATATTTTTTTCAGTTCTTCCTAATCCTTATTTTTTCTCCCTTACTTTAAAAAATGCTTTTTGGAAGAACCATATTTATTCACTTATTCAACAGCTATAAATTTAATATCAACTCTCTACCAGGCACAGAGGTAGCCATTTTCAGACTTGAAAGTGAACATGATACATAAGGGCTCTACTATTAGAAGTAATAGATAAGCATTGCTTATTTAGCTAATATTTACTGGTTGTCTATCATGTGTCTAAATTGTGGATCAGTTACTAAAAATAACAAAGTCCATGTCCTCATGTAAGTTATATTCTAATGAAAGAATACCAGAGTAAGGGGGTAAGGATATCAGATGTTGATATTATTGACAATGATGTTAATAAATGAACACACTGACCATGTTATTTTAAGTAATTAGTTAGTTAATTAATAATCATTTTAGCTCTCTTCCAGGTGCTAGGTGTATGGTAATGATGTCAGATAGCTGTACAGTCTACTATTGGAGTGCAGAAGTGGAGCACGAAATTCAAAAGGGTGGAGAGTGGTCACATTTGGAGGAAATGGTATATAAACTGGGACCTTAAAGTTAAGTAGGTGTTAGAATATAGCAAAGAAGTCACAGGAGAGGAGGGTATCATATATAAATATAAATATAAAATAAATATAAATATAAATATAGTAAAGACCCTCAAGCAAGAAGGAAAGAATCTGATTAATCCAGAGTAGCTGGATCATATGCATGAGAGCTGAGGCATCAACTGATGAAGCTATAAAATTAAGCAGTGGCTATATTTTAAGGGACCTGGTAGGATATATTAATAAACTTTTATTCTAAAAGAAGTGAGAGGACCCATTATTAGATTTTATGTATAAAAGTGACATAAAATGTTATCACTTATAATGTATAGGATTTGCATAAATGGGGAAATATAATTTTATCATATGTAAAGTTATGCTAAAGTTCTTTGATTCATCATAATATCTGAATATAAAGAAGTAATATATAAAATGAAATAAATGTGTCTCTTTAATCTGAAAAAAAATCCATAGCAGTTAATATGAACCAATATAAATATAGAAATAAATCTCTGCTTTCAAAGCATTATTAAGCTTATATTAACCTGTGTGCAAAGAAGAAATTAATTTTTTTTTGTGTAGAACATTTGGATACTCTTGTATATTTTCTATCATATCAGTGAAATTATCAGATAATATCCCAAGAGCTTATGTGCCATTGAATATCTCCACTCATATGCACATGAAACTGTACTTTTTCTCTCCAGTGATCTAAACCTTTGAGGTATTTCCATTAATTAAAAAATCATTCATTTCTGACAACTTTCCTGATTCTTCTGATACATGGAAAATCACTGAAACTATTGGAAAATAAAATTATGGAAAAAATTTAAAGTATTGAATAAGAAAAATGGCCCAAAAATGGCAGTCAAATTTTCTGGATCCAATTCATGTAAGAAAATTTTGGTTTTCCCCCCAAATAACTTTAATGTTCTCTGTTTTAAACATTTAAAATGTCTGCAAATAGCTATTCATCACAATGTCATCCTAAAAGAGATTACAATTTGAAAAAATATTTAAAAGCCCACTTGTTGATTTTCCTGATATATATACTTCACCTATATAATAAGGTACAATAGGTACTTAATAAATAAATGAACAAATGCATAATTTTTATCACATGCATGTCAAATTGAGCACTAATATCCAGGGTATATAAGAACTCAACACGAAAAATGTGACTCAGTATAATCAGAGAGATGAAAATTTGTACTCTATATGTATAATATAAATTGTAATGAATTATGTTGTCATATAACAAATTAAATTAAAAATGATATAAAAGAAAAATAATTTAAAAAACTTAACACAAAAAAATACCCAATCAATAAATGGGCTAAGGAATTGAACAGACACTTCTCAGAATAAGATATACAATCAACAAATATATGAAAAAATGTTCAATATCCAGAAATTTAGGAAATGCAAAAAAACTACTCAAAGGTTTCATTTCACTCCAGTTAGAATGGCAGTTATTAAGAGTACAGGCAAAAATAAATGTTGGTGAGAATGTGGTAAGACTGCAAATTGATAACAACCAATCTGGAAAGCAGTATGGAAATTCCTTAGAAAACTTGAAATTGAATCACCATTTTATCCAGCTTTGTTTATAGCCAAAGGACTTAACAACAGCATACTACAGTCCTGCAGCCATATTAATGTTTATTGCAGCACAATTCACAATGGCTAATTTATGGAACTAAGCTAGATATCCTTCAATAGATGAATGGATATATTGGCATATATATACACAATGGAATATTACTCAGCATTAAAAGAGAATAAAATCATGGCATTTGCAGGTAAATGGTTGGAGTTTGAGAATATTATGCTAAGTGAGCCAATCCCCAAACCCAAAGACTGAATGTTTTTTTCTGATAAGTGGATGCTGATCCATAATGGGCATGGGGGGAGCATGGGAGGAATGGAGGAACTTTGGGTAGGGCAAAGAGGAGAGAGGGGAAAAGGGGACATGGTGGTAGGAAAGATGGGGAATGAGATAGACATTATTGGGGCTGGGGATATAACTCAATTGGTAGAGTGCTTTCCTCACATGCACAAGGCCCTGAGTTCAAACCCCAGCACCATAATAAAAAAGAAAAGAGATGGACATGATTACCCTAGGTACATGTAGGAGGACACAAATGGTGTGACTACTTTGTGTACAACCAGTGAAATGAAAAATGGTGCTTCATTTGTATACTATGAACTGGAATGCATTCGGCTCTCAAGTATAACAAATGAGAACAAGTAAATAAATAAATAAATAATTTAAACACTTGTAAAAATTGTGACTAAAAGTAACCCTAAAATGTCATTTTAATCAAAGCTCTTTTTGTCATCCAGTTTGGCTTCAGACAGAATTTCTTCCAAAGCCAAACTGAAGATAATTTTTTTTAACTAAATTTCTTTCAGAGGAGAGAAATCAATTTTCAGATTTGCTAAATGTTTCCAGAGTGGAAATGGTTTTGGTCTATAATCAGGGTGTGTTTTCTAATTTGTGGAATTGAATTTCCTGTTTAGTTCTTCCAGACCATGCTATAAAATCCATTATAACTCTACTCTAGAAGTCTCCACATTGTTTTGGAGGCATAACAGTTGTGATAAGGGAAAAATACCAAGCCTTTTCCCTGTTGTGAACAGCATGAGGAGATTGTAGATGTTCTGTTTTCTGAAAATGAGAGCTGGCGGGTTTTTTTTAATATTTATTTTTTTTTTGTAGTTGTACACAATAACTTTTATTTATTTTTATGTGGTGCTGAGGATCAAACCCACGTTCTTGCACATGCAAGGCAAGTGCTCTACTACTGAGCCATAACTTCAGCCCGAGCTGGCAGTTTTTAAAGAGTAAAGACAGGCACAAGTTCTGATGCATCAAAGTGACTTTATATGACTGCATGAGCAGTGTGATTCTACAACATGTATGCTCAGAACAATGAGAAATTATATCCCATCTATGTACGGTATGTCAAAGTGCATTAATACATTCTATTGTCATGTATAACTAATTAAACAAATAAAAGAATTAATAAAAATAAAAAGTAAAAAAATAAACTCTATATCTGATAGTAGAATGTGTTTCTTTGACATGATTCATGCTTTTTCTCACAGTTCTCTCCTTATGATTTTTTAAACTAGGATATTGTTGAAAGATTGAAGCAGAGTATAACATTTTAATTATATGGGATTTATTTTAAGAAGGGAAAAATAAGTGAAGATTAGTTAAGTGTCATAGCATTATTTCTGAGGGTGGAAATTTGAGGTGTGATCTTGTAATGACTGTGAACACATAATGTTGACATGACCAAATGCTTCAAATGCTTCTTCATGTATTCCTGGCTGAAAATGTACCTAGTTGAATGCTGTTCCCAGATCTGGCTTTGTCATCTTACGTTACACATCAGGACTGGGAGAGTTGGCCACACACCTGTAATCCCAGGCTGAGGAGGCTGAGGTAGGAGTATTGAGAATTCAAAGCCAACCTCAGCAAAAGTGAGGCACTAAGCAACTCTAAATAAAAATACAGAATAGGCCTGGGGATGTGACTCAGTGTTTGAGTGGCACTGAGTTGAATCATTGGTACCTGTCCCCCCCCAAAAAAAAAATACATATCAGGAAATTAAACATCTACAAAGACTTCTAAAGATTAGAAGAAAATGAGTTCACATTGAAAAACTAAAGAAATTGATATCATTTTTTCCTGCAGAAAACAAGTTAAAGGGGATTTTGTTACATATATATTGATTCATTTACATTTTGCTCAATTAACATGTGATCAGGTACGTGCCAGGTGCTAGGGTATAAGAGAATGTTAATGTTAAGTGAGACTTCCTTTGTCAGAAATAGCTGCAGTTTTTTTTCTGTCTTTATTGAATGCTAATGACTTAAACTACAGGTACTAGATATTTATGTTTATAAAGAAGTAAACTTACTAATAATGGTATTGACACTGAACAAACCTTCTAAAATATAATATAGTATTTTCAAAAACCTTGTTGCCATCAGAATCTATATATTGTATTATTTTTACAAAGTTTAAAGAGTTTTAGATAAACATTAATGCCCTTTAAATTTTGGAAATTTATTTATGATTTCAAAATTAATTTATATTTCTTTAGGTTTTAGTGAAATCACATATAAAACAAAACTAAGTTACTCATCTAAATTTACTTATTCAACAAGTAGAACACAAAGTATGAACATAAAACATTTTGCCTTATATTGTGGAGAATTTTAAAGGTTTTATTTCTTGTTTGTGTTGTATATTTGACATGTAATGCTATGTAGATCCTTAATGGAGTCTTCAATAAAAATTTGTGTATCCTTTTAAGGCATTGTCAATAATAATAATTCTTTCAAAGCATTTTAAAGATGATACACATTAAAATATTTCTTATAATGTAAGGTTTTATTGTACACATAAAATATTTCTTATGATGAGATTTCTTGTTATTAATATTACCAATGTGTGATGGTGACTTGAAACCATTTTAGTGTGAAGAAACTGTTCTGTGTTTTCACTGGTTTGTTAATGGTTATATACAATTACCCATATATACCCAATTGCATATCATGTTTTATTTCAATGGTATCTATAAAATGTTGTTTCTATTTTTCATATCATAAGAGTAATGTGAAATTTTTACACATTGTGAAAGTATACATTAGAAAATGTCTGTTAGATGGTGGTGCCAGCTTTCATGAATATTTTATCAGAATTTTATTGGAAACTAGAGTTTGGTACATTAAAATATTTTACTGAAATTAATTGAATATGCTACACTTTAAGGAGATACATTCCATACCACATGAAAAGATGACCTTTTTATTTTGAGTGTGTGTGTGTGTGTTTGTGTGTAAATAAGCTCACAGAACTTAAGTTCAGTCATTTATTTATTCCATAATAGTAATCTCTTACTTTGAGCTAGTCATTTTGGTACATTGTAGGCACTCAATAGGGGACAAGATGAATTCTGTCATCAATCTAGTGGTTGGGAAATTTTTTTGTTGTTGTCAATAGACCTTTATTTTATTTATTTATATGCGGTGCTGAGAATCAAACCCAGGGCCTCACAAATCCTAGGCAAGCACTCTACACTGAGCCACAACCCCAGCCCAAGAATTTAAAAATAAAAACAATTTAAGTCATTATATATTGTATTAGTTCTGTGAGGATCATGGATGTGTATGTTAAGATAAAATAAAAGACAAGACTTAATGAATAGTGGTCAATGAAGGCTTATCATTTAAATCTGGCACCAGAATAAAAAAAAAATTGGGGGGATAGTCTTGGTGCCCTTATTATTTGAAGTATCCTCCAGGCTACTCTCATGATAAGAATTTGACCTCACCTTGAACCGACTAAATTTTTTAAAACTCTAAGAATGGAGGCTTGGAAACCATATTAAAAAATGTAGTAAGGTGATTCTCATCAAAGGAAAGTTTGTAAAAACACTGTCAGATTCTCAAATTTTAGTATATATATAAATATTCTGGTACATCTACTTCTGTTGGTGATAGTAAGGACATTGACTTGCCATTGTCCCTAGAAAACTTGACAAAACTGAACAGAAACAACATTTTCAAATATTGGAAAAGAGAGATTAGGAGTGTGACATTTAGAAAAGGAAACAAATGAGGTGAACACTATAATTGCCTCATCTTTATTATTGTCAGGAATTTCCAGATCACAGACGCAACAAGGACATTCCCATGGAGATCAGGGCAGTCTTGCTAAACAAAAATTCAAGGGCACAGTTGGCTGGAATTTTCAGAGAAGAGGGAGCTATGCAGAAAAAAAAAAAAACATCTGTAGAAATCTATATATAGGTTATATCTATTTAATCCAAATAAAGAAATGAAAATATTTGACTGAAATCTAAGGTTGAATATGTGTAGAGCTTGATTTCAGGCATTGGTTAAAGAATAATACCCACAAAACAAGAGTTACTCTTGGGCTCTAATCCACACAATCAGTGGAGTGTTTGCAGGATTGAGAGATATTTGAGTTCTGACCACCCAAACTGGGGAAACTTCATTGAGTACCTGAGGCCCTTAGTAGAAGCCTTGGACAGTTAATCTGTTAGAGGAAGGGCTAAACTAATCCTAAAATGAGTTTCCTGAAAGGTTCCAGTTGATCCACAAGTTGACTGCCTGTCAGAACAAAATTCAACATGTATTAATGGAAGACAGCAAAATTCAGACATTCCATAATGTGATATTACCCAAGTCTAGCTCCAATATTAAATTCCTAGACCTATGAAGAACCAAAACCTTGTGAACCAGCCTCAGAAGAAACTTTGGTCAATTGAAAAAGACCCAGAAAAACAGATATTGGAATGAGCAGGTTAGGATTTTAAAACAATTATAAATATGCACAGTATTTAAAGGAAGACATGAATATAACATTGAAAAAAAGTGAAAACTATAAAGTAGTACTGAAGGACATTCCAAAACAAAAGATGCAATAAATATGTTAACAAAACAATAATTTTGTTGAATTTAAAAGATTAAACATGTGGGAGAAAAGATATGAACTTGAAGACAAGAACATTAGAGTTATTCAAACTGAAATATGGTTATATTTTTAAAAAGATGGGGGTGTGGAAAAATTCTGTGACCTCTGAGACATTACCTAGTCTTCTATACAAAGGGTAATTTCTGTCTCAGAATGGTGCAGGAGAGAGGTGAAGGATACAAGATTTACATTAATAATGCCTGAAGTCTATCTAAATATGATGAACACTAAAATGCTACTGCAGATGCCAGAAGCTCAAAAAAATCTCACAAAGAAATAAGAAAATCACTCTAAGACATGTTATAATCAAAATGCTGAAAACTAATCATGAGAAGTATAAGGAGTAAAAAAAAGACACATTGTATGTAATGTAGTGATCATAGATAAAAGTGACCACTCATATATAATCAAATGCATTAGAATGATATCTTTGAAGTACTGAAAGTAAAATGAACTTGAAATTCTTTATTTGGTAGAAATGTTATTTTCCAGTGAAGAAAAATTATGACAGAAATTTTTATTAAATAAAAAAAATTACCACCAGAATCCTGCTCTATAAAACTGTCAAAGAGCATTTTTCAGGCTAAATAAAAATGATTCCATATTTAATGAAGGAATAAAGAATATTGCCACTGGTTAACAGAAGGATACGTACAAAATGTTTTATTTTGTATTTTTAAGTCTCTTAAAATCCATAGTCATAACTATATACATGTTTCACCTATGTAGAACTAAAATATATGATATTTATAGCAAAAGTTCAGGAGAGGAAGACTGGAAATTTACAGTTTCCAGTATCTTATATTACATTTGAAAAAACAAACCTATTAATTTAGATTGTGATAAGTTACAGGTACCTAAAGCAATAGATAATAAATAAAGCTAAATAAAGATAATAAATAAAGCTAATAGAGGACAAAATGGAACAATAAAATATTCAGGCCAAAAGAAAGTAGGAAAATAGGAAAAAAGAGAAGAAGGAATAGGTAAAACAAATAGAAAATAGCAAGATTTATAATTTGTTAGACATTGCCTGGCTGGGTGAAAAATCTGTATGAACATAGTTTAAATTTATAGACATTTGATAGATAGATTAAAATTTAAAAAGATGGAAAAAAGATACACCACAGAAACATTAACCTTAAGAAAGCTGGAGTGACTGTTTTAATATAAGACAAAGTAACTTCCAAACAATACAATCAGAGACAAATGACATTTCATAATGACAAAAAGGTAAGTTCATCAAGAGGATACAATGCTCCTAAATTTGTGTGTATTCAATAACAAAGTTTTAAGGTGTGTGAGGCAAAAACTGACAGAAACAAAAAATAAAAATAAAAAAAGAAAGAGATAATGAAGGAAGAAAGAAAAAGAAATATCCACAATATTAAATGGTGTGTCAGTTAGATTTTTTCCTCCTGTGACAAAATACTTGAAATGAATAACTTCTGCAGGAGAAATTTCCTTGAGCTCCTGGTTCCTCCATGACCACCCAGCTGGTTTCACTACTTTGGGCCTGAGGTGAAGCAGAACACCACGGCAGAAGAATGTGGCAGAGGAAAAGCTACTCACTTCATGGCCCCAAGGAGTCATAAAGGGGGACCAGGGCTAGGAGCAAGAAAAACCCTTCCAGGACATGCTTCCAGGGATCTACTTCTCCAACCATGCCATACCTCCCACAATTTTCACCACCTCAGTTTAGTCCATTCACCTCTTGTGGATAAAGTATGAGGTGCCCCTCAAAATCTCATGTGTGAGAGAATCCAACAATGTTCAGAGGTGAAATGATTAGATAATGTGAACTGCAACCTCATTGGTGGATACACACTGATGTGTACTAATTGCGTGTAAATGTCACCATGTAGGGATTAACTGGATGAAGTAGCTCATGGGAGACTGCCTTTGGTGAGTGGTGCTCTTTCTCTGCTTCCTGATTGCCATGTTCTGAGTTTCTTTCCTCTACCATGCCTTTTCATACTGATGTGCTGCCTCACCTCAGGCCCATTGCTTTGGAGTCTGCTAACCATGGCCTGAACCTCTGAAATCATGAACCAAAATAAACTTTCCCTTCTCTAAATTGTTCTTGTAAGGTATTTTGGATACAGCAATGCAAAAGTTAACTAAAACAGTTATCAATGTATTGACTCACTAATGAAGTCAGGCCCTTATGATACAAGTGTTTCCTAAAAGCCTTACCTCTGAAGTTTGATGCATTGAGAAAGAAGTTTTCTACATATAAGACTCCGGGGAACTTTCCAGATTGAAACCATAACAAATGGAAATTTCAAAATTGTTTCCTTAATAATTTTAAAGAGTCAGAAGAAAGATATTAGAAATACAGAAAGCTTGAGTACTCAGGAGTACTCTACCACTGAGCTACATCCCCAGCCCAAAAATCAAATTTGATAAAGTGGGTCTTCTAGCAATGGTTTCTCTGAGATTTGTTTAATAAGGGATATCTTCATTTCTTTTTTTTTGAAAGATAGTTTTGCTGAGTAAAAGAGTCTTAGTGCTCAATGTCTTTGCTCTTAGCACATTAAATATGCCATTCTTCTAGCTTTTAGCCTTCATTGTTTCTGATGAGGAGTCAGCTGTTAATCTTACTACAGTCCCTTGTACCTGACAATTTGTTTTATTCGTATTACTTTAAAGGTTTTTCTTTTGTATTGAGCTGTCAACATTCTTACTATTATGTAACTAACCATGGATTTCTACCATTTATCCTTCTTGTATTCATTGAACTTTTTGGATGTACAGATTGTTTCATCAAATTTGTGAAATTTCAGCCATTACATGTTCCTAATGTCTGCTCATTTTCTCTCCTTTCTTCTGGTGCTGCCATTACATGTATGCTAATATGCTTATGTTTCTCTGAGACTTTAATTTATTTTTATTCTTTCTTCTCTTATTTTATCAATCTGTCTTCAAGTTTGCAAATTCTTTCTTATGCCAGTTCAGAACTACTATTGAGTCCCTCTGATGAGGTTTTTCTTGCCATTTTTGAGCTTTTCAACTCCACAATTGACATTTCTCTCTTTTATGGATTGCATCTCTATTGATATTCTCTATTCGAGAAGACATTCCTCTCAAACTTTTTTTTTTACTTCTTTAAGCATTATTTCCTTTAGTACTTTGGACATATTTATAATTCTTTTTTGCAATCTTTGTTATCTTCAATATCTGGAGTCTTTTACATGAAATTTATTTTGGTTACTTTTTATTTTTTATTTTTATGGATGATATTTTTTAATTTTTCCCATGTTTTTTTTCTTTTTTTCTTATTTTTTGTTTGTTTGGTTGAAGAACTGGATATTTTAGTTAATTCTATTGTCAGAATTCTGGATATTGATCCATTCTGGAAAGTGAGTGGAGGACTTGCTTGCTAATTTTTTTTGTTCAATAATTTGGCTGGAATATTTTAGAGCAATTTGTTTCCCCTACAATATGAAACCACTTGTGATACTTCTCAGAGGGCACAGGCTAGGGAGTATACACAGTCATCCTGGAACCACAGTGATTTTAACAAGGCTCTCCTTGTATCTAGTTTTGATCTTTCTATTAAGTCAATCTGCCTTTGTTGGAATTACAGTCAACCATTAGACTCCACCACTTGTTTGATGGTTCCTCTATTGTTTTCAGCAGTGTTCTAGGGCATGAATCTGTTCACAATCAGATCCAATTAAATATACACCTCCTTTCAGGAGTAATTTTTATGCCTAGACTTTGAGGTTTGTTCTGACCCCAGGAGAGTTATTAGGTATTTCTTTGAGTCATTCTCCTGACCTGACTGGTCTGTGGTTAACTGTTGTCCACATAGAGTTATATTCCCCTTTATAGTTAGCAAAATTTCTGCTGTTTTCAGGAGTCTTTGGGGGCTTGAATTTCCTCCAAGTTCTTCTCAAATAAAGTTAGGGATGTTGGGGACTGCTTTGAAACTTTCTGTTGTTATGGCCTCCCTCTCCCCCTAGATAAAATCCTCGAGCCACTGTCCTGGATTGGCAACATCTCTTGTAGAGATACCCTACATCATGAGCAGAACTCTGGAACAGGAAGTTAAATTCTGTCTGTTCAATTTGCCTGTTCTACCAATGGTAGAACATGGTCTACATATGCCTAATGAGCAAGTTAGGGTACAAGTGATTTGAATTTTATTATTCTCAGACAGACTGCTGCACCTAAATTAAAACCTCTATCCCATAAATGGGGAGATGAGTGGAAGAAGGGAATCCCTTGCATTTTCCTGTAATTTAGCCTCTGCAATGTAGAGTTGGGAAGTGTAATAATAAATGCTCATTGTCTGCTCCTCTGGTAAAAATAATATACCTTGGGTGAGAACTGTGGGGAGCAGACAAGAAGGTTGGTGACATTCATCTATAATGATTGCCATACATTGCTAGTTGGGGATAAGGGGGGAGGGTGGACCCTAGTACTACAGACTCTTGCTGTTTTTACTGAGAGTGTTATGACTTTGAATGTGAATTCATTTGCTAAATGCCCTGTACCACAATTTCTAAAGTGTTTATATTGTTTTTCTAATTTTCACTGTTTATGATTTTTTAACTGGAAAACGAATCCATGAGTTCTTTAACCTTTTGAAAACAAAAATAATTTTAAGAGGTCAACATTACACTGCAAAAGAAGACAAAATATTGGGCTGGTATTTTAGCTCAGTGGCAGAGTGCTTGCTTAGCATGTGTGAAACACTGGGATCAACCCTCAGCACCATATAAAAGTAAATGAATAAAATAAAGATATTGTGCCCATCTACAACTAAAAAAAATTAAAATAACAAGACATAAAAAGAAAATTTGAGTCTATCAGAAGTCACGGGTAAAATGTGTTCTCTCATATATGCAGATAGAAAAAAAGGATTAAAAAATAATCTCATGAAAATAAAAAGAAGAGTGTACAGAAAAGAAATTGAGAGTGCAGGAGGAAGGGAGACTATAGATAAGCCCTGGAGAATGAAATCTTCCAAATTATGTAATATTCATGTATGAATATACCACAATGAATATACATAATTATATGTGTGTGTATGTGTGTGTGTGTGTGTGTGTGTGTGTGTGTGTGTGTGTTAAACTGAAGTAATTATAGAATGGAAATCAGTAGTGTAGAGCAAGTAGATCAGGAGGAGGAAGGATAAGAGGAAAAGAAAAAGTACTAGGACATGACATGATCAAATTATGTTATGTGTGTGTATGAATATGGCATAATGAATCCCACTGCTATGTATAATTAAAACGCACCAAGAAAAGAAAAAAAACTCTAGTATAACATTCCACATGAACATATATGCAAAAATCTTTTACAAAATTTTAACACACCTGTAAACCCAGTGGCTTGGGTGGCTGAGGCAGGAGGATTGCAGGTTCAAACCAGCCTCAGCAGAAGTGAGGTGCTAAGCAACTCAGTGAGACCCTATCTCTAATTAAAATACAAAATGGGGCTCAGAATGTGGCTCAATGGTTGAATGCCCTGAGTTTAATCTTTGGTACTCCCTTGCCCCCACCCCCAAATTTAACAAATTAAATCTACAAATGTAGAAAAATGTTACTGCATCACGATGGACCAGGGTTTATTCAAGAAATGCAAGTTCATTAAAACATTCAGTTTGTTAGAATATGAAAATTTATTGCACAGGAATAGCATTGACAGAATCAAAGTGAAATATATATATTATATATATATATATATATATATATATATATATATATATATATATATACCAAACTTCAACACCCCTGTGTGCTAAACACTCACAGTAGACAAGGAATAGTGGAAATTTCACCTAATAATAAAGTGTACCCACCCAATTTAAAAATAGGCGAGCAAAATATTTAGACACTTAACAAAAGCATGTGTGTGTGTAAAAATCATATATATGTATATATATATATAATTTTCATGCAAATATAAACTTTATATATTATATAAATTTGATTAGATAATTATACATTATAAATAATTAAAGAATAATACAAATATTATTATATACATAATATTCAATATTTTAGTCTTTGTGGAAATTTAATTTAAAACCACAATGAAATACTAAGAGACACGTGTGACAATTTAAAAATTAAATAAGACCAAATATTTTTTCATTTATACAATCATTCATTATTTATTTTAGTATATATATTTAACAATATGTATGTTATATGAGCAATATCACTTATTCACTGAACCAAGTACAGCAGTCTCTTGAATAATGCAGGGATTGAAGGTGCTGAGCATCACAGTTAAGAGTCTCTGTCTGACACTGTAAAAATTATTTTTAAACTTTATTAACAAGTTCTGGCATTTTTTGACTCAGAAAAAATCAGTATAAATTTTTGTTATAAATTAAAAATGAAGATCTTTAAAATTTTCAATTTGGTCATATAAAAATAATTTAAAAAACATTAAAGATATTTTGAAAACAAAGATAACAGGTTTCAAAATAATTTATTATTACCAAAAAGAGATTCCTTTAGGCAAAAAAATAACAACTCCATATTATCCTGATAATCTGGATAATTCTAGTTATCTCATCAAGAGGCAAAAAATAATCACATATAGTCTTTTGCTTCAGTGTTTTGTTTATTTCTTATTGCTAGAATTTCATATTCATTTCTTCTTTTTGAATATATCCTTTATTTGTTCTAATTAGATATATATGACAGCATAATGCATTTTGACACATTATACATAAATGGAATATAACTTCTCATAATCTGGTTGTATATTATGTGAGTTACACAGGTCAAGTAATCATACATGCACATAAGGTCATAATGCCAGTTCATTCTATTATCACTCTTACTTTCATATCCCAATTCCTCTCTTCACTCCTCTTGTCTCATCCAAAATCCTCTATTCTCCATCACCTTTATTGTGAATTAGCATCTGCATATCAGAGAAAACACTCAATCTTTAGTTCTTTGGGATTGGTTTATTTTGCTTCTATCTATTTACCAGAAAATACTGTAATTGCATTCTCTTTTGAGGCTGAGTAATACTCCATTGTGTATATTTGCCACATTTTCTTTATCCATTCATTTGTTGAAAGTCACCTAGGTTAGTTCCATAGTTTAGCTATTGTGAATTGAGCTGCTATAAACATTGATGTAGCTGTGCCACTGTAGTATGCTGATTTTAAGTTATTTGGGTATAAACGAAAGAATGGGATAATTGAGACAATTGATGTTTCCATTCCAAGTTTTCCCAGGTATCTCCATAATGCTTTCCATAATGGTTGCTCCAAATTTCAGTTCCACCAGCAATGTATGAGTGTACCTTTTTTCACATATCTTCACCAAAATTGACTGCTTGTATTCTTTTTTTTAAAAAAAAAAGGAGAGAGAGAGAATTTTAATATTTATTTTTTAGTTTTCGGCAGACACAACATCTTTGTTTGTATATGGTTCTGAGGATCGAACCCGGGCCACACGCATGACAGGCTAGTGCGCAACAGCTTGAGCCACATCCCCAGCCCCTGCTTGTATTCTTGATAATTGTTTTTCTGATAGGAGTTAGATAAAATCTTAAGTAGTTTTTATTTGCATTTATCTAATTGATAGAGATGTTGAACATTTTTTTCATATATTTGTTGATCAGTTGTATTTCTTCTACTGTGAAGTGTCTGTTCAGTTCTAAGCCTATTTTGACTGGGTTATTTGATTTTTTGGTGATAATTTTTTTGAGTTCTTTACATATCCTGTAGATTAGTGCTCTGTGTGAGGTGCATGTGGTAAAGATTTTCTCCCATTTTTTAGTTTCTTTCTTCATGTTATTGATTGGTTCTTTTGTTGAGAAAAACTTTTTAGTTTGAATCCATCCAAATTATGATTTCTGATTTTACTTCTTGTGCTTTAAGAGTTTTGTAAGGAAGTCAGTTACTAAGCCAACATGATGAACATTTGGCCCTAATCTTTTTCTAAAATAAGCAGTTTTAAAGACACTAACATCCTTATGAAAGATATAAACTTAAATACTTCTTGAGGCAAGGGCTTACTTGATGGAACACCTATGTGGATTAGTAGCTAACTGGAGATCTCATAGACCTTAGACAAAGGACCTCACTCTGCAACATACACAAGAGAATAGTATAGACTCAAAGGAGAACAGATTCAATTCTTGCAGTGGGCTTAATAGCCAGGTTCTGCATGGGGCTCCTTAATTTTCATGTTGACTCAATTCACAGTGGGAAGATATATATATATGTGTGTGTGTGTGTGTGTGTTGAGTCGATGGACCTGGTGTGTAGATGAGGATATATGGAAATATTTGTTGTGGGATTTTATCAAATGGACTCTTTAAAGACACATTTTGTAAGGTAAAGTATGCTCTCTTGTCATATCTTGTGATACCATAAAAATCAGGCCACAAAATAGTCTGTCTCAGGACATTTGATGGGTTCTTAAAGCCCAGGCATGACCAGGCTGGGAGTGTTCAATACTGCAAACCATGAAGTCTGTGAGAGGACAGATAAGGATGCTTTTAAAAATTAATTTTCAGCAGTTCTTAAAAATAATTATTCATTATCAGAGAGTATTTTTACAAGTATAGTATAAATTAAAAATAGAGGAAAAGTTCTTCAATGAGGTACTCTCAGTACTTTTTAGAATATTTTTAATTTCCCCAAATGTGAAAAGAACCTTGTCTATACAAAAACTGAAAGAACATGTTTTTTTTTTTTACATCAAAAGTCTCTTTTCCCCCTTGTACTTGCATATAGTTCTATGTATTTTTTTTCTTTTTCCTTTTTTCCCTAATTGAGCCTCATCACTGAGAGATAAGTCCCTTTTATAGAACTTGTCAATGATAACTAAATTCCTCTGGCTCATCAAACCCGCCCCCCCTTTCTTTTTGTTTGCAGTTTTTAAAATCAAGCCTATTCCAGGCTGTGTTCAGTGGCACACTCCTGAAATATCAGATACTGAGGCAGTTTGGGTAGGAGGGTAACTACTGCAAAACCTGTCTGGGCATTTTAGCAAAACCCTGTATCAAAATAAAATTTTAAAAGGACTGGTAATGTGGGCAGTGGTAGAACATCCCTTGGTTCTATTCCCAGTACTACACACACACACACACACACACACACACACACACACACACACACACATACACTCACACACATATACATGCTTAATTCACAAGTATATTTTGCTGTTCTGCATTGTTTTACTCCAATTAGAAAAATAAATTGGTAGAAAAGATTGCTTAAGAAAAAGAAATTGATGACTAAATTTCTCTTCTGTGTACTAATATTTACTTTAATGACCTTAAAGAAACCTGTAATTTTCAATATTTCTTTAAAAGGATGAATGTTAAAATTCTCCTAAATGTATCACTGTTAAAAAAATAGATGTGAAATAATTGTAAATAAAGTTGATCTAAATATACCTTGTTTTTTGCTTCAATGATTGTCGTGTCCATCAGCAGGCCTGCTGCTGTGACTGTGTTCTCATTGTCGACAGGGAAGTGCAGAGTAGTGCTGCCCCTGGCATTTATCACATTTTTATCTACACCAGATTTCAGCAAAATCATAGCACATTATTCCTCCTGGAATTGTGCAGTGTGTCAGTACTGCACCAAAATAGGGACTATCAGCTCCAGGAATTCACATTTAATATATGACAGGTTTCACCCACTAGCCACACTTGAATGAAAAAAAAAAGATGCATTGGTTCTAGGAATTCTAATGAAATCCATCTTCAGCTACTATCTACCTTAACCAGAATTGTGCTATTGTTACTGTCACAGAAGTTAATATGGCATTTCTTCTATATCAGGTGTGTCACCACCTGGATGGCTACAAGCAAAGGCATAATGCAGAGCAGACCTATGAAAATGAAAGTATTTTCAAGAAAGTATAGAAAACTATGTCCAAATAAAAAAATAAGTTATAAAATTCCAAATGTTTAATATCCCATACTTCCTCCTTTTTCCAAACAAATATTTAATTATTTTCTGCAGAAAGTATTATCTTTTACAGTATTTACTACTGTAAACATCAATTACTTACTGGAAGGACTGACAGTAGGGTGGGGTTGTTGTGCTGGGGTTGCAAGCCAGGACCTCACTAATGCTAGGCAAGCATGGTACCCTCTAGGTGTATCCCCTGCCCAGGGTAGCCTAGTAGAAAAGAAGGAAAATGGATGTCACAGTACAACCTCACTTGGAGCCTTACTTTAACCTCTGTTACTTACTAGATATTGCCTAGCCTGTGTATATGTCCCTTTTGTCACCCATAAACTGGGAATGAAGTAGTAGTTACCTAATAGGATAACACAGTCATGCCTAAGAGAGATTCTATGAAGAGGATGTAGAAATTCCAGTAAAAATGACAGTTCAATACTTGCCCTCTACTGTGGCCATCACAATTTTTCACAATGATAACATTTCCATGAAGTAAAATAACACAAGTATACCTATTGGGCAGATGGGTTGGATAAAGAATTATGGACTGCAATCAGTATATGAGGATCTTTTTACATTTTATATCCCCAGTGTTGGAATGCCACTTACAATTCATGATGTTCCACAGTGGTAATTGGCAGCATTGATGAGATATTCTTCATACTCACAGGATCATCTCACAATCCATGGTGCCTTACATTAGGTCAAATCAATACAAACAAAAGATCATTGAGAGTGCTTCTCATATGCTCGGCATTTGATTAGATGTTACTAGTTAAAATTGCAGTGTACAGCCCCTCATCTCTCTTCCCAAGAGCAGTCTGGACCTCTTGGGCAGGATGAGATTGGGGAGAGGGCCAGTGCGGGCTCCAAAGTCAGACTGGGCCTGGCATTAGTTGTCTTTGGAACTGATGAGGGAGCCTGGGCCTCCATGAGAATGGAGGAGATAAAGCCCAGTCCCAGGGCAGCAGAGGATGGGCCCATGGTTCTTTGGAATCCCAACAACATAGGTTTCACCCACCCTCAGTTTTACCTACTGAGGTTAATCCCTGCGGTGTGTGGCCAAAGCAGTTGTGGTAGGTGGATGTAACTCATATCCCTGAATTTGGCACAAAGTGCTGTATTAATGTTTTTATTGATACTTGTTCTCATTTCATTTTTACCACAGCTTGAACATGAAAAAATATTCATCAAGTCACTTATCATTGCTTAGCTGTTTTTGCAGTGCTGGGCCACATTCTACAAACTAAAACTGATAATGTTCAGCTATACTAGTTTTTTTTTGACAGTTTTGTGATCAATATTATATTGATCACCAGATATTCCTTATAATCCTCCTAATCTGGTGGAATTACAAACAGGACGATGTAATGGACCACATCAGCAATAATATGGGGTAAAAGCTATGCTTGTGTCTTTCTAGAAGGTGCACCCCATCCTATCTGGGTTCCTGAGCATGCTGTTCATCATCACTATGGAGGATCTGGAACCACAGTTTAAATGACTAAAGCTCAAACCAGATGTGTTGATCCCAATCTCTACTGTGAACAAGAAGCTGAGAAAGAAGAAAAGGAATTAGAGAAAAATTTCCAATATTTTTAATACATTTCATGATTTTTGTCACTCAGCTTATTATTAAAGGCAGAATTTGAGTCATACAACTGGTGGGAACTGAGCCTTCTTTTATTGTGGTACATTTTCAGTTCAACAACAAAATTGGCTTTGTCAGTCTTTGCATGGTTGACAGATAACTTTTGATAATTTTCCAGGACAAATAGAAAATTATTATCCTCATTATAATCTTATTCAATTTACTACTATAACCTCATCTAATTTCCCCCAAGCTGTAGGCAATCAGCTGATGGTTGAGGCAGTCATAGTATTACTGATGGCTCCAAATCAGTTAAGGCTGATTAATATAGCCTTGTTCACACTAAAGTGGTGCAGACTCCTTATACTTCTGCTCAATAAGCAGATCTTATAGCTCTCATTTGGGCTTTACTTCATTTTTCTAATGAGCCAGTTAATATCTACAGTGATAGTACCTATAAAGTAGAAGTCACTATGCATATTGAATCAGCCACCATTGGATATATGTCATCAGAAGAGCGATTTTATTTATTCAATACATTATAAAAAAAAAATTCAAGTGAGTCAGCATCCTTGTTTAATTGGACACATCAGAATTTATTCCAAACTTCCAGGCCCTTCAACAGTGGGCAATGCTATAACTGATCCTCTTATTGCAGCTTGTGAGAAGTTGCCTCTTTATGACTGTGCTCAAACGTTTTATGTATTACCCCTCAGCCACCCTCTCACAACCCAGCTTGCTGAAACCCAGCCTTGCCATCAGAACCACTGACACAGCACACAGATTTGCTGAAGGCCCACAGAATCCAGTGCCAGACCCTGATCCACCTGGCCTATGCTGTTGGGCCTCCAGAACATGCAGCCCCCTTATACTATGTTGCTTTGCCAAAGGTTGAGTGTTCCCCCTGATATGCAGATGCTAACCCACAACAAGGGAGGGTAGGGAGGGAAATAATAGAAGTTCATTAGATTAGACATGGAAAATAAAGGGAAGGGTAGGGGTTGCAAACAGAAAAGATAGTAGAGTTAATTGAAGAGAACTTTCTTTTGCTCATAAATGGATACATGGCCAGTGTAACTCCACATTATGTACATCCACAAAAATGGAATCTAATTCAAATGTGTTGTATTCCATATATGTACAATATGTCAAAATATACTCTATTTTCATGTATATCTAAAAACAACAAATGAAAAACTTTCTTTGGGATAGAGTGTAATGAAAAGAAAAAATAGGACCAGAATAGGAGACAATCCTTATGTAGCCTGTGTCTGACAATGAAGTCACATCAAGAAAAATAACTTTTAATAAGAACCCAACAAAGAAAGGCAAAGGATTTGAATTGACAATCACAGAGACACAAATGGCTATTGAAAATATAATTGCATTACTAATCATTAGGGAAATGGAAATTAAAATTCCAAGGAGAATGTCTAAAATTAAGAAGACAGTAACAAGTATAGAAAAAATGTAGAGCCAATAGAATTCCTACTGTTGCTCATGAGAATGTAAAATAGTGCAACCATTGTAGAATATAGACACTCACACACAGTTAAATATGCAGCTTCCCAAGGCATTTACCCCAGGGATCTGAAAACATTTTTGGATAAAGAAACTTGTATATAAATGTTTGTGGCTTTCTGCATAAGAACACAAACTGAAAATAGCTTAAATGTCCATAAATAGAATAATAACCATATTTTGGTTTATCCATATAAGCAAATTATGAACAGTAAGGAAAAGAAATTAATCACTGATAACTGCAAGAACACCGATGACTTTTAAAAATGTTCCAAACAAAAGAAATCAGATACAGAGCATATATACTTTATGACTTGTTAATACATTCTTGAACAAGAAAAAGTATATTTGTAAAAAGAAAAAGCAAGGCTGGCCTGGGACTAAAAGGAAATCTGAAACTGATGCAAATAAACAGATGAAAACTGTGAGAAATGAGGAAAATGTTATATGTTTTGAGGTGACAATTATATGGCATATATATTTTTCAAAACTCTGAATTGTACTTAGAATATGAAGATTTATTATGTGTAAATCAAACCTCAAAAATAGATTATATTTTGAAGACAGTAAAGTACCCATCAAAATATTCTATTATGAGAAATACAGCTTTAAGGCAAAGATAATGGACATTTTAATTGGTGGGTTCTCTTAATTAATATCTCAATTTATTAAGTTAATGCCATCAATTAGGATACAACAAAATATGCTTTGAGTGAAGGGACTCTTGCTTAGAATATTTTTGTGTATCACATTTCAAACACTAATTATTAATGTTATTGTTAGTAATTTTGAGTATAACTGTATTTATCTTATTCTACCTTTGGGGGATTGTGAATTGTGCTATTGCTCATTTATATACATTTCTGAGTGAAAAGCAATTTGATGTCCTTTCTTGAGTGAGAACCCATTTTCCTTTTGTTTTACATTTCTATTTAACATATACAGAAGTGAGTATATCTCATGTACAGTTAAATAATAATGATAACAAAAAGAGTCCTTCTGTGCACCTTCTATTGAACTGGTTTAAAAAAATTTCACATCCCTTTTGTACCCCCTGTGGGTGTATTCCCTTCTTTCTTATACAGACTTAATGACTATTACTAATCTTGTGTTAATTTACCTACTCTATGTCTTCATATATACTTTGCATATTAACATATATTTTTTCACATATAGTATAAAAACTTGCAATTCTAAATTATATACATTTGGATGTTTAAGAGATAAAATTATTCTTTATATATGTTTATATTATTCTATTCATAGCTTTATAACTTTTACTTTTTTTCCTCAATAATGCTTGTAGACTTATTGATGTTGACATATCAAATGGTTCATCGCTTGTGGGATTATGTAGAATTCCATTGTAATGTTTATACTGTATTTGTCCACTCAGTAAAAATAATGAAATTAGATCTTTCATCCTACACAAAATTCAACTTAAAGTGAATCAAGGACAGAAACTTTGCAACTTCTAGAAAAATATATGAGTTCCACATTCCAACATATTGGTGAAGGCACTTATTTTCTTATAAAGACCAATAAATCTCAAAGGATTACTAACCCCAATCCAGAACTCTCCACAGACTCTGCAGCAGCTCAGTGTATGCAGGTCAACTGGCATCTACCCCTAAACACAGTACTTGAAAATCCCTGGAAAGATGTCCTAGCCAAGGTAGAGGCTTCTATGACACCCAGAGCCCACAGAGATCCCACAGCCAGAGGGTGCACAGAGGCAGAAAGCCAGAAAGCAATTTGAGCCACTCTACAGAAGTTTCAGCAGAGGAGACTTGGCTTCAAAATCTCACCACCAGCAACAACAGGAGCTCAGACACAAGAAAACAAACTGATGTTCCACCCTAGACTCAGGAATGGTACCCCTGTGTTGTACATCAGCTATAATGAGCCCACTGTGCCAAAAATCCCACACAAACAGTCTTCAATCACAGGTTCCACACTTGAAGACAGCCACAAAGTTCTATGCCATTTAAAAAAAGACCCTGTGCAGAGGAGTGTGTGTTCAGCATTCCACAACCATTAGTAACAGCCATGACTCCTGAATCCTGTGTTTCTGCTCCCAACAGATGCAACCAGAAGATGCAGTACAACATACTCTGAGATACTCTTGTTACAATTCAGGCCCCTGGACTGAACAACAACAAAAAAGCAGGTGAGAAAACCATAGCAACCTGGAGGGTAATATCTGTGCCTCACCAGCATGAGGAGGATACAAAGTTCTAAGTCCCAGAGGGGCTAGTTAACTCAACTTTCATTCAGACTCACAGAAGACAGCTCTTGAGGATAACACCAAGCAGCCAGCATAAAACCTGGGGCATACATTGTGCTACTAAAAGCCACAAAGTGACTTATAAAGGTGAACGCCACATATTTTAGCTACTATCCAGTGTACCCTAATAGTTGCCCACTTTCCTGTGGCCAGAGGGCAACAGATACTTATGCACCCACCATGAGACATGTAGCCCCACAGCAAAGAGTGTGAAATGCCTCAGAACCACCATACCCACCCCACACACACCAAAACAGGCATGGGTATCCCAAACTGGATTTGACAGCACTGGACTTACAGAGCAAAATAATACTACAATTATACATCTGAATGAAAGAAATTAAGGTAGGCATCTTCTACATGCCACACTCCACCCCATGTTTTGCTGATAGATAGCTTTGATTTGATGTGACTGCAGTAGCAAGAGTTTAGTATCTGATCTCTAACTGGTGCTCATACTGGGAACAGCTAAGTGTATACACAGTATGAAAGAACAATTCCTGGATATTTGCCCTATCCAGGGAACTTAAGATAAAAAAAACTCACTAAATAATCCTTTGCATGAAATTTTAAAGATAATCATCCCAGCACATGGGTAGACATACAAACAATAGGAAAAGGGAGCAAGCCACTCCAAACAGCCCACAAATTTCAACAACTGATCTCACTGACATGAAATGTTGAAGAAAGAATTTAGAAAATTTATATTTACAATGATCAAAGTACTATAAGAAGTAAGGGATGAACTAGAGGGAAAAATATGGAAAGAAATATTATTTCAATAAATAGAGAAAGTGATTCTGTGAAAGAAGAAAACAGAAATCTTAGGAAAGGAAGATTAATTCACATAGTAGACAAATTCTCAAGCCTTGAAGAGAAAGATTACAATGTTCAAAGTAATATTTTCAACAAAGAAAAGACATTAAGATACCATACTTATAATATTATAGAAATTCAGGATAACACTAAGAGAACACATCTAAGAATGCTTAGTGTAGACAAAGGCACCTAAGAACAAACTAAAGGAATGCACAAAGTTTTTAACAGAAAATTTTCTAAACCTTAGAGATTAGTTGTAAATCTTCCATGCAAGACACCTCAAAAAGTTGTCTTAGAACCTCAAAAAGACAAGAGCAAGAAAGATGTTCTCTAAAATGCATTATAATGAAAACGTCTAGCATATGCAATGTGGATTGAAGTTTAAAAACCTGGAAGAAAAAATATGAAGGCATATTTTGAGGTTGCCAATTAGAATTTCAACTAATTTCTCAGTGGTGACATTACAAAACAAAAGGGCTTCAAACATGTCCATGTCTCATCTCCTGAAAAAAAAATAAGGTGCCAACCAAGCTTATTGTATCCACCCACCCAAATGATCTTATACAATTGAGTATGAAATTAAAACCTTCCATGATGAATAGAAGGTCAAATAATTCAATAAGTAATATCACTGTACAGGACTTCTCATTGGTAATTCCAATTTTACTTAGAAAATGCCACCACTATTCCCCAACACACTCGATCTCACAATTATATTAAAATATAGAATATATACATACATATAGTAAAACACTTCTCTTTTATACTTTGCATGACATATATGCTGAAATTTCAAAATATCTATTCATACAAATACATACTTTCAAATATTTGAAGAGGAATAGAGAAAATACCTGAGAATTCATTTTCTCTATTTCTATACTCACCTCCTTTTGATAGAAAAGTAGATTGTGCAGAATCTCTTCAATTATATTCCTTTCATTCTCCTCATTAATATTTTTCCTAAGAAATCATAAAATTTACGTCAGCAATTAAAAAACTCCTCCTAACTATCACCAGTAGAAAGAAAATACTTCAAAAATTTCTTCTAAACTAGGATATGCTGCCAAATGTGGTGGCACATACCTTTAATCTTAGCAAATTGGAAGGCTGAGGCAGGAGGATTGCAAGTTCCAGACCAGCCCCAACAATTTAGCAACATCCTAAGAAACTTAGTGAGACCAAACTAAGAGGTTCTGGGGATGTGGCTTAGTGAGTAACTTCCCCTGGATCCAATCCTCAGAGAAAAAATAATTATGACACCAGGTCATATTTATAGGCAAGCCAACAAGGCTCTCTTCTGACTTCTCAATTAAAACTCTAAAATGAAGGAGGGCCTGTAATGAGACATTTTGAGACTTAAAAGAACACAATTCCCAGACAAGATTCCTGTATCAAACAAACTCTCATTCATATCTCACAAAATAAGTCCCAGATAATAGAAAAAAGGCAATATAATCTCACACATCCCATCAGACCATACTGAAATTAAACTAGAATTCAATAGCAAAAAATTATTAAAACCACATGAACATATGTGTTTTGAAGAATATTCTTTCAAATAAACAATAGCAGAATAAAGAAATTCTTTAAACAAATAAGGGCAAATATAAAACTAATCAGTACATCTAAGACAGTATGAAAACAATTAGTGGAAAATGTTTACCATTGAATACCTACATTTAAAAAATAATAGCTTCAAATAAGTGAAATTATACTGTACATCTCAAAATCTTAGGATAAGAGCAACCAACTAGCTCTAAAACCAGTGGGACACGGGAGGAAGGGGGAGAGCAAAAATTAGTGAAATTGAGAAAAAATACAAAGGAACAAACAACAACAACAACAAAGTAAACAAAACAAACAACAACAACCACCAGGGAATTTGATATTTGAAATAATAAGGATCGGAAAACACATAGCCAAACTAACTAAAGGAAAGAGAGAAGATCAAATCCACAAAGGCAGAGATGAGAAAGGGGATATTAGCATAGATACTTTTGAAATCCAAAGATCATTAGTAAATACTGTGAAAATGTTGACTTTACAAAACTGGAAAATTTAGAAGACATTAACAAATTTCTTTACACATATGACCTGACCATGCTGAACTAGAGAAAGGCAGAAAACCTAAACAGTCCAATATCAACTAATGAGCTGGAAACCATATTTAAAGGCCTACAAACAAAGAAAAGACAGGACCAATGGATTCTCAGATGAATTCTACCAAACATTTAAAATAGTAATAACATTGGTCTTTCTCACATTTTTCTATGAAATCAAAGGGATCATTCCATAGCCCTCATACCCAAACCCAACACATGCACCAAGGAAAGATAACAACAGATCCAAATTCCTGATGAAAATATAAATGCAAAAATCCATAATATTTTGGATGCAAAATGCATTCAAAAGCACATTAAGAAGAGAATACACCATGTCCAAGTGACCGTTCTTCCAGAGATGCAAGGATAGTTTGACATTAGAAAAATCAATAAGTGTAATTTACTACTTAAAGAGAATAAGAAAAAATAGCGTTATTGTCCTCCCAAAATGAAATAATGAAACACCTGTGTGAAAATAAAAATGCTATTGTACCCTTCACTCATACCACATAAGAACTCATTTTCAAATGCAATAAGTTCTAAAATAAAATGAGAATGTAAAGCATTGGAAAGTCAGTGTAAGAAAGGGTGGGCTAGGGTGCATGTCATAGTGCACACCTGCAATATCAGGTTCTCTGGAGGCTGAGGCAGGATCACAATTGTGAGGAGGATCACAATTGTGAGGCCAGCCTCAGCAACTGAGCAACATCCTGAGGCAAAATAAAAGTTTTCAAAGGGCTGAGGATGCAACTCACTGATAGGACACCCTGGCTTCTATTCCTAGTATCACAAAGGAAGGGGAACAAGTAACAACAAATATAAAAGAGAGCTATTTTTTTGCAAACTTACACAAAACAATACTTTGCAAAATTTCATAAATTACTCAATATTAATAAAAATTGTATTCATCAAATGATACCAATAAAGGGTACAAGGAGAAGTCACAGAGTCAAATAAATTCATTTTCTCACATATAATCAAATAAACAATGAAATGTTTGAAGAGACCCCAAAAGAAAAGCACGCAAGAGGCTTGAAAAGTCACATTTTATAGGATACATCTAAGTGTTCAATAATCATAATTTTCTTCTATTAGGTGCAGGGTCTCTGTTCTAGTGACTAAGTATTTGATCTACTTTGATTTGATTTTTGTGCATGGTTAGAGATAGAGGTTTATTTCATTTTGCTACATATGGATTTCCAGTTTTGTCAGCACCATTTGTTGAATAGGGTATCTTTTCTTCAGTGATTTTTTTTTGGCATCCTTGTCTAGTATGAGCTAACCGTATTTATGTGGGTTTGTCTCTGTGCCCTCTATCCTGTACTATTAGTCTACAAGTTTATTTTGGTGCCAATAACATGCTGATTTTGTCACTATAGCTCTGTAGTGTAAAGTCTGGTATTGTTATGCCTCCTGCTTTACTTTTCTTGCTAAAGATGAAATATTCTATATATGTCTGTTATTTTTCTGTGTCTTATTATTTTTAAAAATAAATTACATGATTGCTTTTTCTACTTCTATGAAGAATGTCATCATAATTTAATAGGAAGTGCATTAAACTGTACAATTTAGTACAAACTTGGTAGTATGGCCATTTGATAATATCAATTCTTCCTATCGAGGAGCATGGGATATCTTTCCATCTTCTGAAGTTTTCTTCAATTTCTTTCTTTAGTGTTCTGTAGTTTTCACTGTAGAGGTCTTTCACCTCTTTTGTTAGATTGATTCCCATTTTTTTGAGGCTATTGTGAATAGAGTAGTTTTCCTCATTTCTCTTTCAGTGGATTCATCGTTGATGTGTAGGAATGCATTTGTTTTATTGGTATTGATTTTATATCCTGCTACTTTGCTGAATTCACTTATTTGTTCTAGAAGTTTTCTGGTTGAATTTTTTGGATCTTCTAGATTTGGAATCATGTCATCAGCAACAGTGATAGTTTGAGTTCTTCTTCATCTATTTGCGTTCCTTTCTTTTCTTTTTTTTATAAAATTGCTCTGGATAGAGTCTCAAGGATGATGTTGAATATAACTCATGAAAGAGGACATCCTTGTCTTTTTCAAGTTTTTAGCTGGAATGCTTCCAATTTTTCTCCATTTAGAATGATGCTGGCCTTGGGTTTAGCATTTACCTTTTACAATGTTGAGGTATGTTCCTACTATCCCTAGTTTTTCTAGTGTTTTGAACATGAATACAATAATACTGGGTGTCGTTAACACACCTCTCTCACTACTGGACAGATCTTCCAAACAAAAACTAAATAAGAAAACTATAGAAATAAATAATACAATCAATAATTTTGAATTAACAGACATATATAGACTATTTCATCCATTAACAAGAAAATATAATTTCTTCTCAGCAGTAAAAGTTAATAATTACCTTTCTGCAAGAGAAAATTTCAAGAGCATCATTGTAACAGCAGTATCAAATGAGTGATAATGTCTTTTTCCTCTACCCTACTTGTGAAACAGCATTGTTTTCCTTGACTAAATGATAGCCTTACTTCTAGAAAAAAAATACAGGCTTGTGGTTGAAGGTATCTGCTATTAACAGGAAATTAAATTCTTCTTAACAGAAAATTCACAAGATTTCTTGTTAAATTTAACTAGTTATTTGAAATTATTTAACTAATTTAAAGCAAACATGTGACAGTCTTGGAATCCCATGCACTGGTGTTCTACTTAAAATGAAATGGATGATGCTGGGATTCATAAAGAAAAGATCTTCCAAGTCCTGAGGTAGGGCTTGGTGGGTTGCACAGTAAGAGAGCATCTGCCTATGTACCTGAGTCCCTAGTGTCAAACGCCAGCTGTTTGGATGAAACAAAGTCCTGAAAGAAATCTACCACTTTTTCAACATCTGACTTCTTTAACTTTTTCTAGCATTCTTGGTTTCATGGCTGCTTTTCCAAATTATCACAACTCCAGAACTCAACTGAAATCTCACCTTATGTAGAAGATGTAATTGTTGTAATGATTTTGAACTTCTTTTCAATATTAGCTAGCATTATGGGGGATCACTGCTGTCAACAGCATAAGATAACACAGTCCAACCCCAGCAATCTTCACATAAGATATTAATACCTTGCTAAAGAAGAAAGTTATCTATGTCTTTGCATTCAGATCTTGTAGCAAGCATGAGGAAAGTTCTAAAATAGCAGATAATTTTACTCCAGGATTCCCAATGAGGTTATTCAAAAAGCTCACCTGATCTATTCTACCAGTTTCATATCTTGTCTGTCCCTGTAATATTGACCATTTGTACATGCCAACAGATAGAGAGCTTGAGGGTTCATCTATGTACAAGAGCCCCAAGGATAAAAGGAGAATACAGGAAGTGTCTTTACACACTTAGTTCACCAGTGTAGAATTTACTAATTTTAATGTCCTTTGTAGACTATGCTGAAATTTGAAATAGTGATGGATTGAAGAGAATGATTGTCTACTATTTTCCTAGTGCTATACTTTAATTTTTAGGCAGCTTAAAATCTAAGAAATAAGACTGATTTTTAGGATTAAAATTGAAATAGCAATGATAGACTTAGTACATTGATAATATTATTAGAAGAATAATGAGAGTATTCTTATTACAATATTACTGTAATAATATTCTTAACAATACTGATATAGGATTTTCACTTAATGGTGTTGATAAGAATGTACTACATTAAGAATTACATTATTATTAAGAAATAGGTCTTGAATTTAAAGGGACAGATGAATTTCGGTTACTTATGAGCAAAAGATCCATGGACATTCTCCTATTATTAGTGAAATAATTTCCCCATGAATTGCTCTAAACCTCAGTACAAAATTATATTCCCACTTCTAAGGAAAATTCAGGGACACTTATGCACATCTAGTTCTTAAATCATTACCATAGATGTGCCATTTTAATTGCAACTTCAAGTCCCTTTTTATTTTAGGAGAATTATAAATTTGGAATATAAAAATCACTGGTTTGTCAATAGCAATTAATTCTAATTAAATCTATATTGACTGTTTTTAGCATAATAAAAGTCACTAAATCACTTGATATTTTAGAGACTGTGCTGAAAAAAAGACATCATAAAGGTGACAATACCCATAACCTACCAATTGTAATCATAATTTAGCTACTTAGGCTTATATGCAATCACATTGCAATATAGATACATACTTTCAAAAAAGAAAATGTATAAAATATCAACTTTGATTCTAAAATGTCATTCAATTTCAAACAGATTAATAAAATCTATGAACCATGTTTTTTATCAAATAAAATCAGCAATTTTAAAGACACTAAATTCCTTATCAAAATTACATTATCAAATAGGAGCTATAAACTCAAACTATTCTAGAGGCAAAGTGCTTACTTGAAGAAATACCTATGAGGATCAGTAGCAAACTGGAGAACTCAATAGTCCTAGGACAAATGACCTCACTCAGCATCACCCATCAAATAATTGTATGGGCTCAGAGGTGAATAGATTCGATTCTTTCAGTGGGCTTAATAGCCACATTCTGCGTGAGACTCCTCAATTTTCATGTTGACTCAATTCACAGAGGAAAGCTAAATGTATGCATAGGCACGTTTGTTCCATAAACCCAGTATGTGGATGAAGGTGTATTTTCTGTGGGTTTTTATCAAATGCACTGTGTGGAAAGACACATTTTGGCAAGCAAAATCTGTTCTCTGTCATATCTTGTCTTACCATTAAAGCCAGTTCCAGAAAAATTCTGAGAAGGAATGAGAATACTTCATTTAATAATTTTTCCTCAAGTATTAATTTATACTACATTTGTATCTAATACCCCCTGTAAATTAAATGAATAACTAGTTTGCTAGAACTGCTGAAAATGAAGTATTAATGGGATCCACATCTGTATTCTCATTCACTTCAGGGTTTGCAGCACTGAACACTGCCAGTTTGGTCATGCTAAGGCTCTAGGAACTCAACAGACCTCCTGAGACAGTTTACTACACAACTCCCACTGAACAGGTGTTCATGATTTTCTACTATTCTATTGAAAAAAAAAACAGCTTGCAAAACACTGGTTGTCAAAAGGAACTAGAAGACAACAAGGAAGTATAAAATACTTAAAGCCTCATTCTCTACTTATTATGAGAGCATGTATAAACCCATTCCTTAGAAATGGGTTTACTGAATCTAGATTTTCAGGGGTAAGCCTAGACTTGTAAGTTTTCAAAACTAGCCTGAAGGTACTCTAATGCACAGTTTTAGGGCAGACCATGAGAAGCAGAAGTCCTCCACTTAAGTGTCAACTCTGTTCTCATGCAATTTTCCTTTATCATTTGAGAATTGTCCCAAAAGGACAGGCTGAACAGTCACCTAGCATGAAGTGGGACATCAATGTCCTCTTTCAACCTCTCTTTATGGGCCATCTAGACACTACCCACTTTGTAGTGCTAAATTCAAACCCTCATTTATCATTTCAATCCTATTCTATCCACTCCATGCTCTAGTGAATTTTCTCATTGCTTATCATCTTTATGAGTGGTAGACATTCACTTCTATTTAACATCTTTGTTTTTTGAGGATGGCAATATTGGTTCCTTTGAGTTCCTGCCATCTGTGAAGCAGTTCACGGACACCACAGAGATCCTTACAACCAGCTGGCTAGGAATTATCTTGACAATCACTTTCCCAATATGGATGGGGATGTTTAGGGTTAACTGAGTCTCTGCAGTTATAAGGTGGCAGGGTGGGCACTCAAGTTCATCTCCTCTCAAAGCTGAGTCCTTTCCTACACCACACTGTAAACAGGAGCACATTTTTACTCTGTTGTATTTACCACAAAAACTTTCTGTGGTGATTTATAAAGAGTTTTTTGATATTATGACACTGAAACAGCCTAACAAAAAGGAGAATTTTTTAAAAATGTATAGTAAATATACTAATTACAAAAGTTAGCCTGGCTTTAAATGACCAAGACAATTTACTACATTACAACAGCCCTTTCTCTAGCAAGCTCTTATTTTCTGGGTGACTATCCACTTGCTCAAGTCATTCCAGGGCCAGGTACCAGGGAACTATGGATGCCTAGATGCCCCAGGTTCCATGAAAAGTAAAACAATGGGTCACTCCTATAGCTGCTTCCCCAGTCTCCCTTGGAAACTGCAGTCAGGGCTCCAGACCACCCTCTTCCAGATGGTGAGTCTGCAGTCTGCATAATTCCTCTGTAAGATTTGCTCCCTGTTTCCAGGGACCTGTGAGTAGAAACATCATCCTTCCTTTGAGTCAGGTCTATGTCTGTATATCTTATCAGATATGACTCAAAACAGTTCTGGAAACTCTAAACATTTATTGATTTCATCAATAAATAACAATATCAAACCCATTACATCCACTTATAAATCTTCAAAAACAAATCTAAGAAATATTCGTTCATGAGAGAGCAATGAAGCAGATTGCAATAATACCCTGGACACCTTTGAATTGGTGTCAGTAATGAGCAATGAAACTTTATTTCATTCTGCATAAGAAAGTTCTGCTCTTCTTTCTTGATATTCTAAGAAATTGCAAAGAAATTTTCAGTTTATACTACTTAGGTAAGAAGTGTGTACTTAGAGGTTACACAAGAGCCAAAACTTTCTCTTGAAAAGATATCAATTTCATACATGACATATAAATAAAGGGAGCAAGTCTTTGAGTATGTAATGAGGGGGTGTGGCTAAGGCCAACAAACAGAGGAACCACAGGCAGGTGTGTGTAGCTTCAAGCTGGACAGCCCAATTCAGAAAGCTTAAGCCATACATAGGCCACATATCACCCAGTGATATGATGGATACTGCAGCCTGAGTTTAGCTGGTGAGCCACATGCACTGTCTCTGGAGGTAAACAGGGCTTTCTAGGACACCTACAACTGCAGCACAACTTTCTACTGTCAGATACTTCACCCACTTCAAAAATATCATTACATTATTTTATTTACAAAAATTGAAAATATAAAAATGGCAAAATCAATTTGTCTTTAAATATTTGGGAAAGAATACACTACATACTAATAGGCTTGTGTTTTAAATATGTATATGAGATTCTGATTTTTTTCTAGGCATCCATCTATAAACCTGCTGATTATAAGTTCCAAAATTCTGTCTTGGATATAAATTTAAAAAGGCCTCTTTGAGATGTTAGTGATTGATATAGTTGAGTATTATCAATACTCTGAGGAAAAAGTGCTGTTTTAAGTGATTTATTTCTGAGAAACTCTTATTTGTCCACTGGGCCTCACAGGTGGAGTGACTCAACACAGGAAATGAAGGGCCAAAGACCCCAACCCATATTGCACTTTGGCAACTGAAGATGAACTGATTTCTTCTTGAGTTTTCCTTCAGAATACCTAGAGTTATCTAACACATCCATTTAAATGAATTACACAAAATGTAAGAGGTCACTGGCTTTTACCTAAAGGACCATAAAGAATCTAAAATAATTTGTTATGACAAGACAGATGAAAAATGTCAATGTGGAGATACAAATTTATGTGTAAGCAGAACCATTATTTTATATAATATTTTTGTGTGACATGTTTTTATAAAGTTCAGTATTAAATTTGATAAGGCTCCTTAGATGTAGACAACAATATTTATTGTCCTATCATTAAGTAGTAATTTTGAAATATTACATGTTTAAAATTATTTGCTTTGTCCAACAATCCAGTAATGCAATAGAAAGATATCTCAGGTGATGAAACGGGTTGAACTTTTTTAAGTTTTACTTTCACAGTCTTCCACTTACAAAGTGGCACAGAATCATAAGTGATACAAAAATTCCAGGCATTTAAGCATTTCAGAACCATAATAAATGCCCATATTAATACTGCTAGTTACTGGAAATAATTAACAAAATTCTCTAAAATTCTTCCTATGATTAAGATTTTTTTTTCAGATGTAAAACTATAAATTTTGTAGCATACAAAATAAAATAAAATTTTACTATAGATGTACTTCAGAAATTCCTAGGAAATCTTGATTCTAAAATGTGACAAATGCTAAATTACTACAGAAATGAGAATGTGATAAGACCAAAAAGGGAAAGCAGTTGGTCCCTTGAGACCAGCCTACCTACTCAAACACCAGTACTCCTGGGGAGGCAGTGGAACACCCAGAGACAGGGAAAATTAAAGGTAAAATGGCACAGCCCTTGGTAATGCCATTCTCACACTCAGATTTAGGGACAAATTTTAAAAATGTATTTATGCAATGCCATTAAAAATTTGTCACCTTTCAAAGATAAATTACAAAGCTCAAAAGCAGGCTTTTGTTCCTTCAAGGTCCCCAAGGGCACCTACTATCTCTCCCCAGCTGTCAAATGAACCTAGAATACAGGTTTCAGAAACAATCCCCCAGATATTTTCTGAGAGGACTGGGCCCAAATATCTCTGGATCATGTTTACAGAGCCTGTACTTTCCAGCAATAAACACTGTATGTCAACAGCATCACACTTATGTGGGAATTCAACAAGTAGATGAAGACTTGGGCCACCAAGTGGAAAAGCTCCTCTGCTTCTAGATTGGGTTCCTTCAGCCACTTGATCCTGGATCCAACAATACATACAGTGGCTTCTCTGTTACTCTTTAAGTTAATTTGAAAAAAAGTCATCTTCCCTCCCACAGTTAAATCTGCTGACTACAGAACTCAGGTTGGCTCAAGTATAGCAGTGACATTTAAATATATGTAAATGAGTATCCAACTGCCAACTTTCACAGGCAAAAGACAGAATATTTCAAAGTAGGATTTATTATTTTAAATTTTAGGTGCCTGGTGAAAACCAATTTATCTATTCATATTTGATTTCACTAAAACCATGAAGCAGCACCTGTCCAAGCAGTTTGTTAAAAAGCAGCTCATAGGATTGTGTGAGCTGAGAGGGTTATGAACAGATTGGGGAAACAGCTACTTTGGATGAATCTATCTGTTATAGTTTACAAATCTAATCAATAGAGTGTAGAAGGCATAGAGATCTCTGGCCATCATGGTGGACTTACCCTGAACAAAGAGCTCAGCTCCCAATAAGGTCCCCTCTGGCCTCGGCTTTCAGGTGAGCTTCCTCAATCACCACCATGACAACCTTTTTCTTGAGTTTTTCCATCACCATCAAGAAATGAGTTTTCAAGAGCTGAGGTTTTTCTTTAATCAGCTGGGAAAGCACTGTGGAGACAGACATCAGGATTCTGCTCTTTACAAACATGAATTCACATAAAGACAGATTGTAATGACAACTGAGAACAAGCAAACACCCTGCCCCCCTCTAGCGCCTGGCTTCTGACTTTCAGAACCCAAGTCCCAGCCTTTTTTCTAGCCCAAAACATAAATTGCATAGTTAATGTTCAAAAATGATTACTTTGGAGGCTGAGACAGAAAGATCATGCATTCAAAGTGAGCCTCAGCAACTTAGCCCTAAGCTACTGATATCCTATATCTAAATAAACTATAAAAATGGCCAGGGGACCTGGGCTGGTTAAGCACCCTGAGGTTCAATCTTTGATAACACCCGTCCCCAAAAAAATACTGAATTGAATTCAATATGCTTCCTTATTTTTTAAAACAAGTTTGAGCTAATTTTGAATTGAAAGAAAAATCTCCTTAACTTTGGGAATTAATTATTTTAAAACAAAGAATTCCTAAAATGGAAAATGTTCCCCAAGTCTTTTTTTTTTTTTTAGGAGAGAGATACCCTCTGCTGTGTAATTATGACACTGCATAGAATTTTCTCATTTTATCATGTCTGTCCACAAAACACCACGTTATTTAGTAGCACTTGGAGTTGTTAATAACAGTTCCAAACTTGAACAAGCCATTATTAAAAGAAATTTCCCCCCAAAGTAACATATACACATTGAGTGTAGCTTCTGCTGTGATAGTAGGAGCAAATGTGACTCCATTTTGTTTTATGGCTTCATCCTGTAAAACAACCATGCCAAGTAGAAGGGTCATGACTGGATCAAGATGTTCTTTTTCTCTTGCTATAGAAACCTTTAAGAACACAGAACTACCTAATGGGGTATTGTTTCTGTAACTAGGGTAATGGGGCTCTGTTTCTGTAACTGGAGTGAATGGGCTAACTGTGATTGGTTAGGCTTCCCACCGCTTGACTGCACTGTCCCGCTTCTGTAACCTGGCTTGCTTGCATTGGCTAGACCCCCTGAACATCCCTTTTGCAGTTTTCAGGCTTATAAAGAGTGCCCTTGCAATTGTTCGGAGCTGATCAGGGGAACAGCCTTATGTTCTGGTCAGCTGCCACCAGTGTGCTTCAATAAAGGCTTGATTTGATTATAAGTGAGTGGTCTGGAAGTCAGTAAAACTATAACACTGCTTTCAACCGCTCACAGTATTTATTCTCTAAAACCTTTATCTCATTGTTCAGAGGCATTGCACACCGCTGGCCAAATTGCCTTTTCTTAATTGACAATGGACCCAGACTTTTCTGAATTGTGTCAGTGTTTTCCTCACTCTCTTCTCTTTGCTGAATTCCTAGATGATGGTTTCTTTGAGGGTTTATCTTTGGCTCTGTCTCTTTTTTAAGCTTACATGTCTATCTAGATAATTCCTGTCACTTCTATGGGCTTTTGCTGCAAGTTAAAAAGTCTCAGAGCCAGTTTTCTTTATTTTTTTCTGGATGTCTCAAAACAAACAAACAAACAAACTGGGTCTAAATCTAAACTCTTTCTTTCCTCTCCAACTCTTGTGGTTTGAATATGAAGTATCACCCAAAAGCTCTTGTGAGAAAATGAGGGAAAATTCAGAGGTGAAAGGACTGGCTTATGAGATCTGTGACCTAATCACTTTTGTAAAACTAATAATTAATTTTTGTTGTTGTGTTCTGTTCTGTTGTTGTTTACTAATATGGAGACTGACCTAGTCTTTGTTTGGTTTTCAGGGAGAATTTGTAAGTTACAAGTGAATTATTAGGACACTGAAATGAAGAAACTAGACATAACTCCAAATTTTGTTATTGTTAGATTCAAGAGTTATGACTGCCAAGCTATTATAAAATGTTTTAAATTCTTACTCTCAATTTATTATCATTGCAAACAAGTTACCATTTTCAAACCTGCACCAGTCCAGAGATATCATACTTTGAACAATGTTTCTCCAATAGCGACTAATAAAGAACATTTATTAAAAATGTCCTAAATGAGAATTAGTAGTTAAAGCTTTATTCAATATAAATATGTGTTAAATATGCTCTAAGTTTTTTTTCTGTAAAACGTAGACATTTAAGTCTAAAATAAATTCAGTTGCTGAGCCATCTGTGGGCTGTGTGTCAACTATGTTGCACATAGGAGACTTCTGAGGGGACAAATCTGACACTGGGAACTCCCTGAGGCACTCCTCACATGGATTGACTGCCTTATGCAGGTGAACTTCCCCCTCAAGCTGTGCCTAAGATCCCACACAGCACCTGAGATGAGTATGACCTGCCAAGATGTCAGTCAACCTGCTACCTGCAAGACATCACAAGGCAAGACTCTGCCCTTGAAAACTTACCCCGCTGCCTTTTTTACCCCCTTAAATAAACCACTGCAGCCAATGTGTCTTGCTCTAGTTCAAGAACCCCTACGGACTAGATCTATCAGGGGCTTTGCTTTTGTAAATATATTTCTGAGTGTTTGTGTTTTATTATTTGTTAATTATTTGAGATATTAGAATTTAGGATGGCTTAATTATTTAAGATATTAAGATTTAGTGTGGCTATTTATTGGCAACTTACAGAATAAGCCTTAAGGAAGTATTAAGTCCAAAAATGAAATTAATATATACAGTACATATTTATATGCACACTACCCAATTAATAGGGCTACTTGTTATTGTAAAAATCAAGATTCCCACAACCAAAGAAGAATCTTCTGATATTTGAGCTGTCATAATTAAAGGAATAGTCTTTCCTACATGACATGAGGACACACATGGCACCAATGAATAAAACTAATAGGTTTATGATTAAATTTTAATAACCACTAAAACACAACACAAAGCAAATGAGTATATCCCCATTATCAAAGAAATATGAGCCAAAAATATACTAACCAATAACAATTAGATCTAAATTAAGTCCTAATGTTCTATTCATTATGGGGATTCGTTCATTCTATAGTGGTTTTACAAAAGCCCTGAAATATTTCCTAGCACTTGGCTAGCATCTGCTCTTCTATAATAGAGGAAATAGGTATGATAGAATTTTACTGAAATTAATTAAATTCATTTATTGAGGGATATTGATATTCCTCAAATATGTTATGAACCTGAAAGTACTGCTATTGAGTAAAATTATTTTGTTTAAAATTTTTTTTGAGATAAATAGTAAAGTAACAGAATGTGAAGTCATTAATAAAATTGTTTTTAGTAATTACCAAGACCACAGGGCTTTATGCTTATTATGTTAAAAAAAAGGAAAATGTTAGAAAATTTATGGAGATAAAGGTTTCTCTAGCTTTCATATGATTTTCAAGAATAGTAATCTGTCAACTGGATAAGTCTTAATACTTTTCTAGTATAAAGAAGTTATATTTAACCTCACTAGTTTAAATAAGATAGAATTTTTTATTCTTAAGAATATTGAAAATGTAAAAATCTGACTAGAATATTAAATAGTGATTAGTATGTGGGGAGTATAGATTAGCGTTGCCACTTGTAAAAGTTGGCTGTGTCTAAAAAAATATCATGTAGCCCATGATCCAGAATAATCTACTTCTGGGCACATAAGCCAGAGCAGACTAAGATATACAGTATAAAATATAGTTTGTATAAAATATAGTTTGTAAAATATAGTTTTTTGCTGGTTAAGTAGCTCAGAGGCAGAGTGTAGCTCAGTGGCAGAGTGCTTGCCTAGCATGCATGAGGCACTGGGTTCCATCCTCAGCACCACATAAAAATAAACATACAAAATAAAGGCATTGTTTCCATCTACAACTACAAATGTTTTAAAAAAATATAGTTTGTATCACCCTATAAACTTTTTGACTTTAAGTCCTACAGTTGCAGATATATTTAATATTCACAATTCAGAACCAAATAATATATATTCATGAAAAAATAAATACCATTTACTCTGGCACGTTTACTGCATTCTATTCTCTCTTAAAATGAAGATTCCAAATAACTAAATTGATTTTATTAACTGCTGTTTGGAAAACACTGCCCTGAAAAACTAGCAATATGTACATAACAACACCTATAAATCTCTTTACTCTGGTATTACTTAAAATAGAGAAAAAAAACAGAATATAACTTAAATGTCCATAAATAGAAAACTAAAATGTGAAATACAATGCAGTTACCAGTTTAAATTAGATCTAGGCAACATGGATTCATCTCTGTGTAATATGCATACTTAAAAATACAATGTAAAACAAGAAAAAAAGAATATTTTTTTAGAATACCATATAAAGATTTTCAGCTATATCACATTATGTTTATAAATATATAGATATAAAACATGAGAAAAGTCTAGAAGTATATATTTTAATATATTAACTCAGAGTAGGGTGGGGGTATTAGCATATAAAGAGGACTTTAGCTATACATGCAATGTTTCAATTTTTAGAGTTTAAAATGTTACTTGAAAAAATATTTCAGATTTCAGTAAGTTTTGAGGTATGAATTGATAAAAATTAGAACAGATATGAGAAAGAATTACATACAGTTCAGTAGAACCAGGTATAATGTTCATACACATGAATGAATCCATGAAAAAGAGGGAAAAAAAAAACTTAAAAGGACTAAGGAAAGATTAGAATTAGGGAGGTAACAGTTGGAGAAAAAAGCATGAAGTGGGCAGAAAAGGAGGAAGAAAAGCCCTAAAGCTGGTAAACTGATCCATCCCTCCCTGGTAGTTCAACTATATAAATAACAAAGTGGCAGGCTTAGTGCTGCTTACCTGAGGTAAGTCCCAAGCAGCAGCCCAAATCTACCTCAGTCAGATCTGGTTCCACTCTGAGCTATCAGTTTCTGCCATACAGGCAGATCTGGAGGGTTCTGTACTATGGTGTCCATGGTTCTCAGACATGGCCTCCTGCCCTTCCTCAGTAGGACCTATCAGCAGCTAACACTTCAGAACAATGCAAGCTCCCTGGCCACACAAGGTAAACCTGTCAGCCACAATTACCATCAAAGAATCAAAGAAAGTACCGGTGAGGCAGAATTAAAAACAAGCCAAAAATGTGAAAGGATGTGGTAAGAGTACACAGAAAATTAAATACCTTCTCTAAATCTGAAATACTATTTATTAACAAAACATGTTACGGAAGTGAAAGGTCTTATAAATCATTAACTAACCCAAGGAGCCACCACCCAGAAACTAGGCCATCCAGGACTGTCTCTGTCTCTAAAATTTGAAAGGACATGAGCAACTTTTGGTGTCTATTATTTGACATGATAAATATGCTTGAGAAGGTACCCAGGAAAAATGACTACAAAATTACCCAATGATATATCATAAAGGACTAAAATCTCTTTCCAATGTGGAAATAGCTCAAACCTTTTTGGAATGAACATTTCCTAAAACTGTATTTGTTATCTCATCATACCCAGGCTTTGAGAAAAGCATTCTGAAAAGAGAAAAGATTTCAAATAACAAAAGAACTGAATGTTTTTCCATTTTTCTATTAAAAACATCTGTGTCACTTGGAGTTAACTTTGGGGGACCATCCCCCATTTCACATTGCTGGCAAAATACAGCAAGATACAGGAATCCCTCCAAATTGAGACTCTATTTTCTGACTTCTTTTCTTTCCAGCTACAACTTACTGCTTGCGGGAGGAAGGAAACAGGAGCATGGCTGCGTGCACATTTTTCCAGCCTCACTTAAAGGTGCTTAACTTTTGACAATTGACTAACCACTAAATGAGTAAATTTTAATTACTTATTTTATTTCAAATGTTTAGAATGCATATATCTTAAAACAAAAGCAAAATTTCCTTGCCTTCACAAGTAATCTGTCAACATTAAACATCACTCGCATGTCTGGATGTGAATGACATAGGATCATTACATAAAACAGCAATGACCATGATGTGATACAGGTGAGCTGTGGGTGCTGTGCATGATGATGGTTTGGAGTCCTATGGCTAAATAGGTACTGACCTTAACAGCCATCATAAAAGATTTTCTTTAGAAAGCCTCCAGCATCATGATGATTCTGATTTAATTTTTCTCCTTGGTTCAAGGGCATGGGTCTCTCAGGTTCAACACAGATGACTTTCCAGAAAATCCAAAGCTCATACTGTCTTTTCGAGGGCCATCCCCTGGCTTACTGTCTCTTTATTGGTTATCAGGGTGCTGCTTCAATTGCTGATGTCACTCAAGTCAGCTTGCTGTGCTTTCTTCACCAGAAACAGTGGAACTCAAACCATAATCCATGAACTTACCTCTTTCCAACTCAGTAGCTTACACCAAACTGGAGGTCAAGGAAAAGGAACTCCTAGGACACAAGGTTATGGGACAGATTATTATACACTTTTTGTCTTTGGAAAATGAGAAGCTTAAATTCTGTAAGAAAAGGTTGTGACAACTTCAGTTTGTGATAACCTAACCTATTTACAGGTACTTCAATATAATTGAAGTACCTGTAAATAGAGCAGAAAGCTTTCATGTCTGGCTACTCCAAAGACTCTGCTTACACCAAGACAGCATCTTTAAGTGTAAGTGTGGCTAGAAAAGTGTGCATACAGCCCTAATCCTGCTTCCTTCCTGGGCCACACAGTAAGTTATAGTTGGAAAGAAAAAGAAGTCAGAAAATAGAGTCTCAAGGACTTTCTGTATTTTGCTATATTCCACCTGCACTGAAAATGTGTGTGTGGGGGAAATCCCCCAAAGTAAACCCCAAATGACACAGAACATTTAATAGAAAAAATGGAAAAAAAAACCATTCAGTTCCTTTGTTTAGTTAGGCTTATACTTTATTAAATGTTGGGAGGAATTCACAGGCTTCCCCCTGGAAAATCCACTTGCAGCACTGCAAAGCTGTGTGGGAAATAGACTGCACAAGAAATAAGATAGAATGCAGAGAGAAAGAGAGAGAGAGAGAGAGACAGAAAGAGAGTGTGAGAGAGCACGAGAGCTCATGTATAATTGCATAATTTGTCGTGAGCATACATTACATACAGTTATGAATATTGTGGTATGAGTGGATAATTATGAATGTAATGCATTCCACTATTATCATGTATGTAATAAATAATTAAAAAAAAAAAGAGGTGCCAAGAGTCTGCCTCTCCTGACTAGCTGACATCCTCATCAGCTCTTGCTTGATCTCAATTAGCATTTGAAAGGCTGGGAACCCTCCAGAAAAGCCTGGCCTTCAGAAATGCATCAACTCTGTCAACCATACTTCCTCAGACAAATCTTGTGTCTTTTCAACTAACTTCAGTCATAGTCACACATGAAGACTGGGACAAAAAATAACTTATTTTTCATTCCCTCAAGGGGTTGTTCTTTATAAACTGATCAGATACTCTACCACAACTTTATGTGCTAGAGACCCTGGTCAACTGTTGATGATGCAGAATCTGACTCAAAAATTAAAGTGCTGTTCAGCTGTCTTTTCTGAGCCAAGCCAGCACATGAGAGAAAGAGGAGCTGGCTGGGAGTCATCATGGCAGGATTCAGTGTCAATTGTCATCTGCCCACCTAGGGCATGCCACCTCCCTTCCAACTACCAAATCCTGGACTTTGTTGCTTCAAGATTTGCTCTAATCACAGTAAAGCTGGAGGGCACTGGAACAGTCACCCTCTGGGAGCAGCACAACTTAAGACCCCAGCCCATTGAGTGGGAAGACTAAGGCGCATGATCTATTTTTTCCCTGGTGAAAAGAAGCTCCTATCAAACACTATGGTGACTCACTCTTTAACACTTAGGCCTTTTGCCCATCTCATGTTCTCATGTCCCAAAAAAACTTGCCCTTGAACCTTATTTCAAGGTCAACTTCCAATGGGACTCAAGCCATGGAAAACTGGAACGTTTTACAGTTAGACAAGAGGAATTAGGTATGTGAGATCAATTGTACAATATGATAAATACAATATGGTAATAATAGGATATGTTTCAAAATCTCAGAGTAAGTTTCAAAGGTTATCACCACAAGAAAAAGTATTTGAGATTATGAATATATTTATTAGCTTGAATGAATACTTTCTCTTGTGCATATGTATTATCATTTTTATCCCATAAATATATGGAATTATAATTTCTCCATTTGCAATAAAATTTTTTTAAATGTACCTTGGTGACTCCATTGTGTCTCCCTATAGTTTTCCCTGCCACTTCTGCTATAAATGATTTCATTACACCCCCCTTTTTTCCTTAGGTTTTCACTTTGGCTTCTGATCATTTCTCACAAGTGGTATTTATATAAGCAAATATAATTTAGGCATTTAAGAGTGCACCAAGAGGACCAAGTAAAACAAGATCAAGAGAAGCCCATGAGAGTCTACTTATAAACTTGAGTTTGTGTGATAACATAGAAAAAGAAAGCTGAACCAGAACACAAGAGAATACCGTATCAGTATAACTGTACATACTTTTATCTCCATTCATAGTCTCATACTCAACAAGGCAATGTCACAGGACAATTGAGATCAAGGAAAGTGGCACCAGATTGTCAGGATCCAATAGCTGGCTATCTTTGTCCAGTTATTGAATTTCCCTGAGCCTCATCTGTATAGTTTCCTCATCAAAGATCTGGGGGAAATAATGGCACCTACCCATAAGGTCTTCATGAGAATTAAATCATTAGTAATTATAAGGCACATAAAACAGTAACTGGCACATAATGCTGATTAATGAAGAAATCTGGACCTCAATAACTTCAATTAGATTCCCACAAAGTTGCTTGTAGTAGACACAATATATCCTAAGAAGAATTCTGCAAACATGGTGTTTAGCATAGTGTTTTTAGAAGGAGAAGGAACATCTAGAACTCTGACAAACACCAGAAGGGGCTGTAAAGTCCACAGCACACTGGTGCCATCATGACCCCATTCCTTCCATTCTGTGACTCTCCCATCCACTGTGTGCAGCTTTTATGCAACTGTTTTTGAAGGCAGAGCCAAGGAAGAAGCTGCTTGTCTTCAAGGAATGCTTTCTTTGTAAAGCAAAGACCAGAAAAGGACAGCCAGGCATCCGAGTCTTATGTGACATTCAGAATGTGAGAATTGTGTTTTTCAGTTTCTAAAACCAAAAATACTCAGAAGGAGCTGAATGAGACAATGGACACCTCCCTCACATCTTAATGCCCTCTGGTTTCATGCCTAGGCTTGCAGTCTAACTTTCTAAGAATGACTGCCTGTGGTCCCAGATATCCACAGAAAACCAAGTTGGAAGAGACTTAGGAAAACATTTCCATAGTCAGGACAAACTAAGGTGTGTTTGCCAAGCCACTGGCCCCACAGGGGTGGTTCTGGAGCACCTGCCACTTCCACAACCTTCTCCATCTCCTAGGCTAGAGGTAGAAGCTCTTGCTTACATACTCTGCTCTCTCTCCCTTGCATCTGCTTATTTCTATGAGCAACAGGAATGACAGGAACCAAGATCCATGAGACAGTGGAAAAATGACTGGAAGTACTTTCAAAGACTCTAGAAGTTGCTCAGAGTAATGTGAATGCTGAGAAGGTATTACTGCTTTGCAGAAATAGAGGTGAGGGGTCTGCCTACTGCCATTTAATTAGCAATGTCACCTGTCTTCAGTTGTAGGTACAGAATGTACAGAATGTAATAGTGGAGTGAAAGGGAGATGAATTAAAGGAAAAGGAAGATAAAAAAAGATGGGTGGTAGTGATTATCAGACCTTCTAGGTGACCTCATTCCCTGGATCTCATAATTTTCTTTCCATGTGTCTTCATATCTCAGGTTTTGATATCCAACCCCCGAGACTATAGAACCTAGTGAGTGCTCTGCCCCTCCCTTCTTCCAGTTCCCCTCCTGGCCAGCCTGGCAACATGGAAAAGTCCCCAATACACCAGAATAAAGCTAGCAAATTAAAGATGCATGCATCAGGTTGCCAGTAATTACTTTCCCATTATACAGAGTGTTCATTAATATTTACTAAATTCCTCTTAATTGAAATGTTGTGCTACATAATTTGGGAAACTATCCAAATAATTCTCCTCACAAAACTATCAAAATAATTTTTTGATAAAAAGGGGAAAAAAATCCCCACCCCATCTTTCTGCTTATCAAGTCCTTTAGAGTCACAGGAAGAATGAGAACTCCAGCTCTTCAGTGGCTTTCTGGACTCATAACATGACTTCTTTTAAAAGTGGAAATGGACAGGAAGGATACTGTTCAATTGGTATTCAGAAATGACTAACAATAATACTAATGATCCAACCAACAAATTAGAATCTTTACCAATTAAAAGAAAAAACATAGAATATCAGTTTGTCTTCAAAGGGCATAGAGCAAGAGAAAACAGGAAAAATACTTCTCATTAAGAAGAGAATGGGAAAACATACTAGTGGAAGCTTTTAGTCTTTACAATCTGCTGATCAGCCAGTGAAAGGAATTAGAAAATTGAGCTGTTTTTACAATTTCCTGTAATTAGAGCTGCTGCAAAAGAAGATGATTATACATTGATACAAGTTTCCAGTTCAAACAGCAAGGTAAGCTAATCAGAATCTTCAAACTGACTATCTTCGTGTTTCATTTGCAAATGCACACACACACAAGGGGAAAACTGACATGAAAAATGACTTGATATTTATTGATGGGACTGAAAAAAAACTTCTACTCATTAAAGGGAATAAATTCCAGAGAGCAGCATCCCACATAGGGAAATAATAATGAGGGGATTGAAAACCAGCAGCCTAGGAGCTTCCTCAATTGGGTTCTGATATCCACTGCTTTTTTTAGCAATGAGGTAAATTATTTCATTCCTCTAGCGTAATAGGAATACTTTAGGTCTCCTGAACATGCAGCATAAAACAGTATGAGATGTAACAGCAAGTATACAGAAGAAAGTAACTAAATGTCACATGGAACACTGGGTGGGAGGGCAATGGCTAGGAAGTTTGGAAACCATGTTGTATTTTTCCTACATCTCTCCTTCCCACTTTGGAGAGTCACAAGGCATTCTAAAGACTCGGATAACTTGAAATTATCTATTCTGACTTTGTTTGATCTAGCATTTTCTACAATTATTCATCAAAGAACCCTTCTTGTATGAAATTCCTACATGACTTTTGTCTCTTTCAACGTAGTATTTATACTTAACTTAAAATTTTAAAGTAAAAATTAAACTGATTCAATTATCCCAAAGCAAGCCCAGTAATTATTTTTTAATAAATTCTGCCTTTATACCCTTAAGATGGGTCAGAAACAGCACAAGTGCTTACTGAGGGTTGGTGAGATTTTTAACAATGTAATATTTAAAAGAAGGAAGACTTGCCCACAAGGAAAATTACTATTAACCATCTGGTAGCTCTGGGGAGCTAAGAGCTGGAATCTGAGGCTACTGACTACCTGTCACCTTCAAATCAAGAGCAGGAGGCACCATGCTTAGACTGTGTTGCCAGACTTAAATATGTCCCTTGAAGTTCCTCTTTCCAAAGACAAAAAGACAAATAAAAGTTGTTGTCTCGTCTAGAGTAAGAAGCAAGATTACAGAATAAGACAGAAAGCCTTCTCTTTCTACAGCTGTTATAATTAAAGCTTTGTCCCAAGGTTTCATAAACTGACTTCCAGACCACTCACGTATAATCCAGTCAAGACTTTATTGAAGCACACCAGTGGCAGCTGACCAGAACATAAGGCTGTTCCCCTGATCAGCCCTGAACAATTGCAAGGGCACTCCTTATAAGCCTGAAAAGTGCAAAAGGGATGTTCAGGGGGGTCTAGCCAATGCAAGCAAGCCAGGTTACAGAAGCGGGACAGTGCAGTCAAGCGGTGGAAAGCCTAACCAATCACAGTTAGCCCAGTCACCCCAGTTACAGAAACAGAGCCCCATTACCCTAGTTACAGAAAAAATACCCCATTAGGTAGTTCCATGTTCTTAAAGGTTTCTATAGCAAAAGGAAAAGAACATCTTGCTCAAGTCATGACTCTTCTACTTGGCATGGTTGTTTTATAGGATGAAGTCATAAAACAAAATGGAGACACATTTGCTCCTACTACCACACAGCTTCCTCAGAAGATCTTCAGTTTTCCCAACTCATAGATAGTATCAATGGAGTGTAAATTTAAAAGTAGCTTGCATCTTATTTCATTATCTAACTTTATATAATGAAAATATATTAATTTGGGGAGGGGGTAATGGAGATTAAATCCAGGGGCATTTTTAACACAGGGCTACATCTCCAGCCCTTTATATATATATTTTTTATTTTTGAGACAGGGTCTTGGTAAGTTGCTGAGGCTGACTTCAGCTTGCAATCCTTCTAGCCTCCTAAGTCTTTGAGATTATAAGAATGCACCACTGTGCCCAGCAAGATGTTTTAATTTTAAAATTAAATAATTCAATAAAACTATTCTTTTTTCAAAACATAGAGAAAACACATTCAAAGTGGCATGGCAATCACCATCAGATGTCTCAGAGTGTTCCTCTCACCTCCAAAGTAGGATGGCAACTTTAAAACATGCATCAAAAGGGTAGACAAACGCCCTGTTCTAAATGAAGAACAAGCTTATGATATCTTAAACTGATCTTTTATTTCTGATGAGGTGGCCTTGAAGACTAAGACTTCTCTTCCTCTTTCATAACTTTTTTCCTTATTTATTTCAGAAATACTGATGCGAATGCATCAGGCCCTATGTCTGGCACAACAAATACAAACCTGAACAAACCACAACTCTAACACAGTGGCTTGTAGGTCATTATATACAACATTTTGAATCCCTTTGTATCTGATACTATACTGTTGCATGTTATGCAAAACATAGAAGATATGTGATTTCTCAACATGACTGATTTCAGTCTTCTATGGAATAAGAATATAGAGTTGTTAAAAAATATGTTAAATACAATAACATAATAAATCTCTTATAAAATGCTAGTTTGCTGAAATAATTTTATTCATGTTAAATAACTAACTAATACCTAAACATTTATTAAGTCAGAATGTGAAATGCAGGCAATATTGGTAATTAGTCAAAAATTATTATTGTAAAAAAGTACTTTTTATTATGGATGGTCCACATTGTAAAATGGTGCAAAAGTAATACATGTTCAATAGAAAACTCACTTCACATTTTCAATTTTGATCACTTCCTGGGCTAAGGAGAGAGATTACTATGTTCTCTAGGGATAGGGATAGGGATACTGGGTAGTGACAGAGAGTGGCAGATCCCAGTTAGACATATAGTCATCAGAATTTACAATCCTCTACAATGTACTTTGTTTCTAGCATAGAGAGGATCTGCATATTCAATAAATTAAATGAGGCATCCATGGGCCTTTCTCCTGTTTCTTACTTTGGATCCAGAGCAAGGTATCTGCCATCTGTGGACTGAGATCTCTGAAACTGTGAGTCCCAAATAAGTTTTCCCTCCTCTAAGTTGATCTTGTCAAGAATTTTGGTCATAGCATTGTAAAAGCTGACTAAAACACTGCAGAAATTGGTCTCTTCTGTCAGTAAAAAAGCAGCCATCAATGCTGTTTGTTTTATACTGTGAATTGTGTAAAATGAGTATTCACAGAGAGTCCATCAAAGTCATTATCAGACATCTTTAGAAAATCATGCCTGCTTGCCAGCATCTCACAGATTAATTTTGTTAACATCAGAAAAAATGTATGATATAGGACCAGAACCACACTATTCAAACTGTGAGTATTTATGTCCATGGCATCTGAGGTCTCCTACACAGCAGCTCATAAATCTAATTTTTTCATTGTCCACCTGAAACATATATTATATATCCAGGTCAAATTCCAAATTGTTATAGACCATTATTCTCACCTTCCCCTTCTCTTTGCAGACTAAACACAAACTCTGAAGACAAGAGAAAAGCAAAAGAAGGTGGTAGCTTATTTTACACACAAACCATGAATCTAGCATCTACCTATTTGGATCAATGAGGCTGGGGGAGCTTCATGAATTTACAGTTGATTTTTGAACCATATGTTTTGGTAGCTGAATAAAGGGCAGTGAAATGCAAATAGCTTATAGAATTCCAATCATTGTGTAGACCTGAGACTCTCCCAGCCAGACTGAGTTATAAATGTGCATCAATGCATATGGCCCTTGAGCATGCAACCAGCCGGGTTAAAGGGGAAAGAATGACATAGGCCTTTTGAAATAATATCTCAGAACCATGTATTCCAGATGATTTTCTCAGGAACAGGGGAGCAGTTTTAAATATTGGATTTTGGTGTTAATTTTTCCACAATCCTTCTTTCTGCCACAATCATATTCCTCCCTTTTTGAAAGATAATATTTATTCTGTGCTACTATATATTGGATTTAGGAAACTTGTTTTTTTATTTTACCAGTACTCATGGTCAATATCTTGCCTTGAGTCTCAGAGGCAACTTTGGACTTGAAGAGGACTATTTAGGCAGTGCTGGATCTGCTAAGAGTATGGAACTCTTGTAAAGGGACTAATGGCTTTTTATACTATTATAAAATATAAATATATTTATACTTTTTATACTATTATTATATTTATAGCTATTAGGGACTAGGGGCAGAATATTATGGTTTGGATATGAGGTGTCCCTTAGAAGTTTAAGCTAATTCAATAATATTCAGAGGAAAATAAGTAGATTATGAGATCTATAACCTAATCAGTCCAACTGAGTGGTCACTGTAGGCAAGTGGGACAAGGATGGAGGTGGTGGGTTACTAAAGGTGTGTCCTGAAATTGCTATCCTTCCTGCAGTTACTTCCTTTCTGTTCAGCTTCCTAACCCATCATCATTAGAGCATATTTCCTACCCTGGGCCCTGTCCCCATGATGTGCTGCCTTAACGTGAACCCAGAACAGAGAAGTTGGCATTCCATATACTGAGACCTCTGAAAATTGGAGCCCTAAATATACTTTACTGCCAATAAGTTGTTCTTATCATGTATTTTGGTCACAGGGATGCAAAAACTGACTGAAAATAAAGGCCTAGGTCATTTGGTTTTCTATATCCCTTTACTCTTTCCACACATATAGCAACAGGTTCCTCTGTTGCCATGGTAGCCAACAGTCTCAGAACACAGACTTCTAACAGTTGGATGTTTAAGCCCCTGGGAAGAAGGATCTGAAGGACTTCGACTTATGCCACTGGATTTGGCAGCATCACTTTGTGTGGGCAGCAATCAGAACTTTGCATAACTGATCTTCAATGTGAGTGTGTGTGTGTGTGTGTGTGTGTGTGAGAGAGAGAGAGAGAGAAAGAGAGAGAGAGAGAGAGAGAGAGAGAGAGAGAGAGAGAGAGAGAAAGACAGAAGATAGAGAAAAAAGGATATATTCTGCCTATAATTTGCCACACTTACATGCTGTGGCATAAATGAAAATGCTGGAATAAAGATGCCATCATATGATGGGAGAATAAGCACTTAAACAGCTGTAATTTCTAGAGAAAGAAATTTAGTAGTAACAACATAAGACATTAACATAATTGTGAGCTTTGGACCACTGATCCAAAAAATAGGAATGTAAAGAGAGAGAGAGAGAGAGAGAGAGAGAGAGAGAGAGAGAGAGAGAGAGAGAGTGTCAAGACATTGATTAAGAGGTATTGACTCATATTAATAATAAGACAATTATTAAAGGTCTTAGTAACCTAAGGATCAGTGAATACAAAACTAAATGCTCATTAATAAGTGACCTCTGAAATAGCATTAGTAAGAATAGTATTAAAAATGACACAATGGGAACTGGGGCTGTGGCTCAATGGTATCTCACTTGCCTTGCATGTGTGAGGCACTGGGTTCAATTTTCAGCACCACATATAAATAAATAAAATAAATAAAGGTTTATCAACAACTAAAAAAATATTAAGAAAAATGCACAATGGTCATATGTGTGTTTCCTGCTGGCTGTGCTGTCATATATAATAATCTCTCTACTGATGTGACTGCACATGTATATGAATGTGTGTATATATGTACAATGTATGTTAATAAAATTATATGTGTATGAAGAAAAAGGAAAGATTATGAGGAAATTCACTAGATTCTTTTATGAATATCACTTATTTCCTCTGGATCATGGTATGAGAGTGGCATTTATTTTCAACTTTATACTTTCCTGAATTTTTCAAATTGTATTCAGTTTGAAATATAATATCAAATATCTTGAACTACCTTTCAAATATCTTGAAAAAGTGTAAGTGGAAACAGGTAGAGGTTCTCATATTATACAATACAATAGAAAGAGAAAGGTCTGTCTCTTCTCCCCTTCACTGGAGAACACAAACACAGGACCCACTTCTGACAAAGTGGGTTAGTTATGAATGAAGAAAGGAATGGGAATTATTGCTAAAGTGCATGACTCTCTTCCCAATACTTTATAACAAGTTTTTTGTTTCCTTTGGAAGTTTGCATATTGAGGCAGAACCTAGATCTGTGCACAATGGAAGATACATTCTACCACAGCAACTGCACTGACAAAAGAAGACTGCATTTCTAACTGCAAACCAAACTTGAGCCTCTCTGGAGGCTATTGCCCCTATAATGACAGAACTGACTGGAAGGACAGTAGCTCCTCTGATGACTCAACTTCTGAGGCTTCTTTCTGCTACTCCCTCCCTCCTGTCCAAAAGAGACAGGTGACTGAAAGTGAGACGAGAACAAATCCATGAGTCAGAGCAGCTTTCTGGACTACCTATTGTCCGTGTTGTGGACATTTATCTGGGCTCCCACTATGAAGATGCACTAGCTACTCTCGATCTACACAGAGACTACCAGTGGATGGACAAGTACCCAAAGGGGAGAATGAAGAAGATTCTCTGGAAAATGGAGGTTCTAATGAGATACCTTAAGGTATTTCCAGATGATCTGAAAGATGATGATGATGATGATGATGACAATGAAGATGAAGATGATTACGATGAAGATGAAGACCATGACAATGGAGACTATGATGAAGACAAAGATGATGATGATGATAATGATGATGAAGATGATTATGATGAAGATGAAGACAATGACAACAGAGACTATGATGAAAATGAAGATGAAGATGATGAGATGAGCATGGAGCTGCTAGATATCAGAGCTAGGGATAGGCCCAGTGGGGGTGCCAGGTTGGACAGCTTGGATTCAGTCATTCTACCTGCTGTGAAGCAGAGGTGGAACCCAGTATGCCAAGAGATGAGCAATGAAAGAAGGAAGGCAGCTAAGAAAGTAGGTATGGGAGAGGTATAAGGAAAATGCCAAGGAGCCCTGAGAGAGACGAGAGAGAGGGAGGAACAAAAAGAAGGATGAATAATGATTTTTTTAAAATGTGTGTGTGTGTGTGTGTGTGTGTGTGTGTGTGTGTGTGATTCTAATGATTAATGAGTACTTATAGTTCACATTTCCATTCGGGCTATTTTGGTTAAGAAAAAAAAATAGATTTCCATAAATGAGCAAACATTGACTTCATTGCTGCTGACACTACACATTTCTAACTCATCCTCATTCTCTTCTCAGATGATAAGCCAGGAGACAGTCACTGAAGACGCCCTCTCAGTCTCATCAGGGCAGTCAATGAAGGGGGACATGCCTATCCACTCAGAAACCACATCGTGTCTGAACATCAGGTCCATCATCCACTGGTTCAGAAAGCGGGTGGTCTCCTCCCTACCTGGGAGAAGGCGCCATGACACAGCCTATAAGGACCCCAGTCTGCTGGAATTGAAGAAAAAATTTTTTCTTAGAGGCAAGAGAATCCAATGTCAGTAGCCCCTCAAGTTAGGAAACCCTATATACTCATAGCATTTAAAAATTTTTGAAAACCCCTATTCAATAGTTTTCATAGTTTTGTTTTTTACAAATTAAAAAATATTGTTGTTATTCATGACTTCCTTCTCTTCAATCATATAATGTGGGTCAAGGTTCAAATTATATATGTTGTCTAGAAGAGTTATATGCATTCTCAGATATCTCAGGTGGTGGCAGGATTCCTAAACTAAAGGTATTCTGTTTTTCTCTCTCAACATCTCTTCTTACTGCATTTGTCCCCATTTTATTTGTTTTATTATTTCATGTGTTTCATCCTCTCTGATCATTAACTCATCTTCCCACAGCCAGAAGGCAGCAGGACACCTGTTAAGACTCCCACATTGCAGGATGGTTTTGGAGGAACTTCTAGGTCTTGAGCAAGTGGCAGCAGAAAGGGAGGCAAAGAGGAAGCTCATTCAATTAATAGTATTTGGGGGCACTCAGAAAGCCATTCTGATGATCCTGGGTTCTGGTATGTAGTTCTATCACCTCCTGGCCTATATGTAGGGATTAAACCCAAGATGCTTAACCATTGAGCCATATCCCCAGCCCTTTAATTTTCTGTTGAGACAGGATCTTGCTCAGAGCCTTGCTAAGTTGTTGAGGCTGGCTTTGAACTTGTGATCCTGCCTCAGCCTCCCAAGCAGCTGGGATCAGGGGCTGTGCCACCATCCAATCTGCATATATTTACTTTCATGTGATCAGAATCTTAATCCACATATAGCAAACCTTTGCTTTTTATTTGCCACTTAACATCAAGTCATAGGTTGTCACACTAAGAAGAGCAACCACTTACTATTACATTCAATTTTCCAAATGAAAGCTTCATCTCAGTTTTCAATAACACAATATTGTACTATATAAGCATATATAATGATACATAATTGTGTTGTTAGGATAATTTTACCCTATATTCAAACAATTTTACAGTCAATGTCCTTTTCACATTTGTACAAATATGTCTGTAGGATACATTTTTTAAAGCAAAATTTCCAAAATTTAAAAGATACGTAAAATTTTATAGTACTCATCAGAGAAAGGTTTATCTGGCTTTTTGAATTTCATCAATTTACACTTCACATGAGAATACATTACTGAACATTTTCTCCAATGTTGGGTATTGTCCAAATTTTTCTCTTTGCCAAACTACTAAGAAATATGTACTTAATTATTATTTCATTTTTCATTTCTTTATTTGCTCTGTTGAATCTTTTTTTAATTTATTATTCTTGGACTCATGTTTCTGTCTGCTGCTTATTTTTATAATCAGGTAATATTTCCTTTTCTTATCAATTTATAACTCAATGTGATTTAAAAACTGGGCCTTTGTCTTTTGTACAGGTCACATATTTTTTAAAATATCCATAGGTTTTTGATTCTATAATTATATTACCTTAAAAGATGCTGATGCCATATAGTCAATTTTATCAGTCTTTGGTTACTTACTAATTAAGTATTATTCAGATGGAGAGAGTCATTCAGATGGAGAGAGCAGTCCAGTCAGTAACTGATAGGCAACAGAGGGATAGATGTGAGTAGTGGAACCATGAGATTATAGGAGGAATTCTATAAACTGGACTACTGTGCTGACCCCTACAGGCATTCTTTTACCAAGCAACTTACCTGCAACCCTACCTGGCTTAAGTCAACAGAAACATTACATTCCTCAACAAGATACCTGTTATTTGTAGGAAAAAAATGCAACCCCAAAATACCTATAGGAAGAACATGGTTATCTGGAGGGAAAGTTTTGTGACCCTTACACAGACCAGATCCTAGAACTCCAGAAAATTAGGATAATTTCACCTAATCATAACATCTGTAAGAACAGATTATTACAGATTTTATGGTTCCAATTAGAACCAGTCAGTAAGGGCAAATTTGACCTAGACTTTCCCTGAAACCTTGCCATATGCAATGGGACTTGGAAGTCTGATGCCATCTTTCTGTAAGTCAAAAGTCTAAAGGTAGACCTGGGAGGGACTCTGGAAACTTCCCTGGGACCTACAATAAATGTGGAGGGAAGGAGGGGTGCACCTTCCTTCTATGAAGACCCAATCTCTCCTTTGAGAAAGTACCCTTTTCCATCCCTCTAAACTCAATCACATGGCCAAAGTCCTTCCTGTGTGATGGCAACAATCAGTGAAAAAGGACTGCCTGGCCACCTCAGCTCCACTATGGGCACTGCAACACAACTACACAGCACTGAGGCTGGCTCTGTTATCTTTGCTAACCATCCCTTTCATGTCATCTTGAGCTATAGAACAGACGCCCTACCCTGGTCACCACTGTAACTCAACATCTGGAGCAGAGCCTCTCCCATGGGAGGCATTCAATCCATCTTTGATGAGTGGGTGAAGATTTTATTATAGTCTGAAAGTCTGGGTCCCCCATCCCAAGATTTATATGCCAAAATCCTACCCCTAAGGTGAGAGCCTTGGGAGGTGGGGATTTTGTGAGGGGATTAGATCATAACAGCAGAGACTTCAGAAAAGCAACTAAGGTCCTCATAATACAGAATTTAGAGACACCCCTCCCCTTCTGCCATGTGAGGACACAGTGAAAATGTGCCACCTGACCAGACAGAATCTGATGGAGCCTTGAACTTGGACTTCCCATCCAGGATAAAGAGAAAAAATTATCTCTAATTATAAGGCACCTACTTTTGGCCTTTTGTTATAGAAACCCAGTAGAATAAGAGCTTCTATCAACACCAAGATTCATCAGATACCAAGTCCATGTGACCCCACCCTGACAGAGTCTCTTTTAAAAAGCTGTCCCACCAGGAAACCACACAAGGAATTATAATGCTTAACTAAGTTGATAGAAGGGAAAAGGAAGCTTTCCTGGGGTGAGATATTTAAATACATAAACACTCAGAATTATCTGGAAGAAACAGGTGTGGGATGGGTGGGCAATTAATAGGAACTCCCAGTGAAGCATCAATTAAAGACAGGCAGTCAGTATAGACAGGATGGACAGCAAAAATGGAGGCTAGTTTGGGTCTTGGATTGTTAATACCTCCAGAGCCCTTTGATTACCAAGATCACCTGCCTATACTGCCCCTCCCAGAATGCTGTTAATGAAGCAACCCCTGAGCAGCTAGGGAGTTGCTAATTAATGCCCATGAGCTGCTACCTGCCTGGATCACTCCATTTGGCCCTTCTCTCTGCTCATATGCTTCTCACCTTTGGCCATCCCACCAGTGTCTTCTGAGCCTCTTCAGTGTGCAGAAGGGAGAGAGATAAGGGGAAAGAGGGCAGGAAAACAAAGACAATCTAAAATGTATAAAAGTTGTAGGACACTCCCCCTTCTTGGGACAACAGCTATGGCTGGACCCCTTTCCCCTCCCAGGAGAAGTCTGTGTTACTACTTTTTAAATAAAACTTACTACACTTGTCTCAGAGCACTTCTCTAATGCTCAAACTTTAACATCTGAGGAAGCAGAACTGATAACTGGCAGTTATCTCCAGGAGTAGGGATTTGCAAATATAAAGGGAAAATGTCTTCACATACTGGGGAATTTTCATTTTTGAGGGAAGTACACTAAAATTTTATCTCTTGTTCTAGAAAAAAATAGTTTAAAAGTTAAAAATATTTTTGTGACTGAAATCACTATGTTCTTAGTGACACACATGTTTATTTTACTACTATCTTCCTTTAAGTAAAAGTTTCCAGAAATTCTAACTGTGTCAATATTGAGTAAAAGCACCCTCAAATCCTTTCTTAATCAAATGAGATGTTAATAGTTAAGGGAATTGGGTTGGGACCATGGCTCAGTGGTAGAGCGCTCACCTAGTATGCATGAAGCACTGGGTTTGATCCTCAGCACCTCTTAAAAATAAAATAAAGATATTGTGCCCATCTATAACTAAAAATTAAACATTTTTTTTAAAAGAAATTTTCTGCTGAGAGAAAATGCTAACCCAACTTAAGAAAAAGTCTGTCTCAAGATTGCCTGTTAATCATAAAAAAAACTGAGAAAGCTTATTCAAAAGATGACAAGACCCACATTTGCACTGTAAAAAAATGGAGCTAAGCTGGCTATGGCAGCAGCAGCAGTGCTCATCCTAGAGAGGAGAGGAAAAACAGAGAGAAAAACACAATGGACAGAAAACCTATATATCAGAGAAGCTGCCTGAACCTAGCTGATCCAGAGGCTGCACTGTGAACCTGTATTTGAAAAGTGCTCAGTGTTTTTCAACTGGCCACAGAGAACTTGGTCAGAACCATCTGGAGGCAATCTTTGTACAGCTGCTGCTTCAGAGTTGGAAGGTCACAGCTAACATTGCCACACTGTCCCAGTAAGCTCCTGCCATGTGGCCTAGGATGTACCACACAGAACATGATTAAAACAGGCACAGAAAAGACTGTACCCAGGGGTCACGTCAGAAATATGGAGGGTTCTCCTTCGAGTCTGGTAGTGCAAATATGACCCTAGTGGCACCTCCTCCTTCAAAGAAAATATTAAGCTATTCCAGAGACCCTCATCATAATTGTTCTTAGGTTATCAGCAAGAATACCTGCAAAAGGGTTCAAGTAGAGTCAGAGTTCCTGTTTCTCTGTCTCACAATAACTAAATTTGGCTGCGAGCCCTAAAGAGATCAGCACTCTAGATTCTGAGCACATCTTACTTTTGCACAACATTTACAGGTGGCTAGTGTCATAAATTTTCGAGTCCAAAATGATATATGATTTTATGTAAGAGTTTTCAGGTAGGAAGTGTGTTTACAAATGCAGAGTGCAAATCATGCTAATTTTAGTTCTTCTTTTTCTATCCATATCCCTTTAATTTATTTCCTCTAATTGTTCTGACTAGTATTTCAAGAACTATGTTAAATAGAAGTGGTAAAAGAGGGCATCCCTATCTTATTCTAGTTTTTAGAGGGAATGCTTTCAATTTTTCTCCATTTAGACTGATTTTGGCCTGGGGCTTAGCATAGATAGCTATCTTTTTGATATGATTCTCTACTCAATTTGCCAGTATTTTATTGAGAAATTTTGCATCTATGCAAGAATATAAAATCAATACCAATTAATCAAAGGCATTTCTATATATCAGTGACAAATCCTCTGAAAAAGAAACAAGGAAAATTACCCCATTTACAATAGCCTCAAAAAAGATAAAATACTTAGGAATCAACTTGAAAAAAGAAGTAAAAGATCTCTAAAGTGAAAATTACAGAACATTAAAGAAAGAAAATAAAGAACACCTAAGAAGATGGAAAGATCTCCCTTGTTCTTGGATAGTTGGAATTAAAATTGTCAAAATTACTGTACTACTAAAAGTACTATATAGATTTAATGCAATTCCAATCAAAATACCAATCATATTTCTCATAGAAATAGAAAAAAATAGTCATGAAATTCATTTGAAAAAATAAGAGACCAAAAATTGTGAAAGAAATCCTTAGCAAAAAGAGTGAAGTAGGTATCATCACTATATCAGACCTTAAACTATACTACAGAGCAATATTAACAAAAACAGCATGATATTGACACCAACATAGACTTGTAGACCAATTGTAGAGAATAGAGAAAAAGAGACAAACCCACATAAACATATATTAGACAAAGGCATCAAAAACATATATTGGAGAAAAGATAGCCTCTTCAACAAATGGTGCTGGGAAAACTGGAAATTCGTATGCAACAAATTAAGCCCCTATCTCTCACCATGTATAAAACTCAAATTAAAGTGTATCAAAGGCCTAGGAATTAAACCAGAGGCCCTATACCTAATAGAAGAAACAGTAGGCCCAAATCTCCATCATATTGGATTAGACCCCAACTTCCTTAATCAGACTCCTATAGCACAAGAATTAAAATCAAAAATCAATATAAATGGGATGGATTCAAACAAAAAGCTTTTTTCTTCTCAGCAAAAGAAACAGTGAGGTGAATAGAGAGCCTACAGAATGGGAGAAAATTTTTACTACACGCACATCAGATAGAATACTAATCTCTAGGATATATAAAGAAGTAAAAAATCTTAACACCCCCAAAACTCAAATGAACCAATCAATAAATGGGCCAAGGAACTGAACAGACACTTCTAAGAAGATGAAATACAATAAATAAACAAACATGAAAAATGTTCAAAATATCTAGTAATTAGAAAAATTCAAATCCAAACCGCTCTAAAATTTCATCTAACAACAGTCAGAATAGCAGCTATTAAGTATACAAACAACAGGGCCATGGCTGTTGCTCAGTGGTAGACGACATGCTTTGCATACGTGAGGCACTGGGTTTGATCCTCAGCACCACATAAAAATAAGTATATAAAAATACTGGATCTATCTACAATTAATAAATACAAACAACAATAAGTGTTGGCAAGGATGTGGGGAAAAAGGCAATCATACATTGCTGGTGGAATTGCAAATTAATGCATCCAAAAGTGAAAGCAACATTGAGATTTCTTGGAAAACTGGGGATAGATCCACCATTTGACCCAGCTATCTCACTCCTCAGTCTATACCCAAAGGACTTAAAATCAGCATGATACAGGGACACAGCCACATCAATGTTTATAGCAGCACAATTCACAGTAGCTAAATTGTGAGACCAATATAGATACCCTTCAGTTGATGAATGAATAAAGAAAATGTGGTAAATATACACAATGGAATATTACTCAGCATTAAAAGAGAAGAAAATTTTGGCATTTGCAGGTAAATGGATGGAGTTGGAGAATATAATGGTAGGTGAAGTAAGTCAATCTCCAAAAAACTAAATGCAGAATTCTCTCTGATATAAGGATACTGTTTCATAATGGGGATGGGGTGGGCAGTATGGGAGCAATAGATACACTTTAGATAGGGCAAAGGGGAGGAAGGTGAATAGAGAGGGCATAGGGGTAGGAAGATGGTGGAATGAGATGAACATCATTACCCTAAGTAGATACATGAAAACATGAGTGGTGCAATTTTACTTTGTGCACAATCAGAGACATGAAAATTTCGACTCTATTTGTGTAATATGAATTGAATTGCATTCTACTGTCATCTATAACAAATTAGAATGAATAAAATAAAATAAAGACAGAAAATAGAAAGCAGAGTGCAATAAATGCCTCTAGGTTTGGGCTGGGAGCCTTCACAGGGATGTTTACACTTCAAAGGAGAGTAGTTAGATCCTATGGAAAATATAAGAGTAAAAGGTGTAAATTAGGTTACCTGAAAACCAGCTGGTGGGAGAAATGGGAGCAGAACCCTCCCTTTCCCCAGCACTACTTTTTCAGTGTCTTTGGTATTCAGGGATGGGTTAGTTACCCATTCCAGTAAAAGAAGAAAAAATAGTTTATTATATAGACTACTTCAAATTGGGAGCTTCTGAGCTTCCCTCTCCCTACACACTGGGTATAAAGTTCTAAAGAATTCTGGACTTGGGCTTCAGATGGACAAATGAATTTAGGTGAAAGCTCTCACTATGGAGTTGGCAGCAGCCAATAAACCTGCTTCCTGCTAATTCCTCACTATCTAGCCTCAACTGTCCTACTTCATGACCAGTGGAAGCAGGTGTGAACACTCTCTGGGACTAAGCCTGGGAAGGCTGCGCTGGTGGGCAGCAGATGGGGTAGAGGACTGGCTCCCTCACCCCATGTGTGGAATGCTTGGGAGGCTCCTGAGATCCAAACTCCCAGCAGAGAGTTGCAACTGCCAGGCCCTAGGGGTGTGCTGATCTAATCTCCCCCTAGCAGACACCACCCAGAAGCCCCTGGGGCCTGATTAGAAGTAAGCACCACACATGAAATACCCCTCATCTGCTGCAGCCCCACCCTGGCAGTGTATTGAGATGGTCGGTCTGTGTGTACAAAATGCCAAGGACAGTTCTTCCCACTATCTCCTACATCACACTAATTATAATAAAAGAGGAGAGTCATCAGAATCAGCTTCAGTGGAAGGCCACTCCAACTAGAAGCTCCTTGGCCAACACAAAAACAAGGGGCCATTCTAAGGTGGTAAAAAGTCCAAGAAATGGAAAGAAAACTCTTGGGAACAGGCATTGATAATCCATCTTTCCTGGACAATTTTAACTACCTTAGTAGGGACAATTCTTTCACTTTTCATTTTAAATATTTTCCTTCTTTTTTTCTTGGTGTTCCTGCTATAGTGATTGGTTCATAGTATATATACATACACATATTTCTTTTTACTCATCTTTAGCATTTTTTTAATTTTTATTTGTTATATGACAGAATGCTTTACAATTCATATTACACATTTAGAACACAATTTTTCATATCTCTGGTTGCACACAAAATAGAGTCACACCATTTGTGTCTTCATACATGTACTTAAGGTAAATCTTTAGCATATTTTTTTGAAAATTAGTTTTAGCACAGTTTAATGGTAGATAGCTTGGCTAACCTGTGCAAGGCCCTGGGTTCCACCTGCAATAGAAAGGAAGAGGAAGAAAGAAGAGGAGGTTGGCAGAGGAGGAGGAGGAGGGGAATAAAGAGAGAAAGAACAATTATTTTTAGTTCAGATTTAATGTAATTGATACATATGACAGAAGTTGAAAGTCTAATATCTCTCTTCTACACATAATTTCTGTCTGAATTTTTGACTCAGAACTACATGAAATAAATATATAATAATTATTTGGGTTATAATTGTTTTTAAAATGTATTCTTTTTATTTTCTTTAGACACAAGAAGCAGTCTCAAAAATTTCAGAGCAGTTAAGAAGGACTAATCTTGCTTCAATAAGAAGTAAGATGGAACTCAGAATTAGCAATCTTGGATCTGAACTGAAAATTCTAAGAAAGACAACTGAAATTATATAGGCACTTCCATATACAACAATACAAATTCCACAAGTATGTCAAAACCTAAACTGAAAGAGAGCAACTTAATCTCCTTAATTTGTCTCTACTGCATAACTCTGAGGCATGTCTTGTTAGCATGCAAAAGCTAACAAGACAATATAATTTATGAAAGTAATGTTAGGAAATGAATGCAATTTTGAAATATTAGTCTAGGAAGTTTATCTTTCACCCCACCTTTGCATTTTACATCTGGAAGCAAACTATCAAGGTTTCTTTCCTTAGTGTTCTCCTATATGTAATCTGGTCCATTAGACTTTTAGTTAAGTATTTTTGAATGTTTATAATTCAGATAGTTATATTGTGACCAAACTGCTTCTAAGCATTCCATTACATGGAAACATGAACAAGTTTAACAATTTTTGAAAGTTTGTAACTTCAACCCCAAGTTTCCAGTGTTGTTATCACTACACTCTGGGCACATTTTGAAACCTGATAGATTAACTGCTTTTTTAAATTTTGATCTTTGATATTATCTTTAGATGGTATCTAAAGAAAACCTGTCCTTTATGGTTTTTTTTCCTCTACATTGTCATACTTATGATAAAGGGAAAGATAATCACAGGGATGAAGAAAAGTATAACTTGCAAAGTGGTTAAAAATATTCCCAAAGTCAGTGTTGGGACCTGTGAATGACAGAATAAATGGGCAAGATTCTGCTGAAGCTCTGGTAACAAAGTCATGAGCCAACTGTCTTGGGAGCAGCTTTAATCCATCTTGATCACCAACCCAGCTAGCTTGTTTTTCCCCAGTGGTTGTTGCTCTGAATTCACTCAGTGTCAAATGGTTAATTTTTCCAGGTAATGGGTAGAATGTACATATGGCAGTATTAAATGCTTAAAAACATCTTCAAGGAATGTTCTTTAAGTCCTTAAACTAGTTCACTAAATACAAATCTTTCTAGCTTTACTCAAATTTTCTAGTTGCCTATGTTTAAGGAGACCATGACAATTTAATATACTTCAACATTGTAAAATGGTTTTGTAGTTAAATAAACTAAGTTATTCATCATCTGCTATATTTAGCTTTATAATACCAATATTTCTAATAGCATCTTCAAAAAATCTTCCAAGGAAAGTTTTTCAAGAAGGCAGCTTTGTTACCTGCAAAGTCATACATCTCTATTTATGTCTCTCTTCCACCTACATTGCTTTAATTGCACATTTGAAGCCCCCCTAAAAATATATACACTTCTATAGAACAATTACAAGCCCATAATTTCATGTACTACCACTGCTCTGATTATTTTCAGTATTATGCCTACTTACTGAGAATTTCCACCACTTTTTTTTTTGTTTATTTAGTTCTAGATTGACACAATACCTTTTTTTCCCCTTTATCTAATGTGGTACTGATGTTTAAACCCAGTGCCTCACACATATATGCATATACACTACAACTGAGCTGCAATCCCTCCACTTACTCTTAATGACAACTTTTTAAAGTTATTCTTCTATTATATGAAAATTTTAATAGTGCATTGTAGATATACATAATATTGAGGTTAATTTTGATATAATTAAACAAGCATGAAATACAATGTACTTTAAATCAGTGACCATTACTTCCACTTTATGTTCCCTGCTTCCTTTCTCTGTTCTTTTACTCTACTGATCTATTGTTATTAATAATTTTTATTTTTTAATTAGTTCATTATGACTATGCATAAAGGTGAAATTCACTGTGATGTGTTCATATATATGCATACACAGAAAAATTTGATCAGATTAATTTCACTATTATACATTTAGGGCTGTCCCCAACTCCCTGGGTTGTGTTGGGGTTAGGGTTAGGGTTAAGGTTAGTGTTGTATTGTATAACAGGAGCCCTTCAGGACAACCATGTGATTTCCTTCATACTAAGACTTTATTTGGGTGAGTCAATTTTTATTCTAACAATGATGAGCTATATTTTTTCAGGAGCTAACACAAAAATCAAATTTCAACTATGTTGAACACATTTTAGGATATTTCTACAATATTTGAACATTTTTGATCAGGTGGAATATTATAACAATGAAATATACATTGGATTCATTGTACACAAGTGTAGCAGAAGTTTTCATTTCTCTGGTTGTACACACTATGTGCAGTCAAACATGCACCTAGAGTAATGATATCCATCTTATTCCACAATCTTCCCTACCACATTCCTCTTCCCTACCTTCCCTCCCCTTTGCCCAATCAATTTTCTCCATTTTTCCCATGTCTCCCCTCTCCTCACTATGGGTTAACATTCACATATCAGAGAGAACATTTGGCCTTTGTTTTTGGGGGGATTGGCTTACTTCACTTAGCATGATATTCTTCAACTACATCCATTTTCCTGCAAATGCCATAATTTTATTTTCTCTTTTAATGCTGAGTAATATTCCTTTGTGTGTATATACCACAGTTTTTTTTTGTTCATTCATCTATTGAAGAACATCTAGGTTGCTTCCACAGTTTAGCTATTGTGAATTGAGCTGCTATGAACATTGATGTGGCTGAATTACTATAGTATACTGATTTTAAGTCCTTTGGATATAAATTAAGGAGTGGAAGAGCTGAGTCAAATGGTGGTTCCATTCCAAGTTTTCTAAGAAATCTCCATACTTCTTTTCAGATTAGTTGCACCAATTTTCAGTCCCACCAGCAATGTATGAGTGTGCCTTTTCCCCCTACAGTCTCACCAATATTTATTGTTTTCTGTATTTTTGATAACTGTCATTCTGAGTAGTTTTGATTTACATTTCTCTAATGTGATTCCAATTAAAATCCCTATGTCATTATTTATAGAAGTAGAAAAAGAAATCATGAAACTTGTTTGGAAAAAATAAAAGACACAGAATAGCCAAAGCAATTTTTAGCAAGAAGAGTTAAGCAGGAGGCATCACAATACCAGAACTTAAACTATACTACAAGGCTATAGTAACAAAATGACATGATATTGGCACCAAAATAGACATGTAGACCAATGGTACAGAATAGAAGACAGAGACAAACCCTCATAAATAATTATCTCATACTAAGCAAAGGCACATAAAACATACATTGTACTATTTCTCTTAAATAGTCTTCATTACCAATGCGTTCTTGAAGCAAATGGCAGAATGCAGATTGTCTAATTACTTACTACTAAGTAATTAATTTTAAAAATGTCTAAATATTGTATCTCTCACCCTTATTTCTACCTTCATGTCCTGGTTAAAAGACATTGATAAGTCAGATATCAACAGGGGTTTATTTGCAATATATTATGTCTGCTTTCTGATTGGTAGCATATAAGGATGTTTTAAGCCTTTAAGTGAAAAAGAGATATATATTTAAAAATATGAACAGTTCATTTTAAAACCAGTCTTTGACGAGCTCTGATGGAGGTATAAAATACCTTAGCCTTTTTTATGGCTTGGGCATGACATGTGCCTCATATCTACTGTGTTAATGCTGGGATATTCAGAGGTAAAATTATTGCAATGTGATAGATGTAACTTGATCAGTTCACCCCAGTTTGAATGTACTCACAGGGCGGGTAACTGTAGGCAGATGTGGTGTGTTTGGGGTAGGCAGGTCACTGGGGAATGTTCACTAGAAGGAGGCATCTTCCTTGTGGCCTCTTCTGGTCTTCCAAGTCTCTCTGCTTCTTGACTGTCTTGAGGGAAGCAGATTTCCTCACTATGCCATCTCCTCATGATGCTCTGTGTCACCTTTGGCCCAGAGCAATGGAGTTACTCATCCATGAACTGAGACCTCTGGTACAATGAATCCAGATAATCTTTACCTCCTCTAGATGTTTGTTCTTGTCTGTCTTGATCACAGCAATAAAAATCTGGGGGCGAATAAGCAACCTGCATATGATTTGGGATATTTTGTTTATTTAGATCATAATCTGCATGACATCCCTTTAAGGACTGGGCCTCTGGCTATTCTCTAATGAGAAATGAGAATAAGTGATTACTGTTTAGACTTTAAAACTCTATGGGTATCACTTAGTACTAGAACAACATTCTGCTGAAGTTTTCAATACTTGACTTGGCCTGGATCCCTTGTTCTTGTTTCCCAGCTTGCAAAAAGATATCTTTATCTATATCTATCTAAAGATAGATATAGATATATACACACAAAAAATAAAACATCAACATTCATTAAAAAATTGAAATCCCAAATATACCTTTATATTTTAAATTTGCATGTGGATAGATATAGAAATATACATGAGTGTGTTTCAAATATGTATCACGTGGATTACATTTACTATGCATCAAACAATAATTCTCAAAGATTGTATAATAATAGAAATTTTAGATTTAAATACAAGTTTCAACAATGGAAAATGCTTTATCACAAAGTCTGCTTTCTGTTGTATTGTCTTTCTAATCTAAGTTGTTAAATTATGTGAAATGTATTCCTTATGTATCTACTTTTATGATTCTGTGTTAGCTATGTCTCTTAAAGAAAATAACAATGTATTTTCAAAAACACTTTTGCCTTTGGCATATTATATTGAATGTAATGGCAAACATTGTTAAACAAATATTCTCATTATGATCCCTGTTCTATTTAATTTTCTACATTGATTTCTGTTATTATTTCCAAGATGCTACATTTTATCTTTTCAAAAAAAAAAAATGATCAGAACGTGCAGTTATTTAATGCCTTCACTATCCACCTTGAAATGAAATGGGATAGTAATATTTTTCTGTAACTAATTTTTAACAACTGATATGTATTTTAAGGGGTTTTGTTTACAAGTTACCATGCAATGCTCAGTGAAATTTTACAAACCAGGCACTAACAACTGCATGAAACTCCTACATAGAAAAACAATATCTTCAGCCTGAAATGCTTTGTTGTGTCTCTCAAAACATCTCCAAGACTATTGTGAATTGTGCTGCTGTAAACATGCCCATCCCCAAAACCCAAACCCCAAAAGTTTTCTCTGATAGATGGATGCTAGTCCATAATAAGAGGGCAGCATGGGATGAGTGGAAGATTTTTAGTTTTGGAAAAGGGGAGGAGAGGGGTCATGGAGATAGGATAAAAGGTGGAATTAGATGAACATTATAATCCTAAGTATGGGTATGATTGCACAAATAGTTTGATCCTATTGTGTGTACAATCAAAGAAGTGAAAAATTGTGTTTTACTTGTGTACTATGAATCAAAAAACATTCTGTGGTCATGTATAACTGATTAGAATAAACAAATTAAAAGGCATTTTAAAAAATCCTCAAGATTGACAAGTATGTGAAAGCTAAGAGCACAGATCACTCTCACCTCTCTGAAACTTTATAACAAATGAGAGTTCAGCATAAACATTTTTATATTTGATATTAAAATTCCATGTTATTTCAAATTAGCATTTTTCCACATTACCAGTGGGAAAATTCAATTGTAAGAATAACAAATATTTATGCTTTTTTTTTTTTTTTTTTTTTGGTGCCTTGGATTGAACCCAGGGCCTTGTTCATCAAGGGAAGCACTCTATCAACTAAGCTATATTCCCACCACCTAATTAAGCATTCTTTTAAAAAACTATTTTATCTTTATACATTATAGTTTTACATACTATTGTTGTTCATTGACATAATTATACCAGCAATAACATTATTTGCTCTTGTTCATTTATCAATACTTTTTCTTTTCCATCACTAATGTTTCCTCCTGTTCCTTTTCCTATACTCAAATAGTCTTTCTTCTATTTATTTAAAATATTTCAAAATCTGTGCTTTATAGATAACTCATGAACATGAAATTCAATGCTATATTCATACATTTACATTTAATATTTTGGTCAATTGCATTCCACTCTTTTTTTCTTTTACCTGCCCTCCTTCATCACACTCAATCCGCATCCTCTATACATCTCTTTTCTGTTTTTGTGAGACATCCTCCACCCTCTTATTTCCTGTATTTTGGTTTAACTTCCACATATGAGAGAAAGAAATCAATATTTGACTTTCTGAGTTCGGCTTCTTTCACTTGTCATGATGTTCTGCAATTCCATCCATTTACTAGCAAATACCATAATTTCATTCTTTTTTATGGCTGAGCAAAAATCCATAATGTATATGAACCACATTTAAAAAATTTATTTATCGTTTGACAAACAACTGGGATAGTTGCATACATGGATACTGTAAATTGTGCATTGATGTGGCAGTATCTCTATAGTATGCTAATTTTAGATTTTTTAAATAAATAGCAATGAGTGGGATAGCTGGTTCACATAGTGGTTCCAGTTTTAGTGTTTTGATTAATCTCCATACTTCTTTTCAGAGTGGCTGCAGTAATTCATGGTCTCAATAACAAAGTAGTACTGTATGTTTTCCCCCACAGCCTCACCACCATTTATTATTGTTTGTATTCTTGAAAATAGCCATTATGACTGAAATGAAATGAAATGTAAGTGTAATTTTTAAATTGTATTTCTCTTCTTTCGGGATATATTGAATATTTATTTTTTCATTTATTTGTTGGTTATATACTCTTTTGAAAGGTGTCTGTGTAGTACTTTTGCACATTTACTAATTAGGTTTTTAATTTTGCTGGTGTTTTTTGAGTTTTTATACTGGATATTAATGCCTGATTGTTACTGCTGTTTACCGGTGACTAGTTCTTGCTTCCCCAAAGCTGAAATATAACACCAGAGAAGCACACCGAGACAATTTTAGACTGGAAATTAGAAGCTTTGTTAAAAGACAGTAGAAAAGACTTCTCTCCAGAGGAAGAAGGGTACCCAAGAGGTGGAATCCATGGAAGGTCTTCCCTCTTTTATAGCTAAGGTCTACTTTTAGCTTTCCCTATTTTTGTCACATTCCAGTCCTTCCTTCTGTTATCTTGCAGTGATGGAATGTAGGTGGGAAGGTGCAAATGATGGGGGACAGAGCTGGAGGAGTAATCTGGGCAGGAAGGGCTTTTGGATTAGCATCTCCATGTTTGTTGGGAGCTGCATCATTAACATTTCCTTGGGATGGACTCTGGCCTTGAGGACAATTTCAATGTTCTGGTTTCCTGGATTCCATTCTCAATAATGGCCTTAATGTTATTCATCTTACTTGATATTAGACCTGATTTACCTAACTACACTAATTACCTATTTTGAAATCGGCTTCATGATCTTCCCAATTCTGTAATCTCTTTTTTGACATAGATACCTAGGTACCAGCTCTTGACTAGAAAAAGTATCTGTGAGCCCACATGCATCTAAGTTCTTGCTGCCTGTGATTTTAAATTGTGTGCTGGGTTTCTCCACTTTCTGAGATAAAGGGGTGGTTAGTATACCTGTGTCTGAGCTCTCATTGCCTACTATCATGAATATCAGTTGTCTTCTCTCCTCTGTTGAGATCCCCTTGGGACAGTGCCATCACCAGTAGCCTCCCTTCTGCTACTTTGGAACTTGAAGTGCAGGCTCTCTGTTGGATTTCTATGGCACAGAAGTTTGTCCTGGTTGGTGTAGCTCACAGTCGTTTTATCTGTCTCCAGAATGGGGATGACATATAAGCTTCCCATTGTTTTCTGAGCCTGCTATAGAAGTTGTGTTGAGTGCTGTTTTATATTATATATATATATAATTTTTATGTATCAGTTAAAAGTTCCTGGATGTAGTGTCACATGCCTGTAATCCCAGAGGCTATGAAGGCTTAGGCAGGAGGATTGCAAGTTCAAAGCCAGCCTCAGCAAAAGCAACTAAGCTAAGAAACTCAGTGAGACTCTGTCTCTAAATAAAATATAAAAACATAGGGCTGGGGGTGTAGTCAGTGGTCAAGTGCCACTGAGTTTAATTCCCACTATACCACCTCCTGCAAAAAAATGTTAACAAACATGGAGACTGATTCTAATGTTTTACATTTATGCTGCTGTCATAAGGTTTTATATGGATGCTCTCTATCAGGTTAAAAGGCCTAATTTCTATTCCCAACTTCCTATGAGCATGTATTATGAATAAATACAGAATCTTCACTGCTAATCTGGTGAATTGCATGAATAGATTTTTCAATGAAAAGCCCATCTTCCATTACTCAAATAATTCAGACTTGTCATGATTCACCTATCTTTATGCATCACTGGACTTGGCTAATCCCCAGCAGAATTTTCATGTCTGTTTGGAAATAAGGTAACCTTTTGTCTTCTTGAGCTGTCCTTGTCTGCTTTGTATAAAAACCAAGTGCCCTAAGAAAGTGAGTAAGACAGCAGGTCCTCCCTTCTAATCTCTGGAACATTCTGTATAAGATGGGGAGAACTGTTCCTTGAATTTTTAGGAGAACTCTTGTAAAGCCATATGGTTCTGGCATTTTGTGTAGTGTTAAGCAGAGAAGATTTTTAAACTACTGATTCCATTCTTTAAAGGTTAGAGGCCTATTCAGTTTCTGTTTGTTTTTAAGTTTTGCCAGTTGACATTTCTCTGTTTTATGGGTTTTGTTGTTGCTGTGAGTGTTCTATTTTTAAGCTCTGATCTAATCAAAGTCACGTGCCTTTATTTCAGGCTCAATGTGACATACTTGTGTCTCCTCAGTTTTTTTCTTTTTTTCCATCATCTGAATTTGTGTGTTTTCTTTGTCATTTCATAGAACCAGCTAGATTTGTTGATTCTATTTTATGTTCATTGTTTTCTATTTCAAACATGTTCCCTCATATTCTGACTGCCTCCTTCCTTCTACATGCTTGGTTTTAGTTGGGTGCTTTTTAAGTCATTTGCTCATTAAATTCAAACGTTTCTCTTCTTCTAATATAAATATTTATTCCCCTCCAAATACTGATTTAGCTACATTCCAGAAGCTTTGATATGTATCTTTTCATCTCTCCATATTAAACATAAATATGTATGTACCATTATCCTGGTGTCTTTGGGTGATAGTATCTAGGGTCCCTGCCCCAGGATACCAGGATCTACAGATGTACAAAACTTTTATATAAAAGGGTGTTAGTATTTGCATATGACCTATGCAATCCTCCCATATACTTTAAATCATCTAGATTACTCATAATACCTAACACAATGTAAATGCTATGTAAATAATTGTTATACTGTATTATTTAGGGAATAACGTTGAATAAAATGTCTGTACATGCTCAATACAGAAAAAAATGTTGTTCAAATGTTTTTCCATCCTTAATTGGTTGAATCCACAGATACATTACAATCAGAAAATCATCTGTGTAATTACTAACCTGTGGTTGGGACAGAATGTTTTAGTTGCTGTTGTTGTTGTTGCTGTTGTTTTGGGGTACCAGTGATTGAATTCAAGGGCAGTCAACCACTGATCTATGTCCCTAGCCCTATTTTGTGCTTTATTTAGAGAGAGAGTCCCATTGAATTGCTTAGTCCCTTACTTCTGGTGAGGCTGGCTTCGAACTTGTGATTCTCCTGTCTCAGACTCTGAGCCACTGAGATTATAGGTGTGTGCCACCATGACTGGCTGGGACAGGGTTTTTTGCTACCCATATTTCACGTGTGCTTGAAAATAGTGTGTATGCTCTTTCTTTCCCTTTTTTTTAATCTCCCCACCCCAAGTTTTCTGAAGTTCTTGAGTGTGTCTGCTGAACCCAGTAAGTGTTAGAAAAAGCTGAATTTCACACATATCCACATAATATGCTTCTTTGAGACTGTCTTCTGAAACAAAATTTTCCATGGAGCACTCATGGGGTATTAACAAAATCACTCCTCTAAACACTCTTTCCTTACCATTCTACCTAGATTGTCTGCAGAAGTGCTCTGGACATTCCTAAACTTTCCATTCTTCTAGAACCCCAGCACTAGGGAGTGGGTTTTTGGTTGGAGGTTTGTTTTTTAAAGCCTTTGTCTGGAGAGGAACTGAGACCCATCATGATCTCTAAGAAGTAGGAGGATCGCCTAAGCATCTCTACACTCCAGACCAAGGACTGCCTCCCAGAGGAGTGGCAGGCCATTGTGAGGATTATGGGAGAACATTATAACTCGACAGGTTGAACACTGCACGAGATGCTTGGAGAATTTTCAAGTGATTTGGTTATTGTTAAATCTATTGACTACTTGTGAAAATGCAAATGAACAGGACACAAGATTTCAAATGAATTAAAAATTAATTCAAACAAAATATCAAGGAGATAGCATTTGTCATTTCTTAGATAAGTCATGGGGAGAAAGTGGTGGCATTTGGGGATTTGCAGGGAAGCAGAAAACCATTTTTAAACTTAGAAAAGGGACTTAGCCAAATTAAAAAAATAGTACTGAGTAAAATTCATACCCTCTGACAGGGGTGGTGATACCAGCTTTGACCACTGGCATCCTTTTCCTTGGCTAACCTTGAGTGAGCAAATAAATGATGCAGAGCTTCTGATGATGGGTGGAGCCACGTGACTGGCTCAGGCTAATGTTCTGTGTGCAGAAATGAATCTCACCTGGTGCCAGTACAAAAGGACAGGTGCAGATTCTGTTTGTGGGGCTCTGAAGTGGCACATGTGATTGCAATGCTGGACCTTTTAAAGCTCATACCTAAGTGACTGTGAAATATAGCTGGGTGTAGTGGCTCACACCAGAAGCAGGAGAATCATGAGTTCAAAACTAGCCTCAGCAAGAGTGAGGTGCTAAGCAGTTCAGTAATGCTCTGTCTCTAAATAAAATACAAAATAGGGCTGGGCATGTGGCTAAGTGGTTCATTGCCCCTTAGTGCAATACCCAGTACCCCCACCCCACCCCAAAAGTGATTGTAAAATATAGCAAATAACAAACAACCTTCAAATTTCAGTGGCTGAACACAACAGAAGTTTATTTCTTCTTTCTTATTCATTTATGTATACAACAAAGGATGTTTATCAACGTAAGCCTGGATGATCCTAATGCTCTACAAAGATTTATATCAACTAAGATTCAGGGTAGCATTACTTATAATAGTATAATAATTTTAACAGTACCCTAAATATAAAAAAAATAAAAATAAAAATAGGAGATAGCCAAGGAAATTATGGCCTGTGATAGAACACTATATTAAATAGAATAAATATTTTACAACAAATAGAACTGATATATTGAAGATGTCTAACAGAAATGGATAAGTTTTTATAATAAAATATGAGGGAGAAAGGCAGATTGTTTAAGGATTCATACAGTGTGATCACACTTTTGCTAAAAAAAAAAAAAATGGACATAAGTGCAGGGCATGTAAAGACACAGACCTGGCAGTGTTGGTAGTGACCATGGAAATGAGGCAACACAAGATTAATGATTGAAAGGCCATCAGGGAGCTTGAAAGATGGAACATTGAATATGAGCTGAGAGATGCTATTATATATAAGATAGAAAAGATAAGTAAGGACTGTCTTCCCAAAACCACAGGAGCAGCAAGGGGTACTGAGTCCTGAGTGGCTTTGGGAACAATTTCATTAAGCAAGCATACCCATGACTGGTAACATCATTGCATGGAGCATTCTGCCAGTGGATTCCTTTATTTACCTTTTTTTTTATTGGTTGTTCACAACATTACAAAGCTCTTGATATATCGTATTTCATACATTAGATTGAAGTGGGTTATGAACTCCCAATTTTTACCCCAAATGCAGATTGCAGAATCACGTCGGTTACACATCCACAATTTTACATAATGCCCTATTAGTAACTGTTGTATTCTGCTACCTTTCCTATCCCCTACTATCCCCCCTCCCCTTCCCTCACATCTTCTCTCTCTACCCCATCTACTGTTATTCATTTCTCTCCCTGTTTATTTTCCCATTCCCCTCACAACCTCTTTACTGACAATACTCAAACATCAAGTTGCAAACTTGTTGATTATAGTTAAGAGGGGAGTGGTGCCTCTTTAAACATGCAGGCAGATGTCATGAAGGATTCTCTGGCTTGCTAAACTTAAAATCAGTCTTAAGGTGTGAATGACTAAGCAGGCTATAAAACATTATTACAACTTGAACTTGCCATCCATGGAGGTTTGCAAAATATGCCTAAACTTGTCTGTCAGGAACATCATGTGCTAAAGGAAGGGGTTGTCTTCTAGAGAAATAGGACACTTTCTCAATTATTAGGGCCTGTTCCAGGAAAAGGCTAGGGAGTGGAGGTAATTTTTTTATTATTATTTTTTTAGACATGGCCAGAGAGATGGACCAAAACCCTTTCTTGTTTCTCAGCCACCAATTAAGGGTTGCAACTGTTTCTTTTCTGGGGAAGTCTCTAAGGCTAGGGATCCCTCACTCATCTTTTTGGTTTTTTGCAGAGATGTCCACAGGAGAAGTACCGATCTCAGCACCCCTGTCTCCCACTCAGGGACTGATAAAGTTTATTTGGAGCCTATAAATGCTGTTCTGAGACACCCACAGCTCTCAATTATAACCAGCTGGAAAGTTACCAGTGTTCTCTTCAACTACAGAAGGAACATGGATATATTCACGTGAGGGTTAAATATTTTTGACCATCTTTAAGACAAGATAGTTTAAGACAGTTTCCTGAAGATATTTAAGAGAGGCAGACTGATTCTCACGGCCTGCCCTGCGGTTACAGAAGGCGTGGTGCCGCAGGGAAGCGATTTAATCAGGTGGAATCCCGCCAGCCAAGCCCGCACTGACCCCTGGGCTGAGTACGGGATTTTAGACAGGGAAGGAAGTGGTACAGTCCCATCCCCCACAGCTGACACTCCACCAAGGCAATCAGCGGCCACCATCTTGGAAAGCTGAAGTATCCACCGCCAATCTCTGACAGATTGCAACAACAAAACAGGTGTGTGACACTCAGCCCATCCCCCATACATAGGGAATTCGCATAAAATCTCTCCTAGGCTTTCCTGGGGAGGGAGTATCAGAGTGAGCCTGCATAAAGACTAGGGGAAAACTAGAGACACCTGACCTTCAATCCCCCTCCCCATCTGTAGCCAAAACAAAACCTGTCTAGCTAGCACTGGGGGAGGGGCAAGCAGGAAAAATCAAAAGGATAGAGTGCCTGGGATCCCAATTGCCAACTGTGGGACCCTGGAGATCCAGGCTGACTGATTCGTGAGGCCTGCCCCACGGCTACAGAAGGTGTGGCGCCGCAGAAAAGCGATTAATTAGCAAGCAGGGAGAGACGTGGCTGCCATTAGGTGGAATCCCGCCAGCCAAGCCCGCAGACTCCTGGGCTGAGTACGGGATTTCAGACGGGGAAGGAAGCGGTACAGTCCCATCCCCCACAGCTGACACTCCACCAAGGCAATCAGCGGCCACCATCTTGGAAAGCTGAAGTATCCATCGCCACTCTCTGACAGATTGCAACAACAAAATAGGTGTGTGGCACTCAGCCCATCCCCCATACATCAGGAATTCACATAAAATCTCTCCTAGGCTTTCCGGGGGAGGGAGTATCAGAGTGAGCCTTCATAAAGGAAGGAAGTGGTACAGTTCTATCCCCCACAACGGAAACAAAGCAATAGAGTGCCGGGGTTCCCAATAGTCACCCTCCACACCCAACAAACGGCAGGCCCAGAGTACAGTTTGAACTGCCGAGAACCATCACTCAGGGGAAATCTGGTCTAGCAGGAGAAACAAAGACCAGCAGGAGAAACCAGGAGACTAGAGGCAAGGCCCTCGCGACTGGGCGGCTGGAAACCGCAGGCCCGCCGGCGACAGTTCACCCACTGCCCGCGTAACTGGGCGGTAGGAAAACACCCGCCCGCAGGGGACCGATAACCTGCCAGCGGCCTGTGATACTGGGGGCTGGAGACCACCTGCCTGCTGCGACTGGGAGCTGAAACAAAACAGAGACAGTTCAGTCACACAGGTGAAAAGGTATGACTGTATACATAAGAGCATCAAGGTAGAGAGAGAAGGCACAATAGTCTTTTCTGCAATATAACTAGAGTAGAAATAGTGTGAGGAAAATTCTTGTCCCCAAGGAGACCAAGTTCCATGAAAGGGAGACTTCCAGGCAGGCCCTCTCTCTGCATTTTGAATTATTATAGAGACTACATTTCCCAAGTCAGATTGAGAGAAATAACTGGGAATCAATGGTCATTTCTATGGCCTGGCTATAAATAACCAATATTTGTTTTAAATAGTAACAGTGAAAGAGAGAGACCAAGCTGGAGATGGCAATGTCTTTTGTAAACTCATCTAAGTAATCACACGTCATCATTGTTCACAAATAATTAAACTCAGAATTTTTCGGGTTCTCCAGAGAAACAGAAGCTATAGAATTTGTTCATTTGAAAAAAATTGGCTCACATAATTTGGAGTTGGGCCAGCCCCACAATCTGCAGGATTAGTCAGCAAATGGGAGACCAGATAGTCAATTATGTACCCCAGAACATATGTGAAAGCTGAGAACTGGAGGAGCCAGTGCAATGTCACAGTTCAGTCTGAAGGCCAACAGGCTCTAGACCCAGAAAGAACTGATGTTTCAGTTCAAATTAAAAAAAAAATGAAAAACACCAATGTCCCAACTTGAAGACAGCCTGCCAGGATGAATTTTCTTTCACTCATGGGGAGGTCAACCCTTTGGTTTTATTCTGGCCTTCAACTGATTGGACAAGAACCACACATCTTGGAGAGAGTCCTGTTTCACTCAATATACCCTTGAAATGTTAATCAAAAATGTAATTCAAAAATCATCCTCACACGCACCCAGAATGTTTCACCAAATATCTGGGCTTCTATTAGCCCATGCAAGTGGGCCCCTAAAATCAACTGTCAACCCTCTCCTTCTCTATCATTACATCAGCATGGACTGATAACAACTCTACTCTCCTACAAAGGTATTTATGCACCCATCCTCTCCCATGTCAACGTGTGAGTTCTCAGAGGCCTTGTCACTCTGCCTGTGGTTACCTAGAAACCCCCCCCCCAAACCTTAGTTGTCCTTCCTACCACTACACACAACAAGAAAGCCCTACTGGGTTTTGCTGAGATGTTTAAAGATTTTAAATAGTAGGAAACATTATGCTTTCCCTTCCAGAATGTTCTGTGTCAAGAACCCTTAGCCAACATTCAGACATTTACCGTCTGTTATCAGTGATCAACTTGAACATCACATCTACAGGGCCAAGTTCATGCCTCCCAGTAGTGCCAGAACTCTTCACCATCATGAGCTCAATTAAAGTACTTTCTTTATACTATCCTCAGAGAGTGGACATAATTATGCTTTCTGAGGCTACACTGGCCCAAAATAACATTTCATACTGGACCTTGAGTTCCATTTTTCCTTTTTTTTTTTTTTTTAAGAGAGAGATAGATAGAGAGAGAGAAAGAATTTTAATATTTATTTTTTTAGTTATCGGTGGACATCTTTGTATGTGGTGCTGAGAAACGAACTTGGGCCACACGCATGCCAGGAGAGCACACTACCACTTGAGCCACATCCCCAGCCCCCATTTTTTCTTAATATGATTTATTTGGATAACAATTTATTTTTAAGGGAAAATAAAGAAATTGTTATTTTTTTTATTTTCCAATGTTATTGATGAAGATTCTGATGTGAATCTTCTCCATTTTTCTTGTACGTAAACCTGCTTTTTAAAAAAGCTCTGAAATTTTATAGGTTTATTTATTTTATTTTACCAGGGAAATAACTAGAATCCATGTAAAGATTTGCCTTGAGTCAATGAGATTGTTGAGGTCAGGTGTCTCTTGCACAGGTTCTTCAATGACCCCCTTGTCCATCGGACCCTCTCTCTACGTCAGACTCCTGTTCCTTATAGGTGGCATCTAGAAACTGGCATCTCTTGTCTTTCTGTTGATAATTCCCACTGGATCTTTCTTGCTCTGCTTTGTGAGAGTTTTGATCCATTTCTCTTTCAACCCAGAGATTTGGGCTTCATTCATTCCTCTGCCAAAGTCTTCAAACACAGAATTCATGTGTTTAGGGCTCATAAAATCTTTTTGTAATATAAACTCATCTCCTCTTGTTCTTACTCAAGTTTGCAAACTGTCCCTTCTGTTTTTCCTGAAGAGATACAACAAATCTTCATTTCTCTCCCATAACCTTCATCCTTCAATGCTAAATCTACCCAGTGCCATTGAAATTGCTTTGCCTGCCCAAAGCAGTAAGGTGCCTATAGAAGAGGGCGTGAAGAGCCCCAGCTGGGTGACCAACCAGGAGCGGTCAAGGGAAGTGCTAAGCATTCTTTCTGCCTTTGCTGCTGCTTTGGGAGGCAGAAGGGCGAGTCACTCCTGGCAGCAGGAGGATCCTTGCAAGTGCCTCTGCAGTGCCACAGCCCACGTGAAATCTTTGGGGAAAATTTAGGGCCAGCCTCTTCCCCTATATCCTTGGAGGACATTACCAGGTGCTACTTTCTTCTTCTTTTTTTAAATTCCTTTTGAAAATATGTTTCTTGATTCTTTTTAGTTATACATAACAATAGGACTTATTTTGAAATTATGATAAAAGCAAGGAATAGGTTTTGTTGTAATTCAGTCCTCTGTACTTTGCCTTTCCCTCCTGCCTCGCTCTCAGATTTCCTTCCCTCTACTAATCTTTTTTTGCTATTTATAGATTTCTTAAATCAGTGTGTTGTGGATATCCAAGGGTGATGAGATTCGTTGTGGTATATTTATATGTGAACATAAAGTAAGTCAATTCAGATTCATTCTGCTGTCTTTTCTTATCCCATATTGCACCCTTCCCTCATTCCCCTTGTCTACTCCACTAATTTTTCTTCTATTATTTTTTTTATCTACCCTCTTCCATCGTGATTTAGCTTCCGCATATCAGAGAAAACAGTTGACTTTAGACTTTTTAGGACTTGCTTATTTCATTTAGCATGGTAGTCTCCTGTTCCATCCATTTACCAGTATATGCCATGATTTCATTCATCTGTATAGCTGAGTAATATTCAATTATGTATGTGTGTGTGTGTGTGTGTGTGTGTGTGTATACCACATTTTCTTTATCTCTCTGTTGGAGGGCATCTTGATTGTTCTACAGCTTGGCTACTGTGAATTATGTTTCTATAAACATTGATGTGGCTGTGTCCTTGTAGTATGGTGATTTTAAATCCTTTGGGTATTCACCAAAGAATGGGATCACTGGGTAATATAGTGGTTCTATTCCTAGTTTTTTTAGAAATTTTCATACGGCTTTGCTGAGTAGTTTCACCAATCTTTAGTCACACCAGTAATGGATGAGTATGCCCTGTTCCCCACACTCTCACCTACATTTATTGCTACTTGAATTCTTGATAACTGCCATTCTGGACATCTTCTTCTAAGTGGACCCTGGGTGTTCCATTTTATTATGAACAGAAATAAAATGTACCATTTGGGGACAGCTTCACAGGGAAGCGACCATTCTACTCTTCAAAGTGCCAGTATTTGGAGGGATTTGATAAATTTAGCCTTTGGTTGGAAAATCTCGTAAGCTTCAGTTTTCCACATTTTCCCAGAATACTTTAGCTTCTGAAGAAACAGCCTCTGCAGTTCCAGGACCCAGAAGCCATCCCATGAATTAGTATGATTGAGTGTGATTCTCTCTAATTTGTATCGAGCTCCTGCAGGGCTCTGATTACATGAGGAAGGAAAATGTCACTGAAGAAGAGGGTCATTCTGGAAAACCAGGGACCACGGGAGAAGGAAAAGCTCTCCTCCAGGATTCTGCAGGAGAGAGAGGTCTTCTAATCACTCCCAACCATGTTAGATTACAGGGTATGCCATCCCAGAACAGGATGTGTTTCAAAAAGCAGAAGAGATCTGTGATGTCATGCTCCAGGATTCATGGGGTGAATAATAGTGTTTTGGTGTCATTTTTCTGATGTTCACAAACAAGTAAAATAGAGAGTCCATTTATAGCTTAGCCAAAATAAACTACATTTCCCCCAGAATATACTGTTGACTCTGTTCATCTTATTATTATCCCACTAGAAGGGTTTTCTGTGATTCTAAATTAAGTGAATTGCATTGTACCATTCTCTGTCTTTTTAGCCAACCATCAATCCTCTCCCAGAGGAGGGAATGTTTTGTGGCATGTGCCACACCAACACTTTGCACATTATCACAATACTTGAAGAATGGAGGCAGACAGAGCCAGGCTGTTCATAAAGTGTGAAATGTGTTCTGAGCCCTCCCCAAGCAGTCAGCTTGCTATGAAGGTCTGTGTCCACTTATTCTTCTGCCTATGCAAATTGATGGTCATTGAGAAACTTGAAGCCACTTAGAAGCCCCTGTGGGGCATTCAAGAAGCTGACCACAAGGTGTGTGTTTTTAACCATGCCTCAGGGGAGCTATAGGCCACAGGTTCACATGCTAACCTTAAACTAGGCACAATGGTGCACACTTGTAATTCCAGTGACTCAGAGGCTGAGCCAGGAGGATCATAAGTCTGAGGTCAGCCTCAGCAACTTGGTGAGATCCTGTCTTAAAATGAAAAATAAAAAGTGGTAGGGATGTAGCTCAGTGTTAGAGTACCCCTGGGTTCAATCCCTATGTGCTGCAGGGGTTAAGACTCTGGGAAAAAGATTTGGGTCCCTGGCATTTGGAAGAAGATACAAGGAACAGTTGGGGTGGTAGTCCTGCTTTATTTGAGGGTGACAACAGCCCCCTGAGTCTAATATACCTTTTCAGGTGTATGCCAAACAAACGAGGACCAATGCCAAGGGTTTGTATAAATCAGTGCATGCTCACAGGCAGATATTTATGACCTTGAGTCCAGATGCTGAATCAGGGTGTGTATGACTTGACTCCATACCTGCCTGGATTTCTCAGTGAGGGAGCCTAACCATAACCATCTTGGGCCTGCCCCATACCCCGGCACTGCAAAATAAATAAGCAAACATTCCCATGTTATGAACATAAGTAGAGTCACGACTATAAATATCCTGTCATGAATTGGGATGCTTCTCTCACCTGCTGCTGTCTGTGCATGCAAAGCTCTCAAATTTCATGAAGAATGCATTCCAGGTGGTTTTTTTGGAAGATTTTACCTCTCTGGGAAGTAAGAGCTTTTCCAGTACCTCACTCTGACCCAGGTGTTCAAAAGTCCACCGGGCAGTTCCATGTACTACTTCAAAACTTGGCATGCTTAGTTTGACTGTTTGACAGAGATAAATAAGCTTGCCCTGCCTTTGCCTGCTGTAGTCCAGGGAATGGTGGTGTCCACCAATGTCTGTTGGTGCACTCAAGTGGCACATGCACTGCAGATTCACCTTTGCACCTGTGTGTGCACAGTCAAGAAGTGTGTGCAGATCCAGAGGTAAGTGGATGTCCTTCAAGTGGGAACCACAGTGTGACTGGTATTATCTCTGGGAACATTTTTGTATTTGCACAAAAGAGAAGGAAAAAGAAAGAGGAACTAGCAAGAACATCACTTACTGGACAACTCAGCTAAGGGGACTTGGGTGAGCCCATGCTTTTCCAGCAGGCTCTCTACACCAGTCACTTTCTGATTCTGGTGAAGGAACACAGGATGGAGTGGTTTCTGAGTGAATTAATGAAGTAAGGGAGCTAATGCTCAGTTAAACTGCATTTGGCCTTAGTGGGCCTCCAAATTTGAGCCATGGGCCAATGGGAGGATCTGCTACCTAATTAGTATGTCAATTAACTGAAAGCCTGACTTAGGATTATCAAGAGGTCCTGACTTTGACTTTGGTGGTTCAACTTCTCTTGGCCGAGGCATGATATAAGAACTGTTGGGTGTCTTGTCTGTCCATATGATTTGGGAGTTGGATTAAGCCAGTATATCCCACTAGGTAGCAGTCTACAGGCCCTTCCACATGGCAGGAACCTCAGAGAGGGTCACCTACACCAATGCCCTGGGCTTTCTATACCAATCTAAGTTCTCCCTGAAGACTATCAATAGGAAATCTCTAACTCCACAGAAAAGGATAGGTTCCCTCTACTCTGACAACCAGAAGTCAACACAGGAGAGATCTACAACCAAATGTGTGTGTGTGTGTGTGTGTGTGTGTGTGTGTGTGTGCGCATGCATGTGCATGGTGTATAAAGTTGGGGGGTAATCTTTCATGTGAAGCATGAAATTAGTTCTGCAGAGGACACCATCTGGGCATCTAATCCAATTCTGACACTATCTACCTGAAGATAGCATCAGACGCTGCAGGTTTGAGTGCTCAGTCCCCAAGACTCCCACCCTCCACTTCAGACATCAGTCCCAAATCCCTACCTGTGATGCATACTGTAAATTGGGGTTCCCAAAGTCCTCTTCTCAGTTCAATTAATTTGCTAGAGAAGCTCATGAAACTAGGAAAACACTTCCTTACATTTACCACTATAAAGGATGTTGATGAACATAAAGTATATTGATGAACATCAGGTGAGGAGATGCCTAGGGCAAGAAACAGGAAGAGGAAGAGCCCCTGTCCCACCTGAGAGCTATTGTCCCCCAAAACCTGAATGCACGTATGGAACTTTCATTACACAGACATAATTAATTTTATCATTGGCCACTGATATAATTTCTTAGGACTACCTTCATTCTGAAGCCACCTACAGACTCTTGGTCACTGGTCAAATCATTATAAAATAAAAAGACACATCACTTTGAAGATTCCCAGGCATTTGAAAGAATGGGTTGTAGAACATGACATGTCCTCAATTTAATTACAAAGGCCAGAGGATGAAAGGGGAAGAGATAAGGGGAATTAATGAGTTAGAGACTCAGGCCCAGCCAAGCTGGATAAAACCTTGACTTAAAGCCTCAGGTGGCCACCCAGCCACCAGGTACCACCAGGTGCCACCAGTGTCCTGCTGACAGAGGAAGTGTCCAGACCATTAACCCCAACCAATCCAGAAGCACCAGAACTTCATACAACACTGTGCTCCTGTCCAGAGCCACGTTGCATTATCATGCCCATCTTACCTGTATCCATCACAGGTTTAACATGGACGATTATGTCCCCCCCCACTGCTATTTTCATTATAAAAGTGCTCTGGGTGGCCTTGGTTCAGGCCACCCAGTGACCTGCTCATTTTATGATAAGCACTTGTGGTGGCTCAATAAACCCTCTAATTTCTGGGAAGCCTCACTCTTAACAATTTGTGTCAAAAAAAAAAAACAGTGCTTCTACCATTATGTAATAAATGCAGGGGGTGGGGAGTTGATCACCTGCCCCTCCAGCCATGCACTATCTGATTCCATTTTGGTCTGCAGAAGGCTTTGCAGCATTAGCCTAAACAGTGACCTAAGAATCAGAAAAATGGCCAGCTGGTCATGGAGTTATTAACACAGAGGATTCTCTTCTCTAATCTAAAGTGACCCTCCTGCCCCTCCCTTGCTCTCCTGCTGTGTGATTTGCTCAGGACAGAGTATCATATGTGCAACTGGCTCTGTAGGGGCACATGGACACTTGTCTTCTCTCTATGGCATGAAGAAAACCCAGCCCTGAGGCCATATCCCCACAAACCCATGTCTCATACAAATCCGTGCTGGAAATCAAGCTGCCTTCCCCATCATGGGAAGCTCAAGAAAATTACAAAAAGAGTAATTTAAGGATTATTAAAATGTTTGCATAGGAAATCAAATGTTCTGTTCCTATCAAGCCACTGATATCCCCAGACTGCACTGAAGGAATAACTCTGATATTTCCACATCACCTAGAAGCTGGTCTGACCTGTCCTCATGTGAGGTTGGTAAAATTATTTTTATTCTGACCACTTTGTTATAACAGCTCACTGTCTCTTTTAAAGAAAAATGTATTCTGGATATCTTTTTCTTTTCTTTCTTTCTTTTCTTTTGGTACCAGAGATTGAACTCAGGAGCTCTCAACCACTGAGCCACATCCCCATCCATATTTTTTTTAGAGACTGGGTCTCACTGAGTTGCTTAGCACCTCACAAACCTATCTTTGAACTCACAATTTTTCTGCCTCAGTCTCCCAAGCTGCTGGCATTACAGGCATACACCACTATATCTAGCTCTTCTGGATATCTTTTGGTAACTTATATTCATTAAAGGCACAACTCCCTAGTGAGATATTTAGCGTCCTCCTTTTCAGATTAATGCTGATGATGATTATAGCTGAAGAGAGGCTGCAAGCAAGATTTGCCTGCAGTGATGCCCACAGGCATCCTGATATTGGCATTCCTGGTTTTCTTCCCTATCAAACTGCGAACTAGTAGCCCTGCCAGGTTGAAGATTTGTTTCCTCCCATTACCACTCTCAGCCTCAATCTCAGGATGGAGGGGGCTTTAAGCAAGCAGCAGTTATGCCTCTGAAGAAGTTTAAAAAATGGAAGAGATCCTCCAGGCATGGAGGAGAAAGGCTGGTGGCTAGAGGCCCATCCAGGATGCTAGTGTACCTCAGTGAGTCTTACAAGTCTTCTCGTCTTGTAGCTTTACCTGAAAAGTTCAGAAGATGGAGATCTTAAAGCCACATGACTGACTGTTTTATAGCTAGAAATGATGCCAACCACAGCAAGATAACAGAGTGGGTGGCAGAGGGCTGCATATGACACAGGGGGCCCTTCTGATGATCCAGAAGTACAGGAATGAAAGAAATCTTTCAATTTAGATGAAAAGCCAGACAGCAGAAGAGGTAGAAGACATTATCTAATAAACTAAGGGGGTGGAGGAGGCCTGTCAGAATGCTCCCTGCTCCTCCTTAGCATTTCAGCTGCTCTCTCTGTAAGTGGAAATAAAAGCCCTCTGAGAAGGCAATGATTTGCTTAGAAAACAAATAAAGATGTTGTGTCCACCAAAAACTGAAAAATAAATATTAAAAAATTATCTTTCTCTTTAAAAGAAAGAAAGAAAGAAAAGAAAAGAAAGGAAAAAAGAAAGAAAGAAAGAAAGAAAGAAAGAAAGAAAGAAAGAAAGAAAGAAAGAAAGAAAGAAAGAAAGAAAGAAAGAAAACATCTTACAATTATTGACACTATCATTACATCTTGGCAGTGCCCATGTATTATTGCCTCCCCTGTGTGTTTGCCGTGAGAAGAGTCTCATTGATCAGGAGGGAAAATAAAAGTCCCAGGACAACGTGCTTCTAAATTAAAAACAGAGGATCCACCATCTACAAAAGAGGAGCTAATCCTGTAAGTAAAAGGAGGGACTGAGGGACTCCCAGCAGCTGCTGAAGCCCTTTTTTCGCTTCAGGGAACTCCCGCCTTCCTTCCTTGCACTCTAAAGATTATGCTACATCTATCTACTTATCTGAATGGGTTTTTGAAGCATTGCACAATCTTGCAGTTAAAAGTTGGGTTTACATAATTGTTTAGTTTATGATTTCAGATAATTCATGCCAGAGAACTTAAATACTTAGGATGAAAAACTAAAGAACTCTCTCTACTTCCAAGTTGGCAAGTAACTACCAATCATTCAGTTTTTTTCACCAATTTTTGAATTGAGTAGTCGTGGAAGATTTTACTGTGTGTATCAATGCATTAATTTGGACAAGGATTGTAAATCATAGTATCGTATCTGTTGACAAAACAAGATGTAAAGATACAAAATTTTGTGAATTATGTTTTAAACGTGTATCACAATTTTCAACATTCAAACCTAAAAATTATGACTTATGGTTAAAATGCCTTATACATGAGATGTCTGCTTAAAATAACAATTTCCCCTGCTCCTGCCAGACCTCAATCAAAACTTACATTAAACTACAAATGAAAGAAGCCTACAAGCTCAGTAGGAGACTGATCTGAGGCCTAAGAAAGAAAAAAAAAAGTAAATTGTATGGTATTTTCTAATTACTGGACAGTCATTTTTTCTAGGACTCTTGCTTTTTCTTAGATTCTGTATTTTTTGAGCTCATAATTTTGATCCTACAGACTTAGGTTAATGTTTTTCTGATCAGTTCTATTTTTAATCAACTGTGAAGTTGTTTGTAAAACATTGCAATGGAGATTTCACCTGCGAAAAGCTACAAGGCCTTTACTATTGTGTTATGTGTGAACACTTGTGTTATGTGTTGTATGTCTATAGGTCCGTATGTACATATATCATATTTATGATATACAAATTAACATATATAAAGAGCGCTCATAAAATTTTAAAAAATGGATCCAAAGATCTTTAATTCATATAATTAAAATGGTTCAATTTAAATTGGATAAAGAGATAAAAATAAATGTCTTTAAATTTTAGCTTACAAATTTTTCTAGGTGTTCAAAAAAACTAATAAAATATTAATGTCTATAAAATGTCTAATATGCCTTAGTTCTAGAACTTTTCCTTCAACAACAACAACAAAAATTGGCTAACATTATTCAATATACTTGTCTAATATTTTGATAAAATAAGTAAAGTAAATTTGTTATAGGATTACTCATTCATGAGTACTTTTGTTAGATATCTGATTGATTTACTAAGGTCTGTATAAGTATGTTTTTACAATCAGTCATGTGTTAAAAAGACAAAAATTTCTTAAAACATGTTTACCCATAACATTGTATTTATTAAATTTTATTTTTTTTTCTAAAACAAGTAACCATAAAAATTAAACAACTGGTTAAATAAAAACTGTTATTTTAAAACCTTGTACTGTCATTTCTTTAAAATCTAAACTTGGTTAATATAAAAACATCAGTGTAATTGTAATACTATTAATGTGCTCATATCTTCCATGTATACAAGTCTGTAAAGTAAAAACTTTAAAAGAGCATTATGTCAAGCTGGTGTTGTAAAGTTGTATGGTACTTTTAAGCCAAAAAATATATTGGGGATTTATTTACCTGTTATCAATAATATATGTAAAGTTTTATATTACTTTTTACATTGGGAAACAATTTAAATGTATTTTTAAGTTGATGAGAGTCTAATCTATGTAAAGGTTAATGTTAAAAAACACAAAATATTTTGCTACGTTTCCACAAATAATCAAAAATTTTCAGCCTTTTTTTGATTCATGATTTAAATATAATATTATATGGTGTTAGCTAATGTTCATGTGACCTCAAACAATTTATGTACACTTTGTTAAATGATATTTAAAAGACAATAATCAGATTTAAAACTAAAACACTTAAGATTTATAAAAAGCCTTGCCTTATCTGAGATAAGGCTCTGTGTCCCATCTTGCTACACAAAAAATGACTACAAAAACAGTAGGCCAGATATTAGTTCATTTAAAGTTATGTTTAAAATTTTTTTTCTGTCACAATTACTAGGATCTCAAACAAGGGGTATAATTTATAACTCAGCCAAAATTCAAGGTATCTATTACACAAACTAAATATGTTTTCAATCTTATTAATTTTATTTTGTATTTTTCTTATAAATGGTCTAAAGATTGCCTGTAATGTTTTACAGAGGTACTACTTTAAAAACACACAACCTGGGTTAATTTAAGATAATAAGCCATCACCTACAAGACAGATAGGATAATAAAGACCAAAATTAATAAAAAGATATATAAGTATAAAGTTATAGACATTAAAGCTCAATAATCTTAATATAAGGCTGTTAAAATTTATTTACTAGATATTTAAGATAAAAAATTTAATTAAAATTAAATCAAAAGGGCCAAAAAAACACCAATATTTTGCCCTTGTCCTCTAAATCTAAATCCAGGAAACAGGAAAATTCTCTAAATAGCTTTACAACTCTGGTACACATAACCTCCCAATCAGAAAAATTAATGAGACCACTGGAGAACAAAAAGCCAATCAGTGCATTTACTATAAAGAGGAGTGTCATCAAAAAAGGGAGACTTCCTTGATGCTTCCGAGGGAAGCCACATGGTCAACGAGACCTAGACCCATCCTAGTACCAATGACACTAACAAAACTAAAAATCTACTCTCAAGTTTCCCCAGGAATGACTCCCATAAAAATTCAATTGACTATTAATAATAGATAAAAACAAAAGTCAGTTTGACTGCTTCATCTTAAACACTCAGTAAAGACAGTTAAAACGAGAATACAGCCATTCCTAAACATTTTTAATAATAATAATAATAATAATTTAATGTATATACCTTATGTTAGCCTGAGATAAGTAAAATAAGTAAGACTGGAGGCTACAAAAAAAAAAAAGATTCTCAGACAGAAATGTCTGATAACTCTAAAAAGAGACTATCAAGAGGAGATGCCAGAGACAAAAGTTTTTAGTTTAAGGCCTACAGATATTCTTAACCTTCACAGGTAGGCTTGGTGTTGTCTAGTATGATTATCTAGCCCTAAGTAACAAAATTAAAGGTTTCTCTATTAGACACAGAGGTCATTCAATTTTACCAAAACCACTTAGTAAAAAAATGCTGCCACTAATTTTGCCTCCAAAATGTTTGCCTTTCTATCTATTGATCCCCCAACTTTACATTCTCAATTTCACCTTAACGCTACTTCTTTAGCTCATCATTGTAAAATTTCTCATAAAGTAACTTCTCAAATTTTTCAGAATTGTTCCCTCGGCTCTACACAGATACTCTCCTAATTTTTACCTTAATCCTAGAGGCCTTTTACCATGTCATTTATGACAAATAGATGTTACTCATTATCTTTCTTTTTACAAATTAACATATGTTCATGTGTCTATAGATACTTACTCTCATTTCATTTATGCTTCTCCTCATTCAGGAAAAAAGGTCAAAGATGTAATTGCTCACTGTATGAAAGCTTTTTCTATTATGGGTCTCCCTAAACATATTTAAAAAGATAATGGAACAACATATACTGGTACATCATTTACAAGATTTATTCACACTTATGATGTAAAACATATGACAGGTATTCCCTGTAACCCTCAAGGACAAGGTATAGTAAAACAAGCTCATTAAACTCTTAAAACATATCTGCCAAAAACTCACCGAGGAGTAGCAGCAGTCCCTGCTCTCATCTAGCACATGTATTATTTATTTTAAAATTTTTAACTCTAGACCCAGCTGGCTTTTCTAAAACTACATCATGAATGCTTTTACCTATTTGGTTTGTTTTATATTTTATAGATGCTGTCCCTAACCTTTTTTTCTCCTTTTTGGAGCTGTGGAAGTTTCCTCTTTCAATCATACCAATGTATAGCTGAGATTGGCTCAATTGGCAGGGACTGATAATATCTGTCTAAAACAATATATCCATCTTGGAGCAGTATTGGGTTCCTGTTTATTCCCTGTGTGTCATTCAGCAGAAGAAATAAAAAATATGACCTTTTTCTCCAATTTTGATACAACTATTACTTATGCTGATTATTCTAATTGGGGCACCCCTTCTTATCGCTTACCCTGCAATGCAGTTCAAGTTATAATCACTACTGTTATTGTAACAGATAAAGACACTTGCACTGAGTTTCATAATTGTGCAACTAAATGTAGATCTATGGGGCCTTCTTTTGCATGTAATAATTCTTTTGCAGTTCCTTCAAGTTATGGACATGTGCCACTTCCAAGAGGCTGGTTTATTTTTTCCTGTGGAACTTATACATTCAACTACATACCAACAAATATGACTCATGGAACACGTGGCTGTCTTAGTCCTCTCACAGTTTTCCTTTCCTCCATTGATGATTTGCTTCATGAAGATCCTTCTCGTCGCTTGTCAGGATCCCTGGATTGGCGGTAGGAGCTTATAAGACAGCTATGAAATTGGCATGTGTAATGGAAAAAAAAATCAAATTGTACATCTACTGCTCTAGCCTTGTTGAATGAAGAACAGCAGGTTTTACGACAAGGGATTTTGGATAATAGAGCTGCTAAAGATTATTTACTATTGTTACAACATACAAATGTATTCAAGTAAAAAATATGTGTTGCTTAAATCTGACAGATAACAGTATTCCTATTGATACAGAAATTTATCATTTGAAAGAAATGATTGATAATATTAGACAATATGAAGGAAATGAAAACTTATTTTCATGGTTAACATCTTGGCTTCCTGGTTAAAAGAATTATTGATTTGTGTGATTTTGATACTTGGCATGTCTATGCTTGTTTGTATCATTGGTCATAGTATGATCACTTGTCTCTTATCTCATCCTGCTGTGGTGATTTCATATGCCCCCTGACGGTTTGGATGACTGTTGCCAATGACAGGTAAGATGAATCACTGCACATATCAACCTAAGACATAGGCTTTCATTTTTCATCAGTGAAAGTCCTCCATGACGGGTAAGACTTTTGCAGCATGGTTCACAACCTAAGACAGGTGTAATCGCCATCATTGTTATATATATTTGTGCTTGCCAAGAAATTAACTAACAAACAAGTCAGATAATAAGAAGTATGTAGCACTATGACAATGAACAAAGTTATTCTGAGAATGTTTATACATGCTTGAAAAGATTAAGATGCCTAGAGGATGTGTTTCTTTTTTGCTGTATAAAAGAAGCAGGGAAAAAATAAAGGTGCTGCTCATTTTTGACTAGATGTTTGTGTGTGCGTGTGTCTTTCTTTATGCATCTCTGCTCTACCAGGGATTACAGATTGTCAGCGGGTTCTGACAGCTGCCTGATTTCTCCAGAAGGGGGCCGTGCTGGGCTCCAGGGAAAGACAGTGTTTGCACAAGGCCTTGGGAAGAGGACATGGTACCATAGTATTTTCCCTCTGTGGCTCCAAGAGCAGCCTGAATTTATTAGCAAAACCAGAGAGGAGCCTCAGGGGAGCTGTGCCCATTCCTCCCCATGCACCCCGAGCTCAAGGACATTCACAGGCTGAGAATCATCAGAATGCAGGTGTCATCCACAAAAAACAGCTGACCAATCACCAGATGCAGCCACAACAGGACACCAAGACAGGTGTAAGAATGACTTCCTAAATGCCTATTTCACACCATTTGCTTCCTATTCTAGACAAACAGTCATGCTGGGCTTGGTCAGGAAGGTAAAAGTAATCAAGAAACACCCTGTTGCCAGGGTATGCACCGGATACTCTGAACAGATCCACATCTGTAATTCTGCAGGTTCCCAATAAAGAGAAGGCAAGAGGATGACTTAATTTGTCACCCTTGTGTGGCTTCCTGTGACACAGTTCAAGCAGTAGTGCTGCAGGGCTCAGACAAAGTGGGGAGCTCCTGAGGGGCTCTAGCTGATTTGGGGAGCCTGGGCATTCGCTCATGTTCAGATGAGATAAAGATAACTCAAAAGACAATTTCAGACCTGAGAGGAATTCAGTAACCTTCCCTTGGCTGTCTTGCTACATTCTCTACATATCATCAATCATCATCTGTGCTGGATTGATTCTTCCAGAAACAAGTCTTAAAATAACATCCAAGTTCAAGCAGCAGATTTGGGAGTTTATCCAAGAAGCCCTGTGTGGGGTGAGTATAGGAAGGGCAGCCATAAATCTAGTTGCCCTTGTGGTCAAACAGAGAGGGACCCCGCTTGAAACACTTGAGTTTCAGTGTGCAAGAAACAGGGCAGGTAGCAGGGCATGGGGACATATAGGCCATTTCCATGGTGGCTGGTGGAAGGCACTGGCTGCAGGTAGGGCATTCATTCTCTCCACATTCCAGTCTGAATGGTTGGACAAATCAGATACCAGAGGCCAGAAAGAACCCAGCCAAGAGATGTAGGTGCTGGAGTTTGACAGTAAGGAGGCTGGCATGCACAAGGCACCTCAAGCTCCAGCACCCAAGATATTATTAGCAAGAGGTACTTTTTAAAGGTTTAGATGTGTGCCCTACATCTTGAGAAACAGGAACAAAAACCTAGATTGGAGTCAGAGGTTGTTTTCAAGATCCATTTAAAAAGTCACTTCTATTCATGCTCAAAATCCCAGCCATGTACATCTTAAACTTGGTAAGTACTTGGATGATCCTCCTGGGTAATGACACATGCCCAGGAACATTTAGGAATTTTAATCAGAGACAATAAGTTATTTCACTGTTAGAAAAAAATGTGCTATGTCATTATTCACCTCCATTCAGGTTAGATTGCATTATGATGACCCTGTAAGTTGTATTAGACCACTGGTATGAACCATCTACAAATGTTTCTTACAGTGTGATCCTAACTTTCTCTCAAAAAGTAGGATCTACATTATGTCCTCTTGTGAGCTGAACTGTGCTCCAAGGACCAAATATATACATTGAAAGTCTAACCCTGAAGACCTCAGAATGGGACTGTATTTGAAGTTGGGTCTTTAAATGAAGGTTAAGAATCCTTAATCTGGTATAACCAGTGTCCTTATAAGAGGAAATTAGGACACAGATACACATGGAGGGTTGACAGGGAGAAGATAGTTGTCTACAAACCAAGAAGAGAGGTCTTAGAAAGAACCACCCCTGTTCGCTGTTTAATCTCCAGAACTGTGAAAAAATTAGTTTTTTTTTTTGTTTAAGTCACCTGTTATATGGCACTTAGCAGCACTGGAAAACTACTATGCCTCCCCTTAAGCCTGAGCAGAACTTTATAACCAATTACCTAAACCAGCAGAATGCAACTTCCAAAGATAGCTGGGGAAAAATTTCATAGTTTCTCCTGGTTTGCCATCTCTCCTGGATACTTGCAGCCAGAACTTGGCTGCCATGCTAAGGAAGCCCAAGCTAGCCAACAGGGAGAGATGGCATGTACAAGAACCGAGCCCTCAGACACCAGCCAGATCCAATCACCGGACATATGCGTGAGTGAGGCTACAGGAGATCCCAGTCCCTTCTTCAGTGTCTTTTAGTTGATGTTCCTCTGAATTCCAAACTCACCATATCCATGAACATAAATAAACAGTTGTTGCATGCTGCTGTGTCTTTAGGTGATTAGTTATGCAATTCATTGTAACCAGAGCAGTCCTCAATAGGAAATAGTACAATTTTCAACTTGCTAATGAGATAACCAAAATGAGAAGCTCAAGGTCTTCCAAGGTCACAGCGCTTGAAATGGTAAAAAAAAAGTAATTTCACCATAAAGATTTGTTATCAAATGCAAATCACAAGGAAGATAATATATTAAGCCATCAGGGACATAAAGATATCCCTGGGGGAGGCCTCTTTGCATCTGTGCCTACAGTGACCACATGTCATGGGCATTTTTGTCCAAGTTCTTTGTAAATAAATTATGGATAAATTACAAGAAATGACATATTTATTTAAAATTTCAAGAGGTAGTACATCATTTTCCCCACAAAGAGATGGCAACAATTCACTCTGCCCTCAGCTCGTGTAAATACTTGAGCAACAATATGGGACATATGTGTTTTTCCTTTCCAATAATTGCAAAGCTTTCAGATCTGATGCAATTATCTTTAAAATATTATATAGTATACTTAATAAGAAAATGTTGATTGTAACTTCAAAACCTGCTTTATCTCCTCATACCATGGAAGGCTAGGAAAACAGCAATTATGCCAACTTCCTTTTTCTTCTATTTTTCTCTTCATCTCCAAATTCTTGCTAACTACACAATTAAAGTCAGTCCTCTGTATCCATGAGCTCTGCATTTGAGTATTTGACCAACTCAGATTGAAATATTTTGAAAAGTAATTTTCATTTATACTGAATATGTGCAGACTTTTTCTTATCACTATTCCCCAGAAAATGTGGGGTAACAGCTATTATAGAGCACTTACATTATATTGTGCACCACAAGTAATCTAGAGATGATTTAAAGTGTGCAAAAGGATGTGCAAATGTTTAAAATTGTTTGCAATTTTTTAATCATTTTAATTGTACAAATTTATGGGGTATGGTATGATAATTGGCAATATATGTATAATGTGAAGTGATCAAATCAGGGAAATTACATTTTTTTTCCTTGTCATTGCTTTATGTTTGGAGCTTTTGAGCTCCTCTTTTGTAGTTATCTGTCAAGTGCATATCATGCACTTTTGTAAATCCATGGATTCTTGGTACAAGAGAAGGGAATCTTGGAACCAACTTTCCATGGATACTAAGGAATGATTATATTTCTAAATTGTCATATGATAGCATTGGCATTCTGCTCCATATTTCAAATTTCCACACAATCCAGACCTCATTAAACACTCTGTACCCACCTCTAAATTTCCCAGTTCATCCCTTCAGTTAGCACAGGTCCAGCTCTAGGTGCTTGTCCAGCAAGACTCTGGTAAGGCATACCATGGGTCCTTGTTTGCTGTTATCCTAATCCTGATAAGCTGATGCTCTCCATGTTGCCACATCATGCCTGCAGGCCTTTTCTTGGAGGCAGCCATTCATTTCCTTGTCTTTGCCTTTCATGGAGAAGCACACATTTGATATTTTCTTCAATCTCAAGCATGACTCTGTGTATGTGTATGTGTACCTGTCTCTTGTTGATAAATTAATTCGCAAGTTTACTCTTGCCTGGGTCTTTTGTTGGCTCTTTTTTAATTATTAATAGTCTTTATGTGGAGTATCAACCACAGTAGACCATATGTGGCTGAGGAACATTGTTTAGAATTAGCTAGGGCAGTAAGTCCAGTTCATGTGAATCCTGAATCATGGACATTTAGCCAAATTTCCAACCCTGGGGGTTGTCTCTACAAATCACAATACTACCTGGTCACCAGCCCTCTGTATGGCCACAGGGGCATTCACTCTACTCTGGATCAGTGCCAGAGCTATCCACCGACCACAAAGTAGCCTTCCTCCTCCAGAGAGGTATGTCTTCTCTTGGCTTGACCAGGTCCTGGCTGCTTAATCGTTCATGTTCCCAGAGCCACCTGAGCCCAGGTACCTTCTTAGGTCTGCCTGGTCTCTTCCATCTCCCCCTGCATCTTCTACCTTAGACAGCTCTTCTGTTCAGCTGTGAGTTAGAGGCATGGCAACATGGTAGTGTCATGGAAAATGGAGTTCAGTTCTCCTTTGAAGGTCTCCTTATTGTTTGTGGTTAGTTTTACCTGATTCTACCACCCTCAGATGACAGATCAGAACCCACCGCTCTTTATTCTGCAGATCACTGAGTTTTCAGTGTCAAACATTACTTTTTAAATCTTTTTGCAGTTGAAGTGTAATGTGGTATAGGAAACTGAACATATCATTCTGCACAGCTAGATGTATTTTTGAAAACTGATGATATTCATGCAACCAGCATCTTGAACACAAAACAGAACATCACTAACACCCCAGTTTCCATCCCCCTTCATCCAGAGGCTTTTAGATATTCAAATTGTCCACAGACACATACCCCATGTGATAGCATGTATATTCTTTCTATTCCATAATGGAGAAAACACATAAACTCAATACATTTAGTTAACACTGCTATACTTTATATGTCACAGCCTCAAATCCATACATGTAGTAGTTGATTGTTCCATTGTTAGTATTTTGGATGCCCACAGACAATTCCTGGTACCTGAATAGATTCCATTATCTACAGCTTCCAATACAATTAGATAGGCAGATTTTCACTTCACCATAGCAGCAAACTATCACAGAAAAGCCAAAGATGACAGAAATCTGAGAAGTCAAATGACCACTGCTCCTTGATTTATAATGAGGCTACATCCAGATAAACCCTTTGTTAAATTGAAAATATCACAAATTTAAAGTGCTGTTTTGTTTGATAGTTTATATTGGCAGTGCCAAAGATAGAGCCCAGGGCTTTATGCATGTTAGATAAGTGCTCAACACTGAGCTACATCCCAAGATTTCATGCAGCATTAAATACTTTAATACACCTAACCTACGCAATGCCATGGCTCTGCTTTACTTACATTAAACACACTCAGACCACTCATATTAGCTTCCAGTTGAGAAAAATCAACTAACACAAAGCCTATTTTATAACAAAGTGTTGAATGTATCATGTAATATGTTAACTGCTGAATTAAAAATGAAAAACCAGAACAATTGAATGAGTATGCATTTGACCATGGTAGTTAGTAAGGTGAGAACTGCCCAAGTGAAGCAGTTCAGGTTACTAAGCAGAAGAGTTTAATAAATTCAGAATCACTATGTTATACTAGACTAGGCTTGTGTTTGGAAGAGTGAAGGAGTAGGCAGCAGAGAATGTGTTTATGTACCTACAGTGTCTTCTGATGCCACTGGCTCAGTGCTCTCTCCCATCACCAGAAAGGAAAGGAGCCAGAGAAGGGAAAGAGAAAGAAGAAAAAAATGTCAGATAAGGGCATTTATATATTCAGCCCAAGAAAGCTCCTGACAGCCCCAGCCCATACACCATGAGGAAATCCAGAACAGAAATACTGCTGTTAGATTTTCAGGGGTAGGTTGGGAATTTTCCACTTTCAACTTTCATTCTGCTCCCATTCACAGCTCTAAAATCCTAGAGAGTCTCAGCTGGGCATTGCTATTAATAAACCATCTGGATGTACTGGGACTTAGATTCACTGGTGAACGTCAGATACATGGCTTTATTCTCAGATTCCAGGGGACATTTAGAAAGGCAAGGGTGCAGTCCAGTGGTGTGTGCAGATGCATGATGGCCATGGCATGGAAAATACCTGAGGCTTCCTAGAACCCCTGTCTCTTAGGTGAGGTCCCAGTGGCAGTAGAACCAAGCAATTGATTCAGGCAGATAGCAGAAGGCTGGAATTTGCCACGCAGAGAGAACATAGTGCAAAGGTAGGATGGAGCAAGCCATGTTTTCAGAACAACAGAATTTCAAAAATGCCTGGAATGCAGAAATGTAGAAAACAGGCTTTATACTGTGTGGATTCCATCAGAATAGAAACAGAAAGCACAAACTGTTCTAAATAAAATGAGGAAATGAAGACATTTCTAATGTAGATTAGTCACAGGAAGGTTAGTAGCTGGAAGGATAGAAGCAAGGATACCACATAGAAGAATAGAGCAACTTCCAAGAGAAGGATGCAGCAGTATACCTGAGCAGAGAGAGGGCACAGACTGGTGTTGAAACAATTGCTGGCAGGACCTGGGACCTGACCAAATGAGGTGAGAAAGAGGGGTCTCCTGGATCCTGCTTTGGAACTCTGGGGGGACCTGTTGGGTTGAAACTGGAAAGTCAGCAAGGGAAATGGGACTGTTAGGGTTGAGCACCACTGGGGTTGTGTATAAATGATGGATATAAGGATCAGAGCTTAAGACCCACAAGCACAAGCCACAGGCTGATTTCTGACCCTTGAAGCCATAAGCATGGGGTAGGGTGACAGCCCCAGGTACACTGTGATCTGGGAAGACAAGCAGCGCAGGGTGAAGCCTAGAAGAGCACCCACATTTAAGGAATGGAAAGAAGATAGAAGCTTCCAGCAGGTGAATGTGAGGGAGGATGAAATACTAGGGTCTGGGGTTAAGAGGCATCTTCTATTCTGCCCCTTGATGGGCTTCCCTGAATCATACCCCATCTACCTTCTTCCAGCCTCACTGGATTGAACCATGGAGTTCCAGCATAGTGTTTGTAGGGCAGAACCAAGATGACTATAGTTAGGCTCTCTCTGTGAGACTTCTGGCCAGCTATGTTTTAGTACTTGGTAAAGGTTATAAACACCCTAATTCAGCTTATGGACTCAAGGTCATAAGCATCTGCTTGTGAGCATGCTCTCATTTATGTCACCTGTTTCCAATGAGCCTTCTTTGTTGGCCTGCATATTAAAAAGTCCTATGAATGTGTCATTAGGCAATTTACTTGTGGTGGATTAGTCAGAGTGCACTCACACCAACTTAGATGCTGTACCCTACTACACACCCAGGCTGCATGATAAACCATGGCTCCCCAGATTCAAACAACAGCACATTACTGCAGTGAATACTATAGACTGTTTAATACAATGGTGAGTACTTGTTTATCAAAACATAGAAAAGAGCAAAAATAATAGGTGATAGAAATATTTTAGCTCCATTATAATCTTATGGGATAACCATCATGTATCCAGTTTATTGTTAACAGAGATATCATAAACAGGATGTGGTGATAACACTACTAACAATGAGGCTTATGGAATTGGCCCAGGAGATCTGAGGTGGGAAGGGAGATTCGTAACCACTACAAACTCAATCCTACTGTTAGGACTATTAGATTTCCATATTCATGCATTACTTCTTAAAACAGGAGAACCTAATTAGTATTAAAATGTGTTCTTACAGTTCAAAAATTTATAGGCTTTTCCACAAAAAAGGTTCAGGCATCTATTATCCAGCCCTTGAGCTAAGCACCCATTAAAACAAAATCCTCTACTGTTTTATCAGTAACTACTAAAATGACTACCAATCTAACTAGTAAAAATAAACAGAAGCAGTTTATGTTTTTATCAATGTTTAAGGATGGCAGAGAATGTTCCACTTCAGAATTCTCACTGCTATAGTTTAGATCTGGAATGTCCCCTCAAAGCCCAGGTGTTGAAAACTTGATTCTTAACCTGTGGCACTGTTGGCAGGTAGTGGAACTTTTAAGAGGTGGAGCCTAGGGAAAATTATATGAAATAGTGACTCATATATAGCAATGAGGGATAGCTACACCCTGCAAAGGCTAACAAAATTTTGCTAACCTCTGGAGGCATGTGTCACCCCAGACCCCCACATCAGGGCTTCAGGAGGAGGGTCAGGATGCTGGAACTTTCCACATCTCCCCAGGAACCCCAGCAATTGAGTGTAGTCAAGACAGTAGTATGGAGCCCTTAGCTACCAATCAGAGCCTTCTTTTTTCCAAAAGTGAATATTTTAGAGGCTATTTCATACTGAATAAAATCTATATTTCCCCAACAATCACAGGTGCTAACAAATAGTAACAAATTAGAGGGAAAATAATCTCATTTGGGAAGAGTTTTCAAAAAATGTGGTTTTTGAGTCTCTTTATCTCCTTTTAGCTAAAGTGGTTTTCAGCATTAGCTACTTCTGTGCTTACTCTGAGAGCAAGAAAGAATCTTCACCCAGCATCCACCTCTGAGCTCCTCCTTAAAGGTTAGATGAAGCCTGAAATTCCCCCAGGGGATATTATGAAGAGAATCTCAGCCTCAACACACTCACATTGACCCAAGGGAACAGAGGCATTCTGTGTTCCATGTTGGTTCTAACAGATTATAGCAGTACATTTTCAGTTGCTATAACAAAATACCAGAGAATGGGTAATTTAAGAAGAGAAGAGATTTATTTAGCTCTTAGTTCTGGAGGCTGAAAAGTCCCATATCATGGTGCTTTCTTATTGCTACATTATAACATGGTGGAAGGCATTCTATGGTGAGAGAAGAGCAACAATCCTCACTCAAGTTTCTCTTCCTCGTCTAAGAAGACTAATAATGATGACATCATGGGTGCCCTCTCTTATGACCTCATCTAATTCTCTTTATCCCCCAAAGACCCAGTCTCATGAATTTATGAATTGGGGATTTAAGTTTCTTACACACAGGCCTGGGGATGTGGCTCAGTGGTAGAGCATTTGCCTAGCATATGTGAGGCCCTGGATTCAATCCCTAGCACCACCAAAAATAAAGAAAGAAGTTTAGCTCTCCCTTGGTGTCTATTGCCTGTCAGCCTTATGCCATGGGGTGCCACGTCAAAGAAGCCCTCACCAGATGCCAGCAACTTAATCTTGGACTTTACAGCCTCCAGAACTCTGAGCCAAAAATATATATATGTTCATTATAAAGTACCAGGTCTTGATAAGACAGGAGGCAAGAACTAGAAACTATATAAGTTTTTTTGATCTCCCTGGGAGGACAGCATCATTCCCATGTCCCTGTTTGATGGTCACTCACCAAGGCCAGGTCAAATTTAAGGGAATACACACAGCCTCCATCACATGAAGGGAGGAAAGTAAACATGATTATAGCAGTGGGCTGGAAGTCCTAGCTACAGAACTCCACAGTACTTGCAATCTTGAAATCCAGTTTGTAGAACTGGCTGCACTAAATGTGACTCTTCTGCTCCAAAGAAGGTACTCACTATGGATCTTCTTCAAAGCCCAGAAATCAATCTATTATAAGTAGCCTTGGCTAGACAACATCTTGGCTTAGGGGCTGGCGGTTAAACCTTGATCTTGTCAGAAGCCTTCAGCCAATGCAGGCTTATGAAATGTGATACTCTCAAAACAGAACAATAATTCTCAGAAGTAGATCTTAATTAGAAAGAAATCTATGAATTACCTGGAAAAGAATTTAAAATTATCCTAAGGAAATTCAGTGAGATGCAGAATACAAACTAATAATTTGAAAAAGTGAGAAAAACAATTCAGGATATGAAAGAGAAATTTATCAAAGAGATATAAGTGATTAACAAGAGCCAATCAGAAGTCTTAGAACTAAAAACTTAAATCAATGAAATAAAAAATATAATGCAGAACTTCATAATAGACTAAAATAAGTAAAAGTAAGAATTTCTGAATTTTTACAAACAACAAGAAGTGTTTATGAGGATGTGAGGGGAAAAGGCAAACTCAGACTTTGCTGGTGGGACTGCAAATTAGTGCAACTGATCTCATAAGCACTATGGAGATTCCTCAGAAAACTTGAAATGGAACCACCATTTGACCAAGCTATCCCATTCATTTCCTTATACCCAAAGGACTTAAAAATAGCATACTACAGTGACACAGCCAAATCAATGTTTACAGCTGCACAATTCACAATAGCTAACTGTGGAACAAACCTAGATGCCCTTCAATAGATGAATGGATAAAGAAACTGTGATATATATATATATATATATATATATATATATATATATATATATATATATACACAATGGAATATTACTCAGCATTAAAAGAGAATAAAGTTATGGCATTTGAAGGTAAAGGAGGGAAGTTGGAGAATATAATGCTAAATGATGTAAGCCAATCCCCCAAAAACAAAGGCTGAATGTTCTCTCTTAGAAGTGGATGCTGATCCATAATTGGGGTAGTGGGGTGGGATGGAGGAACTTTGATTTGGCCAAGGAAAGATTGTGTAATGAGATCAACATCATTACCCTCGGTACATTTTTTACTGCACATGTAGTGCAACTCTACATGTTGTACAACCAGAGAAATGAAAATGTGCACTCTATTTGTGTACAAGGAATAAAAAGCTTTCTGTGGTCATGTACAACTGATTAGAACTAAGAAAAAATAAATTTAAAAAAAAATTTAAATTCTAGGACAGATCTGTTTAATTAACCCAGTCAGGCAAAATATAAGAAAATATATTGGAAAAAAAATCTATAAGACTTATGGGACATTAAGTGAACAAATATTGTCATTATGAAAAGTTCAAAGGTGAAGAAAAGAGAAAAGACATCACAAACTTATCGCACAAAATAATAGATTAAAAACTGCCCAATCTTCAAAGTAATTTAGACATCCAGTTATAAAAATCTCAAAGAACAACTGGATTCAAACAAGGCACAATATAGTTCAAATGTCAAAAGTACAAGACAAAGACAGCATTCTAATAATAGCAAGAGGAAAAACCACCAAGTCACCTACAAGAGAATTCCCATTAAACTTATAGCAGATTTATCAGGAGAAATCTCATAGACCAGAAGATAATGGAATGATATATTCCAAATACTGAAAGAAAAAAAAATGCCAACCAAGAATTTGTTGGTTTTAAGGCCTCCCTAAGTGGCTCAGGATGACTTTGTACTCATGATCCTCCTTCCTCAGCCTCCAGAACCACTGGTAGTAAAGGCATGAGTCATTATGCCCTGCTCAACCAAGAATATTGTACCTAGCAAAGTTATCCTTCAAAACTGAAGCAGACATAAGATTTTCCTAGATAAACAGAAACTTAGTTCCTAAGCCCCAGATCATCCCTGTAGCAAATACATAAGGGTGACCCACACTAGAAATGAAGGGATGAGAATTAACATAATAAAAAAAATGAACATGCACAACTCACAGAAGAACTAGAACATAAAACAGGAAGAGAAACAAATCTTAGCATCACATAAAACTACCAAATCACAAAAATAAATAGTAAGAGAAGTGGAAAGGGAAAAAATTATAAAACAAGCAGAACACAATTAACAAATGACAGGAGGATATTCATACCTATCTATCATAACCTTTAATGTAAGTGGATTAAATGTGCCAATCAAAAGACACAGCCTGGCTATGTGGGGCAATAAAAAGATTCAAATATATACTGCCTACAATAACTGCTCTTCACTAGTAAAGGGCTAAAAATATACATATAAATTAAATAAAAAACAAAAGAGAGCAGGAGTATGTATGTTAACATCAGATAAAGCAGACTTTAAATCAAAACCTGAAAGATTGGGAGTCTGAGGCAGGAGGATAGCAAGTTCAAAGCCATCCTCAGCAACTTTGCAAGACTCCGTCTCTACATAAAATGTTAAAAAAAAGGGCTGTGGATGTGCTTCAGTGGTTAAGCACCCCTGGGTTCAATCATTCCTATTACCAAAAAAGCAATCCTGTAAAAGACAAAGACTGTCCTTATATATTGATAGAATGATAAACTCAGCAAGAAGATATAACAAATGCAAATAAAATTATATATGCACCTGACATCAGGCTACTCACATATATAAAGCAAATATTATTAGATCTAAAATGAGAGGTTGACTCTAATACAATAGTATTAGGGGGCTTGAAGACCCCACTTCCATCACTGTACAAATCATCTAGGCAGAAAATCAATAAAGATGCATCCACGTTGAACTGCACTATAGAATAAATGGACCTAATCAACATTTATAAAACCTTTCTTGCAGCAGCAATAGAATCCACTTCTCCTCATCAGCACTTGAATCATTCTCCAGGACAGATCATGCATTAGGACCAAATGAGTCTCCACTTGGAAAATTTGAAATCATCCCATGTATCTTCTCAGACCACAACTGAATAAAACTAAAAAGCAGCCACAAGAAGCATGGAAAGTATAATGGCACATGGAAACTAAATAATTTGATCCTGCATGACAAATGGACAATTGAAGAAATAAAGGGGAAATCAAAAAGCTTCTAGAAAGAAATGAAAATGACAACACAACAAACTAAAGTCTGTGGGATACAGCAAAAGCAGAAGTAAGAAGGCAGTTTATAGCAATTGATTCATGTGTCAAAAAGTAGAAAGGTCTCAAATAAACAAATGAACAATGTACCTCAAATACACAGAAAAGCAAGAACAAATGATGCCTAAAATTAGTAAAAAAGGAGAAATAATAAAGATCAGAGCAGAAATAGATATAATTGAAACTAACTAAATAAAATATTATAAAAGATTAATGAAAAAAAGTGTTGGTTTCTTGAAAGGGTAAACAAGACTAAAAAGTCTATAGCTAGACTAATGAAGAAAAATAAAGACCCAAATAGATAAAGTCAGAAAGACATTAAAAGTGATGCTACAGAGATACGAAAGATCATAATAAACTAATATCAATTCTTATATGCTAAAAAAGGAAAACCCAGAAGAAATGGTTAAACTCCAGAACATATATAACCTAACGAAATTGAATCAAGCAGAAGAAAATTCAAAGACCAAACATAAGTAGTGAGATTGAATCAATAATTAAAAATCTTCAATCTAAAAAAATTCAGAATCTATGCCCTCATTGCTGAATTTTACAAAGCATTGAAAGAACTTATTCCAATTTTTTTCAAACTATTAAAAAAATCAAAATAGAAGAAACTCTGCCAAATACTTTTTATGAGGTCCACATTATTCTGACATCAAAACCAGAGAAGATATGTCAAAAAATAACGCTAAAAACCTGACCTCTAAACTCAGATGTAAAAGTTATCAATAAAATTTTAACAAATGAAATCCAATCTTACATCAAAAAAGAATCACATGCCATTATCAAGTGAGATTCATCCCAGGAATGCAAAGATGGTTCAACATATGCAAATCAACATACCCCATACAATATGTTGAGTGAAGGACAAAATTCATTTGAGCATTTCAGTAGATGTGCAAAAAACATTTGATAGAATTCACCATCCCTTTATGATAAAAACTCTCAACCAGTATGTATAGAAACAGCATATCACAAAATACTACAGGCTCTCTATGAGAGTGGTTCCTCCATGATTGGGAACAAGGCAGGATGTTCCCCTTCACCACCCTTTAATATGGTACTAGATGCCTTATCAAGAGCAATTAGGTGAGAGAAAGAAATACAGAGCAACAAAATTGGAAAGGAAGACATTAAATCATTCATATTTGCAGACGGCATGATTTTATATATAAGAAAATCTAAAGAATCCATCAAAAAGCTATTAGAACATATAAAAAAATTCAGAAAAGTTGCAAGATATAAAATCAAAATACAAAAGAGCAGAATTTTTATACACGAGAAAGAAACTTGCTAAAAAAACAAATTTACAACGCAATCTCATTCACAGTGCTAAAAGAATAAGTAAAATATTTAGAAAAAACATTTAACAAAGGAAGTGAAATCTCTCTACAGTGACAATTATAAAATACTGATGAAAGAAATTTTAGAAGATGCCCCCAAAATGCTGATACATTCCTGCATTTCTGAACAATAAGAATCAATATTATTAGAAGGACCATCCTACCCAAAGCAATCTATATGTTTAATGCAATTCCCTTAAAAATACCAACATTTTTTTTTACAGAAAGGTGTGTCAAAATTAGCTATACATATGGAGAATATTGAAACTGGATCCTTTTCTCTCACTGAAAACAAAAATCAACTCAGAATGGATCAAAAACCTAAATGTTAAACCTAAAAACTCAAAAATTACAATAAGAAAGCCTAGGGAAAACCTTCCAAGAAACTGAGGTAGGCATGATTTCTCATCTAGGACCAGAAAGGCATAGACAACCAGAGCAAAAATAGACAACAGGATTATATGAAATTAAGAAACTTCTGGGCAGCAAAGGAAACAATAAACAGAATAAAGAAAAAAACCTTCAGAATGGGAGATAATATTTGCAAACTCTTCATTTGAATAAAAGGTTTATATCCAGAATACCTAAAGAAGTCAAAAAGCTGGACAACAAAAGAACAAGTAATCCAGTTCTAAATTGACTAAAAAACCAAACATTCGACACTTTTCAAAAGAAGATATGCAAATGGCCAAGTTCATGAAATGCCCAAGCTCACTAATCAATCAGGAAGGAACCTGCAAATAAAAACCACAATGAGATTTCATATTACCCTGGTTAGAAGAACTACCATCAAAAGGGCCAAAAAATAACCAATACTGGCAAAGATGCAAAGAAAAAGGTATTCTCATACACTGTGTGTGGGAATGTAAATCAGTACAGGCACTGTGGAAAACAGCTGCAAGACTCATCAGAAAACTAAAATTAGAACTCTCCTGCACTATGTTGTATAAGCATGAAGGTTTGAGAAGTCTTCACTTACCCAATGTTTTGAGAATCTTAATTATGATAGTGGTCTATTAGGTATCAATGTCTGGTCATTGAAGTTCCTCTCTTTGTTCTTCATGAAGAATTCAAAATTGAATTAGGGGAAAATGGTAATTTTATGATAATTGAAGTCAATCCCTCCATTCGTCATATTTCATTACTTACTGAGATCTTCTTTTATATTTTTTCAATAAATGCTGTTAATTTTCTTCATAAAAGAGAAAAAAAGACTTTAGGTATGAAAAGTTCTCCTGGGGGGATTCTACCTTTTGGGTCCCCTTCTTCCTCTGGGAGAAGTCTTTTCTGCTGTCCTTTAATAAACTCCTAATTTCTACTCTGACCTTGCCTCGGCATGCTTCTTTGGTGTTATTCTTCAACATTGGGGAAGCAAGGACTCTTCACCAGTAAACAGTGGTATCATATTGGAGGTCCCATACCGAGATTCTATACCGAGGTAAGTGCATGCACCTCATGTCTGTTTGAGGTGCATCTTTCTCTCTTGCTTTCTGGAGGTAAGGTGGGCACCCAACGGCTACTTAAATGCAATTAGTGCAGCCGCCACTCTTCAAGACTCGGGTGAGAGGTTTCTCGGCCTAGGCAGCTCTCAATCATGTGTTCGGTACAGAGCAGGCATGTTGTTGGGTTCTGCCAAAGCTGCTTCCAACTTTTCTGTCTGGGCCCGGAGAGCAATTGGCGTGGCAATTAGTATCCCTAATCCCGATCTGCTTCGGATGCGTGGAGGTGGAGGAAGGAGTTTGGAACAACTGCGTAATTCCAGTCTGGGCTACTCTCAGAGGATTATCAAGGTTCCTTTCTCTTGAGCCCCCTCCCAACAGCCCTCATGGGTATCTAGGGTGATTGGTAGATGAATGGCACTGAGGGAAAGCCCCAATCACATTTGCCTCCGTATGGGCTACACAACACTCCCAACCCCGCATCCATTCCTCCTGGATTCTTCCCTTCCTTCGCAGGTCAGAAATGTTAGCAATTCAGGTTGCAGGACTAAGAAAGGCATGAAATTATGATTTCGTATCTGTTTCTCTCAGTGTGCAAGATTTAGGAAAAAAGTGTTGAATTAAAACGTTGGTCTGGCTTATTGAAATGACATTAATTAGCAACAGTCTTGGGAATTTTCAAAGCTTAATTTTAGATATACATGGTAGTGTGTGGATTTTTTTCAGGTGATTTAATGTAACTTAATACTACTTTAGGAACTTCAGAACAAAGAAAGTGGCTTAATGATCCTGAAGGAACTACTTCTGATGGTGTCTTTTATAATATCAAGAAAGATCCTATTTTCAGTTTTTTTGTGAGCAAGTTTTTCTAGTGTAGGAAGATATAAAGATGAAACTTTGTAAATTGTATCTTAAACTTTTATCATAATTTCCAACTTCCAAACCTGAAAATTGTGACTTATGGTTAAAATGTCTTAGGCATAAAGTTTCTGCTCAGAATTCCGGTTTTCCCAGTTCCTTCCAGACCTCAGCCAGGACTTAAGTTGATATGCAAATAGAAGAAGCCTGGAGCACTCAGTAGGAGACAGATCTGAGGCCCAAGAAAAAAAAAAGTAAAGGGGTCTTTTACCTGAACTCAAACTAGATTAAACCAAAGAGTAAATTGTATGGCATTTACTAATTACTGGCCGGTCAATTTTTTCTAGGACTTTTGCCTTTTCTTAGATTCCGTATTTTTTTGAGCTCATGATTTTGTTCCTACAGACAAGTTAGTGTTTTTCTGATAAGTTCTATTTTTGATCAACTGGATTTTTTTTAAACATTGCAATGAGATTTCACCTGAGATAGCTGCAAGGCCTTTTGTGTTATGTGTTACACTTGTGTTATGTGTTTTATGCCAGTATGTCTGTGGTCTGTGTGTATGTCCATATATCATGCAGTGATATGACAATTGACAGATGAGGAGCGCTCATGAAAAATTAAAAATGGATCCAAATATCTTTGATTCACGTAATTCAAATGGCTCAATTTAAATTTGGTAAATAGATGAAAGAAAAGATGTCTTTAAAATTAAGCTTATAAGTTTTTCTAGGTGTTCAAAAAGGCCCTAATAAAATGTTGATGTCTATGAAATAATCTGCTTAAATTCAAAAATTTACAAGTATTGTTTCAAAATTGAACAGAAGAAGGTTAACAGAAAAAAAAGAAACTAGAAGGTTCTAGGTATGTATTAATAGAGGGGAAGTGTGTTTCTGGATAAGAGTTTAAGTAAATAAGAGGGTTTAAGTAGGTGATAAAGAAGGTCTGTGCAAGTTGGTTAAGTGTAAGTTTTTGAGCAAGTAATCTTAAAGAAATTAAACAGCTGGTTAAACAAGTGCTGTTGTTTTAGAGAAGTATGCTATGTTATTTCTTTAAAAGCTAAACTTGGTTAATATAAAAACATCAATGTAATTGGTCATATTAATGTGTTCATATCTTCCAGGTATACAAGTCTGTAAGGTAGAAGCTTTAGAAAGAGCATTATATCAAGCTTGTGTTCTAAAATTGTATGGTAATTTTAGGCCTAAAAGAAAAACATGTTGGAAATCTATTTATATCATTTCTGTTCTATAACTGTACTTATTATCAATAAGTTATGTAAAGTTCCATGTTACCTTTTACACTGAGATACAATTTAAATCTATTTTTAAGTTAATGAGAGCCTAATCTATGTAAAAGTTTTATTGCAAAATACAAAAGTACTTTGCTACTTTTCTACAAAAGGTTAAAATCTTTCAGCATTTCTTTAATTCATGTTTTAGATGTGATATTATGTTGTGTTTGCTCAAGTTCACAACAATTTATGTAGGCTTTGTAAAATGATGTCTAAAAAGCAAAGATCAGCTTAAGAACTATAGTATTTAAGATTTATGAAGAGAGCCGCCTTACTTGAGATAAGGCTCTATGTCCCATTTCATGTGAAGGTGACTATGAAAGAAGTAGGCCAGATTTCAGTACATTTAAAGTTGTGTCCAAAAGATTGTTTTTGTCACAATTGCCAGGATCTCAAACAGGGGATATACTCCATCAAAATTCAAGGTAGCTATTATATGAACTAAATGTTTTTACTCTTGATAATTTCATCTTGTAGTTTTCTTATAAATGGCTTAAAGATTACCTGTTAATGTTTTGCAGAGGTACTGATTTAAGAACTCACAACCTGGGTTAATTTAAGATAATGAGTTATCACCTACAGGAGAGAGATAGACATTAAATACCAGTACTTAGTATAAGGCTGTTGAAACTTATTTGCTGGATGTTTAAGATTAAGTTTTAAAATTAGAGTTAAATAAAAAAGGGCAAAAAAACCTAATATTTGGCTCTTGCCATCTGAGTCTGTCTGAATCAGGGAATAGGGTACTTCTACAAAGGGCTTTGCAACTCTAGGCCACATAACCACCCGATCAGGGAGATTAATGAGACCAGTGAAGGACAGAAAGCCAATCAGTGCATTTGCTGTGAAGAGGAGGGTCATCAAAAAGGGAGACATCCCTGATGCTTCTGAGGGAAGCCACATGGTCAAGCAAGGCCTGGACCAATCCTAGCACAAATGGCACTAGCAGAACTGAGAAGCTGCTGTGAAGTTCACGAAAACTCCCAGGGTAACTCAGCTGACTGTTAACAATAGATGAAAACAAAGTCAGTTTGACTTGCTTCATCTTAAACACTTAGCAAAGACAGTTAAAGCCAAAACATAGCTATTCCTGGGCATTTTAAATGATAATAGTTAAATGTAACTTCCAAAAATAAGTAAACTGGAGGCTACAAAAGAGATTCTCAGTCAGGAATGCCTGATAACTATCAAAAGGAACTGCCAGGGTAGTTTTTAGTTTAAGGCATTTATTTCTAACCAACACAGGTAGGCTTAATGTTTGCTAGTATGGTTATACATCCCTAAGTAACAGAATTAAAGATTTCTCTTAGACACAGAGATCATACTAGTAAAAGGATTTTGCAAGATCAAATGACATTAAATTATTAAACTGTATCTTAAGGAAAAGGACATCTGTAACCCTAAAAATTAAATGTTGTGTTTACATCCCTGACATTTCTGGCAATGTGACAAATATCCTTAAAGATTTATATGCTCAGATAGAAGCCATGTCCTCAGCAACTTTGTCATGAAAACAATATCTTAGCTCCTGGTTCTTGGTACTTCCTGGTGGTAAACATTGTTAGTCTTTGTCTTTGCCATCATACTCATTGGCATATTCCTGTGCTATGGGATTTATTGCTACATCAATATGGTTCCAGTACTAATGAATTATTGTTTCCCTTATAGACCACTCTTCACTCAAATGGCCCTCCAGCCTATCATGGACCACTTGATAGACCCAATTTTTAAAAGAGGACTCCAAACTTCTTGCCCCAACATCGCCCCTTTTGTCTGCCTGAAGAAGCCAGAAAAATCTTTTTCGCCCCCTTTCCTTACAGCAGTAAGGAGTTCCCAAATTAGAGGGGGGAATGAAGCCAGATTTAAAGTTAGGTAGTCAATGTAGTTAGGTAAATCGGGTCTAATATCAAGTAAAATCTAAAATGGAGGCCATGCTGGGAATGGCTCAGGGAAAACACAGGACAATTCATGGAATATTAATGAAGTCCCGAAAAGGCCCTAGGTCAAAGTCCACCTGGAAGAAGTATTAATGAATAGCCCCCAGCATATTTGAAGATAGCCCATCACAAAGAAGTGTTAATGAAATCCTTCCTGCTCAGACTACTTCTTTGGCCCACCTGTGTCCCACCCCTCGGGCCTTCCCACCTACATTCCATCACTGAAAGAACTATAAAAAGGGGAGGCAACCGTACTTCCATGGATTCCACCTCTTGGGTCCCCTTCTTCCTCCGGGAGAAGTCTTTTCTGCTGTCCTTTAATAAACTCCTAATTTCTACTTTTAAAAAAAAAGAAAAGTTCTCCTGGGTAAGGAACATGGTAAGGAAGAAAAAAGTCTAAATGCACAAGACAGAGAGCAGAGCTGCCAAGAGTTCTGTACAACACACATGCAGACAGCCAAATACCAACTTAAGTACACAAAGATCCTGTGTAAATACATGCAGATAATACACACATTTGTAAGGATGGCAACCAATATTTGAAACTCAAAATGGGCCTGGGGTTAACTTGACCATTGGCTATTCCTTTAATATCCAAGAGGCAATTCAGGTGGAAAGACACAAGCCCAGGGAAGGTATTAATGATGACTATAATGTCACTGATGATGCTTTTTATGAATCTACCAAGACTGCCTTGTCATGAGACATTTGGGGTCTCTTGTGAGACAGAGCAAGTGAATGAAAATTTAAATACCCAGCCAGCCTCCAGCTTCACTGGAGAAACTCAGAACATTTTTTTATCCTGTGCTAAAAATATGTCATTAAGCCATTTAATCCCCATTCCACACCCCCCCCCCCACACACACACATCTTTTTTTCCTTCTGTTTGTTTGAGACAGTCTCCCTATGTTGCCTAGGCTGGTCTCAAACTCAAGCAATTCTCCTGCCTCAGTCTCCAAAATAGCTAAAACTACAGGCATGAACCAGCTCACCTGGCTTAATTTCCTCCTCTCCATTCTTGTGAGGTGAGTGTTAGGATAAGTAGATAAATGAACATGGTAAGACACAAATAGACCATGTATTGGCATGAGTTCAATGGCAGAACAGGAATCTAGGCTCAGTTTCATGTAGCTCTGAGCACATGCTCTAATGCTCAAGCACAAGCCTCTCTCAAGAAACAACAAATAAGAAAATCATTCATTCATTTCTTCACTTATCCAATTTCTTTGCAAATGTGCACTGAACATACATGGGAGAAGACTCTCTTATGGATTCCTAATTAAAAATAAAAAAGGACAGTGTGCTTACAGGACTCAGTGGTGCACACCTGCAATCCCAATGGCTGAGGAGCCTGAGGCAGGAGGATCAAGAGATAAAAGTCAGTCTCAGCAATAGTGAGGCACTAAGAAACTCAGTGAGCCCCTGTCTCTAAATAAAATACAAAATAGGACTGGGAAATGTGGCTTAGTGGTCGAATGCCACTGAGTTTCCATTTCCCAAAAATAAACATTTTCACCAAAAAAAACTGCTTTATGCCTTATTGGGAGACAGAACAAGTGACTAAAGCTTTCAACACCCAGCCAGCCAGCACTCCACTGGAGCAACAAAACCTTCAAGACTCCTTTTGCCTGCTACGGAGTTACAGAGCTGCCTCCTCCTGGAATGAATCCTTACTTGGGATAGTGACAGGGACAGGGTGTGGAGAAAGCCAACAGGTTTTAGTAAAGCACAGGCCAATTTCTCCAATGCAGAGGAAAACAAAAAGCTGGGAGTCACTCAGCCAGGAAGTGAAACATCAGTGATTAAAAGCCTTAATAATAAGGACTGGCTATTGTTGAAGATTTACTTTTTGTCAGTCTCTGGGCTGAGTCCATATAGTTTTCAGAACTCTGTGCAATAGAGACTAATATTATTCCCTGGTTTACTACTGAGAAAATTAGGGTTTAGCATGTTAATCTGCCTGGGTCACACTAATAGATACAGTATTGGAACATAGGTCTTTCTGATGGAGCTCTGCACCCCCTACCCCCAAGACATCAATGCTATACACACTTTCCCAAAGGCTGAAGAGTCAAAGTGATAATGACATCTCTGGGCCACTTAAGTCTTGGATTGGTTCAATTATTTCTAAGCCACAGGCAATTACCCACTTATTTCCATGCATATTATATCCATAGAATATTTAGCATGATCTAAACAACAAAAAAGGTGTGAAATCTTCAGCCTGTTGCAATTTATCTTAACAATGTGAATCCCAGAGTCCTACAATCAGAACTCATTTATTTATGTTGTTTCCATTTTCTTCTGCTGGTGTTTCTCAAAAACACATACTGGCAAAGTGCTGTTCTAGTGAGGTTAGGTACATGGTCACCCCAATGGATGAATGGTTCCTGAAGCAGCAACCCACCTTCCCCACCCATTTCAGAACCCCAGAGAGTCACTTCCATGTTTGAAAGAAGAAGATGAGGATAGAGACTAAACGTGGGCTTAAGCCCTGAAGTGGTACCAAGAGAGACTAAATGTCAAGTATCAAGTGCAGGAAATGTTCCCATGTACTACAGCTGGTGGCTGCATCCTATCATCACACAGGATCTAAATGCATTCATTGAGAGGAGCCTTTGATAAAATTCTTTAGTGCATAATTTTGTACAAACTTGACCAAGACAGTGTCTCTGTCTTTGAGGACAGACACAAGAAAGGAGGAGATTCTCAGCAAAAGACATCTGTGAATTTTGCACACCATGTCCTTGTGCTGCTCAGAAAACACACATTGGTGGTACTTCCATGAAGACAGGCTCTTGGACACCAAGTCTTCCAGATCCAATTCCTGGAAACTGATTCTCCAAGGAACCATAAATTCAATAGCACCTTCTTTAAGCTTTACCCTAAAGCTGGACTCCCCCCAGAAATGGAAGGGAGCTGAGGTGTGTCTTACTCAATCCTGGATAGCCCAGCATCAAACCTTTCATGTCACTGGGAATCTTCAAGCATCTCTGAGGAAGGTGAGCAGACAGGGAAGATAGTGTGCAGCACACAGAAGAATAAAGTATAGATTGTGACCCAGAACCCCTTATTCACCAGCAGATGGTAAAAGGAAAGCCACAAGGGAGAATTAAAGTCTCATGTTCCTACTAAGCTTCTTCAATGTGCCCTGCTTCTCATTCTGTGATTTGCACCTTATAGGGATTGTACTCAGAAAACTGGAGAAGAAGAAAAGTGAAGTGTATTAGTTCATTTGTGCTGCTATAACAAAATATCTGAGACCGGGTAATTTATGAACCACAGAAATAATTTTCTCATAGTTCTAGAGGTCCAGGAGTCCATGAGCAAGGCACTGGCAGAATTAAGGTCAGTGATATCTGTCCTCTGCTTCCAGGATGGCACCCTGAACCCTGTCACATCATGAGATAGAAGACAGAAGGGCAAAAAGAGACAAACACTTTATGAAGCCTGTTTGATAAAGATCTTTCCCATGTTCACTGAGGCTTTTCCATTATGACTTACTCATTTTCTAAAGTCTCCATGTTTCCCACCAGCACATGGCCTTCACTTTTTAACATGAATTTTGGGGTTGTGGGGGGGAGGACATTCAGACGATGGCAAGAGGTGAAATAGCAGTCAGGCCATCTTTACTGTGACTTGGCTGGCCCTTTCCAATGTGTGTACGGGAAAAGCTCAATGTGTTGTTGGTGGTAGAAACTTGAGCAGGAAATAATGTGTAACTTTTGCTGAGGGGGTGAGGGAGCAGCAGTTCTAGGTCCATCTTGGGAAGCATTTGCTATCTCCCTGTGGGCTGGGTTTGTGGGCTGAGCAGGGGAACAGGGAGGCCAAGTTCAGAGGGCAATGATGGCAATGATGGCTGCTGGAACCCCAGCCTCAGTAGGGGCCATGGGAGGGTGGGATCAGGAAGGCCTCACCATTCCACATTTGCATGGCAGTCTCAGACTTTCCTGTACACAACCCTCACTGGGCCTCACTCTATCACCAGCCTCCCTGCAACGTGTGCTGTTTGTGCTTCTCCCTGCAGGAAATGTGGCTGTCTGTGGCACACCCCATCTAGCAGCCATTGCACTGTGTATTCCCAAGGTATCCCAGGGTTCTTGACCCCTAAAAGGCTTGAGGTTGCTTTTTCCAGCCTTAGGTGACTAGACACCAGCTTCCCTTTCAAACAGACATTGCTTATCACCAGAAGTGTAGTTGTCCCTGGTATTTCAAAGCTGCAGGAAAAAAAAGAACCCTGATTGTGGGGGCAAGGAGTGAAGTACATGACTCTCTCTATCCAAAGTTAGCATTCCTGAGAAGGCTCTTGCTTGTAATTTAAATTTTTATTTCTTATTCTATTTTGAGGTCTTCTCTGGATTTTAGGAATGTTGAAACGTGCCAGTTGTAAAGCCCCAAGTACAGAATGGCCACACTGGCAAGGAGCAGGCAACTGTAATGAAAACAAATCTCTTGTCAGGAGTGCCTGCAAGCATTTGAACAAAAGCTTCGAGGGGCAAGGGCAGCTAGTGGGTGATTGGAGCTGGACTGATGCAGAGTACTTGGATGAAAGAGGCTTTGAGGCTCCCAAGCAACTCTATAATGCAGAGTAAAGTCAGCCTTTTAATTGAGGTTAAGAACCCCAAGAGTGACAGTAAACAGAACAGGCAGCCTTTTAAGTGAAAATAAATTATATTCAGTATTGCTGTAAAGCTGCAGACTGCAGCTTGGCTGGGCAAGGTGGATTTCATTTTGGAGACAACAAATTAGAATAGAGGCTCCAGAGCCATTTGAGAGGAACCCTTCAACCCGGAAAGAAGAGGGACAGGAGGAGGAAGATTGAGGGACTCATTGATTATGGCCAACTCAGAGAAGCACATTGGCATGTGGATATTTAACAGCACCCTGTGGTTTGTCCCCTCTCATCTGCCTCGACCTTTTGCAGCAGAGCTCTGTCATGTCACTGGGAAAACAGTCTGATGTTCTGGGCACATTTACTTCTAAGGATTTTCCACACATTTAAAGATATTTTTCAAATTGTTCTTAAAAACCCCATGAGGCTCTTCCATATGTTTCTACACTCTTTTTTAACCTCTTAACTTGTCAAAAGAGCATTGCAAACTCTAAATCTCCAGGGATCCTGTAAGGAATTTCTGAATTGATTTTTTTTTCTTTTCAAAAGGAAAAAAAAAAGAAAATCAGTAAATTAAAACTATATTAAGCATCAAAGAAAATGCTGTTTTGTTTTTATCTTGGGTTAAAAACATACAATCAAGGCTGACTTGAGAGGCTGACAGGGCTCCAGTTGACTTGGTCAGAAACCAAATCCCAAAGAGGTGTGAAGAGAAGTTAAACCTCATCTCCTGCTCCACAGAGGTAAGGGAGGTGATGGAATTAACATGTTTGTCTTCCAGGTCAGTGTTATCCTGCCCTTTGCTCCCTGGATCTTGACAGAATGGAGAGGAGGGAAGAACTTCCACATGCAGCTCTATTGCCAGAACTCCCTCCGGGTAAGTGGAAAGATGGTTTCTCTTCCTGAGCTTTTCAAGTTGATGAGACCATGAGACAGGGAGGGATTAGATTTAACTTGTTTGAGGATGAAGCTGTTGGAGATTTTCAAACTGGAGTCTGATATCCTGTATGTATAAAAAAGCCACTGGCTTATATCTACTCAGAGCATGAATTCCCAAGACAGTAGAGTCTCTCTCTCTCTCTCTCTCTCTCTCTCTCTCTCTCTCTCTCTCTCTCTCTCTCTCTCTCTCTCTCTTAAAGCAAAATAGCTAAGTATTTAAAGGGATTTAAAAATGGCCAGGAAATTCATAAACTCTCATTCAAAACTAAAACTCATTCCATTCTAAAATTAGAAGTGGGGAAAGTCCCTGGAATCCAAAATAATTGTCCAAATAAGTATTCATATAGGATAAAGACTCTTTGTTTCCAATTTGTTTTATTGATCCTTGATGACCTCTGAGAAGAAGTGGCTCATTCAATTTCCCCTCAGCATATGTAACAAACCAGGTCCCAGAGAGAGAAAAAAGTCCTCCAGAACATATCACACACTGCAGGACAGTGGGCAGGTACCTGGAGCCTCGTCCTCTCCTGGAATGCAAACTGTAATTCTGGGAATGTAAATTGTGTGGATGATAATTTTATGTTTTGGCTGTTCAAAGAAGCATTCAAGAAATGTGCCTCAACCATATTGAGTTTGTTGAAAAATGAAGAATGTCACATGTATAGTTTGGCCACCTACTTGGCAATGGTAACTTCATATAGCATTGTTATTTTTCTATGGGACCAGAATGCTAAATTTGATAATCAAATAATTCTTGGAGAAGTTTCAGGAAGAAACATTTATATTCTATACTGAACCACTGTCTGAAGGGAACAAAAACAGAATATTCTTCTAGAAGGCATAGAATTGTGGCTAGGGCAATTCTATTAAAAAATCTGCTAAGAGATCCTCAGGCATGAGAGTTAAATAGCACACTAGTGTCCAGAGAAAATTGTACATGACACTGTCTGGTTCCCCCTCTGCCCTGCTGGGTCCCGGTTGAGAGCCCTATGGATGCATCTGGGCAGGTGGTTGGCAAAAGCGAATGCACTGACTTGGTGGGAACAAGATCTTTTTCTTCACTAGGGAACCAGTCTTGATTTTCAGTACATTTGTGTATCTTTTTCCTTTGTAAATAGAATACAATTTGTTTATCAACTCCTCCTCACATTTCCAATCTGATTGCCAAAAAGCCCAACAAACCCATTCTCATTAGAGTTTGTAATTCCCTGATTCTGGGTACTATGAATCTTTATTATCTACTTGTGTTTTGTTTCCAGTGAATCGTCTACTTATTTTGTCTATTTTCTATTCCATTGTTTGCACAGTTTTTGTGGCTTTGTTGTAATGTTTCATACTTTGGAGATACTGTGTTTCTTTATTTGCAAAATGCCCTCTCCCTCTTTGTTTCTTGTCTTCTCCAAATGTTTCAGAGTAGCTATTTTTGTGCTCTTTCTTTTATATGAAAATTTCATCTCAGTTTGTTCACTTTAATTGAAGACATTTTATTTGGATTTTGATTGTGATAAATTAATTGTATTATTTGGAAATAACTGAAATCTTTGTAAGATTAAGATATTTCAAAAGACAGTAAGTCTTCCCAATTATTCATATTTTATATATTATATATATATATATATATATATATATATATATATATATATATATAATATATATATTAAGAGAATAAATATATGGGTTCTTCTCTTTGTCCACCAAGGGAAAAAATTGTGTCAATATATTTTCTGATATTGAGTCATACTTATATTCTAGGAAAATACCCTAATTATTTATGAAGTTTTATTTCTTTAATATACAATTAGAATTAGCCAGTTAAATTTTTATTTGGAATTTTTCTAAGTAGAATTGTTTTAGTCAGCTTTTTCACCTCTGTGACAAAAAGATCTAACAAGAGTAATTAGAAGAGGAAAAGTTTATTTGGGGGCTCACAGTTTCAGAGGTTTCATTCCATAGATAGCTGACTTCATTCCTTGGGATTTGAGGTGAGGCAGAACATCATGGCTGAAGAGTGTGGTGATGGAAAGCAACTCAAGACATTGAACCAGGCAGCATAAAGTGACTAAGTTTAGCTTGTAAATATAGATCCCAAGGGCATTCCCAGCCACACCATACAGGCTTTCATAAACCAATAATTTTACCTCTAAACCTCTTACATTTTCTCACACTTGAGCTTTTGGGGGACACCTCACATCTAAATCATAGGAAGGTTCACAAATAAAACAAGCTTGATGTTTTTGTACTGTAATCTAGTTTGGATTAAGGTTATACCAGTATGTCTTATTCTCCATTAACTGGAAAACATGCATAAAATATAAGATGGATCTTATTTATTCTGTGCAATTTTGGTAAACCACACATGAGGTGCTTTGGTGGGGGGAAGGGCAGTACTAGGGATGTAACCCAGGGACACTAGGCCACTGAGCCACATCCCCAGCCTTTTTATTTTTTATTTTTTGTATTTTATTTAGAGACAAGGTCTCACTGAGTTTCTTAAGGCCTTGCCTTTGCTGAAGCTGGCTTTGAATTCATGATTCATGCCTCAGACTCCTGACTTGCTAGGATTACAGGCATGTGCCATAGCACTGGCATGTTAGGTGATTTGAGGGGAGAATTTCCACAATAAGGTGGATATTCTCATGGGCTTACAGGTTACTTTCTGTTATTAGTCTACCTTATGCTTCCCTGTATTCTAGTTTGAATCTTAAAAGTCCTCCAAAGACCCATGTATTAAAGACTTGGTCCCCACCCAGCCAGGTGATACTGGGAGGTGGTGAAAGCTGTAAGAGGTGGTGCCTGGTGGGAAGAAGTTAGGCCATTGGGGTGTGACCTTCATTGGGGGTGTGACCTTCATTGGGAGTGTGGCCTTCAAAGAGGTATTGGACCACAGCTCCTTTCTGTCTCTCTCTTTGCTATCACCAGATGAGTGGCTTTTTGCCACCATGTGCTCCCCACTGAGATTCTGTGCCTCATAACCACAGACCCAAAGGCAGTGAAGCCAGCCAAACACAGACTGAAATCTCTGAAACCGTGAGCCAAAAAAAATCATTTCTCCTTCTAGTGGATTTATCTCAGATGTTTGTCATCAAGACAGAAGGTGAAAGCTTACCAGCTTTCAGCTGTGTTTGTTCCTGAATTTATGTATGACAGGTTTACCTGTTATAATCATTTAACTTAATGCTGTATTATGTAAACCATGAAATAAGTGGAAGAGAGTTTTTATTTCTGTGAAGACTAAGTTGAATGCTTTAGTATGAATAGATAGGGTTGAATAACCAAGATCAATGACTTAGAATTAAATTTGCTAATAGTGGGTGTTGGGAGCCAGCGACCGCACCCTGAATATGGCGCTGGTCTCTGCTTCCGCTTCGTTAAGTGGTTAGAGTTGTTAGAAGTAAACAACTCCTTGTAAGACTGTGGGGCTGGGCTCTGGCTTGCTTCCGCTGCACTGTATCTATTGGACTTTTCCACGTGGTGCTAGTTCATTGGCGGGGCTGGGTACTTAAGCTAGGGCAGACCGACCGCTCGCTCTCTTGTTCCTGTTTTCTCATCATGCTTCAAGGGTACTGAATAAACTGCTGAAAGAAGAATCCTGTGTCGTGTTTCCCTTGCTGGCGAGGGGTCGCGACAGTTGGTGGCCCGAGTGGGGAAGAATATTCCTCGAACCCAGGATTCAGAACTTTCAGCAGTCAGGGTGGTGCACTGGTAAGTTCCCAGGTAAGTGGGAATCCGCAAGTAAATAGCAGGGTGCTCCTCTGTAAATAAAGAGAGAGCGGGGAAAATAATAAGAATGAGATGCTCTTCTGTAGTTAAAGAGAGAGCGGGGCTTTTGTACTTTCACTTTCTTTGTAGCTTTGAAAACATTATGGGCGCTACCTCTTCAAGCCCAATTTTGTTGGCCCTGGATGGGCTGCTACGTTCAAAAGGACTTAAGGTAAAGCAAAGCACTTTGCAGATGTTTTTAAGAGAAGTTGATATAGCGGCTCCTTGGTTTGCTTTTTCAGGGAGTCTTACGATTCCCAGCTGGGACAAATTAGGGAGAGATCTGGATTTCGCTTATGAGCAAGGTACTTTAGAGGATGGCGTTATACCACTTTGGAAATTGGTTAGAGGATGTATAGCAGACGGTGAATGCCAGGAAGCTGTGGGTGAGGGTCAGGCCATTCTTGAACAACTACATGAGGAAAAATCTGAGGGGTCACATAGCGAAGTGGCAGAGAGTATTAAGAGTAAGAGTAGTGAAAAGGCAAAAAAGCCTGAAAATAAAAATAGGAGAAGGCTCTATCCAGACTTGACCGAACTAAAAACACCCGAGAACACAAGTGGCTCGGAGAGTTCTGAGGGCCTGGACATATTGTTACAGCAACTACGTAAGATAAAAATGAAAAAAAAAAAAAGGGAGACACAAAGCATGAAAGCCTACCGTGAGAAGGGGGATAAATCTAATTTTGATAAATCTAATTCTGAAGAGGAGGTTGAGAATTTAGAAGAAGATGCAGTGCCTGTTGCACCGCCCCCATATGTGAGGGGAGTCCAAAGCTCCAGGAGAACTTTTCATACACAAGTTTGGAGAACAGTTAATATAGACATGGGACTAGCATACCCGGTTTTTCAGGATGCTAATAGGGGAAGATACCATGAGCCTTTAAATTTTAAAATAATTAAAACTTTGGCAGAATCCGTTCGCACTTATGGTATAGATGCTGCCTTCACTCTTACTCAGGTGGAGGGGCTTACCAGATTTTGCATGACCCCCTAAGATTGGGTTAGTCTGGTGCGCGCTTCTGTTTCCCCAGGCAAATATTTGGACTGGAGAGCATTTATGCTAGAGGATGCGGTAGAGCAGGCTGCCCAAAATCATGCGGCGGGACGCCCCGCCTGGGATAAAGATATGCTTTTGGGGCAGGGCAAGTTTGCCAATCAACAAACGGGATATCCTCCTGAAGTATATGAACAGATTAATAACATTTGTATCCGTGCATGGAAGTCACTCCCAAATAGAGTAGAAGTGTCTGGCAATCTGACTGAAATTATACAGGGCCCTACAGAACCTTTCTCAGACTTTGTTGCTAGGATGGTGGATGCTGCGGGAAAAATCTTTGGTGATCCCGATAGAGCCATGCCTTTGATTAAGCAACTTGTTTTTGAGCAATGTACTAAAGAATGTAAGGCAGCTGTTACTCCCTATGTTGGAGGCAGCTTACACTGATTTAGTACATTTACTACAATCAAAGGGCTTGCTTATTTCACCTGATAAAGTACAGACAGGAGACTCTGTTGATTATCTTGGTGCTAGTATCTATTGTGAAACTATTACACCCCAAAAGGTAACTCTTAGGACTGATAATTTACATATGTTAAATGATTTTCAAAAATTATTGGGTGACATAAATTGAATTAGGGGCTACTTGCATATTCCCAATGTTGAATTAAAACCCTTGTATGAAATTCTTAAAGGTGATTCAGATCTTATTTCCCCTCGACATCTTACTGAGGAAGCCAGGTAAGTGTTGCTTAAAGTGGAAGAGGCTATACAACATGCTAGCCTTTGCAGGCTTCAAGAGGATAAGCCTCTTCAATTATGTGTGCTCACCACTGTACGACAACCTACTGGAGTTTTGTGGCAAGATGGTCCTTTGTTGTGGATACATCCACGTATATCCCCTGGAAAATCCCTTGAGTATTATCCTGATGCAGTTGCTTCTTTAGCTATGTTAGGGATACAACAAAGTATACAATTTTTTGGTTTTCCTCCAACGTCTGTGATTGTCTCTTATATGTGTCAACAAATTCAAGTTTTGTGTGCTAACCTGGATAATTGGGCTATGTTATGATGCTCTTTTCCAGGAGAGATAGATAATCACTATCCTTCACATCCTCTTATTACATTTGTTAAGGAACATCCTATCATTTTCCCTAAAATCACTTCTTCTACGCCTATCCCAGGAGCTGCAAATATCTTTACAGATGGATCTAAAACTGGTATTGGAGCCTATGTGGTAAATGATCAACCTCCTATCCAACATTAGTTTGCTCCTGGCAATCCACAATGGGTGGAGCTGCAAATTGTCATAAAAGTATTTGAACAATGTCTGTTTCCTTTTAATTTAATCTCAGATTCTGTTTATGTAGTTCAAGCTTTAAAGGTGTTGGAAGCAGTGGGTCCCATACACACATCAGGAGTAATGTCTTCCCTTTTTCTCCATCTTCAAACGTTGATTTGGAATCGCTCCGCCTGTTTTTACCCCTTGCATATTCGAGCCCACACAGGTTTACCAGGTGCTCTTTCTGCTGGCAATGCCCAAGCTGATCTTGCTACTCGTCTTTCTTGGATGTTCCCTGTTTCCTCCTTAGATCAAGCTATAAACTTTCATAGTAAATTTCATATTAATGCATGAGCACTTCAGAAGCGCTTTACTATCTCCCGTGCTGATGCTCGGAAGATTGTATTGGATTGTCCTAATTGTATCATTTTACATCATCCCTCTTCTGTGGGCGTAAATCCTCGTGGTTTGCGGCCTTTAATTATATGGCAAATGGATGTCACTCATGTTCCCGACTTTGGCAAACTTAAATATGTCCATGTGTCTGTAGATACTTGTTCTGGCATTATCCATGCTTCTTCTTTGTCTGGTGAAAAGGCTGGAAATGTTATCACGCATTGCTTGGAAGCCTGGGCAGCCTGGGGATTACCACAGACCATTAAGACGGACAATGGTCCAGCGTATACTGGACGACAATTTTCTTCCTTTTGCAACCAGATGGGTATCCAGCTTGTCCATGGTTTACCCTACAATCCACAAGGTCAGGGTATTGTAGAGTGCGCTCATAAGACTCTAAAAGAGATGTTAATAAAACAAAAAGGGGGAATTGGCTTAGGCCACACCCCGAAAGAGCGCCTCTCCCTGGCTCTATTCACTATTAATTTTTTGAATCTGGACATCCAAGGGCACTCTGCTGTGACTAGGCACTGTTCGCCCTCTGCCCTGAACTTTGGGCACGTTAAGTGGAAAGATGTACTTTCTGGACAATAGTATGGGCCTGATCCCGTGCTGGCATGGGCACGAGGTTCTGTTTGTGTTTTCCCACAGGACCGAATGAAACCGTTGTGGGTGCCCGAGCGCCTTGTGCGGAAAGTTCCTCAAGCTCCGTCAGGAAGGAAGAATGAAGATGAACAAGATGAGGTGCTTGATGCTTCTCCTGATGGTGATCAGACATGAGGTCGTCTGGACTGCAGAATGACTCCTCTGGGCGATGGTAAAGACGTGGCCATATCCATTGCCCGTTACTTTTCAGGCTGGTGTACTTCCATTTTTCTTCACTACTAATGGCTCTGCCACCATGGATTGACCGACCTTGCCTATGGATACTGTAGCAGCTATTGATAACTTTTCTACTGTTTCATTATTTGACACATTGTGTTTCTCTGTACATATTAATTACTCTGATTCCCTACCTTGTATTATGTTAACCAATCAATCTTTGGGCTGGTTTGATAGTGATGGTTCTCGGGGCTCAAATGGTAATGCTACTGTAATCAATGGTGTTTTTCCTGCTAAGGTATTGAGAGCCAATACTTCTATTCCTCAACAACCGGCATTGTTGCCCCGTTGTAAAGCCATAAAAACCAGTTCACCAGCTTGGACTGGATGTCAGGGCTCATTAACCCCTTAGTTTATTAATTCTAACAAAACCTTTACCTTTTCTTTAACAACCACCTACAAGAATGCTACATTTCTAGGGTTCAATTTCACTTATAACAATCCTACTCAAGCAGCTTTCTCGAATCCTTTTGACTCCTGAGTATTATGCACTCGTTTGAGCGCCTGCTCACAACTTAATGCCCTCGGATTTATTGATGGAGGTAGTGTTCAAAAATGTAACTACACTTACAATACTTCTGCTGGCAGTTTCAAAGAGCAAGTGATTTAGGTTTGCACCAACACCTGTGTGTGTATTACCCCCATTCATGTTATTGATGTTCAATTATTCATCTCCTTTACTCAATTGTTCTAACCAGACGTGTAGACTTGTACAATGCTGGAATGCCTCTTTGGAGGACTCTGTTGTGGTGGTACGTGTGCCCTCCTACTTGCCTTTACCTGTGTCTATTGATGATGATAATTTGCCTATATTATTGCAAAGAAACAAAAGAGACCTTGAAGTCTTTTAGTTTCTTGAAGCAATGGGCAGGCATGGGTGCGCTGGCTGTGGTCCTGGTACTTGCCATTGGATTGTGCCTGTGGTGTCTGGTTCATATGCGCAAGCGGCAGTGGGTGCAGAATCTTATGCTTGTACAAGCCTTTGCCGCTTTAGAGGCAGGACAGTTCCCTCAAGCATGGCTCACCATGCTCAAGTGATCGACACAGCACAGGGTGCCAGGCAAGGCACTTTACTTGGGAGCTCTAGGTTTGAGTCCCAAGAAAAGTATGTCCTATTGCATGTGGGTTTGATGTCGACGCCCCACCTCCATGAAAAAGGCATCGGTCGGAATGGTGACTCGCCTGGGGAGGGCCATTATTTACGGCCACTTTTGCACAATGGAGATAGGACCTCTACTTTTACCTGTTGCTTGTAAAACAAAAAGGGGAAACTGTTGGAAGCCAGCGACCGCACCCTGAATATGGCGCTGGTCTCTGCTTCCACTTCATTAAGCGGTTAAAGTTGTTAGAAGTAAACAACTCCTTGTAAGGCTGTGGGGCTGGGCTCTGGCTTGCTTCCGCTGCGCTGTACCTATTGGACTTTTCCACGTGGTGCTAATTCACTGGCGGGGCTGGGTACTTAAGCTAGGGCAGACCGACCGCTCGCTCTCTTGTTCCTGTTTTCTCATCATGCTTCAAGGGTCCTGAATAAACTGCTGAAAGAAGAATCCTGTGTCATGTTTCCCTTGCTGGCGAGGGGTCGCGACAAGTGGGTGGGTGCCAGGAATCATAAATATGTATGTGCTTGCTACTCAAAGTGTGGTCCATGGACCAGGAGCTCCAGCATCACTTCGAAGTCTGATAGATATGCCAAATGTCAGAGTTCCCTCCACATCTACTAATCAGAGTCTGTCCTTTTACAAGATCCCCAAGAGATTTACATACACTTTAAAATTAAAGAAGCTCTGGTTAAAAGGATTCTACAATCAGATTACAGTAAATGTCTTAGCATTCTCCCTCTGTGGAAAACGTTGACAGTGAATTATAGGTATGCCTATATAAGAAACATGATCCAATTGACAATCCTGTTTTCAAATAAAAATTTCTGAAACTACATTAAAAGACTGGTGAGTGGTTGTATGTTTTTGTGTTTTCAATGAAAGTAAAATGTAATGACATTGTATTATAATCTCTCCCCTTAATGAACTTTTTTCATTTTTCATTATTGGATGCAGGTTTGGACTATGTTAGATAAGAGAGATTCTTCTCTCATTTCTATTTTCTTGGATTAGCACCATTTTTCATCTGAAGTTTCAAAAGTACTAGCATAGAGTTATGTTCAACTCTAATCTTTTTTAATAATGCAGATATAGACAGTTTTTAATTTCTAATGCTTTCATTTGTGTCTTATTGCTATTTTGTATTTTGGTTTTTGTTTTACACTTGTTCAGAGTAGCCACAAATTTGTTTAAATTATGTTTTTTGCTCAAAGTACTATTTTTTGTTGTTTTTATTTTCAGTTTCACTGATATTTAATTTTACTTTATAATTTCCTTACTTCCTCTATTTTTGAGATTCTTTTATTATTATTTTTCTGCTTCTCTTATTTTCTAACACCAGGATTGAAAGCTACAAGTATTCCTCTAATGATTGTTTTGTCCACATCCTCCATGATGTAGAACTCACATGGGCATTTTTTTCTAAATCCACAATGCTTAGATTTAGCTTTAGATTTCTTTTTATTTCAAACGGGTTTGTCTGTTGCTATAATAGTTTATATTTAAGACTGGGAAATTTATAAATAAAAGAGGTTTATTTTGAATCCCAGTTCTCCAGACTAGGAAGTCCAAGAATTAGTTGTCAGTAAGGGCTTTATGCTGCTATAACTCATGGAAGGGCAAGTGGGCATGCGTAAAAGAGTAGGGCCATTAAAAACAGTCTCCCTCTATAGCAACCTGCTCTTATGGTAGATGATCCAGCCCCACAAGAGCTCACACACTCAAGAAAGGCATTCACCTGCTCATGAGGACTCTTCCCATAACCCAAATATCTCTCAGAAGATCCTAGGACCTTGCAACACACTTATACAGGGGACCAAATTTTTTTTTCTTCCTATTTTTATATTATACATACTGGTAAAATTTGCACACAATATAACAATATAATCTGGCCACTATCATTACCTAGTACTTACCCCTTTCTCCCTTTCTTTCTCCCCACTGGTCTCTTTCCTCTAGTAAGGAACCAAATTGCAACGTGAGTTTTGTCAGAGGCAAACTACATTTGAAACAATAGAAGTTGTATTTTTAAATTTTGAAATGAACAATTTTCTAGCCTCTTAATATTATCATTTTTTACTTCTTTTTTGCAGTCTCTTCAGATTGTGACTAATATAATTTTTGAATTTTGAAGTTCACCAAAATGTTCTACTTTAGCAACAATTGTAGTAAATGTTCTATTGGTGTTTGAAAAGAAGATACAGTTTCTTTTGCCATAAAATAAATGTATCTGCATGTATGTATTTACACATATGTATATATCAAGCTTGTTGATCATGCTATTCCAGTTTTATCATCCTTTGGTGTCTCACGGCAGATACCATTAACTTCAATCCCAAGAGTCACTCTACACGACTGCTCTTTGAGCACATTTCCTGATTATTTTAGGGTGGGTAGTAACATCCCTGAACTAGGAGATAAGTCAAGATTAAATCTAGTCCAGTATTTACCAACAGAGACAAAGCTTTTTTCCTCCTTTTGCTTGTGATGCTACAATATAGCAGATCTAGAGCTATGGCAGCCACCTTGTGACCTTGAGGCATCTTTACTCATTTTGAAAGCTCATTCACTCACCCCTCTTTAGTGTATTCTGGTTTGTTTGTTTGTTTGTTTGTTTTTAAGAATCCATCCTAGATGATCTGGGAGTGTCCCACTCCCCATTTCATTGACCTTGGACTTGATCTTTCCAAATCCTCCTGCCTTCAGGGCATCTTCTGCATTTATTTTATTCCTGATTGTTTCTGGTGGGATCCGATCCCCTCTGCCTCCTGTTTTTCAGAAATCATTCCAAAGCTCTGCTGCTGATCACTGAATTTTTTCATTTCTTTGCATCATCAAGGATTTATTCTTTTTCATTTTTTTCTCTTTTTTTTGTCTTTTTGTGGGAAATAGAATTAAAATGATGGTGGATTTATGAACTCAGTCAATCATCATAATTCAATTTTAACAGTAAAATTAATAATTCATTCTTTAGACATGTACGGGGCAATAATGGTCTCCAAATAATTCTGTTGGGGTTCAGAAATATACTGATTGCATTTCTGACCTCCCCTCTTCCCTTGCTTGGCCTTTTTATATTCCTTAACATGTTAGACATTTGCTGAAACTATTTAAAATATGCATGATCTTCTAAGAAGGTTCCCAGCCCAAAACAGAGGAAAAAGTAGAAATATGTGATGCACCAGAGGCTCCAGCAAGTGGGGCATCCAATTGCTGCTCAACCTGGTTTTGCATGATTTCAATTACACCCCCTCAACCTTGTCCAAATTCCTTAACAACATTGTATGCAAATAAAAATTTGGTGTCATAGGCACATGCCAGGCAGATTTGTTTAAAGTAGATAATGTACCAAAACTAAATGACAGAGCCACAGGAGTCTGTACCCCTGGCTCAGGCCCATGATGTCAGTTTCTGGGATTCTGAACAAAATCTACCCCCATATAGTACAGGATCAGGGCTCCATAGCAGCCCAGCTAAATGCTTTAGGTGCCTCAGAGCCAATGTCCACTCTCTCTATGTCAGCCCTTCAGCTTCTACAGATGCCATGTTCTTGACCTTGAGATGGTGAACTAGCACTGACAGCTTCCTACTGCTGTTTTGATGACTGAATGACATGCACACATATGGCACTCTTCAGGCCATGATCTCTGTTCTCATTGTGATCCTGGAGGACCTGTCTCTGCAACCAGCTTCAAATTCTGAAATGAAGCCTAGAAGCCTCAATCATCAGTGGGAGCCACCAGCAGCTCATATATCACCCATCTTTTCTACATATAACAGTGAAATGGATACACATGTCACACTGCCTGATGGGCTGTGTATCTAGCTCATGCTTCACAAGCACCTATGGTGTAGCTGTGAGCGGTCCCTGAAAGCTCCTGAGCTAATGCAGAAGGTGAATGATTACATCATAAGAACAGTAACCTACTTAATAGATTAATCCACTTGATGGGTTAAAATCAATCAATGGGGATGTGCCTTGGGGATTATATATTTTGTTCTTGCTCGTCTCTCTCTCCCTCCCTCCTCTCCACCCTCCTCTTGTATGCCACTAAATGAGCAGCTTTTCTCCACCATGCCCTTCTGCCACAATGTTCTGCCTCTTTTCAGGCCAAGAGATAGGAAGTTATGAAGTTACCTAATCATAGCCTGAATGTCTAAAATCATGGTTGTCTTCTGCTAAGTGGCTCTTGTCAGGTATTTTGTTCACAGCTTATATGGGTGTGTTTCTGGGGTACCACCTGTTTGTGCATACAAATAGTCCCTTACTTAACCATTTTTTTATGAAGGTGTACCCACATGACCATTCTATTTTTCACTTTAGTACAGTCATTTGAAAAATCATGAGATCCTCCACACTCTACTAAAGAATGGGCTTTGTGGTAGATTGTCTTGATCAACTGTAGGCTAAGTATCTTGAGCAAGTTCAAGGTAAGCAAGGCTGAGCTGTGATGTTTGGTAGGTTCATTGTAGTGAATGCAATTTTGACTTTGAATATTTTTAACATACTATGGATTTATTGGGATGTGGCCCCATAATAAGTAGAATAATATTTCTCTGTATACATGTAGGCAAGTGTGTAGGCACATATTTCTATGTGTGTATGTGTGTTCATGTTTTATATGAAGATGTACCTGTGTATATGTGTGCATGAATATGTGTATATCTGTAGGTAAGTATTGTGTGTAAGGCTATATGACATGCACATGGTACTGTATGTATTTATATCTGTCTTGGGGGCAGAATTATGACATCAGGGCAGAAAGCTGAGTGTCTTATTCCTCCAATCCATCCTAACTCTCACAAATTTGTCAATTAACACAAAAAAATCAGCAGAAATCATTGTCAAATAGAGCTATGCTGAGACTCATCCCCATAATGTCCAAGGGGATGTTCCAACTGGCTTCACAGGATTTGCATTAGCATAAATATTACATTAACAGCACTGCTTAACATGTGCTTATCTCTCAAGAGACTCCAACACAATCCTTGAAACACACAAACTTGACAAATTTGGATCACATTTAAATAAAATATCTCAGTTCAATGACTGACAGCCAGAGGGGGAGGGAGGCACAGATTATAATTTCTTCTTAAAGAAAAAAATTATTACTAAAATATTTATGGACCAGTTTTCTAAATTGCTTTATAATATATAGAGAAAATTATCCTTTAAACATATTCCATAAAATGAATGTCCTTTTAAAACCATTTTAAAACTTTCCATCTATTTTATCACATCTCCAAGTTGTCATGAGTTACAGACTCTTCCCTAAGCTCTTCTTTCCTCCCAAATTACTATAAAATTCAATTATGACCTAATATTTGGTATATCATGTAATTAGAGAAGCTGCCTAGAGAAAGCTAAGCAGAATTGTATTTATTTATCATTATATTTATTATCAATTTGGTGGCAAAGGTTTTCTAAGCCAAGGAGGCATATTTTAATTGTGTGTCTAAGATACTCATACAAAATAGGCAGGTTACATGGAATGTCATTGTCTTGTCAGTATTTTCACAGAACTGTTGGATGGTTTCCAATCCATCACAGTATCCATTCTTGTTCACCTGAAAAAAAAATACTTGAGCCCCTTCAAGTAGCATGCACAAGAGGCATTTAAAGGGCTTGAGATATTTTTCAGAAGCCAGCTGCCCACTCCCGTCTCCCCAGTGAAGTCAATACATGGATGAAGAGATCTGCACCCACATTTCCATAGAAAACCAATTTCTTGTATGTTAGTCAGCAAAAACAACAGTTTCTCCTCATCTCTGCCTTCCAGATGCTTCCAAGGAGCCTCTGAACCCCAGGCACATCGGTCATCAGGATGATGCTGGTGTCAGACTCTCAACCTTAGGAGGAGGCAAGTAGGTCACATGCTAATCATTCTATCCACCTTGACCGCATAGTAGGTGCCACAGCCTACACTTCCTGTGTTATTAAGAAGTGCCCAACAGGAGAACACACTCTCACAATGATGCTAGCTTTACCCCATGCTAATTATAAGTAATCTAAAATCATGGGTGTCCAAAATGGTAATCCCCAGCCACAGATGGCCACTGCATAGCTGAATTGGCTGATTCTGAATTGAAACACGTTCTAGGTAAAAAAAAAAAAAAATGTGCACCAGATCCCAATGCTTGGGTACAAAACCAACAAAAATATCTCAATTGTTACACTGATTATGCATTGGAATTATAATATGTGGGGTTTACAGGATTAAATAAAGTACATTATTAAAATCAATTTTATATCAGCAGAAGTGATAGATAAAATATAGTATGTACATACAGTGAAATGTTATTTGCGTTTACAAAGTAAAGAAATTATGACATATATTACAATATGATTGACCCTTGATGACATTGTGCTAAACGAAGTAAGTCAATACTCAAAGAAAAAACACTGAATGATTCTATTTATGTGAGATCCCCAGAGTCCTCAACCCTAATCCTCACCCTGATTTAGAAGAGGTGTGTGTCAGAGATTAACTGTGCATGAGCAAACTAGAATTAACAATAAAAATGTCAAATGGCAGGTGTCCTCTCACTGCATTCTATCTAAATAAAATGTTCCTTTAGATGCAAAAATCTTTTAAAACTAAAATCGTATTTATTTTTGCTAAATAAGTAGATTTTAGCTGCTCATGTCCAAAAACTAATTATTTGAGATTATGTGTTCATCGGCTTCATGACAGTAATGATTTTATTTTTTATATGTATCCCATAGCATTATTTTGTAAACCACAAATATACACAATAAAACATTTTTTACAATGTTGCTTTGGACATATATTAAATTTCTGTATACATTTGGACGTATCTCAAGTCAACTGATCTGTCTCATTTTTTCCTGCTAATTCTATTCTGTTGGGTTACAGTAGTATTATATTGTTTCTATCATATTTTATATATCAGTTTCTATATTATAATATCTTACGTTATAGATTGTTTTACCTTATTATATTGTTTTACTTTAGATAGAGCAAGATAACCCACTCTATTTTCCTTTTCTAAAATTTTCTTAAAAATTTTTACATATTTATTTTTCTTTAACAAATTTTAGATATTTTTGTTAATTTAAATAAAATCCATTGAAATTATACTGGGAATTGCATCACCTCTGTAAAATAAATATATAAAAATTATTAATATTTTCAGTATATTATATATAAATAATAAACATAAAATTTAATTATATATGATGTTTGCACATGTATTCATCAAAGATTTGTGTTTTTAGGCTCTAAGCACTACTCATAAGCCCAGGATGCCTCTCCATGTATTCAGTAAGTAGTTTACACTCTAAAAAGACATTTTATATCTTTCTTATAGTGTGTTTTGCATGTTTTTGGGAAAAAAAGGAAGTTTTTAGAAATTTTATGTTTGGGGAGATATTTTATTCTCATGAAAAAAAATTTCTATTTAAAAAGAAAAGATGTCATTTTTTTAATCCATTGAATTTGTTTCTGAACACTTCTTTCTATATTCCAATTCTGTTATTTATTTCAGCAAAAGCCCTTCAGTTTTCTAAACATGTTCTTATCATCAGTAAAATAAAAGATCAAATTCCCTGGACTTCTGATGTTTACTTCATGAGATATAAACTCCTTAAAGGCAGGATTGTTATTTAGTTCTTTAAAAACATATCTCAAGCTGGCAAGCTGGGCACATACTAAACACTTAGTACTCAGAAAACTCAGTGAGTACTATTCATAAGGAAGAAAGGAAAGAAGGAAGAGATAGAGAAGAGAGAAAGGAAGGAAGAGAGGGAACAAAAGAGAGAAGGGCTCCATATTCCACTGTCCACGGTCATGTTAAGCTTTGGGTTTTAACAAGTCCCTTAATCATATATAGACAACAAGCCATGGGGCCATATTGGTGCCTGGCCCTTCACATCCAACCTGGATTAAGGACCCTCATGACAGCCTCTGGCATCTCAAGCTGTTACCACTAACAAAATAGGTCCCTGCCACCAAATTCTTAGGCCTGTGCCTTCCTCCTTCAGAAATAAGAGGAACAGAAGCTGGCATCTGCTGAGAACCACTCTGTGCCACCCAATGCTGGGTGAATGCTCTGGATACTCTGTCCTGCAAATGTCCTCAGAGCCTGGGGTGGGACTTACTCTAGTTCTTAGGCTTATCTTCTTCTCACTCCTGGTGAACATTTTTATTGGAATTAATGGTCTCACAGAGGAAGCACTGCTTCTTTAAGTAGGAAGCACACCATGAAAAGTAGATTTTGTTCCACTGTCACATTCTCCAAGTTAGCTTGACCTGCTTCACCAAAATTGCTTATTTATTTATTTATTTTCTTTAGACAGAAAAACTAGCCTCAGGAAGACAAAAATTTCTTCTGTTGAGTGCAACCCAAAGGTAATACTCTAAGTTCTGAAATCATTTTCAAAACTGACACTTTAAAACTCTGAGAATTCCTCAAAAAATTAAGCATAGAATTTACCACATGATCCAGCTAAGAATTGAAAGCAAGGACTCCGGCAACTATTTATACACTCAACCTCATAGCAACATCACAACTCATGTCCATTGACCAGTGAATGAATAAATGAAGTGTAACATATACATGCATGGAATATTATTCAACCTTGAAAAAGGGATTGGAACTTGGATAGATGCCACAATGCAGATAAACTTGGAAGATACTACTGTAAGTGAATAAAACTAGTTACAGTAGTACAAATACTGTGTGATTCAATTTAAATGAGACAACTAGAGTACTGAAATCCATAGATACAGAGAATAGAATGGTGAGTACCAGGGACTGGGGAAGAGATGGGGAGTTTGTGTTTAATAGGAGCACAGTTTCAGTTTGAGAAGATGGAAAGTGCTGGAGAAACATGCTAATGAAGTAACAATAAAATAAAGTGTATTCAGGGCCACTGCTTTGTATGTTTCAAATGATTCAAATGGCAAGTTTCATGTTATGTCTATTTTACCACATCGAACAAATGTTTTGACCAGGGCAATGTGCCTGGCACCTCCCAGTGACTTCTGCAGGTCAGTGTTAGTTCAGAAGAAAGAAGTGGAAAGCAGAGGTTCTAGACCCAGGCAGCCTTCGAGCTCCGGTTCCAGAGTTTCTCAGCTGTGTGACCACAGGAAAGTCACCTCACCTCTTGAGCACAGCTTATCTCCAGAGCCTCCCTCATGGCCAGTAGGTGGTAAATGGGCATGGTAACAAGAAACAGAGTAACCCCTGGGATCTCAAGTCCTGGGGATTACTGGTAGTTTGTTCTCTAGATAAGAGAGACCCACTTCTCTGATTGTTTTGTATCTAATTCTCTTTGAATTTTTAGATGCAACAACTAATACAACCTTGGATATTTCATGCCTTTCTCAAAAGCTATAGTAACCAAGAAAACGAGTACTGGTATGAAGAGTGACAAACAATTTCATGAAATAAAATGGAGTGTCTTCACAGGTATAGTCAAAAATTTTTCAATGAGAACATCAAAACAACCCACTGCAAATGTCGAAGGATGATCAGAATAAAGTGGAGCCTCCTACCTCCCCTATTTATAAAAGCAACTCAAAGTGGATCATGATTTTAGATTTTAAAATAAGCCAATTAAGATCTTTCAACAATGGTTGTACTTTTGTCCTTGGAGTCTTCCTGCTTTCTTCTGCTTATTCTAGGCCTGAGGTGATCCCCCCACACACCCTGCAACTCCATTCCTCATGAAGATAATCTTGCACACCCCACTGGGCTGTGACCTTGAACTTGGAACAGAAAGTCAGCACATCCCTGAAGTCAGGATCCAGGCACGGTGGCATTGAAGCTGTCCACCATCACAGTTTTTCTGAAGAAATATCAACACTCATTATGAAGCCAACTACGGAACCACAAGACTTCTATTTCCTTCACCTCCTACATCACCCCTTCTCTCTGCAGCAGTTTGACCACACATGGAGTTTGTGGGTTTTGGGCCTTTTTAAAGTGAATTTTATCAATACAACTCACTGAGGACTGGAATGCTTCCCCAGGGTGAGAACCTCTCATTCCTCTTCACATGGTCACTCAGATTCGTTATTTTACTCTGAGTTTCTAGGATATCTTAAAAAAAGGTGCCCATCATTTCAAAATGACCGTTTTCCTGAAGACATGGTGCACTAGGGATCTAGCCCATGGTAATTTTCACTGAAAAATCCATCCAATTATGTCCATTCTTCAGGGACAGCACAAATCAAAACAAATGCCGTTGATCACAGTTCCTCAATCACATCTAGAGAGCAGGCTTCTTGGAGGGCCTCCTTCCCCCTGCAGTGGAAGGTCCCGGGGATCCTGCAGAGGCCACGGTTGTTTGGGGTCCCTGCCCCATCAAATGCTCTCTCTCCCCAGTCTGAGGTGGCATGCCCCAAAGATGCCCACGCCCTGGGACCTGGAAACTGTGGGAATGTGTTCTATTGAATGGCAGACGAGACTCAGCAGGTGTAACCAGGGCATGGTCAACTATGTGAACCCACAAAAGCACAGAAGGGTCTCTGGCTAGAGGCCTGGAGAGAGGGCAGGAGGGGAGGTCAGTCTGTTCAGGCTGCTATAGCAGAACAATGGAAAGGTATTTCTCACAGTTCTAGAAGCTGAGAAATCTAAGAACAAGGTGTCAGCACATTCCACATCAGGTGAGAATCTGCTTCCTGATTCAAAGATGGTGCCTACTCACTGAGTCTTCGCATGATGGAAGAGACAAGGCCATTCTGGGGCTATCTCTTACACAGACACTAATCCAACCAGTGGGCCTTCACCCTCCACCTGAGGACCTCCCAAAGCCTTCACCTGCTCTTACTATCACACTGGGGGTTTAGATTTCAACACCTGAATTTGGGGATGGGGGGGATACAAACGTTCAGGACACAACAGGTGGCTTCAGAGAACAAGGATGCCTATGACATCATGGGTTTGAGAATTCAGGATGGCACACTGAGGAGGGAGCCAAGGTAGGCCCCTGCTGGCAGCCAGAACTGGGGCAAGTACACCCTCAGAGGGACCAGAGAACCTCACATGCACTTTCCAGCCATGCTGATTAGACATGCAAAGATCAATCAGCTCTTATTCTGGGGAATCAAAATCTCCCCATCCCTTTGTGGAAACATCCTCTCCTTCCAAGTAAAGCCAGCACTTCATAGTAATTCAGGAAGCCCCCTTGTTTTTGGTTTGCATACAGTTATCTCTAAGAATGAATAAGTTTGCTGAGAAAAGACACAAAATTAGTCCTGACCTCTCCTTTCCCAGGACACACACATTTGAAGTGCCGGCCCACACTGACCTGCTCACCAAACTGTTCATCATTCTGGAAGTTTCCATTCTATGCTGTGTATGAAGGCTTCATCATTTGGTCTGTGGTGTGGTGGCTGTACTGTGGTCTAAGGAAAGGGCCATTGTTCATGGACTGGGTGTTGATTCTTACGGCTCATGGGTGCTGTTACCCAGATCACTGAAGGGTATTCAGCATAACCCAAGCCTGGTCTTCTGGTGTCTGAGCACCCAGAAGGACTGTGACCACACAGGAGATGCATACTTCCTTTCCTCTGCTGTGGACTAGAAGAAAATTTTCCTTCAAAGATTAGCCTGACAGCCCCCTGGGAGACATTCTGCCTGGGAGGCATTCTGCAGCTACCTATCTCCCTGGAACATCCTGCGGTTATCAGAATTATCAGACATCTTGCACCTGGCAGTTTTACCACCCACATCCAGCAATTGCTGATTAGAGAGCTTCCCATTCCCAGCATATAAATACCCTTGTGTGAACAATAAAAGTTTGCAGCTTGATCAGAACTTTTGTCTTAAGGTCACCTTTCGTGTCTCTTGTCCCTTCCTTCCTTCCCACCTAGGTTCACAGCCCACATTGATGTGTACTGCCAGTCAGGACATGTGGCGCCCAATGTGGGGCTCGAGCCTTTGACTGAGAAGGAACGCTGTCCTCCGGGGAAGACTTGGCCAAGTGGAGCTCGAGATCGCCTCGGCAGACATGACCGAGAGACAGATCCAGGAGGAGAGTGAGGACGACAAAAGGTGAGTGACCCACCATGGGACAAGCAGTTTCATCACATGATTTATTTTTGTCAGGCCTCAAGGAGGCCCTCAAGACACGGGGGGTGCATGTTAAGAAAAAGGACTTAAAATTATTCTTTTCATACATAGGAGAATTGTGTCTGTGGTTTCCCCTTGAAGGGACCATTGATGGTAAAAGATGGCTTAGAGTAGGAGACTGTTTAAAAGATTATTATGAATCCTTTGGCCCAGAAAAGGTGCCTGTTTCCACCTTTTCTTACTGGAACTTAATTAATGAAATTCTTAAAAGTTCACCCTTTGACCTTTAAGTTCACCCTTAAAACTTGTCAGGATTGGGAAAGAGGCTATGCAAAAGACCTCTCATCCCCCCTCGGCATGCCCTTCAGTTAGTATAGACATAGACCCTTCCCAGTCTCCCCAGAACCCTGGGAACCTTCTTGGTCCCCCTCAAAATCCCAGCCTAATGAATAAGGCTCCAACGGTTACCAACCACCTTTATCTAGTTTTAAATCCCGGAGACACATTGACCCCTGGGGAGGAGGCTACCTTGGAGAAGGAAGCAGCTTGCTACCATTCAGAAGACTCACCACCTCTCAGGACCCTGCCACAGTCTATAGGACTTACACATCCTCCTCCCTCCTATATCCCTCCTGCCTTTTGTGCTCTGACCCTTCAGAGGCCAACTGCCCCCTCAGATATTTTTTCCCCACTTCCCCTACCTAACCAGGTCTGACTCTGCTTAGTCAGTTTTCCCAGTTCCTTCAAGACCTCAGCCAGGACTTAAGTTGATATGCAAATAAAAGAAGCCTGGAGTCCGCTCAGTATGAGATAGAGTAAAAGTGTCTTTTTACCTGAACTCAAACTATTCCAAATCAAAAAGCAAATTGTATGGTATTTACTAATTACTGGCCAGTCATCTTTTTAAGACTCTTGCTTTTTCTTAGATTCTGTATTTTTTTTTGAGCTCATGATTTTGATCCTATAGAAAAGTTAATATTTTCTGATCAGTTCTATTTTTGATCAACTGTGGAGTTTTTAAACATTGCATTGGAGATTTCACCTGAAAAAACAGCTACAAGGCCTTGTATATGTGTGCACACTTGTGTTATGTGTTGTATGTCGGTATGTCTGTATGTGTATATGTCCATATATCATGCAGTTATATGACAATTGGCAGATATATGAGGAGCGCTCATAAAAAATTTAAAAAATGGATCCAAATATCTTTGATTCACTTGATTCAAATGGTTCAATTTAAATTGGGTAAACAGATAAAAGTAAAGACGTCTTTAAATTAAGCTTATAAGTTTTTCTAGGTATTCAAAAAAAAACCTAATAAAATGTTGATGTCTATGAAATAATTGCTTAAATTCAGAAATTTACAAGTATTGTTTCAAAATGTGAACAAAAAAGAAGGTTAACAGTTGAAAAAGAAAAACTAAAAGGTTCTAGATATGGATTTAATAGAGGGAAAATGTGTTTCTGGATAAGAAAGTCTATGTGATTAAGTTAATAAAAGGGTTTAAATAAGTGATAAAAAAGTCTGTGTAAAGTGGTTATATGTGTAAGTTTTTGAGCAAGTAATCTTAAAGAAATTAAAAATTATACAACTATGGTTAAACAACAACTGTTATTTTTCAATATTGTAATGTTATTTGTTAAAAAGCTAAACTTGGTTAATATAAAAACATCAATGTAATTATGGTGCTATTAATGTGTTCATATTTTCCAGGTATACAAGTCTGTAAGGTAGAAGCTTAAAAAGAGCATTATATCAAGCTGGTGTTCTAAAGTTGTATGGTAATTTTAAGCTTAAAAGAAAAACATGTTGGAGATTTATTTATATCATTTGTGTTCTATAACTGGATTTGTTATCAATAAGATATGTAAAGTTCTATGTTACTTTTTACACTGAGATACAATTTAAATGTATTTTTAAGTTAATGAGAGCCTAATCTGTGTAAAGGTTTTATTGCAAAACACAAAAGTACATTGCTACTTTTCTACAAAAGGTTAAAAGCTTTCAGTTTTTCTTTAATTCATGTTTTAGATGTGATACTATATTGTGTTAGCTAATATTCATGTGAACTTGAGCAAAAATTTATGTAGGCTTTATAAAATAATGTTTAAAAAACAAAGATCAGCTTCAGAACTACAGTACTTAAGATTTATGAAGAACCCCACCTTACCTGAGATAAGGCTCTATGTCCCATCTCACTACATGTGAAAGTAACTATGGAAGAAGTAGGCCAGATTTAAGTACATTTAAAGTTGTGTCCAAAAGTTGGTTTTTGCCAAGATTACTAGGATCTCAAACAGGAGATTATAATGTATAACTCTGCCAAAATTCAAGGTAGCTATTATATAAACTAAAAATGTTTTTACCTAGTTAATTTTATTTTGTAGTTTTCTTATAAATGATTTAAGATTGCCTGTTAATGTTTTACAGAGGTACTGATTTAAGAACACACAACCTGGGTTAATTTAAGATAAGGAGTTATCATCTACAGGATAGAGAGATAGACATTAAAGCCCAGTACTCATAATATAAGGCTGTTGAAATTTATTTGCTGGATGTTTAAGTTTTAAATTTAAAGTTAAATTAAAAGGGCCAAGAAAACCAATATTTGGCTCTTGCCCTCTGAGTCAGTCTGAATCAGGGAATAGGGGACTTCTCCAAAGAGCTTTGCAACTCTGGGCCACATAACCTCCCGATCAGATCAGGGAGATTAATGAGATGGCTGGAGGACAAAAAGCCAATCAGTGCATTTGCTATGAAGAGGAGGGTCATCAGAAAAGGGTGACATCCCTGATGCTTCTGAGGGAAGCCATATGGTCAAGCAAGGCCTGGACCCATCCTAGCACAAATGGAACTAGCAGAACTGAGAAGCTGCTGTAAGTTCCCCAAGGACTCCCAGGGAAACTCAGCTGACTCTTAAGAATAGATAGAAACAAAACTCAGTTTGACTTGCTGCATCTTAAACACTTAGCAAAGACAGTCAAAGCTAAAACACAGATATTCCTGGGAATTTTAAATAATAATAATAATAGTTAAATGTAACTTCCAAAACTAAGTAAACTGGAGGCTACAAAAGAGATTCTTAGGTAGGAATGCCTGAGAACTATCAAAAGAAACTGCCAGAGTAGTTCTAGTTTAAGGCTCATAGATATCCCTAACCTACACAGGTAGGCTTGGTGTTTGCTAATATGGTTATCCAGCCCTAAGTAAAAGAATTAAAGATTTCTCTAATAGACACAGAGGTCATACTAATAAAAGGATTTTGCAAGATCAGATGACATTAAATTATTAAACTGTATCTTAACGGGAATGACATCTGTAACCCTAAAAGTTAAATATTATGTTTGCAGTCCTGGTAACTGAGGATGTTAAAGCCTGGTACAGTGACATGTTCCAGCTGCTACAACACTTATTTAGACCTCATGGTTTTTGTTTCCCTCATAAAAGCACCCATCCCCAGATGACAACCTGTTTTTCCCCAGCCAGACCTCAAATGGAACTGACTTCTAAAAGGGAACTCATGTCCCCCATGTCGTCGAGGAGAAGGCATATACACCAAGTTACAGTCAGCTGGATGCCAAGGCACTGTCGCCCATACAGGTCCACTATCATCATCTGAAGATGGAAGACCGTGCTGTCAACATTTAAAAGGATGTTCTACCCTTCTCTCAGGCTTATTTCTTATGTTTACATCCACACAGATCTCTCTTTCTTATATAAAAGTATAAGTAACAGCTTTGACCAACCATCTTCTGCCCTTGCCATAAGGGCTCGCTCCTCCATGGGCCCCTCCGCTTGGGGGAGGATGCACCCATGGAGTGAAGACATTAGGCCATATAACGGAGGGTGCAGGAAGGACTGTAGGAGGATGGATCCACGGATCCCAAAACCCAAGACCTCTGAGTGAAAGGCTCTGGTGATGGCGGTTGGCATGCTCCCCCCCTCAAAGCCATCTCTTCCAAAAACATGCCAAATCTACCTCAAAATCTCCAAATGAAGACGCTCGCTTGGATCAGGAGATATTCTAAGGCCTTCTAGAGGAACAGAGCCTCTATCACCCCCTAAAAACATGGCCAGTAAGCTATGGTCAAATATTTTATATAAGAAAGGGGGAAATGTGGGGACTAGAAGAAAATTCTCCTTCAAAGATTAGCCTGACAGCCCCCTGGGAGACATTCTGCCTGGGAGGCATCCTGCAGCTACCTATCTCCCTGGAACATCCTGTGGTTATCAGGATCATCAGACATCTTGCACCTGGCAGTTTTAGTACCCACATCCAGCAATTGCTGATTAGAGAGCTTCCCATCCCCAGCATATAAATACCCCTGTGTGAACAATAAAAATTTGCAGCTTGATCAGAACTTTTTTCTTGCTGTCACCTTTCATGTCTCTTGTCCTTTCCTTCCTTCCCACCTAGGTTTGCAGCCCACATTGATGTGTCCTGCTGGTCGGGACAGTCCTCTTAGCCCCCAGCCTTCTCAGTTTCCTACCCACTGCCTCCCACACAGCTCGGCCACCATGTGCTGCCCTGTGAGCCCTGCAGCAGGTGCCTTTGCCCTCCACAGCATGTCTTCCTCTCTCCTTTCCTCCCCTCTGTTGCCCAAAGAACCTGGGAGGAACACAGGACCATATGGTCTGTGGAAAGCCAGGACCCAGCAAGGCACACATGTGGATCATCTTTCCCCATCATCCATCCTGTTGGTCAGGTTCTCCAAAAACACAGAACCGAGAGGATGTATAGAGAGAAAGGAGTGAGTGTGGAGGAACTGACTGCTCTATTAAGGAGAAATCCCAAGATATGCTGCCTCAGAGCCATAGGAGACCCAGAGAAGCCTGTGGTGGTGTTAAGCTCAAGTCAAAGCCCTAGAATCAAGAGTGCTGGTGAGGTGGACCTCAGTCCAAGGGTGACGAAGAGGAAATGCAGCATCTCTGCTCAGAAAAAGGAGGTGGGAAATATAGGAGCAGAATTCCTCATACTTTTCTCCCTTTTCTCCATTGAGACTTCAATGGATTAAGTGAGGTCCCAGCCCAGGAGGCCCATCTGCTTTGCTTAGTCTATGAGGCAAATGCTAATCTCATCCAGAAATACCCTCTATACATGCCCAGAATGTTTTAGC